>NC_141286.1:11745391-12345391 GCF_037954325.1 Fistularia commersonii
ATAAGTCAAAATCATTGTGATCCTGCAACATTTTGAAAAGATATAGCCATATGGTCAAAAAGTGTTTATCTCACTGAGTTGAAGGTTTTTGGAAACAGAGTGTCAATAACTAAAGATTCCTTTCTAGCAGCTTGCTGGTGCTGAAATATGTTGAAAAGGGCTTGATTCTGCATAATATAAGTCAAAATCATTGTGATCCTGCAACATTTTGAAAAGATATAGCCATATGGTCAAAAAGTGTTTATTTCACTGAGTTGAAGCTTTTTGGAAACAGAGTTTCAATAACTAAAGATTCCTTTCTAGCAGCTTGCTGGTGCTGAAATATGTTGAAAAGGGCTTGATTCTGCATAATATAAGTCAAAATCATTGTGATCCTGCAACATTTTGAAAAGATATAGCCATATGGTCAAAAAGTGTTTATCTCACTGAGTTGAAGCTTTTTGGAAACAGAGTGTCAATAACTAAAGATTCCTTTCTAGCAGCTTGCTGGTGCTGAAATATGTTGAAAAGGGCTTGATTCTGCATAATATAAGTCAAAATCATTGTGATCCTGCAACATTTTGAAAAGATATAGCCATATGGTCAAAAAGTGTTTATCTCACTGAGTTGAAGCTTTTTGGAAACAGAGTGTCAATAACTAAAGATTCCTTTCTAGCAGCTTGCTGGTGCTGAAATATGTTGAAAAGGGCTTGATTCTGCATAATATAAGTCAAAATCATTGTGATCCTGCAACATTTTGAAAAGATATAGCCATATGGTCATAAAGTGTTTATCTCACTGAGTTGAAGCTTTTTTGCAACAGAGTGTCAATAACTAAAGATTCCTTTCTAGCAGCTTGCTGGTGCTGAAATATGTTGAAAAGGGCTTGATTCTGCATAATATAAGTCAAAATCATTGTGATCCTGCAACATTTTGAAAAGATATAGCCATATGGTCAAAAAGTGTTTATCTCACTGAGTTGAAGCTTTTTTGGAAACAGAGTGTCAATAACTAAAGATTCCTTTCTAGCAGCTTGCTGGTGCTGAAATATGTTGAAAAGGGCTTGATTCTGCATAATATAAGTCAAAATCATTGTGATCCTGCAACTATTTGAAAAGATATAGCCATATGGTCAAAAAGTGTTTATCTCACTGAGTTGAAGCTTTTTGGAAACAGAGTGTCAATAACTAAAGATTCCTTTCTAGCAGCTTGCTGGTGCTGAAATATGTTGAAAAGGGCTTGATTCTGCATAATATAAGTCAAAATCATTGTGATCCTGCAACTATTTGAAAAGATATAGCCATATGGTCAAAAAGTGTTTATCTCACTGAGTTGAAGCTTTTTGGAAACAGAGTGTCAATAACTAAAGATTCCTTTCTAGCAGCTTGCTGGTGCTGAAATATGTTGAAAAGGGCTTGATTCTGCATAATATAAGTCAAAATCATTGTGATCCTGCAACATTTTGAAAAGATATAGCCATATGGTCAAAAAGTGTTTATCTCACTGAGTTGAAGCTTTTTGGAAACAGAGTGTCAATAACTAAAGATTCCTTTCTAGCAGCTTGCTGGTGCTGAAATATGTTGAAAAGGGCTTGATTCTGCATAATATAAGTCAAAATCATTGTGATCCTGCAACTATTTGAAAAGATATAGCCATATGGTCAAAAAGTGTTTATCTCACTGAGTTGAAGCTTTTTTGCAACAGAGTGTCAATAACTAAAGATTCCTTTCTAGCAGCTTGCTGGTGCTGAAATATGTTGAAAAGGGCTTGATTCTGCATAATATAAGTCAAAATCATTGTGATCCTGCAACTATTTGAAAAGATATAGCCATATGGTCAAAAAGTGTTTAACTCACTGAGTTGAAGCTTTTTGGAAACAGAGTGTCAATAACTAAAGATTCCTTTCTAGCAGCTTGCTGGTGCTGAAATATGTTGAAAAGGGCTTGATTCTGCATAATATAAGTCAAAATCATTGTGATCCTGCAACATTTTGAAAAGATATAGCCATATGGTCAAAAAGTGTTTATCTCACTGAGTTGAAGGTTTTTGGAAACAGAGTGTCAATAACTAAAGATTCCTTTCTAGCAGCTTGCTGGTGCTGAAATATGTTGAAAAGGGCTTGATTCTGCATAATATAAGTCAAAATCATTGTGATCCTGCAACATTTTGAAAAGATATAGCCATATGGTCAAAAAGTGTTTATTTCACTGAGTTGAAGCTTTTTGGAAACAGAGTTTCAATAACTAAAGATTCCTTTCTAGCAGCTTGCTGGTGCTGAAATATGTTGAAAAGGGCTTGATTCTGCATAATATAAGTCAAAATCATTGTGATCCTGCAACATTTTGAAAAGATATAGCCATATGGTCAAAAAGTGTTTATCTCACTGAGTTGAAGCTTTTTGGAAACAGAGTGTCAATAACTAAAGATTCCTTTCTAGCAGCTTGCTGGTGCTGAAATATGTTGAAAAGGGCTTGATTCTGCATAATATAAGTCAAAATCATTGTGATCCTGCAACATTTTGAAAAGATATAGCCATATGGTCAAAAAGTGTTTATCTCACTGAGTTGAAGCTTTTTTGCAACAGAGTGTCAATAACTAAAGATTCCTTTCTAGCAGCTTGCTGGTGCTGAAATATGTTGAAAAGGGCTTGATTCTGCATAATATAAGTCAAAATCATTGTGATCCTGCAACATTTTGAAAAGATATAGCCATATGGTCAAAAAGTGTTTATCTCACTGAGTTGAAGCTTTTTTGCAACAGAGTGTCAATAACTAAAGATTCCTTTCTAGCAGCTTGCTGGTGCTGAAATATGTTGAAAAGGGCTTGATTCTGCATAATATAAGTCAAAATCATTGTGATCCTGCAACTATTTGAAAAGATATAGCCATATGGTCAAAAAGTGTTTATCTCACTGAGTTGAAGCTTTTTGGAAACAGAGTGTCAATAACTAAAGATTCCTTTCTAGCAGCTTGCTGGTGCTGAAATATGTTGAAAAGGGCTTGATTCTGCATAATATAAGTCAAAATCATTGTGATCCTGCAACTATTTGAAAAGATATAGCCATATGGTCAAAAAGTGTTTATCTCACTGAGTTGAAGCTTTTTGGAAACAGAGTGTCAATAACTAAAGATTCCTTTCTAGCAGCTTGCTGGTGCTGAAATATGTTGAAAAGGGCTTGATTCTGCATAATATAAGTCAAAATCATTGTGATCCTGCAACATTTTGAAAAGATATAGCCATATGGTCAAAAAGTGTTTATCTCACTGAGTTGAAGGTTTTTGGAAACAGAGTGTCAATAACTAAAGATTCCTTTCTAGCAGCTTGCTGGTGCTGAAATATGTTGAAAAGGGCTTGATTCTGCATAATATAAGTCAAAATCATTGTGATCCTGCAACATTTTGAAAAGATATAGCCATATGGTCAAAAAGTGTTTATCTCACTGAGTTGAAGCTTTTTGGAAACAGAGTTTCAATAACTAAAGATTCCTTTCTAGCAGCTTGCTGGTGCTGAAATATGTTGAAAAGGGCTTGATTCTGCATAATATAAGTCAAAATCATTGTGATCCTGCAACATTTTGAAAAGATATAGCCATATGGTCAAAAAGTGTTTATCTCACTGAGTTGAAGCTTTTTGGAAACAGAGTGTCAATAACTAAAGATTCCTTTCTAGCAGCTTGCTGGTGCTGAAATATGTTGAAAAGGGCTTGATTCTGCATAATATAAGTCAAAATCATTGTGATCCTGCAACATTTTGAAAAGATATAGCCATATGGTCAAAAAGTGTTTATCTCACTGAGTTGAAGCTTTTTGGAAACAGAGTGTCAATAACTAAAGATTCCTTTCTAGCAGCTTGCTGGTGCTGAAATATGTTGAAAAGGGCTTGATTCAGCATAATCTAAGTCAAAATCATTGTGATCCTGCAACATTTTGAAAAGATATAGCCATATGGTCAAAAAGTGTTTATCTCACTGAGTTGAAGCTTTTTGGAAACAGAGTGTCAATAACTAAAGATTCCTTTCTAGCAGCTTGCTGGTGCTGAAATATGTTGAAAAGGGCTTGATTCTGCATAATATAAGTCAAAATCATTGTGATCCTGCAACTATTTGAAAAGATATAGCCATATGGTCAAAAAGTGTTTATCTCACTGAGTTGAAGCTTTTTGGAAACAGAGTGTCAATAACTAAAGATTCCTTTCTAGCAGCTTGCTGGTGCTGAAATATGTTGAAAAGGGCTTGATTCTGCATAATATAAGTCAAAATCATTGTGATCCTGCAACATTTTGAAAAGATATAGCCATATGGTCAAAAAGTGTTTATCTCACTGAGTTGAAGCTTTTTTGCAACAGAGTGTCAATAACTAAAGATTCCTTTCTAGCAGCTTGCTGGTGCTGAAATATGTTGAAAAGGGCTTGATTCTGCATAATATAAGTCAAAATCATTGTGATCCTGCAACATTTTGAAAAGATATAGCCATATGGTCAAAAAGTGTTTATCTCACTGAGTTGAAGCTTTTTTGCAACAGAGTGTCAATAACTAAAGATTCCTTTCTAGCAGCTTGCTGGTGCTGAAATATGTTGAAAAGGGCTTGATTCTGCATAATATAAGTCAAAATCATTGTGATCCTGCAACTATTTGAAAAGATATAGCCATATGGTCAAAAAGTGTTTATCTCACTGAGTTGAAGCTTTTTGGAAACAGAGTGTCAATAACTAAAGATTCCTTTCTAGCAGCTTGCTGGTGCTGAAATATGTTGAAAAGGGCTTGATTCTGCATAATATAAGTCAAAATCATTGTGATCCTGCAACTATTTGAAAAGATATAGCCATATGGTCAAAAAGTGTTTATCTCACTGAGTTGAAGGTTTTTGGAAACAGAGTGTCAATAACTAAAGATTCCTTTCTAGCAGCTTGCTGGTGCTGAAATATGTTGAAAAGGGCTTGATTCTGCATAATATAAGTCAAAATCATTGTGATCCTGCAACATTTTGAAAAGATATAGCCATATGGTCAAAAAGTGTTTATCTCACTGAGTTGAAGCTTTTTGGAAACAGAGTGTCAATAACTAAAGATTCCTTTCTAGCAGCTTGCTGGTGCTGAAATATGTTGAAAAGGGCTTGATTCTGCATAATATAAGTCAAAATCATTGTGATCCTGCAACATTTTGAAAAGATATAGCCATATGGTCAAAAAGTGTTTATCTCACTGAGTTGAAGCTTTTTGGAAACAGAGTGTCAATAACTAATTATTCCTTTCTAGCAGCTCTCTGGTGCTGAAATATGTTGAAAAGGGCTTGATTCTGCATAAGTCAAAATCATTGTGATCCTGCAACATTTTGAAAAGATATAGCCATATGGTCAAAAAGTGTTTATCTCACTGAGTTGAAGCTTTTTGGAAACAGAGTGTCAATAACTAAAGATTCCTTTCTAGCAGCTCTCTGGTGCTGAAATATGTTGAAAAGGGCTTGATTCTGCATAATATAAGTCAAAATCATTGTGATCCTGCAACATTTTGAAAAGATATAGCCATATGGTCAAAATGTGTTTATCTCACTCAGTTGAAGCTTTTTTGCAACAGAGTGTCAATAACTAAAGATTCCTTTCTAGCAGCTTGCTGGTGCTGAAATATGTTGAAAAGGGCTTGATTCTGCATAATATAAGTCAAAATCATTGTGATCCTGCAACATTTTGAAAAGATATAGCCATATGGTCAAAAAGTGTTTATCTCACTGAGTTGACGCTTTTTGGAAACAGAGTGTCAATAACTAAAGATTCCTTTCTAGCAGCTTGCTGGTGCTGAAATATGTTGAAAATGGCTTGATTCTGCATAATATAAGTCAAAATCATTGTGATCCTGCAACATTTTGAAAAGATATAGCCATATGGTCAAAAAGTGTTTATCTCACTGAGTTGAAGGTTTTTTGATAAAGAGTGTCAATAACTAAAGATTCCTTTCTAGCAGCTTGCTGGTGCTGAAATATGTTGAAAAGGGCTTGATTCTGCATAATATAAGTCAAAATCATTGTGATCCTGCAACATTTTGAAAAGATATAGCCATATGGTCAAAAAGTGTTTATCTCACTCAGTTGAAGCTTTTTTGCAACAGAGTGTCAATAACTAAAGATTCCTTTCTAGCAGCTTGCTGGTGCTGAAATATGTTGAAAAGGGCTTGATTCTGCATAATATAAGTCAAAATCATTGTGATCCTGCAACATTTTGAAAAGATATAGCCATATGGTCAAAAAGTGTTTATCTCACTGAGTTGAAGCTTTTTGGAAACAGGGTGTCAATAACTAAAGATTCCTTTCTAGCAGCTTGCTGGTGCTGAAATATGTTGAAAAGGGCTTGATTCTGCATAATATAAGTCAAAATCATTGTGATCCTGCAACATTTTGAAAAGATATAGCCATATGGTCAAAAAGTGTTTATCTCACTGAGTTGAAGCTTTTTGGAAACAGAGTGTCAATAACTAAAGATTCCTTTCTAGCCGCTTGCTGGTGCTGAAATATGTTGAAAAGGGCTTGATTCTGCATAATATAAGTCAAAATCATTGTGATCCTGCAACATTTTGAAAAGATATAGCCATAATGGTCAAAAAGTGTTTATCTCACTGAGTTGAAGGTTTTTTGCAACAGAGTGTCAATAACTAAAGATTCCTTTCTAGCAGCTTGCTGGTGCTGAAATATGTTGAAAAGGGCTTGATTCTGCATAATATAAGTCAAAATCATTGTGATCCTGCAACATTTTGAAAAGATTTAGCCATATGGTCAAAAAGTGTTTATCTCACTGAGTTGAAGCTTTTTGGAAACAGAGTGTCAATAACTAAAGATTCCTTTCTAGCAGCTTGCTGGTGCTGAAATATGTTGAAAAGGGCTTGATTCTGCATAATATAAGTCAAAATCATTGTAATCCTGCAACATTTTGAAAAGATATAGCCATATGGTCAAAAAGTGTTTATCTCACTGAGTTGAAGCTTTTTGGAAACAGAGTGTCAATAACTAAAGATTCCTTTCTAGCAGCTCTCTGGTGCTGAAATATGTTGAAAAGGGCTTGATTCTGCATAAGTCAAAATCATTGTGATCCTGCAACATTTTGAAAAGATATAGCCATATGGTCAAAAAGTGTTTATCTCACTGAGTTGAAGCTTTTTGGAAACAGAGTGTCAATAACTAAAGATTCCTTTCTAGCAGCTCTCTGGTGCTGAAATATGTTGAAAAGGGCTTGATTCTGCATAATATAAGTCAAAATCATTGTGATCCTGCAACATTTTGAAAAGATATAGCCATATGGTCAAAATGTGTTTATCTCACTCAGTTGAAGCTTTTTTGCAACAGAGTGTCAATAACTAAAGATTCCTTTCTAGCAGCTTGCTGGTGCTGAAATATGTTGAAAAGGGCTTGATTCTGCATAATATAAGTCAAAATCATTGTGATCCTGCAACATTTTGAAAAGATATAGCCATATGGTCAAAAAGTGTTTATCTCACTGAGTTGACGCTTTTTGGAAACAGAGTGTCAATAACTAAAGATTCCTTTCTAGCAGCTTGCTGGTGCTGAAATATGTTGAAAATGGCTTGATTCTGCATAATATAAGTCAAAATCATTGTGATCCTGCAACATTTTGAAAAGATATAGCCATATGGTCAAAAAGTGTTTATCTCACTCAGTTGAAGCTTTTTTGCAACAGAGTGTCAATAACTAAAGATTCCTTTCTAGCAGCTTGCTGGTGCTGAAATATGTTGAAAAGGGCTTGATTCTGCATAATATAAGTCAAAATCATTGTGATCCTGCAACATTTTGAAAAGATATAGCCATATGGTCAAAAAGTGTTTATCTCACTGAGTTGAAGCTTTTTTGCAACAGAGTGTCAATAACTAAAGATTCCTTTCTAGCAGCTTGCTGGTGCTGAAATATGTTGAAAAGGGCTTGATTCTGCATAATATAAGTCAAAATCATTGTGATCCTGCAACATTTTGAAAAGATATAGCCATATGGTCAAAAAGTGTTTATCTCACTGAGTTGAAGCTTTTTTGCAACAGAGTGTAAATAACTAAAGATTCCTTTCTAGCAGCTTAATGGTGCTGAAATATGTTGAAAAGGGCTTGATTCTGCATAATATAAGTCAAAATCATTGTGATCCTGCAACATTTTGAAAAGATATAGCCATATGGTCAAAAAGTGTTTATCTCACTGAGTTGAAGGTTTTTTGATAAAGAGTGTCAATAACTAAAGATTCCTTTCTAGCAGCTTGCTGGTGCTGAAATATGTTGAAAAGGGCTTGATTCTGCATAATATAAGTCAAAATCATTTTAATCCTGCAACATTTTGAAAAGATATAGCCATATGGTCAAAAAGTGTTTATCTCACTGAGTTGAAGCTTTTTGGAAACAGAGTGTCAATAACTAAAGATTCCTTTCAAGCAGCTTGCTGGTGCTGAAATATGTTGAAAAGGGCTTGATTCTGCATAATATAAGTCAAAATCATTGTGATCCTGCAACATTTTCAAAAGATATAGCCATATGGTCAAAAAGTGTTTATCTTACCGAGTTGAATCTTTTTTGCAACAGACTGTAAATAACTAAAGATTCCTTTCTAGCAGCCTGCTGGTGCTGAAATATGTTGAAAAGGGCTTGATTCTGCATAATATAAGTCAAAATCATTGTGATCCTGCAACATTTTGAAAAGATATAGCCATATGGTCAAAAAGTGTTTATCTCACTCAGTTGAAGCTTTTTTGCAACAGAGTGTAAATAACTAAAGATTCCTTTCTAGCAGCTTGCTGGTGCTGAAATATGTTGAAAAGGGCTTGATTCTGCATAATATAAGTCAAAATCATTGTGATCCTGCAACATTTTGAAAAGATATAGCCATATGGTCAAAAAGTGTTTATCTCACTGAGTTGAAGCTTTGTTGCAACAGAGTGTCAATAACTAAAGATTCCTTTCTAGCAGCTTGCTGGTGCTGAAATATGTTGAAAAGGGCTTGATTCTGCATAATATAAGTCAAAATCATTGTGATCTTGCAACATTTTATAAAGATATAGCCATATGGTCAAAAAGTGTTTTTCTCACTGAGTTGAAGCTTTTTGATAAAGATTGTAAATAACTAAAGATTCCTTTCTAGCAGCTTGCTGGTGCTGAAATATGTTGAAAAGGGCTTGATTCTGCATAACATAAGTCAAAATCATTGTGATCCTGCAACATTTTCTAAAGATATAGCCATACGGTCAAAAAGTGTTTATCTCACTGAGTTGAAGCTTATTTGCAACAGACTGTAAATAACAAAAGATTCCTTTCTAGCAGCTTGCTGGTGCTGAAATATGTTGAAAAGGGCATGATTTTGCATAATATAAGTCAAAATCATTGTGATCTTGCAACATTTTCTAAAGATATAGCCATATGGTCAAAAAGTGTTTATCTCACTGAGTTGAAGCTTTTTTGAAACAGAGTGTAAATAACTAAAGATTCCTTTCTAGAAGCTTGCTGGTGCTGAAATATGTTGAAAAGGACATGATTCTGTACCGTATATGTCAATATCATTGTTGTCCTGCAACATTTTCAAAAGATATAGCCATATGGTCAAAAAGTTCTTATCTCACTGAGTTGAAGCTTTTTAATAAAGAATGTGAATAACTAAAGATTCCTTTCTTGCAATTTGCAGGTGCTGAAATATGTCGAAAATGACGTGATTCTGCATAATATAAGTCAAAATCATTTTAATTCAGAAACTTATTGAAAAGTTTTAGCCATATGGTCAAGAAAGTTCTTATCTCTCTGAGTTAGAGCGTTTTGTGATATAGAGTGTAAATAACTGAAGATTCCTTTCTGGCAAGTTGCTGGTGCTGAAATATGTTGAAAGAGACATTATTTTGCAGCTTGTATGTCAATATCATTGTTATCCTGCAACATATTCAAAAGATATAGCCATACTGTCAAAAGTGCTTATCTCACTGAGTTGAAGCTTTTTTGAAACAGAGTGTCAATAACTAAAGATTCCTTTTAAGAAGCTTGCTGGTGCTGAAATATGTTGAAAAGGACATGATTCTGTACCGTATATGTCAATATCATTGTTGTCCTGCAACATTTTCAAAAGATATAGCCATATGGTCAAAAAGTTCTTATCTCACTGAGTTGAAGCTTTTTGGAAACAGAGTGTCAATAACTAAAGATTCCTTTCTAGCAGCTCTCTGGTGCTGAAATATGTTGAAAAGGGCTTGATTCTGCATAATATAAGTCAAAATCATTGTGATCCTGCAACATTTTGAAAAGATATAGCCATATGGTCAAAATGTGTTTATCTCACTCAGTTGAAGCTTTTTTGCAACAGAGTGTCAATAACTAAAGATTCCTTTCTAGCAGCTTGCTGGTGCTGAAATATGTTGAAAAGGGCTTGATTCTGCATAATATAAGTCAAAATCATTGTGATCCTGCAACATTTTGAAAAGATATAGCCATATGGTCAAAAAGTGTTTATCTCACTGAGTTGACGCTTTTTGGAAACAGAGTGTCAATAACTAAAGATTCCTTTCTAGCAGCTTGCTGGTGCTGAAATATGTTGAAAATGGCTTGATTCTGCATAATATAAGTCAAAATCATTGTGATCCTGCAACATTTTGAAAAGATATAGCCATATGGTCAAAAAGTGTTTATCTCACTGAGTTGAAGGTTTTTTGATAAAGAGTGTCAATAACTAAAGATTCCTTTCTAGCAGCTTGCTGGTGCTGAAATATGTTGAAAAGGGCTTGATTCTGCATAATATAAGTCAAAATCATTGTGATCCTGCAACATTTTGAAAAGATATAGCCATATGGTCAAAAAGTGTTTATCTCACTCAGTTGAAGCTTTTTTGCAACAGAGTGTCAATAACTAAAGATTCCTTTCTAGCAGCTTGCTGGTGCTGAAATATGTTGAAAAGGGCTTGATTCTGCATAATATAAGTCAAAATCATTGTGATCCTGCAACATTTTGAAAAGATATAGCCATATGGTCAAAAAGTGTTTATCTCACTGAGTTGAAGCTTTTTGGAAACAGGGTGTCAATAACTAAAGATTCCTTTCTAGCAGCTTGCTGGTGCTGAAATATGTTGAAAAGGGCTTGATTCTGCATAATATAAGTCAAAATCATTGTGATCCTGCAACATTTTGAAAAGATATAGCCATATGGTCAAAAAGTGTTTATCTCACTGAGTTGAAGCTTTTTGGAAACAGAGTGTCAATAACTAAAGATTCCTTTCTAGCCGCTTGCTGGTGCTGAAATATGTTGAAAAGGGCTTGATTCTGCATAATATAAGTCAAAATCATTGTGATCCTGCAACATTTTGAAAAGATATAGCCATAATGGTCAAAAAGTGTTTATCTCACTGAGTTGAAGGTTTTTTGCAACAGAGTGTCAATAACTAAAGATTCCTTTCTAGCAGCTTGCTGGTGCTGAAATATGTTGAAAAGGGCTTGATTCTGCATAATATAAGTCAAAATCATTGTGATCCTGCAACATTTTGAAAAGATTTAGCCATATGGTCAAAAAGTGTTTATCTCACTGAGTTGAAGCTTTTTGGAAACAGAGTGTCAATAACTAAAGATTCCTTTCTAGCAGCTTGCTGGTGCTGAAATATGTTGAAAAGGGCTTGATTCTGCATAATATAAGTCAAAATCATTGTAATCCTGCAACATTTTGAAAAGATATAGCCATATGGTCAAAAAGTGTTTATCTCACTGAGTTGAAGCTTTTTGGAAACAGAGTGTCAATAACTAAAGATTCCTTTCTAGCAGCTCTCTGGTGCTGAAATATGTTGAAAAGGGCTTGATTCTGCATAAGTCAAAATCATTGTGATCCTGCAACATTTTGAAAAGATATAGCCATATGGTCAAAAAGTGTTTATCTCACTGAGTTGAAGCTTTTTGGAAACAGAGTGTCAATAACTAAAGATTCCTTTCTAGCAGCTCTCTGGTGCTGAAATATGTTGAAAAGGGCTTGATTCTGCATAATATAAGTCAAAATCATTGTGATCCTGCAACATTTTGAAAAGATATAGCCATATGGTCAAAATGTGTTTATCTCACTCAGTTGAAGCTTTTTTGCAACAGAGTGTCAATAACTAAAGATTCCTTTCTAGCAGCTTGCTGGTGCTGAAATATGTTGAAAAGGGCTTGATTCTGCATAATATAAGTCAAAATCATTGTGATCCTGCAACATTTTGAAAAGATATAGCCATATGGTCAAAAAGTGTTTATCTCACTGAGTTGACGCTTTTTGGAAACAGAGTGTCAATAACTAAAGATTCCTTTCTAGCAGCTTGCTGGTGCTGAAATATGTTGAAAATGGCTTGATTCTGCATAATATAAGTCAAAATCATTGTGATCCTGCAACATTTTGAAAAGATATAGCCATATGGTCAAAAAGTGTTTATCTCACTCAGTTGAAGCTTTTTTGCAACAGAGTGTCAATAACTAAAGATTCCTTTCTAGCAGCTTGCTGGTGCTGAAATATGTTGAAAAGGGCTTGATTCTGCATAATATAAGTCAAAATCATTGTGATCCTGCAACATTTTGAAAAGATATAGCCATATGGTCAAAAAGTGTTTATCTCACTGAGTTGAAGCTTTTTTGCAACAGAGTGTCAATAACTAAAGATTCCTTTCTAGCAGCTTGCTGGTGCTGAAATATGTTGAAAAGGGCTTGATTCTGCATAATATAAGTCAAAATCATTGTGATCCTGCAACATTTTGAAAAGATATAGCCATATGGTCAAAAAGTGTTTATCTCACTGAGTTGAAGCTTTTTTGCAACAGAGTGTAAATAACTAAAGATTCCTTTCTAGCAGCTTAATGGTGCTGAAATATGTTGAAAAGGGCTTGATTCTGCATAATATAAGTCAAAATCATTGTGATCCTGCAACATTTTGAAAAGATATAGCCATATGGTCAAAAAGTGTTTATCTCACTGAGTTGAAGGTTTTTTGATAAAGAGTGTCAATAACTAAAGATTCCTTTCTAGCAGCTTGCTGGTGCTGAAATATGTTGAAAAGGGCTTGATTCTGCATAATATAAGTCAAAATCATTTTAATCCTGCAACATTTTGAAAAGATATAGCCATATGGTCAAAAAGATTTTATCTCACTGAGTTGAAGCTTTTTGGAAACAGAGTGTCAATAACTAAAGATTCCTTTCAAGCAGCTTGCTGGTGCTGAAATATGTTGAAAAGGGCTTGTTTCTGCATAATATAAGTCAAAATCATTGTGATCCTGCAACATTTTCAAAAGATATAGCCATATGGTCAAAAAGTGTTTATCTTACCGAGTTGAATCTTTTTTGCAACAGACTGTAAATAACTAAAGATTCCTTTCTAGCAGCCTGCTGGTGCTGAAATATGTTGAAAAGGGCTTGATTCTGCATAATATAAGTCAAAATCATTGTGATCCTGCAACATTTTGAAAAGATATAGCCATATGGTCAAAAAGTGTTTATCTCACTCAGTTGAAGCTTTTTTGCAACAGAGTGTAAATAACTAAAGATTCCTTTCTAGCAGCTTGCTGGTGCTGAAATATGTTGAAAAGGGCTTGATTCTGCATAATATAAGTCAAAATCATTGTGATCCTGCAACATTTTGAAAAGATATAGCCATATGGTCAAAAAGTGTTTATCTCACTGAGTTGAAGCTTTGTTGCAACAGAGTGTCAATAACTAAAGATTCCTTTCTAGCAGCTTGCTGGTGCTGAAATATGTTGAAAAGGGCTTGATTCTGCATAATATAAGTCAAAATCATTGTGATCTTGCAACATTTTATAAAGATATAGCCATATGGTCAAAAAGTGTTTTTCTCACTGAGTTGAAGCTTTTTGATAAAGATTGTAAATAACTAAAGATTCCTTTCTAGCAGCTTGCTGGTGCTGAAATATGTTGAAAAGGCCTTGATTCTGCATAACATAAGTCAAAATCATTGTGATCCTGCAACATTTTCTAAAGATATAGCCATACGGTCAAAAAGTGTTTATCTCACTGAGTTGAAGCTTATTTGCAACAGACTGTAAATAACAAAAGATTCCTTTCTAGCAGCTTGCTGGTGCTGAAATATGTTGAAAAGGGCATGATTTTGCATAATATAAGTCAAAATCATTGTGATCTTGCAACATTTTCTAAAGATATAGCCATATGGTCAAAAAGTGTTTATCTCACTGAGTTGAAGCTTTTTTGAAACAGAGTGTAAATAACTAAAGATTCCTTTCTAGAAGCTTGCTGGTGCTGAAATATGTTGAAAAGGACATGATTCTGTACCGTATATGTCAATATCATTGTTGTCCTGCAACATTTTCAAAAGATATAGCCATATGGTCAAAAAGTTCTTATCTCACTGAGTTGAAGCTTTTTAATAAAGAATGTGAATAACTAAAGATTCCTTTCTTGCAATTTGCAGGTGCTGAAATATGTCGAAAATGACGTGATTCTGCATAATATAAGTCAAAATCATTTTAATTCAGAAACTTATTGAAAAGTTTTAGCCATATGGTCAAGAAAGTTCTTATCTCTCTGAGTTAGAGCGTTTTGTGATATAGAGTGTAAATAACTGAAGATTCCTTTCTGGCAAGTTGCTGGTGCTGAAATATGTTGAAAGAGACATTATTTTGCAGCTTGTATGTCAATATCATTGTTATCCTGCAACATATTCAAAAGATATAGCCATACTGTCAAAAGTGCTTATCTCACTGAGTTGAAGCTTTTTTGAAACAGAGTGTCAATAACTAAAGATTCCTTTCTAGAAGCTTGCTGGTGCTGAAATATGTTGAAAAGGACATGATTCTGTACCGTATATGTCAATATCATTGTTGTCCTGCAACATTTTCAAAAGATATAGCCATATGGTCAAAAAGTTCTTATCTCACTGAGTTGAAGCTTTTTGGAAACAGAGTGTCAATAACTAAAGATTCCTTTCTAGCAGCTCTCTGGTGCTGAAATATGTTGAAAAGGGCTTGATTCTGCATAATATAAGTCAAAATCATTGTGATCCTGCAACATTTTGAAAAGATATAGCCATATGGTCAAAATGTGTTTATCTCACTCAGTTGAAGCTTTTTTGCAACAGAGTGTCAATAACTAAAGATTCCTTTCTAGCAGCTTGCTGGTGCTGAAATATGTTGAAAAGGGCTTGATTCTGCATAATATAAGTCAAAATCATTGTGATCCTGCAACATTTTGAAAAGATATAGCCATATGGTCAAAAAGTGTTTATCTCACTGAGTTGACGCTTTTTGGAAACAGAGTGTCAATAACTAAAGATTCCTTTCTAGCAGCTTGCTGGTGCTGAAATATGTTGAAAATGGCTTGATTCTGCATAATATAAGTCAAAATCATTGTGATCCTGCAACATTTTGAAAAGATATAGCCATATGGTCAAAAAGTGTTTATCTCACTGAGTTGAAGGTTTTTTGATAAAGAGTGTCAATAACTAAAGATTCCTTTCTAGCAGCTTGCTGGTGCTGAAATATGTTGAAAAGGGCTTGATTCTGCATAATATAAGTCAAAATCATTGTGATCCTGCAACATTTTGAAAAGATATAGCCATATGGTCAAAAAGTGTTTATCTCACTCAGTTGAAGCTTTTTTGCAACAGAGTGTCAATAACTAAAGATTCCTTTCTAGCAGCTTGCTGGTGCTGAAATATGTTGAAAAGGGCTTGATTCTGCATAATATAAGTCAAAATCATTGTGATCCTGCAACATTTTGAAAAGATATAGCCATATGGTCAAAAAGTGTTTATCTCACTGAGTTGAAGCTTTTTTGCAACAGAGTGTCAATAACTAAAGATTCCTTTCTAGCAGCTTGCTGGTGCTGAAATATGTTGAAAAGGGCTTGATTCTGCATAATATAAGTCAAAATCATTGTGATCCTGCAACATTTTGAAAAGATATAGCCATATGGTCAAAAAGTGTTTATCTCACTGAGTTGAAGCTTTGTTGCAACAGAGTGTCAATAACTAAAGATTCCTTTCTAGCAGCTTGCTGGTGCTGAAATATGTTGAAAAGGGCTTGATTTTGCATAATATAAGTCAAAATCATTGTGATCTTGCAACATTTTATAAAGATATAGCCATATGGTCAAAAAGTGTTTATCTCACTGAGTTGAAGCTTTTTTGCAACAGAGTGTCAATAACTAAAGATTCCTTTCTAGCAGCTTGCTGGTGCTGAAATATGTTGAAAAGGGCTTGATTCTGCATAATATAAGTCAAAATCATTGTGATCCTGCAACATTTTGAAAAGATATAGCCATATGGTCAAAAAGTGTTTATCTCACCGAGTTGAAGCTTTTTTGCAACAGAGTGTCAATAACTAAAGATTCCTTTCTAGCAGCTTGCTAGTGCTGAAATATGTTGAAAAGGGCTTGATTCTGCATAATATAAGTCAAAATCATTGTGATCCTGCAACATTTTGAAAAGATATAGCCATATGGTCAAAAAGTGTTTATCTCACCGAGTTGAAGGTTTTTTGCAACAGAGTGTCAATAACTAAAGATTCCTTTCTAGCAGCTTGCTGGTGCTGAAATATGTTGAAAAGGGCTTGATTCTGCATAATATAAGTCAAAATCATTGTGATCCTGCAACATTTTGAAAAGATATAGCCATATGGTCAAAAAGTGTTTATCTCACCGAGTTGAAGGTTTTTTGCAACAGAGTGTCAATAACTAAAGATTCCTTTCTAGCAGCTTGCTGGTGCTGAAATATGTTGAAAAGGGCTTGATTCTGCATAATATAAGTCAAAATCATTGTGATCCTGCAACATTTTGAAAAGATATAGCCATATGGTCAAAAAGTGTTTATCTCACTGAGTTGAAGGTTTTTTGATAAAGAGTGTCAATAACTAAAGATTCCTTTCTAGCAGCTTGCTGGTGCTGAAATATGTTGAAAAGGGCTTGATTCTGCATAATATAAGTCAAAATCATTGTGATCCTGCAACATTTTGAAAAGATATAGCCATATGGTCAAAAAGTGTTTATCTCACTGAGTTGAAGCTTTTTTGCAACAGAGTGTCAATAACTAAAGATTCCTTTCTAGCAGCTTGCTGGTGCTGAAATATGTTGAAAAGGGCTTGATTCTGCATAATATAAGTCAAAATCATTGTGATCCTGCAACATTTTGAAAAGATATAGCCATATGGTCAAAAAGTGTTTATCTCACTGAGTTGAAGCTTTGTTGCAACAGAGTGTCAATAACTAAAGATTCCTTTCTAGCAGCTTGCTGGTGCTGAAATATGTTGAAAAGGGCTTGATTTTGCATAATATAAGTCAAAATCATTGTGATCTTGCAACATTTTATAAAGATATAGCCATATGGTCAAAAAGTGTTTATCTCACTGAGTTGAAGCTTTTTTGCAACAGAGTGTCAATAACTAAAGATTCCTTTCTAGCAGCTTGCTGGTGCTGAAATATGTTGAAAAGGGCTTGATTCTGCATAATATAAGTCAAAATCATTGTGATCCTGCAACATTTTGAAAAGATATAGCCATATGGTCAAAAAGTGTTTATCTCACCGAGTTGAAGCTTTTTTGCAACAGAGTGTCAATAACTAAAGATTCCTTTCTAGCAGCTTGCTAGTGCTGAAATATGTTGAAAAGGGCTTGATTCTGCATAATATAAGTCAAAATCATTGTGATCCTGCAACATTTTGAAAAGATATAGCCATATGGTCAAAAAGTGTTTATCTCACCGAGTTGAAGGTTTTTTGCAACAGAGTGTCAATAACTAAAGATTCCTTTCTAGCAGCTTGCTGGTGCTGAAATATGTTGAAAAGGGCTTGATTCTGCATAATATAAGTCAAAATCATTGTGATCCTGCAACATTTTGAAAAGATATAGCCATATGGTCAAAAAGTGTTTATCTCACTGAGTTGAAGCTTTTTGGAAACAGAGTGTCAATAACTAAAGATTCCTTTCAAGCAGCTTGCTGGTGCTGAAATATGTTGAAAAGGGCTTGTTTCTGCATAATATAAGTCAAAATCATTGTGATCCTGCAACATTTTCAAAAGATATAGCCATATGGTCAAAAAGTGTTTATCTCACTGAGTTGAAGCTTTGTTGCAACAGAGTGTCAATAACTAAAGATTCCTTTCTAGCAGCTTGCTGGTGCTGAAATATGTTGAAAAGGGCTTGATTCTGCATAATATAAGTCAAAATCATTGTGATCTTGCAACATTTTATAAAGATATAGCCATATGGTCAAAAAGTGTTTTTCTCACTGAGTTGAAGCTTTTTGATAAAGATTGTAAATAACTAAAGATTCCTTTCTAGCAGCTTGCTGGTGCTGAAATATGTTGAAAAGGGCTTGATTCTGCATAATATAAGTCAAAATCATTGTGATCCTGCAACATTTTCTAAAGATATAGCCATACGGTCAAAAAGTGTTTATCTCACTGAGTTGAAGCTTATTTGCAACAGACTGTAAATAACAAAAGATTCCTTTCTAGCAGCTTGCTGGTGCTGAAATATGTTGAAAAGGGCATGATTTTGCATAATATAAGTCAAAATCATTGTGATCTTGCAACATTTTCTAAAGATATAGCCATATGGTCAAAAAGTGTTTATCTCACTGAGTTGAAGCTTTTTGGAAACAGAGTGTAAATAACTAAAGATTCCTTTCTAGAAGCTTGCTGGTGCTGAAATATGTTGAAAAGGACATGATTCTGTACCGTATATGTCAATATCATTGTTGTCCTGCAACATTTTCAAAAGATATAGCCATATGGTCAAAAAGTTCTTATCTCACTGAGTTGAAGCTTTTTAATAAAGAATGTGAATAACTAAAGATTCCTTTCTTGCAGCTTGCACGTGCTGAAATATGTCGAAAACGACGTGATTCTGCATAATATAAGTCAAAATCATTTTAATTCAGAAACTTATTGAAAAGTTTTAGCCATATGGTCAAGAAAGTTCTTATCTCTCTGAGTTAGAGCGTTTTGTGATATAGAGTGTAAATAACTGAAGATTCCTTTCTGGCAAGTTGCTGGTGCTGAAATATGTTGAAAGAGACATTATTTTGCAGCTTGTATGTCAATATCATTGTTATCCTGCAACATATTCAAAAGATATAGCCATACTGTCAAAAGTGCTTATCTCACTGAGTTGAAGCTTTTTTGATACAGAGTGTAAATAACCAAAGATTCCTTTCTCTAAGCTTGCTGGTGCTGAAATATGTTGAAAAGGACATGATTCTGCATAACATAAGTCAAAATCATTTTAATTCAGAAACTTATTGTAAAGATATAGCCATACAGTCAAATATTTCTTTTCTCACTGAGTTAGAGCGTTTTTGATACAGAGTGTAAATAACCAAAAGATTCCTTTCTAGCAGCTTGCTGGTGCTGAAATATGTTGAAAAGGGCATGATTTTGCATAATATAAGTCAAAATCATTTTAATTCAGAAACTTATTGTAAAGATATAGCCTTACAGTCAAAAAGTTCTTATCTCACTGAGTTAGAGCGTTTTTGATACAGAGTGTAAATAACCAAAGATTCCTTTCTAACAGCTTGCTGGTGCTGAAATATGTTTAAAAGGGCATAGTTTTGCATTATATAAGTCAAAATCATTGTGATCCTGCAACATTTTGAAAACATATAGCCATATGGTCAAAAAGTGTTTATCTCACTGAGTTGAAGGTTTTTTGCAACAGAGTGTAAATAACTAAAGATTCCTTTCTAGCAGCTTGCTGGTGCTGAAATATGTTGAAAAGGACATGATTCTGCATAAAAATCATTGTTATCCTGCAACATTTTCAAAAGATATAGCCATATGGTCAAAAAGTGCTTATCTCACTGAGTTGAAGCGTTTTTAATAAAGATTGTGAATAACTAAAGATTCTTTTCTTACAGCTTGCACGTGCTGAAATATGTTGAAAATGACGTGATTCTGCATAATATAAGTCAAAATCATTTTAATTCAGAAACTTATTGAAAAGTTTTAGCCATATGGTCAAGAAAGTTCTTATCTCTCTGAGTTAAAGCGTTTTGTGATATAGAGTGTAAATAACTGAAGATTCCTTCCTGGCAAGTTGCTGGTGCTTAAATATGTTGAAAAGGACATGATTTTGCACCGTATATGTCAATATCATTGTTATCCTGCAAAATATTCAAAAGATATAGCCATACGGTCAAAAGTGCTTGTCTCACTGAGTTGAAGCTTTTTTGATACAGAGTGTAAATAACCAAAAGATTCCTATCTAGCAGCTTTCTGGTGCTGAAACATGTTGAAAAGGGCTTGATTCTGCATAATATAAGTCAAAATCATTTTAATTCAGAAACTTATTGAAAAGATATAGCCATACAGTCAAAAAGTTCTTATCTCACTGAGTGAGAGCGTTTTTGATACAGAGTGTAAATAACCAAAAGATTCCTTTCTAGCAGCTTTCTGGTGATGAAATATGTTGAAAAGGACATGATTCTGCATAATATATGTCATAGTTGGAGTAAATCAGCAGCAAGTTCAAAGGTTGTAGCCATTCTTTCAAAAAGTGCTTATCTCACCGAGTTGAAGTGTTTTTGATACAGAGTAGAAATAACTATTGAACTTCATCAAGATGATTTTTGCTTTTAAAATATGTTGTTTAGGACATGATTCTGCACAATATATGTCAAATTCAGTTTAATCCAGCCACAAGTTTAAAAGATATAGCCATTCGTTCAAAAAGTGCTTATGTCATCGAGTTGAAGCGTTACAGATACAGATTGGAAATAACTAATGAAAATCATCAAGCCGGTTTCTGGTATTGAAATATCTTGTATAGGACATGATTTTGCACAACATATGTAAAATCCAGAATAATCCAGCCACAGGATCGTAACATATAGCCATTCGTTCAAAAAGTGCTTATCTCACCGAGTTGAAGCGTTTTTGATACAGCGTGGAAATAACTAATGAAATGCATCAAGCTGGTTTCTGCTGTTGAAATATGTTGTTTAGGACATGATTCTGCACACTATATGTCTAATTCAGTGAAATCCAGCCATTGGTTAAAAAGATATAGCTATTCCTTCAAAAATTTCTTATCTCACCGAGTTGAAGCGTTTTCAATAGAGTGGAAATAACTAATGAATTTCATCAAGCTGGTTTCTGCTGATGATATTTATGATTTTTTGAACATGATTCTGTTTAATATATGTCAAATTCAGTTTAATCCAGCCACAAGTTTAAAAGATATAGCAATTCATTCAAAAAGTGCTTATCTCACTGAGTTGAAACGTTTTTGATACAGAGTGGAAATAACTAATGAAATTCATCAAGCCGGTTTCACCTATTGAAATATGTTGTTTAGGACATGATTCTGCAAACTATATGTCATAGTTGGTGTAAATCAGCAGCAAGTTCAAAGGTTATAGCCTATCTTTCAAAAAGTGCTTATCTCACCAAGTTGAGTGTTTTTGATACAGAGCAGAAATAGCTATTGAATTTCATCAAGATGATTTTTGCTATTGAAATATGTTGTTGAGGACATGATTTATCATGATATATGTCAAATTCAATGTAATCCAGCCACAATTTCAAAAGATACAGCCATTTGTTCAAAAAGTGCTTATCTCACTGAGTTGAAGCATTTTTGATACAGAGGGGAAATAATTCATGAACTTCATCAAGCTGGTTTCTGCTACTGAAATATCTTGTATAGGACATGATTTTGCACAATACATGTCAAAGTCAGTTTATTCCCGCCACAAGTTCAAAAGATATAGCCATTCGTTCAGAAAGTGCTCATCCAACCGAGTTGAAGCGTTTTTGATGCAGAATGGAAAAAAAAAATAAAATTTATCAATCTGGTTTCTGCTGTTAAAATATGTTGTTTAGGACATGATTATGCACAATATATGTCAAATTCAGTTTAATCCAGCCACAAGTTTAAAAGATATAGCCATTCGTTCAAAAAGTGCTTATCTCACCTAGTTGAAACGTTTTTGATACAAAGTGGAAATAACTAATGAAATTCATCAAGCTGGTTTCTGCTGTTGAACTATGTTATTTAGGACATGATTCTGCACAATATATGTCAAATTCAGTGTAATCCAGCCGGAATTTCAAAAGATATAGCCATTCGTTCAAATAGTACTTATCGAGTTGAAGCGATTTTGATACAGAGTGGAAAAAACTAAAAAAATTTATCAAGCTAGTTTCTCCTGTAGAAATATGTTGTTTAGGACATCAGTCTGCACAATATATGTCAAATTCAGTGAAATCCAGCCATTGGTTCAAAAGATATAGCTATTCGTTCAAAAATTGCATATCTCACCAAGTTGAAGCGTTTTTGATACAGAGTGGAAATAACCAATGAAATTCATCAAGCTGGTTTCTGCTGTTGATATTTATGATCTTTTGGACATGATTCTGCGTGATATATGTCAAATTCAGTTTAATCAAGCCACAAATTTAAAAGATATAGCCATTCGTTCAAAAAGTGCTTATCTCACTGAGCTGAAGCGTTTTTGATACAGAGTGGAAATAACAAAAGAAATTCATCAAGCCGGTTTCACCTATTGAAATATGTTGTTTAGGACATGATTCTGCATAATATATGTCAAAGTTGGTGTAAAACAGCGGCAAGTTCAAAAGATATAGCCATTCTTTTAAAAAGTGCTTATCTCACCGAGTTGAAGTGTTTTTGATACAGAGCAGAAATAACTAATGAAATTCATCAAGATTGTTTTTGTTATTGAAATATGTTGTTGAGGACACGATTTTGCACGATATATGTCAAATTCAGTGTAATCCAGCCACAAGTTCAAAAGATATAGCAATTCGTTCAAAAAGTGCTTATCTCACCGAGTTGAAGCATTTTTGATACAGAGTGGAAATAAGTAATGAAATTCATCAAGCCGGTTTCTGCTATTGAAATATCTTGTATAGGACATTATTGTGCACAATATAGGTCAAATCCAGAATAATCCAGCCACAGGTTCATAATATGTAGCCATTCGTTCAAAAAGTGCTTATCTCAAATAGTTGAAACGTTTTTGATACAGAGTGGAAATAACTAATGAAATTCATCAAGCTTGTTTCTGCTGTTGAAATAAGTTATTTAGGACATGATTCTGCACAATATATGTCAAATTCAGTGTAATCCAGCCAGAATTTCAAAAGATATAGCCATTCGTTCAAATAGTACTTATCGAGTTGAAGCGATTTTGATACAGAGTGGAAAAAACTAAAAAAAAATTATCAAGCTACTTTCTGCTGTTGAAATATGTTGTTTAGGACATGATTTTGCACATTATATGTCAAATTCAGAATAATCCAGCCAGATGTTCGTAGTATATAGCCATTCGTTCAAATAGTACTTATCGAGTTGAAGCGATTTTGATACAGAGTGGAAAAAACTAAAAAAATTTATCAAACTACTTTCTGCTGTTTAAATATGTTGTTTAGGACATGATTCTGCACAATATCTGTCAAATTTGGTGAAATCCAGCCATTGGTTCAAAAGATATAGCTATTCCTTCAAAAATTGCTGATCCCATCGAGTTGAAGCATTTTTGATAGAGTGGAAATAACTAATGAATTTCATCAAGCTGGTTTTTGCGATTGAAATACGTTGTTGAGGACATGATTTTGCACGATATATGTCAAATTCAGTGTAATCCAGCCACAATTTCAAAAAATACAGCCATTTGTTCAAAAAGTGCTTATCTCACTGATTTGAAGCATTTTTGATACAGAGGGGAAATAACTCATGAAATTCATCAAGCTGGTTTCTGCTATTTAAATATCTTGTATAGGACATGATTTTGCACAATACATGTCAAAGTCAGTTTATTCCCGCCACCCTTTCAATAGATATAGCCATTCGTTCAGAAAGTGCTCATCCAACCGAGTTGAAGCGTTTTTGATGCAGAATGGAAGAAATTAATAAAATTCATCAATCTGGTTTCTGCTGTTAAAATATGTTGTTTAGGACATGATTCTGCACAATATATGTAAAATTCAGTTTAATCAAGCCACAAGTTTAAAAGATATAGCCATTCGTTCAAATAGTGCTTATGTCATCGAGTTAAAGCGTTTTTGATACAGAGTGGAAATAACTCATGAAATTCATCAAGACGGTTTCTGCTATTGAAATATGTTGTTTAGGAAATGATTTTGCAAATATAAGTCAAATCCAGAATAATCCAGTGACAAGTTCATAATATATAGCCATTCGTTCAAAACGTGCTTATCTAACCAAGTTGAAACGTTTTTGATACAGAGTGGAAATAACTAATGAAATTCATCAAGCTGGTTTCTGCTGTTGATATATGTTATTTAGGACATGATTCTGCACAATATATGTCAAATTCAGTGTAATCCAGCCAGAATTTCAAAAGATATAGCCATTCGTTCAAATAGTACTTATCGAGTTGAAGCGATTTTGATACAGAGTGGAAAAAACTAAAAAAATTTATCAAGCTACCTTCTGCTATTGAAATATGTTGTTTAGGACATGATTCTGCACAATATATGTCAAATTCAGTGAAATCCAGCCATTGGTTCAAAAGATATAGCTATTCGTTCAAAGATTGCTTATCTCACCGAGTTGAAGCGTTTTTGATAGAATGGAAAAAAATTAATGAATTTCATCAAGCTAGTTTCTGCTGTTGATTTTTATGACCTTTTTGACATGATTCTGCGTAATATATGTCAAATTCAGTTTAATCCAGCCACAAGTTTAAAAGATATAGCCATTCGTTCAAAAAGTACTTATCTCACTGAGCTGAAGCGTTTTTGATACAGAGTGGAAATAACAAATGAAATTCATCAAGCCGGTTTCACCTATTGAAATATGTTGTTTAGGACAGATATCTGCATAATATATGTCAAAGTTGGTGTAAAACAGCAGCAAGTTCAAAAGATATAGGCATTCTTTCAAAAAGTGCTTATCTCACCGAGTTGAAGTGTTTTTGATAGAGAGCAGAAATAACTAATGAAATTCATCAAGTTGGTTTTTGCGATTGAAATATGTTGTTGAGGACATGATTTTGCACGATATATGTCAAATTCAGTGTAATCCAGCCACAATTTCAAGAGATATAGCCATTCGTTCAAAAAGTGCTTATCTCACGGAGTTGAAACGTTTTTGATACAAAGTGGAAATAACTAATGAAATTCATCAAGCTGGTTTCTGCTGTTGAACTATGTTATTTAGGACATGATTCTGCACAATATATGTCAAATTCAATGTAATCCAGCCGGAATTTCAAAAGATATAGCCATTCGTTCAAATAGTACTTATCGAGTTGAAGCGATTTTGATACAGAGTGGAAAAAACTAAAAAAATTTATCAAGCTAGTTTCTCCTGTAGAAATATGTTGTTTAGGACATCAGTCTGCACAATATATGTCAAATTCAGTGAAATCCAGCCATTGGTTCAAAAGATATAGCTATTCGTTCAAAAATTGCATATCTCACCAAGTTGAAGCGTTTTTGATACAGAGTGGAAATAACCAATGAAATTCATCAAGCTGGTTTCTGCTGTTGATATTTATGATCTTTTGGACATGATTCTGCGTGATATATTTCAAATTCAGTTTAATCAAGCCACAAATTTAAAAGATATACCCATTCGTTCAAAAAGTGCTTATCTCACTGAGCTGAAATGTTTTTGATACAGAGTGGAAATAACAAAAGAAATTCATCAAGCCGGTTTCACCTATTGAAATATGTTGTTTAGGACATGATTCTGCATAATATATGTCAAAGTTGGTGTAAAACAGCGGCAAGTTCAAAAGATATAGCCATTCTTTTAAAAAGTGCTTATCTCACCGAGTTGAAGTGTTTTTGATACAGAGCAGAAATAACTAATGAAATTCATCAAGATTGTTTTTGTTATTGAAATATGTTGTTGAGGACACGATTTTGCACGATATATGTCAAATTCAGTGTAATCCAGCCACAAGTTCAAAAGATATAGCAATTCGTTCAAAAAGTGCTTATCTCACCGAGTTGAAGCATTTTTGATACAGAGTGGAAATAAGTAATGAAATTCATCAAGCCGGTTTCTGCTATTGAAATATCTTGTATAGGACATTATTGTGCACAATATAGGTCAAATCCAGAATAATCCAGCCACAGGTTCATAATATGTAGCCATTCGTTCAAAAAGTGCTTATCTCAAATAGTTGAAACGTTTTTGATACAGAGTGGAAATAACTAATGAAATTCATCAAGCTTGTTTCTGCTGTTGAAATAAGTTATTTAGGACATGATTCTGCACAATATATGTCAAATTCAGTGTAATCCAGCCAGAATTTCAAAAGATATAGCCATTCGTTCAAATAGTACTTATCGAGTTGAAGCGATTTTGATACAGAGTGGAAAAAACTAAAAAAAAATTATCAAGCTACTTTCTGCTGTTGAAATATGTTGTTTAGGACATGATTTTGCACATTATATGTCAAATTCAGAATAATCCAGCCAGATGTTCGTAGTATATAGCCATTCGTTCAAATAGTACTTATCGAGTTGAAGCGATTTTGATACAGAGTGGAAAAAACTAAAAAAATTTATCAAACTACTTTCTGCTGTTTAAATATGTTGTTTAGGACATGATTCTGCACAATATCTGTCAAATTTGGTGAAATCCAGCCATTGGTTCAAAAGATATAGCTATTCCTTCAAAAATTGCTGATCTCATCGAGTTGAAGCATTTTTGATAGAGTGGAAATAACTAATGAATTTCATCAAGCTGGTTTTTGCGATTGAAATACGTTGTTGAGGACATGATTTTGCACGATATATGTCAAATTCAGTGTAATCCAGCCACAATTTCAAAAAATACAGCCATTTGTTCAAAAAGTGCTTATCTCACTGATTTGAAGCATTTTTGATACAGAGGGGAAATAACTCATGAAATTCATCAAGCTGGTTTCTGCTATTTAAATATCTTGTATAGGACATGATTTTGCACAATACATGTCAAATTCAGTTTATTCCCGCCACCCTTTCAATAGATATAGCCATTCGTTCAGAAAGTGCTCATCCAACCGAGTTGAAGCGTTTTTGATGCAGAATGGAAGAAATTAATAAAATTCATCAATCTGGTTTCTGCTGTTAAAATATGTTGTTTAGGACATGATTCTGCACAATATATGTAAAATTCAGTTTAATCAAGCCACAAGTTTAAAAGATATAGCCATTCGTTCAAATAGTGCTTATGTCATCGAGTTAAAGCGTTTTTGATACAGAGTGGAAATAACTCATGAAATTCATCAAGCCGGTTTCTGCTATTGAAATATGTTGTTAAGGAAATGATTTTGCAAATATAAGTCAAATCCAGAATAATCCAGTGACAAGTTCATAATATATAGCCATTCGTTCAAAACGTGCTTATCTAACCAAGTTGAAACGTTTTTGATACAGAGTGGAAATAACTAATGAAATTCATCAAGCTGGTTTCTGCTGTTGATATATGTTATTTAGGACATGATTCTGCACAATATATGTCAAATTCAGTGTAATCCAGCCAGAATTTCAAAAGATATAGCCATTCGTTCAAATAGTACTTATCGAGTTGAAGCGATTTTGATACAGAGTGGAAAAAACTAAAAAAATTTATCAAGCTACCTTCTGCTGTTGAAATATGTTGTTTAGGAATATGATTCTGCACAATATATGTCAAATTCAGTGAAATCCAGCCATTGGTTCAAAAGATATAGCTATTCGTTCAAAGATTGCTTATCTCACCGAGTTGAAGCGTTTTTGATAGAATGGAAAAAAATGAATGAATTTCATCAAGCTGGTTTTTGCTTTTGATATTTATGATCTTTTGGACATGATTCTGCGTAATATATGTCAAATTCAGTTTAATCCAGCCACAAGTTCAAAAGATATAGCCATTCGTTCAAAAAGTACTTATCTCACTGAGTCAAAGCGTTTTTGATACAGAGTGGAAATAACAAATGAAATTCATCAAGCCGGTTTCACCTATTGAAATATGTTGTTCAGGACAGATATCTGCATAATATATGTCAAAGTTGGTGTAAAACAGCAGCAAGTTCAAAAGATATAGCCATTCTTTCAAAAAGTGCTTATCTCAGCGAGTTGAAGTGTTTTTGATAGAGAGCAGAAATAACTAATGAAATTCATCAAGTTGGTTTTTGCGATTGAAATATGTTGTTGAGGACATGATTTTGCACGATATATGTCAAATTCAGTGTAATCCAGCCACAATTTCAAGAGATATATCCATTCGTTCAAAAAGTGCTTATCTCACGGAGTTGAAACGTTTTTGATACAGAGTGGAAATAACTAATGAAATTCATCAAGCCGGTTTCTGGTATTGAAATATCTTGTATAGGACATTATTTTGCACAATATATGTCAAATCCAGAATAATCCAGCCACAGGTTCGTAACATATAGTCATTCATTCAAAAAGTGCTTATCTCACCGAGTTGAAGCCTTTTTGATACAGAGTGGAAATAACTAATGAAATTCATCACGCTGGTTTCTGCTGTTGAAATATGTTGTTTAGGACATGATTCTGCACACAATATGTCAAATTCAGTGAAATCCAGCCATTGGTTCAAAAGATATAGCCATTCGTTCAAAAAGTGCTTATCTCACAGAGTCAAAGCGTTTTTGATACAGAGTGGAAATAACTAATGAAATTCATCAAGCCGGTTTCTGCTATTGAAATATCTTGTATAGGACATGATTTTGCAGAATACATGTCAAAGTCAGTGTATTCCCGCCACAATTTTAAAAGATATAGCCATTCGATCAAAAAGTGCTTATCCAACCAAGTTGAAGCGTTTTTGATGCAGAATGGAAAAAAATAAAAAAAATCATCAATCTGGATTCTGGTGTTGAAATATGTTGTTTAGGACATGATTCTGCACAATATATGTCAAATTCAGTTTAATCCAGCCACAAGTTTCAAAGATATAGCCATTCCTTCAAAAAGTGCTTATGTCATCGAGTTGAAGTGTTTTTGATACAGTGTGGAAATAACTAATGAAATTCATCAAGCCGGTTTCTGCAACTGAAATATCTTGTATAGGACATGATTTTGCACAATATAAGTCAAATCCAGAGCAATGCAGCCACAAATTCATAATATATGGCCATTCGTTCAAAAATTGCTTATCTCACTGAGTTGAAGCGTTTTTGATACAGAGTGGAAATAACTAATGAAATTCATCAAGCCGGTTTCTGCTATTGAAATATGTTGTTTAGGACAGATTTCTGCACAATATATGTCAAAGTTGGTGTAAAACAGCAGCAAGTTCAAAAGATATAGCCATTCTTTCAAAAAGTGCTTGTCTCACTGAGTTGAAGCGTTTTTGATACAGAGTGGAAAAAACTAATGAAATTCATCAAGCCGGTTTCTGTTATTGAAATATGTTGTTGAAGACATGATTTTGCACGATATATGTCAAATCCAGTTTAATCCAGATACAGGTTCAAAATATATAGCCATTTGCTCAAATAGTGCTTATCTCACCGAGTTGAAACGTTTTTGATACAGAGTGGAAATAACTAATGAAATTCATCAATATGGTTTCTGCTGTTGAAATGTTGTTTAGGACATGTTTTTGCACAATATAAGTCAAATTCAGTGTAATCCAGCCACAATTTCAAAAGATATAGCCATTCGTTCAAAAAGTGCTTATCTCATCGAGTTGAAGCGATTTTGATACAGAGTGGAAATAACTAAAAAAATGTATCAAGCTGGTTTCCGCTATTGAAATATGTTGTTTAGGACATGATTCTGCACAACATATGTCAAACCCAGTAGAATCCAGCCGCAGGTTCAGAAGATATAGCCATTCGTTCAAAAAGTGCTTATCTCACCGCGTTGAAGCGTTTTTGATACAGAGCAGAAATAATTAATGATATTCATCAAGCTGGTTTCTGCTGTTGATATTTATGATCATTTGGACATGATTTTGCGTAACATATGTCAAATTCAGTTTAATGCAACCACAAGTTTAAAAGATATAGCCATTCGTTCAAAAAGTGCTTATCTCACTAAGCTGAATCGTTTTTGATACAGAGTGGAAGTAACTAATGAATTTCATCAAACCAGTTTCTGCTACTGAAATATCTTGTATAGGACATGATTTTGCACAATATAAGTCAAATCCAGAATAATCCAGCCACAGGTTCATAATATATAGCCATTCGTTCAAAAAGTGCTTATCTCACCTACTTGAAACGGATTTTATACAGAGCAGAAATAACTAATGAAATTCATCAAGCTGGTTTTTGCGATTGAAATATGTTGTTAAGGACATGATTTTGCACAATATATGTCAAATTCAGTGTAATCGAGCCACAATTTCAAAAGATATAGCCATTCGTTCAAAAAGTGCTTATCTCACTGAGTTGAACCGTTTTTGATACGGATTGGAAATAACTAATGAAATTCATCAAGCCGGTTTCTACTATTGAAATATGTTGTTTAGGACATGATTTAGCACGATGTATGTCAAAGTCTGTGTATTCCCGCCACAAGTTCAAAAGATATAGCCGTTAGTTCAAAAAGTGCTTATCTCACCGAGTTGAAGTGTTTTTGATACAGAGAAGAAATAACTAATAAAATTCATCAAGCTGGTTTCTGCTGTTGAAATGTGTTTTTAAGGACATGATTCTGCAAAATACATGTCAAAGTCAGTGTATTCCTGCCACAAGTTCAAAAGATATAGCCTTTCGTTCAAAAAGTGCTTATCTCACCGGGTTGAAGCGTTTTTGATACAGAGTGGAAATAACTGATGAAATTCACCAAGCCTGTTTCTGCTACTGAAATATCTTGTATAGGAAATGATTTTGCACAATATAAGTCAAATCCAGAATAATCCATCCACAAGTTCATAATATATAGCCATTCGTTCAAAAATTGCTTATCTCACTGAGTTGAAGTGTTTTTGATACAGATTGGAAATAACTAATGAAATTCATCAAGCCGGTTTCTGCTATTGAAATATGTTGTTTAGGACATGATTTTGCACAATACATGTCAAAGTCTGTGTATTCCCGCCACAAGTTCAATGGATATAGCCATTCGTTCAAAAAGTGCTTATCTCACCGAGTTGAAGCGTTTTTGATACAGAGTGGAAATAACTAATGGAATTCATCAATATGGTTTCTGCTATTGAAATATGTTGTTTAGGACATATTTCTGCATAATATATGTCAAAGTTGGTGTAAAACAGCAGTCAGTTCGAAAGATATAGCCATTCTTTCAAAAAGTGCTTATCTCACCGAGTTGAAGTGATTTTGATACAGAGCAGAAATAATTAATGAAATTCATCAAGCCGGATTCTGCTATTGAAATATCTTGTATAGGACATGATTTTGCACAATACATGTCAAGTCATTGTATTCCCGCCACAAGTTCAAAAGATCTAGCCATTCGTTCAAAAAGTGCTTATATCACCGAGTTGAAGCGTTTTTGATACACATTGGAAATAACTAATGAAATTCATCAAGCCGGTTTCTGATATTGAAATATCTTGTATAGGACATGATTTTGCACAATATATGTCAAATCCAGAAAAATCCAGCCACAGGTTCATAATATATAGCCATTCGTTCAAAAAGTGCTTATCTCACTTTAGTTGAAGCGTTTTTGATACGGAGTGGAAATAACTAATGAAATTCATCTAATCGGTTTCTGCTATTGAAATATGTTGTTTAGGACATGATTTTGCACAATACATGTCAAATTCAGTTTAATTCAGCCTCAAGTTTAAAAGATATAGCCATTCGTTCAAAAAGTGCTTATATCACCGAGTTGAAGCGTTTTTGATACAGAGTGGAAATAAATAATGAATTTCATCAAGCCGGTTTCTGCTATTGAAATATCTTGTATAGGACATGATTTTGCACAATACATGTCAAGTCATTGTATTCCCGCCACAAGTTCAAAAGATATAGCCATTCGTTCAAAAAGTGCTTATCCAACCGAGTTGAAGCGTTTTTGATGCAGGATGGAAAAAAATAATAAAATTCATCAATCTGGATTCTGCTGTCGAAATATGTTTTTAGGACATGATTCTGCACAATATATGTGAAATTCAGTTTAATTCGGCCACAAGTTTAAAAGTATAGCCATCCGTTCAACAAGTGCTTATGTCATCGAGTTGAAGTGTTTTTGATACAGAGTGGAAATAACTAATGAAATTCATCAAGCCGGTTTCTGCTACTGAAATATCTTGTATAGGACATGATTTTGCACAATATCAGCCAAATCCAGAACAATGCAGCCACAAATTCATAATATATGGCCATTCGTTCAAAAATTGCTTATCTCACTGAGTTGAAGCGTTTTTTATACAGAGTGGAAATAGCTAATGAAATTCATCAAGCCGGTTTCTGCTATTGAAATATGTTGTTTAGATAATATTTTTGCATAATATATGTCAAAGTTGGTGTAAAACAGCAGCAAGTTCAAAAGATATAGCCATTCTTTCAAAAAGTGCTTATCTCACTGAGTTGAAGTGTTTTTGATACAGAGCAGAAATAACTAATGAAATTCATCAAGATGGTTTTTGCTATTGAAATATGTTGTTGAGACATGATTTTGCACGATATATGTCAAATCCAGTATAATCCAGATACAGGTTCAAAATATATAGCCATTCGCTCAAAAAGTGCTAATCTCACCGAGTTGAAGCATTTTTGATACAGAGTGGAAATAACTAATGAAATTCATCAAGCTGGTTTCTGCTGTTGAAATATGTTATTTAGAACATGATTCTGGACAATATATGTCAAATTCAGTGTAATCCAGCCGGAATTTCAAAAGATATAGCCATTCGTTCAAATAGTACTTATCTAGGTTGAAGCGATTTTGATAGAGTGGAACAAACTAAAAAAATTTATCAAGCTAGTTTCTGCTGTTGAAATATGTTGTTTAGGACATGATCGTACACAATATATGTCAAATGTCAGTGAAATCCAGCCATTGGTTCAAGAGATATAGCTCCCCTTTAAAACATTTCTTATCTCACCAAGTTGAAGCGTTTTTGATAGAGTGGAAATAATTAATGAATTTCATCAAGCTGCTTTCTGCTGTTGATATTTATGATCTTTTGGACATGATTCTGCGTAATATATGTGAAATTCAGTTTAATCCAGCCACAAGTTTAAAAGATATAGCCATTCGTTCAAAAAGTGCTTATCTCACTGAGTTGAAGCGTTTTTGATACAGAGTGGAAATAACTAATGAAATTCATCAAGCTGATGTCTGCTGTTGAAATATGTTGTTTAGGACATATTTCTGCATAATATATGTCAAAGTTGGTGTAAAATAGCAGCAAGTTCAAAAGATATAGCCATTCTTTCAAAAAGTGCTTATCTCACCGAGTTGAAGTGTTTTTGATACAGAGCAGAAATAACTAATGAAATTCATCACGATGGTTTTTGCTATTGAAATATGTTGTTGAGGACATGATTTTGCACGATGTATGACAAATTCAGTGTAATCCAGCCACAATTTCAAAAGATATAGCCATTCGTTCAAAAAGTGCTTATCTCACCGAGTTGAAGCGTTTTTGATACAGAGTGGAAATAACTAATGAAATTCATCAAGCCGGTTTCTGCTATTGAAATATGTTGTTTAGGACAGATTCCTGCATAATATATGTCAAAGTTGGTGTAAAACAGCAGCAAGTTCAAAAGATATAGCCATTCGTTCAAAAAGTGCTTATCTCACTGAGTTGAAGTGCTTTTGATACAGAGCAGAAATAACTAATGAAATTCATCAAGATGGTTTTTGCTATTGAAATATGTTGTTGAGGACATGATTTTGCACGATATATGTCAAATCCAGTATAATCCTGATACAGGTTCAAAATATATAGCCATTCGCTCAAAAAGTGCTTATCTCATCGAGTTGAAGCGATTTTGATACAGAGTGGAAATAACTAAAAAAATTTATCAAGCTGGTTTCCGTTATTGAAATATGTTGTTTAGGAAATGATTCTGCACAACATATGTCAAACCCGGTACAATCCAGCCGCAGGTTCAGAAGATATAACCATTCGTTCAAAAAGTGCTTATCTCACCGCGTTGAAGCGTTTTTGATACAGAGCAGAAATAATTAAAGATATTCATCAAGCTGGTTTCTGCTGTTTATATTTATGATCTTTTGGACATGATTTTGCGTAACATATGTCAAATTCAGTTTAATGCAGCCACAAGTTTAAAAGATATAGCCATTCGTTCAAAAAGTGCTTATCTCACTAAGCTGAAACGTTTTTGATACAGAGTGGAAGTAACTAATGAAATTCATCAAACCAGTTTCTGCTACTGAAATATCTTGTATAGGACATGATTTTGCACAATATAAGTCAAATCCAGAATAATCCAGCCACAGGTTCATAATATATAGCCATTCGTTCAAAAAGTGCTTATCTCACCTCGTTGAAACGTATTTTATACAGAGCAGAAATAACTAATGAAATTCATCAATCTGGTTTTTGCGATTGAAATATGTTGTTGAGGACATGATTTTGCACAATATATGTCAAATTCAGTGTAATCGAGCCACAATTTCAAAAGATATAGCCATTCGTTCAAAAAGTGCTTATCTTACTGAGTTGAAGCGTTTTTGATACAGATTGGAAATAACTAATGAAATTCATCAAGCCGGTTTCTGCTATTGAAATATGTTGTTTAGGACATGATTTTGCACGATGTATGTCAAAGTCTGTGTATTCCCGCCACAAGTTCAATAGATATAGCCATTCGTTCAAATAGTGCTTATCTCACCGGGTTGAAGCGTTTTTGATACAGAGTGGAAATAACTGATGAAATTCACCAAGCCTGTTTCTGCTACTGAAATATCTTGTATAGGAAATGATTTTGCACAATATAAGTAAAATCCAGAATAATCCATCCACAAGTTCATAATATATAGCCATTCGTTCAAAAATTGCTTATCTCACTGAGTTGAAGCGTTTTTGATACAGATTGGAAATAACTAATGAAATTCATCAAGCCGGTTTCTGGTATTGAAATATGTTGTTTAGGACATGATTTTGCACAATACATGTCAAAGTCTGTGTATTCCCGCCACAAGTTCAATAGATATAGCCATTCGTTCAAAAAGTGCTTATCTCACCGTGTTGAAGCGTTTTTGATACAGAGTGGAAATAACTAATGAATTTCATCAGCCGGTTTCTGGTATTGAAATATCTTGTATAGGACATTATTTTGCACAATATATGTCAAATCCAGAATAATCCAGCCACTGGTTCGTAACATATAGTCATTCGTTCAAAAAGTGCTTATCTCACCGAGTTGAAGCGTTTTTGATACAGAGTGGAAAAAACTAATGAAATTCATCAAGCTGGTTTCTGCTGTTGAAATATGTTGTTTAGTACATGATTCTGCACACTATATGTCAAATTCAGTGAAATCCAGCCATTGGTTCAAAAGATATAGCCATTCGTTCAAAAAGTTCTTATCTCACAAAGTTGAAGTGTTTTTGATACAGAGTTGAAATAACTAATGGAATTCATCAATATGGTTTCTGCTATTGAAATATGTTGTTTAGGACATATTTCTGCATAATATATGTCAAAGTTTGTGTAAAACAGCAGCCAGTTCAAAAGATATAGCCATTCTTTCAAAAAGTGCTTATCTCACCGAGTTGAAGTGATTTTGATACAGAGCAGAAATAATTAATGAAATTCATCAAGATGGTTTTTGACATTGAAATATGTTGTTGAGGACATGATTTTGCACGATGTATTTCAAATTCAGTGTAATCCAACAACAATTTCAAAAGATATAGCCATTCGTTCAAAAAGTGCTTATATCACCGAGTTGAATCGTTTTTGATACACAGTGGAAATAACTAATGAAATTCATCAAGCCGGTTTCTGATATTGAAATATCTTGTATAGGACATGATTTTGCACAATATATGTCAAATCCAGAAAAATCCAGCCACAGGTTCATAATATATAGCCATTCGTTCAAAAAGTGCTTATCTCAATTTAGTTGAAGCGTTTTTGATACGGAGTGGAAATAACTAATGAAATTCATCAGGCCGGTTTCTGCTATTGAAATATGTTGTTGAGGACATGATTTTGCACAATACATGTCAAATTCAGTTTAATTCAGCCACAAGTTTAAAAGATATAGCCATTCGTTCAACAAGTGCTTATGTCACCGAGTTGAAGTGTTTTTGATACAGAGCGGAAATAACTAATGAATTTCATCAAGCCGGATTCTGCTATTGAAATATCTTGTATAGGACATGATTTTGCACAATATATGTCAAAGTCATTGTATTCCCGCCACAAGTTCAAAAGATATAGCCATTCGTTCAAAAGTGCTTATCCAACCGAGTTGAAGCGTTTTTGATGCAGAATGGAAAAAAATAATAAAATTCATCAATCTGGATTCTGCTGTCGAAATTTGTTGTTTAGGACATGAATCTGCACAATATATGTCAAATTCAGTTTAATTCAGCCACAAGTTTAAAAGATATAGCCATCCGTTCAACAAGTGCTTATGTCATCGAGTTGAAGTGTTTTTGATACAGAGTGGAAATAACTAATGAAATTCATCAAGCCGGTTTCTGCTACTGAAATATCTTGTATAGGACATGATTTTGCACAATATAAGTCAAATCCAGAACAATGCAGACACAAATTCAAAATATATGGCCATTCGTTCAAAAAGTGCTTATCTCACCGTGTTGAAGCGTTTTTGATACAGAGCACAAATAACAAATGAAATTCATCAAGATGGTTTTTTCTATTGAAATATGTCGTTGAGGACATGATTTTGCACGATATATGTCAAATCCAGTATAATCCAGATACAGGTTCAAAATATATAGCCATTTGCTCAAAAACTGCTTATCTCACCGAGTTGAAACGTTTTTGATACAAAGTGGAAATAACTAATGAAATTCATCAATATGGTTTCTGCTGTTGAAATGTTGTTTAGGACATGTTTTTGCACGATATATGTCAAATTCAGTGTAATCCAGCCACAATTTCAAAAGATATAGCCATTTGTTCAAAACGTGCTTATCTCACTGAATTGAAGCGTTTTTGATACAAAGTGGAAATAACTAATGAAATTCGTCAAGCCGGTTTCTCCTATTGATATATGTTGTTTAGGACATGATTTTGCATGATATATGTCAAATTCAGTGTAATCCAACCACAGGTTCATAATATATAGCCATTCGTTCAAAAAGTGCTTATCTCAATTTAGTTGAAGCGTTTTTGATACGGAGTGGAAATAACTAATGAAATTCATCAAGCCGGTTTCTGCTATTAAATAAGTTGTTTAGGACATGATTTTGCACAATACATGTCAAAGTCAGTGTATTCCCGCCACATGTTCAAAAGATATAGCTATTCGTTCAAAAAGTGCTTATCTCACTGAGTTGAGGTGTTTTTGATACAGAGCAGAAATAACTAATGAAATTCATCAAGATGGTTTTTGCTATTGAAATATGTTGTTGAGGACATGATTTTGCACGATACATGTCAAATCCAGAATAATCCAGATACAGGTTCAAAATATATAGCCATTCGTTCAAAAAGTGCTTATCTCACCGAGTTGAAACGTTTTTGATACAGAGTGGAAATAACTAATTAAATTCATCAATATGGTTTCTGTGTTTGAAATGTTGTTGAGGACATGATTTTGCACGATATATGTCAAATTCAGTGTAATCCAGCCACAATTTCAAAAGATATAGCCATTTGTTCAAAACGTGCTTATCTCACTGAATTGTAGCGTTTTTGATACAAAGTGGAAATAACTAATGAAATTCATCAAGCCGGTTTCTCCTATTGAAATATGTTGTTGAGGACATGATTCTGCACAGCATATGTCAAACCCAGTACAATCCAGCCGCAGGTTCAGAAGATATAGCCATTCGTTCAAAAAGTGCTTATCTCACCGCGTTGAAGCGTTTTTGATACAGAGCAGAAATAACAAATGAAATTCATCAATATGGTTTCTGCTATTGCAATGTTGTTTAGGACATGTTTTTGCACGATATATGTCAAATTCAGTGTAATCCAGCCACAATTTCAAAAGATATAGCTATTCGTTCAAAACGTGCTTATCTCACTGAGTTGAGGTGTTTTTGATACAGAGCAGAAATAACTAATGAAATTCATCAAGATAGTTTTTTCTATTGAAATATGTTGTTGAGGACATGATTTTGCACGATATATGTCCACTCCAGTATAATCCAGATACAGGTTCAAAATATATAGCCATTTGCTCAAAAAGTGCTTATCTCACCGAGTTGAAACGTTTTTGATACAAAGTTGAAATAACTAATGAAATTCATCAATATGGTTTCTACTGTTGAAATGTTGTTTAGGACATGTTTTTGCACGATATATGTCAAATTCAGTGTAATCCAGCCACAATTTCAAAAGATATAGCCATTTGTTCAAAACGTGCTTATCTCACTGAATTGAAGCGTTTTTGATACAAAGTGGAAATAACTAATGAAATTCGTCAAGCCGGTTTCTCCTATTGATATATGTTGTTTAGGACATGATTTTGCATGATATATGTCAAATTCAGTGTAATCCAACCACAGGTTCATAATATATAGCCATTCGTTCAAAAAGTGCTTATCTCAATTTAGTTGAAGCGTTTTTGATACGGAGTGGAAATAACTAATGAAATTCATCAAGCCGGTTTCTGCTATTAAATAAGTTGTTTAGGACATGATTTTGCACAATACATGTCAAAGTCAGTGTATTCCCGCCACATGTTCAAAAGATATAGCTATTCGTTCAAAAAGTGCTTATCTCACTGAGTTGAGGTGTTTTTGATACAGAGCAGAAATAACTAATGAAATTCATCAAGATGGTTTTTGCTATTGAAATATGTTGTTGAGGACATGATTTTGCACGATACATGTCAAATCCAGAATAATCCAGATACAGGTTCAAAATATATAGCCATTCGTTCAAAAAGTGCTTATCTCACCGAGTTGAAACGTTTTTGATACAGAGTGGAAATAACTAATGAAATTCATCAATATGGTTTCTGTTGTTGAAATGTTGTTGAGGACATGATTTTGCACGATATATGTCAAATTCAGTGTAATCCAGCCACAATTTCAAAAGATATAGCCATTTGTTCAAAACGTGCTTATCTCACTGAATTGTAGCGTTTTTGATACAAAGTGGAAATAACTAATGAAATTCATCAAGCCGGTTTCTCCTATTGAAATATGTTGTTGAGGACATGATTCTGCACAGCATATGTCAAACCCAGTACAATCCAGCCGCAGGTTCAGAAGATATAGCCATTCGTTCAAAAAGTGCTTATCTCACCGCGTTGAAGCGTTTTTGATACAGAGCAGAAATAACTAATGAAATTCATCAATATGGTTTCTGCTATTGCAATGTTGTTTAGGACATGTTTTTGCACGATATATGTCAAATTCAGTGTAATCCAGCCACAATTTCAAAAGATATAGCTATTCGTTCAAAACGTGCTTATCTCACTGAGTTGAGGTGTTTTTGATACAGAGCAGAAATAACTAATGAAATTCATCAAGATAGTTTTTTCTATTGAAATATGTTGTTGAGGACATGATTTTGCACGATATATGTCCACTCCAGTATAATCCAGATACAGGTTCAAAATATATAGCCATTCGCTCAAAAAGTGCTTATCTCACCGAGTTGAAACGTTTTTGATACAGAGTGCAAATAACTAATGAAATTCATCAAGATGGTTTTTTCTATTGAAATATGTTGTTGAGGACATGATTTTGCACGATGTATGTCAAAGTCTGTGTATTCCCGCCACAAGTTCAATAGATATAGCCATTCGTTCAAAAAGTGCTTATCTCACCGGGTTGAAGCGTTTTTGATACAGAGTGGAAATAACTGATGAAATTCATCAAGCCTGTTTCTGCTACTGAAATATCTTGTATAGGAAATGATTTTGCACAATATAAGTCAAATCCAGAATAATCCATCCACAAGTTCATAATATATAGCCATTCGTTCAAAAATTGCTTATCTCACTGAGTTGAAGCGTTTTTGATACAGATTGGAAATAACAAATGAAATTCATCAAGCTGGTTTCTGGTATTGAAATATGTTGTTTAGGACATGATTTTGCACAATACATGTCAAAGTCTGTGTATTCCCGCCACATGTTCAATAGATATAGCCATTCGTTCAAAAAGTTCTTATCTCACCGAGTTGAAGCGTTTTTGATACAGAGTGGAAATAACTAATGAAATTCATCAGCCGGTTTCTGGTATTGAAATATCTTGTATAGGACATTATTTTGCACAATATATGTCAAATCCAGAATAATCCAGCCTCTGGTTCGTAACATATAGTCATTCGTTCAAAAAGTGCTTATCTCACCGAGTTGAAGCGTTTTTGATACAGAGTGGAAATAACTAATGAAATTCATCAAGCTTGTTTCTGCTGTTGAAATATGTTGTTTAGTACATGATTCTGCACACTATATGTCAAATTCAGTGAAATCCAGCCATTGGTTCAAAAGATATAGCCATTCGTTCAAAAAGTTCTTATCTCACAAAGATGAAGTGTTTTTGATACAGAGTGGAAATAACTAATGGAATTCATCAATATGGTTTCTGCTATTGAAATATGTTGTTTAGGACATATTTCTGCATAATATATGTCAAAGTTGGTGTAAAACAGTAGCCAGTTCAAAAGATATAGCCATTCTTTCAAAAAGTGCTTATCTCACCGAGTTGAAGTGATTTTGATACAGAGCAGAAATAATTAATGAAATTCATCAAGATGGTTTTTGACATTGAAATATGTTGTTGAGGACATGATTTTGCACGATGTATTTCAAATTCAGTTTAATCCAGCAACAATTTCAAAAGATATAGCCATTCGTTCAAAAAGTGCTTATATCACCGAGTTGAATCGTTTTTGCTACACAGTGGAAATAACTAATGAAATTCATCAAGCCGGTTTCTGATATTGAAATATCTTGTATAGGACATGATTTTGCACAATATATGTCAAATCCAGAAAAATCCAGCCACAGGTTCATAATATATAGCCATTCGTTCAAAAAGTGCTTATCTCACTTTAGTTGAAGCGTCTTTGATACGGAGTGGAAATAACTAATGAAATTCATCAAGCCGGTTTCTGCTATTGAAATATGTTGTTTAGGACATGATTTTGCACAATACATGTCAAATTCAGTTTAATTCAGCCACAAGTTTAAAAGATATAGCCATTCGTTCAACAAGTGCTTATGTCATCGAGTTGAAGTGTTTTTGATACAGAGTGGAAATAACTAATGAATTTCATCAAACCGGTTTCTGCTATTGAAATATCTTGTATAGGACATGATTTTGCACAATATATGTCAAAGTCATTATATTCCCGCCACAAGTTCAAAATATATGTCAATACGTTCAAAAATTGCTTATCTCACTGAGTTGAAGCGTTTTTCATACAGAGTATTGAAATATGTTGTTGAGGACATGATTTTGCACGATATATGTCCACTCCAGTATAATCCAGATACAGGTTCAAAATATATAGCCATTTGCTCAAAAAGTGCTTATCTCACCGACTTGAAACGTTTTTGATACAAAGTGGAAATAACTAATGAAATTCATCAATATGGTTTCTGCTGTTGAAATGTTGTTTAGGACATGTTTTTGCACGATATATGTCAAATTCAGTGTAATCCAGCCACAATTTCAAAAGATATAGCCATTTGTTCAAAACGTGCTTATCTCACTGAATTGAAGCGTTTTTGATACAAAGTGGAAATAACTAATGAAATTCGTCAAGCCGGTTTCTCCTATTGATATATGTTGTTTAGGACATGATTTTGCATGATATATGTCAAATTCAGTGTAATCCAACCACAGGTTCATAATATATAGCCATTCGTTCAAAAAGTGCTTATCTCAATTTAGTTGAAGCGTTTTTGATACGGAGTGGAAATAACTAATGAAATTCATCAAGCCGGTTTCTGCTATTAAATAAGTTGTTTAGGACATGATTTTGCACAATACATGTCAAAGTCAGTGTATTCCCGCCACATGTTCAAAAGATATAGCTATTCGTTCAAAAAGTGCTTATCTCACTGAGTTGAGGTGTTTTTGATACAGAGCAGAAATAACTAATGAAATTCATCAAGATGGTTTTTGCTATTGAAATATGTTGTTGAGGACATGATTTTGCACGATACATGTCAAATCCAGAATAATCCAGATACAGGTTCAAAATATATAGCCATTCGTTCAAAAAGTGCTTATCTCACCGAGTTGAAACGTTTTTGATACAGAGTGGAAATAACTAATGAAATTCATCAATATGGTTTCTGTTGTTGAAATGTTGTTGAGGACATGATTTTGCACGATATATGTCAAATTCAGTGTAATCCAGCCACAATTTCAAAAGATATAGCCATTTGTTCAAAACGTGCTTATCTCACTGAATTGTAGCGTTTTTGATACAAAGTGGAAATAACTAATGAAATTCATCAAGCCGGTTTCTCCTATTGAAATATGTTGTTGAGGACATGATTCTGCACAGCATATGTCAAACCCAGTACAATCCAGCCGCAGGTTCAGAAGATATAGCCATTCGTTCAAAAAGTGCTTATCTCACCGCGTTGAAGCGTTTTTGATACAGAGCAGAAATAACTAATGAAATTCATCAATATGGTTTCTGCTATTGCAATGTTGTTTAGGACATGTTTTTGCACGATATATGTCAAATTCAGTGTAATCCAGCCACAATTTCAAAAGATATAGCTATTCGTTCAAAATGTGCTTATCTCACTGAGTTGAGGTGTTTTTGATACAGAGCAGAAATAACTAATGAAATTCATCAAGATGGTTTTTGCTATTGAAATATGTTGTTGAGGACATGATTTTGCACGATATATGTCCACTCCAGTATAATCCAGATACAGGTTCAAAATATATAGCCATTTGCTCAAAAACTGCTTATCTCACCGAGTTGAAACGTTTTTGATACAAAGTGGAAATAACTAATGAAATTCATCAAGATGGTTTTTTCTATTGAAATATGTTGTTGAGGACATGATTTTGCACGATGTATGTCAAAGTCTGTGTATTCCCGCCACAAGTTCAATAGATATAGCCATTCGTTCAAAAAGTGCTTATCTCACCGGGTTGAAGCGTTTTTGATACAGAGTGGAAATAACTGATGAAATTCATCAAGCCTGTTTCTGCTACTGAAATATCTTGTATAGGAAATGATTTTGCACAATATAAGTCAAATCCAGAATAATCCATCCACAAGTTCATAATATATAGCCATTCGTTCAAAAATTGCTTATCTCACTGAGTTGAAGCGTTTTTGATACAGATTGGAAATAACAAATGAAATTCATCAAGCTGGTTTCTGGTATTGAAATATGTTGTTTAGGACATGATTTTGCACAATACATGTCAAAGTCTGTGTATTCCCGCCACATGTTCAATAGATATAGCCATTCGTTCAAAAAGTTCTTATCTCACCGAGTTGAAGCGTTTTTGATACAGAGTGGAAATAACTAATGAAATTCATCAACCGGTTTCTGGTATTGAAATATCTTGTATAGGACATTATTTTGCACAATATATGTCAAATCCAGAATAATCCAGCCTCTGGTTCGTAACATATAGTCATTCGTTCAAAAAGTGCTTATCTCACCGAGTTGAAGCGTTTTTGATACAGAGTGGAAATAACTAATGAAATTCATCAAGCTTGTTTCTGCTGTTGAAATATGTTGTTTAGTACATGATTCTGCACACTATATGTCAAATTCAGTGAAATCCAGCCATTGGTTCAAAAGATATAGCCATTCGTTCAAAAAGTTCTTATCTCACAAAGATGAAGTGTTTTTGATACAGAGTGGAAATAACTAATGGAATTCATCAATATGGTTTCTGCTATTGAAATATGTTGTTTAGGACATATTTCTGCATAATATATGTCAAAGTTGGTGTAAAACAGTAGCCAGTTCAAAAGATATAGCCATTCTTTCAAAAAGTGCTTATCTCACCGAGTTGAAGTGATTTTGATACAGAGCAGAAATAATTAATGAAATTCATCAAGATGGTTTTTGACATTGAAATATGTTGTTGAGGACATGATTTTGCACGATGTATTTCAAATTCAGTTTAATCCAGCAACAATTTCAAAAGATATAGCCATTCGTTCAAAAAGTGCTTATATCACCGAGTTGAATCGTTTTTGCTACACAGTGGAAATAACTAATGAAATTCATCAAGCCGGTTTCTGATATTGAAATATCTTGTATAGGACATGATTTTGCACAATATATGTCAAATCCAGAAAAATCCAGCCACAGGTTCATAATATATAGCCATTCGTTCAAAAAGTGCTTATCTCACTTTAGTTGAAGCGTCTTTGATACGGAGTGGAAATAACTAATGAAATTCATCAAGCCGGTTTCTGCTATTGAAATATGTTGTTTAGGACATGATTTTGCACAATACATGTCAAATTCAGTTTAATTTAGCCACAAGTTTAAAAGATATAGCCATTCGTTCAACAAGTGCTTATGTCATCGAGTTGAAGTGTTTTTGATACAGAGTGGAAATAACTAATTAATTTCATCAAACCGGTTTCTGCTATTGAAATATCTTGTATAGGACATGATTTTGCACAATATATGTCAAAGTCATTATATTCCCGCCACAAGTTCAAAATATATGTCAATACGTTCAAAAATTGCTTATCTCACTGAGTTGAAGCGTTTTTCATACAGAGTATTGAAATATGTTGTTGAGGACATGATTTTGCACGATATATGTCAAATCCAGTATAATCCAGATACAGGTTCAAAATATATAGCCATTTGCTCAAAAAGTGCTTATCTCATCGAGTTGAAACGTTTTTGATACAGAGTGGAAATAACTAATGAAATTCATCAATATGGTTCCTGTTGTTGAAATGGTGTTTAGGACATGTTTTTGCACGATATATGTCAAATTCAGTGTAATCCAGCCACAATTTCAAAAGATATAGCCATTTGTTCAAAACGTGCTTATCTCACTGAATTGAAGCGTTTTTGATACAAAGTGGAAAGAACTAATGAAATTCATCAAGCCGGTTTCTCCTATTGAAATATGTTGTTGAGGACATGATTTTGCACGATATATGTCAAATTCAGTGTAATCCAACCACAGGTTCATAATATATAACCATTCGTTCAAAAATTGCTTATCTCACTTTAGTTGAAGCATTTTTGATACGGAGTGGAAATAACTAATGAAATTCATCAAGCCGGTTTCTGCTATTGAAATATCTTGTATAGGACATGATTTTGCACAATACATGTCAAAGTCATTGTATTCAAGCCACAAGTTCAAAAGATATAGCCATTCGTTCAAAAAGTGCTTATCCAACCGAGTTGAAGCGTTTTTGATGCAGAATAGAAAAAAATTATAAAATTCATCAATCAGGATTCTGCTATTGAAATATGTTGTTTAGGACATGATTTTGCACAATACATGTCAAAGTCAGTTTATTCCCGCCACATGTTCAAAAGATATAGCTATTCGTTCAAAAATCGCTTATCTCACAGAGTTGAAGCGTTTTTGATACAGAGTGGAAATAACAAATAAAATTCATCAAGCCGGTTTCTGCTATTGAAATATCTTGTATAGGACATAATTTTGCACAATACATGTCAAAGTCATTGTATTCAAGCCACAAGTTCAAAAGATATAGCCATTCGTTCAAAAAGTGCTTATCCAACCGAGTTGAAGCGTTTTTGATGCAGAATAGAAAAAAATTATAAAATTCATCAATCAGGATTCTGCTGTTGAAATATGTTGTTTAGGTCATGATTCTGCACAATATATGTCAAATTCAGTTTAATTCAGCCACAAGTTTAAAGGATATAGCCATCCGTTCAACAAGTGTTTATGTCATCGACTTGAAGTGTTTTTGATACAGTGTGGAAATAACTAATGAAATTCATCAAGCCGGTTTCTGCTACTGAAATATCTTGTATAGGACATGATTTTGCACAATATAAGTCAAATCCAGAACAATGCAGCCACAAGTTCATAATATATGTCAATACGTTCAAAAATTGCTTATCTCACTGAGTTGAAGCGTTTTTGATACAGAGTGGAAATAAAAATGAAATTCATCAAGCTGGTTTCTGCTATTGAAATATGTTGTTTAGGACATGATTTTGCACGATATATGTCAAATTCAGTGTAATCCAGCCACAATTTCAAAAGATATAGCCTTTCGTTCAAAAAGTGCTTATCTCATCGAGTTGAAGCGATTTTGATACAGAGTGGAAATAACAAAAAAATTTATCAAGCTGGTTTCCGCTATTGAAATATGTTGTTCAGGATATTATTCTGCACAACATATGTCAAACCCAGTACAATCCAGCCGCAGGTTCAGAAGATATAGCCATTCGTTCAAAAAGTGCTTATCTCACCGCGTTGAAGTGTTTTTGATACAGAGCAGAAATAACTAATGAAATTCATCAAGATGGTTTTTGCTATTGAAATATGTTGTTGAGGAAAAGATTTTGCACGATATATGTCAAATCCAGTATAATCCAGATACAGGTTCAAAATATATAGCCATTCGCTCAAAAAGTGCTTATCTCACCGAGTTGAAACGTTTTTGACACAGAGTGGAAATAACTAATGAAATTCACCAAGCTGATTTCTGCAATTGAAATATTTTGTTTAGGACATGATTTTGCACAATACATGTCAAAGTCAGTGTATTTCCGCCACATATTCAAAAGATATCGCTATTCGTTCAAAAAGTGCTTATCTCACTGAGTTGAGGTGTGTTTGATACAGAGCAAAAACAACTAATGAAATTTATCAAGATGGTTTTTGCTATTGAAATATGTTGTTGAGGACATGATTTTGCACGATATATGTCAAATCCAGTATAATCCAGATACAGGTTCAAAATATATAGCCATTCGCTCAAAAAGTGCTTATCTCACCGAGTTGAAACGTTTTTGATACAGAGTGCAAATAACTAATGAAATTCATCAATATGGTTTCTGTTGTTGAAATGTTGTTTAGGACATGTTTTTGCACAATATATGTCAAATTCAGTGTAATCCAGCCACAATTTCAAAAGATATAGCCATTCGTTCAAAAAGTGCTTATCTCATCGAGTTGAAGCGATTTTGATACAGAGTGGAAATAACAAAAAAAATTTATCAAGCTGGTTAAGGACATGATTCTGCACAACATATGTCAAACCCAGTACAATCCAGCCGCAGGTTCAGAAGATATAGCCATTCGTTCAAAAAGTGCTTATCTCACCGCGTTGAAGCGTTTTTGATACAGAGCAGAAATAACTAATGAAATTCATCAAGATGGTTTTTGCTATTGAAATATGTTGTTGAGGACATGATTTTGCACGATATATGTCAAATCCAGTATAATCCAGATACAGGTTCAAAATATATAGCCATTTGCTCAAAAAGTGCTTATCTCACCGAGTTGAAACGTTTTTGATACAAAGTGGAAATAACTAATGAAATTCATCAATATGGTTTCTGCTGTTGAAATGTTGTTTAGGACATGTTTTTGCACAAAATATGTCAAATTCAGTGTAATCCAGCCACAATTTCAAAAGATATAGCCATTTGTTCAAAACGTGCTTATCTAGCTGAATTGAAGCGTTTTTGATACAAAGTGGAAATAACTAATGAAATTCATCAAGCCGGTTTCTCCTATTGAAATATGTTGTTGAGGACATGATTTTGCACGATATATGTCAAATTCAGTGTAATCCAGCCACAATTTCAAAAGATATAGCCATTTGTTCAAAAAGTGCTTATCTCATCGAGTTGAAGCGCTTTTGATACAGAGTGGAAATAACTAAAAAAATTTATCAAGCTGGTTTCCGCTATTGAAATATGTTGTTTAGGACATGATTCTGCACAACATATGTCAAATCCAGTACAATCCAGCCGCAGGTTCAGAAGATATAGCCATTCGTTCAAAAAGTGCTTATCTCACCGCGTTGAAGCGTTTTTAATACAGAGCAGAAATAATTAATGATATTCATCAAGCTTGTTTCTGCTGTTGATATTTATGATCTTTTGGACATGATTCTGCGTAACATATGTCAAATTCAGTTTAATCCAGCCACAAGTTTAAAAGATATAGCCATTCGTTCAAAAAGTGCTTATCTCACTGAGCTGAAGCTCTTTTGATACGGAGTGGAAATAACTAATGAAATTCATCAAGCCGGTTTCTGCTATTGAATTATGTTTTTTAGGACATGATTTTGCACGATATATGTCAAATTCAGTGTAATCCAACCACAGGTTCATAATATATAGCCATTCGTTCAAAAACTGCTTTTCTCACTTTAGTTGAAGCGTCTTTGATACGGAGTGGAAATAACTAATGAAATTCATCAAGCCGGTTTCTGCTATTGAAATATGGTGTTTAGGACATGATTTTGCACGATATATGTCAAATTCAGTGTAATCCAACCACAGGTTCATAATATATAGCCATTCGTTCAAAAACTGCTTTTCTCACTTTAGTTGAAGCGTCTTTGATACGGAGTGGAAATAACTAATGAAATTCATCAAGCCGGTTTCTGCTATTGAAATATGTTGTTTAGGACATGACTTTGCACAATACATGTCAAATTCAGTGTATTCCCGCCACATATTCAAAAGATATAGCTATTCGTTCAAAAAGTGCTTATCTCACTGAGTTGAGGTGTTTTTGATACAGAGCAAAAACAACTAATGAAATTTATCAAGATGGTTTTTGCTATTGAAATATGTTGTTGAGGACATGATTTTGCACGATATATGTCAAATCCAGTATAATCCAGATACAGGTTCAAAATATATAGCCATTCGCTCAAAAAGTGCTTATCTCACCGAGTTGAAACGTTTTTGATACAGAGTGGAAATAACTCATGAAATTCATCAATATGGTTTCTGTTGTTGAAATGTTGTTTAGGACATGTTTTTGCACGATATATGTCAAATTCAGTGTAATCCAGCCACAATTTCGAAAGATATAGCCATTCGTTCAAAACGTGCTTATCTCACTGAATTGTCGGTTTTTGATACAAAGTGGAAATAACTAATGAAATTCATCAAGCCGGTTTCTCCTATTGAAATATGTTGTTGAGGACATGATTCTGCACAGCATATGTCAAACCCAGTACAATCCAGCCGCAGGTTCAGAAGATATAGCCATTCGTTCAAAAAGTGCTTATCTCACCGCGTTGAAGCGTTTTTGATACAGAGCAGAAATAACTAATGAAATTCATCAAGATGGTTTTTGCTATTGAAATATGTTGTTGAGGACATGATTTTGCACGATATATGTCAAATCCAGTATAATCCAGATACAGGTTCAAAATATATAGCCATTTGCTCAAAAAGTGCTTATCTCACCGAGTTGAAACATTTTTGATACAAAGTGGAAATAACTAATGAAATTCATCAATATAGTTTCTGCTGTTGAAATGTTGTTGAGGACATGTTTTTGCACGATATATCTCAAATTCAGTGTAATCCAGCTACAATTTCAAAAGATATAGCCATTTGTTCAAAACGTGCTTATCTCACTGAATTGAAGTGTTTTTGATACAAAGTGGAAATAACTAATGAAATTCATCAAGCCGGTTTCTCCTATTGAAATATGTTGTTGAGGACATGATTTTGCACGATATATGTCAAATTCAGTGTAATCCAACCACAGGTTCATAATATATAGCCATTCGTTCAAAAACTGCTTTTCTCACTTTAGTTGAAGCGTTTTTGATACGGAGTGGAAATAACTAATGAAATTCATCAAGCCGGTTTCTGCTATTGAAATATGTTGTTTAGGACATGATTTTGCACAATACATGTCAAAGTCAGTGTATTTCCGCCACATATTCAAAAGATATAGCTATTCGTTCAAAAAGTGCTTATCTCACTGAGTTGAGGTGTTTTTGATACAGAGCAAAAACAACTAATGAAATTTATCAAGATGGTTTTTGCTGTTGAAATATGTTGTTGAGGACATGATTTTGCACGATATATGTCAAATCCAGTATAATCCAGATACAGGTTCAAAATATATAGCCATTCGCTCAAAAAGTGCTTATCTCACCGAGTTGAAACGTTTTTGATACAGAGTGGAAATAACTCATGAAATTCATCAATATGGTTTCTGTTGTTGAAATGTTGTTTAGGACATGTTTTTGCACGATATATGTCAAATTCAGTGTAATCCAGCCACAATTTCGAAAGATATAGCCATTTGTTCAAAACATGCTTATCTCACTGAATTGTCGGTTTTTGATACAAAGTGGAAATAACTAATGAAATTCATTAAGCCGGTTTCTCCTATTGAAATATGTTGTTGAGGACATGATTCTGCACAGCATATGTCAAACCCAGTACAATCCAGCCGCAGGTTCAGAAGATATAGCCATTCGTTCAAAAAGTGCTTATCTCACCGCGTTGAAGCGTTTTTGATACAGAGCAGAAATAACTAATGAAATTCATCAAGATGGTTTTTGCTATTGAAATATGTTGTTGAGGACATGATTTTGCACGATATATGTCAAATCCAGTATAATCCAGATACAGGTTCAAAATATATAGCCATTTGCTCAAAAAGTGCTTATCTCACCGAGTTGAAACGTTTTTGATACAAAGTGGAAATAACTCATGAAATTCATCAATATGGTTTCTGCGGTTGAAATGTTGTTTAGGACATGTTTTTGCACGATATATCTCAAATTCAGTGTAATCCAGCCACGATTTCAAAAGATATAGCCATTTGTTCAAAACGTGCTTATCTCACTGAATTGAAGTGTTTTTGATACAAAGTGGAAATAACTAATGAAATTCATCAAGCCGGTTTCTCCTATTGAAATATATTGTTGAGGACATGATTTTGCACGATATATGTCAAATTCAGTGTAATCCAACCACAGGTTCATAATATATAGCCATTCGTTCAAAAAGTGCTTATCTCACTTTAGTTGAAGCGTTTTTGATACGGAGTGGAAATAACTAATGAAATTCATCAAGCCGGTTTCTGCTATTGAAATATGTTGTTTAGGACATGATTTTGCACAATACATGTCAAAGTCAGTGTATTCCTGCCACATGTTCAAAAGATATAGCTATTCGTTCAAAAATCGCTTATCTCACAGAGTTGAAGCGTTTTTGATACAGAGTGGAAATAACTAATGAAATTCATCAAGCCGGTTTCTGCTATTGAAATATCTTGTATAGAACATGATTTTGCACAATACATGTCAAAGTCATTGTATTCAAGCCACAAGTTCAAAAGATATAGCCATTCGTTCAAAAAGTGCTTATCCAACCGAGTTGAAGCGTTTTTGATGCAGAATAGAAAAAAATAATAAAATTCATAAATCTGGATTCTGCTGTTGAAATATGTTGTTTAGGACATGATTCTGCACAATATATGTCAAATTCAGTTTAATTCAGCCACAAGTTTAAAGGATATAGCCATCCGTTCAAAAAGTGCTTATCTCATCGAGTTGAAGCGATTTTGATACAGAGTGGAAATGACTAAAAAAATTTATCAAGCTGGTTTAGGACATGATTCTGCACTACATATGTCAAACCCAGTACAATCCAGCCGCAGGTTCAGAAGATATAGCCATTCGTTCAAAAAGTGCTTATCTCACCGCGTTGAAGCGTTTTTGATACAGAGCAGAAATGCCTAATGAAATTCATCAAGATAGTTTTTTTCTATTGAAATATGTTGTTGAGGACATGATTTTGCACGATATATGTCAAATCCAGTATAATCCAGATACAGGTTCAAAATATATAGCCATTTGCTCAAAAAGTGCTTATCTCACCGAGTTGAAACGTTTTTGATACAGAGAAGAAATAACTAATGAAATTCCTCAAGGTGGTTTTTGCTATTGAAATATGTTGTTGAGGACATGATTTTGCACGATATATGTCAAATACAGTATAATCCAGATACAGGTTCAAAATATATAGCCATTTGCTCAAAAACTGCTTATCTCACCGAGTTGAAATGTTTTTGATACAAAGTGGAAATAACTAATGAAATTCATCAATATGGTTTCTGCTGTTGAAATGTTGTTTAGGACATGTTTTTGCACGATATATGTCAAATTCAGTGTAATCCAGCCACAATTTCAAAAGATATAGCCATTTGTTCAAAACGTGCTTATCTCACTGAATTGAAGTGTTTTTGATACAAAGTGGAAATAACTAATGAAATTCATCAAGCCGGTTTCTCCTATTGAAATATGTTGTTGAGGACATGATTTTGCATGATATATGTCAAATTCAGTGTAATCCAACCACAGGTTCATAATATATAGCCATTCGATCAAAAAGTGCTTATCTCACTTTAGTTGAAGCGTTTTTGATACGGAGTGGAAATAACTAATGAAATTCATCAAGCCGGTTTCTGCTATTGAAATATGTTGTTTAGGACATGATTTTGCACAATACATGTCAAAGTCAGTGTATTCCCGCCACATGTTCAAAAGATATAGCTATTCGTTCAAAAATCGCTTATCTCACAGAGTTGAAGCGTTTTTGATACAGAGTGGAAATAACTAATAAAATTCATCAAGCCGGTTTCTGCTATTGAAATATCTTGTATAGGACATAATTTTGCACAATACATGTCAAAGTCATTGTATTCAAGCCACAAGTTCAAAAGATATAGCCATTCGTTCAAAAAGTGCTTATCCAACCGAGTTGAAGCGTTTTTGATGCAGAATAGAAAAAAATTATAAAATTCATCAATCAGGATTCTGCTGTTGAAATATGTTGTTTAGGTCATGATTCTGCACAATATATGTCAAATTCAGTTTAATTCAGCCACAAGTTTAAAGGATATAGCCATCCGTTCAACAAGTGTTTATGTCATCGACTTGAAGTGTTTTTGATACAGTGTGGAAATAACTAATGAAATTCATCAAGCCGGTTTCTGCTACTGAAATATCTTGTATAGGACATGATTTTGCACAATATAAGTCAAATCCAGAACAATGCAGCCACAAGTTCATAATATATGTCAATACGTTCAAAAATTGCTTATCTCACTGAGTTGAAGCGTTTTTGATACAGAGTGGAAATAAAAATGAAATTCATCAAGCTGGTTTCTGCTATTGAAATATGTTGTTTAGGACATGATTTTGCACGATATATGTCAAATTCAGTGTAATCCAGCCACAATTTCAAAAGATATAGCCTTTCGTTCAAAAAGTGCTTATCTCATCGAGTTGAAGCGATTTTGATACAGAGTGGAAATAACAAAAAAATTTATCAAGCTGGTTTCCGCTATTGAAATATGTTGTTCAGGATATTATTCTGCACAACATATGTCAAACCCAGTACAATCCAGCCGCAGGTTCAGAAGATATAGCCATTCGTTCAAAAAGTGCTTATCTCACCGCGTTGAAGTGTTTTTGATACAGAGCAGAAATAACTAATGAAATTCATCAAGATGGTTTTTGCTATTGAAATATGTTGTTGAGGAAAAGATTTTGCACGATATATGTCAAATCCAGTATAATCCAGATACAGGTTCAAAATATATAGCCATTCGCTCAAAAAGTGCTTATCTCACCGAGTTGAAACGTTTTTGACACAGAGTGGAAATAACTAATGAAATTCACCAAGCTGATTTCTGCAATTGAAATATTTTGTTTAGGACATGATTTTGCACAATACATGTCAAAGTCAGTGTATTTCCGCCACATATTCAAAAGATATCGCTATTCGTTCAAAAAGTGCTTATCTCATTGAGTTGAGGTGTGTTTGATACAGAGCAAAAACAACTAATGAAATTTATCAAGATGGTTTTTGCTATTGAAATATGTTGTTGAGGACATGATTTTGCACGATATATGTCAAATCCAGTATAATCCAGATACAGGTTCAAAATATATAGCCATTCGCTCAAAAAGTGCTTATCTCACCGAGTTGAAACGTTTTTGATACAGAGTGCAAATAACTAATGAAATTCATCAATATGGTTTCTGTTGTTGAAATGTTGTTTAGGACATGTTTTTGCACAATATATGTCAAATTCAGTGTAATCCAGCCACAATTTCAAAAGATATAGCCATTCGTTCAAAAAGTGCTTATCTCATCGAGTTGAAGCGATTTTGATACAGAGTGGAAATAACAAAAAAAATTTATCAAGCTGGTTAAGGACATGATTCTGCACAACATATGTCAAACCCAGTACAATCCAGCCGCAGGTTCAGAAGATATAGCCATTCGTTCAAAAAGTGCTTATCTCACCGCGTTGAAGCGTTTTTGATACAGAGCAGAAATAACTAATGAAATTCATCAAGATGGTTTTTGCTATTGAAATATGTTGTTGAGGACATGATTTTGCACGATATATGTCAAATCCAGTATAATCCAGATACAGGTTCAAAATATATAGCCATTTGCTCAAAAAGTGCTTATCTCACCGAGTTGAAACGTTTTTGATACAAAGTGGAAATAACTAATGAAATTCATCAATATGGTTTCTGCTGTTGAAATGTTGTTTAGGACATGTTTTTGCACAAAATATGTCAAATTCAGTGTAATCCAGCCACAATTTCAAAAGATATAGCCATTTGTTCAAAACGTGCTTATCTAGCTGAATTGAAGCGTTTTTGATACAAAGTGGAAATAACTAATGAAATTCATCAAGCCGGTTTCTCCTATTGAAATATGTTGTTGAGGACATGATTTTGCACGATATATGTCAAATTCAGTGTAATCCAGCCACAATTTCAAAAGATATAGCCATTTGTTCAAAAAGTGCTTATCTCATCGAGTTGAAGCGCTTTTGATACAGAGTGGAAATAACTAAAAAAATTTATCAAGCTGGTTTCCGCTATTGAAATATGTTGTTTAGGACATGATTCTGCACAACATATGTCAAATCCAGTACAATCCAGCCGCAGGTTCAGAAGATATAGCCATTCGTTCAAAAAGTGCTTATCTCACCGCGTTGAAGCGTTTTTAATACAGAGCAGAAATAATTAATGATATTCATCAAGCTTGTTTCTGCTGTTGATATTTATGATCTTTTGGACATGATTCTGCGTAACATATGTCAAATTCAGTTTAATCCAGCCACAAGTTTAAAAGATATAGCCATTCGTTCAAAAAGTGCTTATCTCACTGAGCTGAAGCTCTTTTGATACGGAGTGGAAATAACTAATGAAATTCATCAAGCCGGTTTCTGCTATTGAAATATGTTTTTTAGGACATGATTTTGCACGATATATGTCAAATTCAGTGTAATCCAACCACAGGTTCATAATATATAGCCATTCGTTCAAAAACTGCTTTTCTCACTTTAGTTGAAGCGTCTTTGATACGGAGTGGAAATAACTAATGAAATTCATCAAGCCGGTTTCTGCTATTGAAATATGGTGTTTAGGACATGATTTTGCACGATATATGTCAAATTCAGTGTAATCCAACCACAGGTTCATAATATATAGCCATTCGTTCAAAAACTGCTTTTCTCACTTTAGTTGAAGCGTCTTTGATACGGAGTGGAAATAACTAATGAAATTCATCAAGCCGGTTTCTGCTATTGAAATATGTTGTTTAGGACATGACTTTGCACAATACATGTCAAATTCAGTGTATTCCCGCCACATATTCAAAAGATATAGCTATTCGTTCAAAAAGTGCTTATCTCACTGAGTTGAGGTGTTTTTGATACAGAGCAAAAACAACTAATGAAATTTATCAAGATGGTTTTTGCTATTGAAATATGTTGTTGAGGACATGATTTTGCACGATATATGTCAAATCCAGTATAATCCAGATACAGGTTCAAAATATATAGCCATTCGCTCAAAAAGTGCTTATCTCACCGAGTTGAAACGTTTTTGATACAGAGTGGAAATAACTCATGAAATTCATCAATATGGTTTCTGTTGTTGAAATGTTGTTTAGGACATGTTTTTGCACGATATATGTCAAATTCAGTGTAATCCAGCCACAATTTCGAAAGATATAGCCATTCGTTCAAAACGTGCTTATCTCACTGAATTGTCGGTTTTTGATACAAAGTGGAAATAACTAATGAAATTCATCAAGCCGGTTTCTCCTATTGAAATATGTTGTTGAGGACATGATTCTGCACAGCATATGTCAAACCCAGTACAATCCAGCCGCAGGTTCAGAAGATATAGCCATTCGTTCAAAAAGTGCTTATCTCACCGCGTTGAAGCGTTTTTGATACAGAGCAGAAATAACTAATGAAATTCATCAAGATGGTTTTTGCTATTGAAATATGTTGTTGAGGACATGATTTTGCACGATATATGTCAAATCCAGTATAATCCAGATACAGGTTCAAAATATATAGCCATTTGCTCAAAAAGTGCTTATCTCACCGAGTTGAAACATTTTTGATACAAAGTGGAAATAACTAATGAAATTCATCAATATAGTTTCTGCTGTTGAAATGTTGTTGAGGACATGTTTTTGCACGATATATCTCAAATTCAGTGTAATCCAGCTACAATTTCAAAAGATATAGCCATTTGTTCAAAACGTGCTTATCTCACTGAATTGAAGTGTTTTTGATACAAAGTGGAAATAACTAATGAAATTCATCAAGCCGGTTTCTCCTATTGAAATATGTTGTTGAGGACATGATTTTGCACGATATATGTCAAATTCAGTGTAATCCAACCACAGGTTCATAATATATAGCCATTCGTTCAAAAACTGCTTTTCTCACTTTAGTTGAAGCGTTTTTGATACGGAGTGGAAATAACTAATGAAATTCATCAAGCCGGTTTCTGCTATTGAAATATGTTGTTTAGGACATGATTTTGCACAATACATGTCAAAGTCAGTGTATTTCCGCCACATATTCAAAAGATATAGCTATTCGTTCAAAAAGTGCTTATCTCACTGAGTTGAGGTGTTTTTGATACAGAGCAAAAACAACTAATGAAATTTATCAAGATGGTTTTTGCTGTTGAAATATGTTGTTGAGGACATGATTTTGCACGATATATGTCAAATCCAGTATAATCCAGATACAGGTTCAAAATATATAGCCATTCGCTCAAAAAGTGCTTATCTCACCGAGTTGAAACGTTTTTGATACAGAGTGGAAATAACTCATGAAATTCATCAATATGGTTTCTGTTGTTGAAATGTTGTTTAGGACATGTTTTTGCACGATATATGTCAAATTCAGTGTAATCCAGCCACAATTTCGAAAGATATAGCCATTTGTTCAAAACATGCTTATCTCACTGAATTGTCGGTTTTTGATACAAAGTGGAAATAACTAATGAAATTCATCAAGCCGGTTTCTCCTATTGAAATATGTTGTTGAGGACATGATTCTGCACAGCATATGTCAAACCCAGTACAATCCAGCCGCAGGTTCAGAAGATATAGCCATTCGTTCAAAAAGTGCTTATCTCACCGCGTTGAAGCGTTTTTGATACAGAGCAGAAATAACTAATGAAATTCATCAAGATGGTTTTTGCTATTGAAATATGTTGTTGAGGACATGATTTTGCACGATATATGTCAAATCCAGTATAATCCAGATACAGGTTCAAAATATATAGCCATTTGCTCAAAAAGTGCTTATCTCACCGAGTTGAAACGTTTTTGATACAAAGTGGAAATAACTCATGAAATTCATCAATATGGTTTCTGCAGTTAAAATGTTGTTTAGGACATGTTTTTGCACGATATATCTCAAATTCAGTGTAATCCAGCCACGATTTCAAAAGATATAGCCATTTGTTCAAAACGTGCTTATCTCACTGAATTGAAGTGTTTTTGATACAAAGTGGAAATAACTAATGAAATTCATCAAGCCGGTTTCTCCTATTGAAATATATTGTTGAGGACATGATTTTGCACGATATATGTCAAATTCAGTGTAATCCAACCACAGGTTCATAATATATAGCCATTCGTTCAAAAAGTGCTTATCTCACTTTAGTTGAAGCGTTTTTGATACGGAGTGGAAATAACTAATGAAATTCATCAAGCCGGTTTCTGCTATTGAAATATGTTGTTTAGGACATGATTTTGCACAATACATGTCAAAGTCAGTGTATTCCTGCCACATGTTCAAAAGATATAGCTATTCGTTCAAAAATCGCTTATCTCACAGAGTTGAAGCGTTTTTGATACAGAGTGGAAATAACTAATGAAATTCATCAAGCCGGTTTCTGCTATTGAAATATCTTGTATAGAACATGATTTTGCACAATACATGTCAAAGTCATTGTATTCAAGCCACAAGTTCAAAAGATATAGCCATTCGTTCAAAAAGTGCTTATCCAACCGAGTTGAAGCGTTTTTGATGCAGAATAGAAAAAAATAATAAAATTCATAAATCTGGATTCTGCTGTTGAAATATGTTGTTTAGGACATGATTCTGCACAATATATGTCAAATTCAGTTTAATTCAGCCACAAGTTTAAAGGATATAGCCATCCGTTCAAAAAGTGCTTATCTCATCGAGTTGAAGCGATTTTGATACAGAGTGGAAATGACTAAAAAAATTTATCAAGCTGGTTTAGGACATGATTCTGCACTACATATGTCAAACCCAGTACAATCCAGCCGCAGGTTCAGAAGATATAGCCATTCGTTCAAAAAGTGCTTATCTCACCGCGTTGAAGCGTTTTTGATACAGAGCAGAAATGCCTAATGAAATTCATCAAGATAGTTTTTTCTATTGAAATATGTTGTTGAGGACATGATTTTGCACGATATATGTCAAATCCAGTATAATCCAGATACAGGTTCAAAATATATAGCCATTTGCTCAAAAAGTGCTTATCTCACCGAGTTGAAACGTTTTTGATACAGAGAAGAAATAACTAATGAAATTCCTCAAGGTGGTTTTTGCTATTGAAATATGTTGTTGAGGACATGATTTTGCACGATATATGTCAAATACAGTATAATCCAGATACAGGTTCAAAATATATAGCCATTTGCTCAAAAACTGCTTATCTCACCGAGTTGAAATGTTTTTGATACAAAGTGGAAATAACTAATGAAATTCATCAATATGGTTTCTGCTGTTGAAATGTTGTTTAGGACATGTTTTTGCACGATATATGTCAAATTCAGTGTAATCCAGCCACAATTTCAAAAGATATAGCCATTTGTTCAAAACGTGCTTATCTCACTGAATTGAAGTGTTTTTGATACAAAGTGGAAATAACTAATGAAATTCATCAAGCCGGTTTCTCCTATTGAAATATGTTGTTGAGGACATGATTTTGCATGATATATGTCAAATTCAGTGTAATCCAACCACAGGTTCATAATATATAGCCATTCGATCAAAAAGTGCTTATCTCACTTTAGTTGAAGCGTTTTTGATACGGAGTGGAAATAACTAATGAAATTCATCAAGCCGGTTTCTGCTATTGAAATATGTTGTTTAGGACATGATTTTGCACAATACATGTCAAAGTCAGTGTATTCCTGCCACATGTTCAAAAGATATAGCTATTCGTTCAAAAATCGCTTATCTCACAGAGTTGAAGCGTTTTTGATACAGAGTGGAAATAACTAATGAAATTCATCAAGCCGGTTTCTGCTATTGAAATATCTTGTATAGGACATGATTTTGCACAATACATGTCAAAGTCATTGTATTCAAGCCACAAGTTCAAAAGATATAGCCATTCGTTCAAAAAGTGCTTATCCAACCGAGTTGAAGCGTTTTTGATGCAGAATAGAAAAAAATAATAAAATTCATCAATCTGAATTCTGCTGTTGAAATATGTTGTTTAGGACATGATTCTGCACAATATATGTCAAAATCAGTTTAATTCAGCCACAAGTTTAAAGGATATAGCCATCCGTTCAAAAAGTGCTTATCTCATCGAGTTGAAGCGATTTTGATACAAAGTGGAAATGACTAAAAAAATTTATCAAGCTGGTTTAGGACATGATTCTGCACTACATATGTCAAACCCAGTACAATCCAGCCGCAGGTTCAGAAGATATAGCCATTCGTTCAAAAAGTGCTTATCTCACCGCGTTGAAGCGTTTTTGATACAGAGCAGAAATAACTAATGAAATTCATCAAGATAGTTTTTTCTATTGAAATATGTTGTTGAGGACATGATTTTGCACGATATATGTCAAATCCAGTATAATCCAGATACAGGTTCAAAATATATAGCCATTTGCTCAAAAAGTGCTTATCTCACCGAGTTGAAACGTTTTTGATACAGAGCAGAAATAACTAATGAAATTCCTCAAGATGGTTTTTGCTATTGAAATATGTTGTTGAGGACATGATTTTGCACGATATATGTCAAATAAAGTATAATCCAGATACAGGTTCAAAATATATAGCCATTTGCTCAAAAACTGCTTATCTCACCGAGTTGAAACGTTTTTGATACAAAGTGGAAATAACTAATGAAATTCATCAATATTGTTTCTGCTGTTGAAATGTTGTTTAGGACATGTTTTTGCACGATATATGTCAAATTCAGTCTAATCCAGCCACAATTTCAAAAGATATAGCCATTTGTTCAAAACGTGCTTATCTCACTGAATTGAAGCGATTTTGATACAAAGTGGAAATAACTAATGAAATTCATCAAGCCGGTTTCTCCTATTGAAATATGTTGTTGAGGACATGATTTTGCACGACATATGTCAAATTCAGTGTAATCCAACCACAGCTTCATAATATATAACCATTCGTTCAAAAATTGCTTATCTCACTTTAGTTGAAGCATTTTTGATACGGAGTGGAAATAACTAATGAAATTCATCAAGCCGGTTTCTGCTATTGAAATATGTTGTTTAGGACATGATTTTGCACAATACATGTCAAAGTCAGTGTATTCCTGCCACATGTTCAAAAGATATAGCTATTCGTTCAAAAATCGCTTATCTCACAGAGTTGAAGCGTTTTTGATACAGAGTGGAAATAACTAATGAAATTCATCAAGCCGGTTTCTGCTATTGAAATATCTTGTATAGGACATGATTTTGCACAATACATGTCAAAGTCATTGTATTCAAGCCACAAGTTCAAAAGATATAGCCATTCGTTCAAAAAGTGCTTATCCAACCGAGTTGAAGCGTTTTTGATGCAGAATAGAAAAAAATAATAAAATTCATCAATCTGGATTCTGCTGTTGAAATATGTTGTTTAGGACATGATTCTGCACAATATATGTCAAATTCAGTTTAATTCAGCCACAAGTTTAAAGGATATAGCCATCCGTTCAACAAGTGCTTATGTCATCGACTTGAAGTGTTTTTGATACAGTGTGGAAATAACTAATGAAATTCATCAAGCCGGTTTCTGCTACTGAAATATCTTGTATAGGACATGATTTTGCACAATTTAAGTCAAATCCAGAACAATGCAGCCACAAGTTCATAATATATGTCAATATGTTCAAAAATTGCTTATCTCACTGAGTTGAAGCGTTTTTCATACAGAGTGGAAATAAAAATGAAATTCATCAAGCCGGTTTCTGCTATTGAAATATGTTGTTTAGGACATGATTTTGCACGATATATGTCAAATTCAGTGTAATCCAGCCACAATTTCAAAAGATATAGCCATTCGTTCAAAAAGTGCTTATCTCATCGAGTTGAAGCGATTTTGATACAGAGTGGAAATAACAAAAAAATTTATCAAGCTGGTTTCCGCTATTGAAATATGTTGTTCAGGACATGATTTTGCACAACAAATGTCAAACCCAGGACAATCCAGCCGCAGGTTCAGAAGATATAGCCATTCGTTCAAAAAGTGCTTATCTCACCGCGTTGAAGTGTTTTTGATACAGAGCAGAAATAACTAATGAAATTCATCAAGATGGTTTTTGCTATTGAAATATGTTGTTGAGGACAAGATTTTGCACGATATATGTCAAATCCAGTATAATCCAGATACAGGTTCAAAATATATAGCCATTCGCTCAAAAAGGGCTTATCTCACCGAGTTGAAACGTTTTTGATACAGAGTGGAAATAACTAATGAAATTCATCAAGCCGGTTTCTCCTATTGAAATATGTTGTTGAGGACATGATTTTGCACGATATATGTCAAATTCAGTGTAATCCTACGACAGGTTCATAATATATAGCCATTCGTTCAAAAAGTGCTTATCTCACTTTAGTTGAAGCGTTTTTGATACGGAGTGGAAATAACTAATAAAATTCATCAAGCCGGTTTCTGCTATTGAAATATCTTGTATAGGACATGATTTTGCACAATACATGTCAAAGTCATTGTATTCAAGCCACAAGTTCAAAAGATATAGCCATTCGTTCAAAAAGTGCTTATCCAACCGAGTTGAAGCGTTTTTGATGCAGAATAGAAAAAAGTAATAAAATTCATCAAGCTGGTTTCCGCTATTGAAATATGTTTTTTAGGACATGATTCTGCACAACATATGTCAAATCCAGTGCAATCCAGCCGCAGGTTCAGAAGATATAGCCATTCGTTCAAAAAGTGATTATCTCACCGCGTTGAAGCGTTTTTGATACAGAGCAGAAATAATTAATGATATTCATCAAGCTGGTTTCTGCTGTTGATATTTATGATCTTTTGGACATGATTCTGCGTAACATATGTCAAATTCAGTTTAATCCAGCCACAAGTTTAAGAGATATAGCCATTCGTTCAAAAAGTGGTTATCTCACTGAGCTGAAGCGCTCTTGATACAGAGTGGAAATAACTAATGAAATTCATCAAGCCGGTTTCTGCTATTGAAATATGTTGTTTAGGACATGATTTTGCACGATATATGTCAAATTCAGTGTAATCCAACCACAGGTTCATAATATATAGCCATTCGTTCAAAAAGTGCTTATCTCACTTTAGTTGAAGCGTTTTTGATACGGAGTGGAAATAACTAATGAAATTCATCAAGCCGGTTTCTGCTATTGAAATATGTTGTTTAGGACATGATTTTGCACAATACATGTCAAAGTCAGTGTATTCCCGCCACATGTTCAAAAGATATAGCTATTCGTTCAAAAAGTGCTTATCTCACTGAGTTGAGGTGTTTTTGATACAGAGCAAAAATAACTAATGAAATTTATCAAGATAGTTTTTGCTTTTGAAATATGTTGTTGAGGACATGATTTTGCACGATATATGTCAAATCCAGTATAATCCAGATACAGGTTCAAAAGATATAGCCATTCGCTCAAAAAGTGCTTATCTCACCGAGTTGAAACGTTTTTGATACAGAGTGGAAATAACTAATGAAATTCATCAATATGGTTTCTGTTGTTGAAATGTTGTTTAGGACATGTTTTTGCACGATATATGTCAAATTCAGTGTAATCCAGCCAGAATTTCAAAAGATATAGCCATTTGTTCAAAACGTGCTTATCTCACTGAATTGTAGCGTTTTTGATACAAAGTGGAAATAACTAATGAAATTCATCAAGCCGGTTTCTCCTATTGAAATATGTTGTTGAGGACATGATTCTGCACAGCATATGTCAAACCCAGTACAATCCAGCCGCAGGTTCAGAAGATATAGCCATTCGTTCAAAAAGTGCTTATCTCACCGCGTTGAAGCGTTTTTGATACAGAGCAGAAATAACTAATGAAATTCATCAAGATGGTTTTTGCTATTGAAATATGTTGTTGAGGACATGATTTTGCACGATATATGTCAAATACAGTATAATCCAGACACAGGTTCAAAATAAATAGCCATTTGCTCAAAAAGTGCTTATCTCACCGAGTTGAGGCGTTTTTGATACAGAGTGCAAATAACTAATGAAATCCATCAATATGGTTTCTGCTGTTGAAATGTTGTTTAGGACATGTTTTTGCACGATATATGTCAAATTCAGTTTAATCCAGCCACAATTACAAAAGATATAGCCATTTGTTCAAAAAGTGCTTATCTCATCGAATTGAAGCGATTTTGATACAGAGTGGAAATAACTAAAAAAATTTATCAAGCTGGTTTAGGACATGATTCTGCACAACATATGTCAAACCCAGTAAAATCCAGCCGCAGGTTCAGAAGATATAGCCATTCGTTCAAAAAGTGCATATCTCACCGCGTTGAAGCGTTTTTGATACAGAGCAGAAATAACTAATGAAATTCATCAAGATGGTTTTTTCTATTGAAATATGTTGTTGAGGACATGATTTTGCACGATATATGTCAAATCCAGTATAATCCAGATACAGGTTCAAAATATATAGCCATTTGCTCAAAAAGTGCTTATCTCACCGAGTTGAAACGTTTTTGATACAAAGTGGAAATAACTAATGAAATTCATCAATATGGTTTCTGCTGTTGAAATGTTGTTTAGGACATGTTTTTGCACGATATATGTCAAATTCAGTGTAATCCAGCCACAATTTCAAAAGATATAGCCATTTGTTCAAAACGTGCTTATCTCACTGAACTGAAGCGTTTTTGATACAAAGTGGAAATAACTAATGAAATTCATCAAGCCGGTTTCTCCTATTGAAATATGTTGTTGAGGACATGATTTTGCACGATATATGTCAAATTCAGTGAAATCCAGCCATTGGTTCAAAAGATATAGCTAGTCGTTCAAAAATTTGCTTATCTCACTGAGCTGAAGCGCTTTTGATACAGAGTGGAAAGAACTAATGAAATTCATCAAGCCGGTTTCTGCTATTGAAATGTGTTGTTTAGGACATATTTCTGCATCATTTATGTCAAAGTTGGTGTAAAAAAGCAGCAAGTTCAAAAGATATAGCCATTGTTTAAAAAGTACTTAGCTCACCGAGTAAAAGTGTTTTTGATACAGAGCAGAAATAACTAATGAAATTCATCAAGCTTGTTTCTGCTGTTGAAATATGTTTTTAAGGACATGATTTTGCACAATATATGTCAAAGTCAGTGTATTCCCGCCACAAGTTCAAAGGATATAGCCATTCGTTCAAAAAGATCTTATCTCACCGGGTTGAAACGTTTTTGATACAGAGTGGATATAACTAATGAAATTCATCAAGCCAGTTTCTGCTACTTAAATATCTTGTATAGGACATGATTTTGCACAATATTAGTCAAATCAAGAATAATCCAACCACAGGTTCATAATATATAGCCATTCGTTCAAAAAGTGCTTATCTCACCTAGTTGAAACATATTTTATACAGAGCAGAAATAACTAATGAAATTCATCAAGCTGGTTTTTGCGATTGAAATATGTTGTTGAGGACATGATTTTGCACGATATATTTCCAATTCAGTGTAATCCAGCCACAATTTCAAAAGATATAGCCATTCGTTCAAAAAGTGCTTATCTCACCGAGTTGAAACGTTTTTGATACAGAGTGGAAATAACTAATGCAATTCATCAAGCAGGTTTCTGCTATTGAAATATGTTGTTTAGGACATCATTTTGCACAATATGTGTCGAATTCAGTGTAATCCAGCCATTGCTTCAAAAGATATAGCTAGTCGTTCAAAAAGTGCTTATCTCACTGAGTCGAGGCGTTTTTGATACAGAGTGGAAATAACTAAAAAAATTTTATCAAGCTGGTTTCCGCTATTGAAATATGTTGTTTAGGACATGATTCTGCACAACATATGTCAAACCCAGTACAATCCACCCGCAGGTTCAGAAGATATAGCCATTCATTCAAAAAGTGCTTATCTCACTTTAGTTGAAGCGTTTTTGATACGGAGTGGAAATAACTAATGAAATTCATCAAGCCGGTTTCTGCTATTGAAATATGTTGTTTAGGACATGATTTTGCACAATACATGTCAAAGTCAGTGTATTCCCGTCACATGTTCAAAAGATATAGCCATTCGTTCAAAAATCGCTTATCTCACAGAGTTGAAGCGTTTTTGATACAGAGTGGAAATAACTAATAAAATTCATCAAGCCGGTTTCTGCTATTGAAATATCTTGTATAGGACATGATTTTGCACAATACATGTCAAAGTCATTGTATTCAAGCCACAAGTTCAAAAGATATAGCCATTCGTTCAAAAAGTGCTTATCCAACCGAGTTGAAGCGTTTTTGATGCAGAATAGAAAAAAATAATAAAATTCATCAATCTGGATTCTGCTGTTGAACTATGTTGTTTAGGTCATGATTCTGCACAATATATGTCAAATTCAGTTTAATTCAGCCACAAGTTTAATGGATATAGCCATCCGTTCAACAAGTGCTTATGTCATCGAGTTGAAGTGTTTTTGATACAGTGTGGAAATAACTAATGAAATTCATCAAGCCGGTTTCTGTTACTGAAATATCTTGTATAGGACATGATTTTGCACAATATAAGTCAAATTCAGTGTAATCCAGCCACAATTTCAAAAGATATAGCCTTTCGTTCAAAAAGTGCTTATCTCATCGAGTTGAAGCGATTTTGATACAGAGGGGAAATAACAAAAAAATTTATCAAGCTGGTTTCCGCTATTGAAATATGTTGTTCAGGACATGATTCTGCACAACATATGTCAAACCCAGTACAATCCAGCCGCAGGTTCAGAAGATATAGCCATTCGTTCAAAAAGTGCTTATCTCACCGCGTTGAAGTGTTTTTGATACAGAGCAGAAATAACTAATGAAATTCATCAAGATGGTTTTTGCTATTGAAATATGTTTTTGAGGACAAGATTTTGCACGATATATGTCAAATCCAGTATAATCCAGATACAGGTTCAAAATATATAGCCATTCGCTCAAAAAGTGCTTATCTCACCGAGTTGAAACGTTTTTGACACAGAGTGGAAATAACTAATGAAATTCACCAAGCTGATTTCTGCAATTGAAATATTTTGTTTAGGACATGATTTTGCACAATACATGTCAAAGTCAGTGTATTCCCGCCACATATTCAAAAGATATAGCTATTCGTTCAAAAAGTGCTTATCTCACTGAGTTGAGGTGTGTTTGATACAGAGCAAAAACAACTAATGAAATTTATCAAGATGGTTTTTGCTATTGAAATATGTTGTTGAGGACATGATTTTGCACGATATATGTCAAATCCAGTATAATCCAGATACAGGTTCAAAATATATAGCCATTCGCTCAAAAAGTGCTTATCTCACCGAGTTGAAACGTTTTTGATACAGAGTGCAAATAACTAATGAAATTCATCAATATGGTTTCTGTTGTTGAAATGTTGTTAAGAACATGTTTTTGCACAATATATGTCAAATTCAGTGTAATCCAGCCACAATTTCAAAAGATATAGCCATTTGTTCAAAACGTGCTTATCTCACTGAATTGTAGCGTTTTTGATACAAAGTGGAAATAACTAATGAAATTCATCAAGCCGGTTTCTCCTATTGAAATATGTTGTTGAGGACATGATTCTGCACAACATATGTCAAACCCAGTACAATCCAGCCGCATGTTCAGAAGATATAGCCATTCGTTCAAAAAGTGCTTATCTCACCGCGTTGAAGCGTTTTTGATACAGAGCAGAAATAACTAATGAAATTCATCAAGATGGTTTGTGCTATTGAAATATGTTGTTGAGGACATGATTTTGCACGATATATGTAAAATCCAGTATAATCCAGATACAGGTTCAAAATATATAGCCATTTGCTCAAAAAGTGCTTATCTCACCGAGTTGAAACGTTTTTGATACAGAGTGGAAATAACTAATGAAATTCATCAATATGGTTTCTGCTGTTGAAATGTTGTTTAGGACATGTTTTTGCACAATATATGTCAAATTCAGTGTAATCCAGCCACAATTTCAAAAGATATAGCCATTCGTTCAAAAAGTGCTTATCTCATCGAGTTGAAGCGATTTTGATACAGAGTGGAAATAACAAAAAAAATTTATCAAGCTGGTTAAGGACATGATTCTGCACAACATATGTCAAACCCAGTACAATCCAGCCGCAGGTTCAGAAGATATAGCCATTCGTTCAAAAAGTGCTTATCTCACCGCGTTGAAGCGTTTTTGATACAGAGCAGAAATAACTAATGAAATTCATCGAGATGTTTTTTTCTATTGAAATATGTTGTTGAGGACATGATTTTGCACGATATATGTCAAATCCAGTATAATCCAGATACAGGTTCAAAATATATAGCCATTTGCTCAAAAAGTGCTTATCTCACCGAGTTGAAACGTTTTTGATACAAAGTGGAAATAACTAATGAAATTCATCAATATGGTTTCTGCTGTTGAAATGTTGTTTAGGACATGTTTTTGCACAATATATGTCAAATTCAGTGTAATCCAGCCACAATTTCAAAAGATATAGCCATTTGTTCAAAACGTGCTTATCTCACTGAATTGAAGCGTTTTTGATACAAAGTGGAAATAACTAATGAAATTCATCAAGCCGGTTTCTCCTATTGAAATATGTTGTTGAGGACATGATTTTGCACGATATATGTCAAATTCAGTGTAATCCAGCCACAATTTCAAAAGATATAGCCATTTGTTCAAAAAGTGCTTATCTCATCGAGTTGAAGCGCTTTTGATACAGAGTGGAAATAACTAAAAAAATTTATCAAGCTGGTTTCCGCTATTGAAATATGTTGTTTAGTACATGATTCTGCACAACATATGTCAAATCCAGTACAATCCAGCCGCAGGTTCAGAAGATATAGCCATTCGTTCAAAACGTGCTTATCTCACCGCGTTGAAGCGTTTTTAATACAGAGCAGAAATAATTAATGATATTCATCAAGCTGGTTTCTGCTGTTGATATTTATGATCTTTTGGACATGATTCTGCGTAACATATGTCAAATTCAGTTTAATCCAGCCACAAGTTTAAAAGATATAGCCATTCGTTCAAAAAGTGCTTATCTCACTGAGCTGAAGCTCTTTTGATACGGAGTGGAAATAACTAATGAAATTCATCAAGCCGGTTTCTGCTTTTGATATATGTTTTTTAGGACATGATTTTACACGATATATGTCAAATTCAGTGTAATCCAACCACAAGTTCATAATATATAGCGATTCGTTCAAAAACTGCTTTTCTCACTTTAGTTGAAGCGTCTTTGATACGGAGTGGAAATAACTAATGAAATTCATCAAGCCGGTTTCTGCTATTGAAATATGTTGTTTAGGACATGACTTTGCACAATACATGTCAAATTCAGTGTATTCCCGCCACATATTCAAAAGATATAGCTATTCGTTCAAAAAGTGCTTATCTCACTGAGTTGAGGTGTTTTTGATACAGAGCAAAAACAACTAATGAAATTTATCAAGATGGTTTTTGCTATTGAAATATGTTGTTGAGGACATGATTTTGAAACGATATATGTCAAATCCAGTATAATCCAGATACAGGTTCAAAATATATAGCCATTCGCTCAAAAAGTGCTTATCTCACCGAGTTGAAACGTTTTTGATACAGAGTGGAAATAACTCATGAAATTCATCAATATGGTTTCTGTTGTTGAAATGTTGTTTAGGACATGTTTTTGCACGATATATGTCAAATTCAGTGTAATCCAGCCACAATTTCGAAAGATATAGCCATTTGTTCAAAACGTGCTTATCTCACTGAATTGTCGGTTTTTGATACAAAGTGGAAATAACTAATGAAATTCATCAAGCCGGTTTCTCCTATTGAAATATGTTGTTGAGGACATGATTCTGCACAGCATATGTCAAACCCAGTACAATCCAGCCGCAGGTTCAGAAGATATAGCCATTCGTTCAAAAAGTGCTTATCTCACCGCGTTGAAGCGTTTTTGATACAGAGCAGAAATAACTAATGAAATTCATCAAGATGGTTTTTGCTATTGAAATATGTTGTTGAGGACATGATTTTGCACGATATATGTCAAATCCAGTATAATCCAGATACAGGTTCAAAATATATAGCCATTTGCTCAAAAAGTGCTTATCTCACCGAGTTGAAACATTTTTGATACAAAGTGGAAATAACTAATGAAATTCATCAATATAGTTTCTGCTGTTGAAATGTTGTTGAGGACATGTTTTTGCACGATATATCTCAAATTCAGTGTAATCCAGCCACAATTTCAAAAGATATAGCCATTTGTTCAAAACGTGCTTATCTCACTTATTTGAAGTGTTTTTGATGCAAAGTGGAAATAACTAATGAAATTCATCAAGCCGGTTTCTCCTATTGAAATATATTGTTGAGGACATGATTTTGCACGATATATGTCAAATTCAGTGTAATCCAACCACAGGTTCATAATATATAGCCATTCGTTCAAAAAGTGCTTATCTCACTTTAGTTGAAGCGTTTTTGATACGGAGTGGAAATAACTAATGAAATTCATCAAGCCGGTTTCTGCTATTGAAATATGTTGTTTAGGACATGATTTTGCACAATACATGTCAAAGTCAGTGTATTCCTGCCACATGTTCAAAAGATATAGCTATTCGTTCAAAAATCGCTTATCTCACAGAGTTGAAGCGTTTTTGATACAGAGTGGAAATAACTAATGAAATTCATCAAGCCGGTTTCTGCTATTGAAATATCTTGTATAGGACATGATTTTGCACAATACATGTCAAAGTCATTGTATTCAAGCCACAAGTTCAAAAGATATAGCCATTCGTTCAAAAAGTGCTTATCCAACCGAGTTGAAGCGTTTTTGATGCAGAATAGAAAAAAATAATAAAATTCATAAATCTGGATTCTGCTGTTGAAATATGTTGTTTAGGACATGATTCTGCACAATATATGTCAAATTCAGTTTAATTCAGCCACAAGTTTAAAGGATATAGCCATCCGTTCAAAAAGTGCTTATCTCATCGAGTTGAAACGATTTTGATACAGAGTGGAAATGACTAAAAAAATTTATCAAGCTGGTTTAGGACATGATTCTGCACTACATATGTCAAACCCAGTACAATCCAGCCGCAGGTTCAGAAGATATAGCCATTCGTTCAAAAAGTGCTTATCTCACCGCGTTGAAGCGTTTTTGATACAGAGTAGAAATACCTAATGAAATTCATCAAGATAGTTTTTTCTATTGAAATATGTTGTTGAGGACATGATTTTGCACGATATATGTCAAATCCAGTATAATCCAGATACAGGTTCAAAATATATAGCCACTTGCTCAAAAAGTGCTTATCTCACCGAGTTGAAACGTTTTTGATACAGAGAAGAAATAACTAATGAAATTCCTCAAGGTGGTTTTTGCTATTGAAATATGTTGTTGAGGACATGATTTTGCACGATATATGTCAAATACAGTATAATCCAGATACAGGTTCAAAATATATAGCCATTTGCGCAAAAACTGCTTATCTCACCGAGTTGAAACGTTTTTGATACAAAGTGGAAATAACTAATGAAATTCATCAATATGGTTTCTGCTGTTGAAATGTTGTTTAGGACATGTTTTTGCACGATATATGTCAAATTCAGTGTAATCCAGCCACAATTTCAAAAGATATAGCCATTTGTTCAAAACGTGCTTATCTCACTGAATTGAAGTGTTTTTGATACAAAGTAGGAATAACTAATGAAATTCATCAAGCCGGTTTCTCCTATTGAAATATGTTGTTGAGGACATGATTTTGCATGATATATGTCAAATTCAGTGTAATCCAACCACAGGTTCATAATATATAGCCATTCGTTCAAAAAGTGCTTATCTCACTTTAGTTGAAGCGTTTTTGATACGGAGTGGAAATAACTAATGAAATTCATCAAGCCGGTTTCTGCTATTGAAATATGTTGTTTAGGACATGATTTTGCACAATACATGTCAAAGTCAGTGTATTCCCGCCACATGTTCAAAAGATATAGCTATTCGTTCAAAAATCGCTTATCTCACAGAGTTGAAGCGTTTTTGATACAGAATAGAAAAAAATAATAAAATTCATCAAGCTGGTTTCCGCTATTGAAATATGTTTTTTAGGACATGATTTTGCACAATACATGTCAAAGTCAGTGTATTCCCGCCACATGTTCAAAAGATATAGCTATTCGTTCAAAAAGTGCTTATCTCACTGAGTTGAGGTGTTTTTGATACAGAGCAAAAATAACTAATGAAATTTATCAAGATAGTTTTTGCTTTTTGAAATATGTTGTTGAGGACATGATTTTGCACGATATATGTCAAATCCAGTATAATCCAGATACAGGTTCAAAAGATATAGCCATTCGCTCAAAAAGTGCTTATCTCACCGAGTTGAAACGTTTTTGATACAGAGTGGAAATAACTAATGAAATTCATCAATATGGTTTCTGTTGTTGAAATTGTTGTTTAGGACATGTTTTTGCACGATATATGTCAAATTCAGTGTAATCCAGCCAGAATTTCAAAAGATATAGCCATTTGTTCAAAACGTGCTTATCTCACTGAATTTGTAGCGTTTTTGATACAAAGTGGAAATAACTAATGAAATTCATCAAGACGGTTTCTCCTATTGAAATATGTTGTTGAGGACATGATTCTGCACAGCATATGTCAAACCCAGTACAATCCAGCCGCAGGTTCAGAAGATATAGCCATTCGTTCAAAAAGTGCTTATCTCACCGCGTTGAAGCGTTTTTGATACAGAGCAGAAATAACTAATGAAATTCATCAAGATGGTTTTTGCTATTGAAATATGTTGTTGAGGACATGATTTTGCATGATATATGTCAAATACCAGTATAATCCAGACACAGGTTCAAAATATATAGCCATTTGCTCAAAAAGTGCTTATCTCACCGAGTTGAAACGTTTTTGATACAGAGTGCAAATAACTAATGAAATCCATCAATATGGTTTCTGCTGTTGAAATGTTGTTTAGGACATGTTTTTGCACGATATATGTTCAAATTCCGTTTAATCCAGCCACAATTACAAAAGATATAGCCATTCGTTCAAAAAGTGCTTATCTCATCGAATTGAAGCGATTTTGATACAGAGTGGAAATAACTAAAAAAAATTTATCAAGCTGGTTTAGGACATGATTCTGCACAACATATGTCAAACCCAGTACAATCCAGCCGCAGGTTCAGAAGATATAGCCATTCGTTCAAAAAAGTGCTTATCTCACCGCGTTGAAGCGTTTTTGATACAGAGCAGAAATAACTAATGAAATTCATCAAGATGGTTTTTTTCTATTGAAATATGTTGTTGAGGACATGATTTTGCACGATATATGTCAAATCCAGTATAATCCAGATACAGGTTCAAAATATATAGCCATTTGCTCAAAAAGTGCTTATCTCACCGAGTTGAAACGTTTTTGATACAAAGTGGAAATAACTAATGAAATTCATCAATATGGTTTCTGCTGTTGAAATGTTGTTTAGGACATGTTTTTGCACGATATATGTCAAATTCAGTGTAATCCAGCCACAATTTCAAAAGATATAGCCATTTGTTCAAAACGTGCTTATCTCACTGAATTGAAGTGTTTTTGATACAAAGTGGAAATAACTAATGAAATTCATCAAGCCGGTTTCTCCTATTGAAATATGTTGTTGAGGACATGATTTTGCACGATATATGTCAAATTCAGTGAAATCCAGCCATTGGTTCAAAAGATATAGCTAGTCGTTCAAAAATTTGCTTATCTCACTGAGCTGAAGCGCTTTTGATACAGAGTGGAAAGAACTAATGAAATTCATCAAGCCGGTTTCTGCTATTGAAATGTGTTGTTTAGGACATATTTTCTGCATCATTTATGTCAAAGTTGGTGTAAAAAAGCAGCAAGTTCAAAAGATATAGCCATTGTTTAAAAAGTGCTTAGCTCACCGAGTAAAAGTGTTTTTGATACAGAGCAGAAATAACTAATGAAATTCATCAAGCTTGTTTCTGCTGTTGAAATATGTTTTTAAGGACATGATTTTGCACAATATATGTCAAAGTCAGTGTATTCCCGCCACAAGTTCAAAGGATATAGCCATTCGTTCAAAAAGATCTTATCTCACCGGGTTGAAACGTTTTTGATACAGAGTGGATATAACTAATGAAATTCATCAAGCCAGTTTCTGCTACTGAAATATCTTGTATAGGACATGATTCTGCACAATATAAGTCAAATCAAGAATAATCCAACCACAGGTTCATAATATATAGCCATTCGTTCAAAAAGTGCTTATCTCACCTAGTTGAAACATATTTTATACAGAGCAGAAATAACTAATGAAATTCATCAAGCTGGTTTTTGCGATTGAAATATGTTGTTGAGGACATGATTTTGCACGATATATTTCCAATTCAGTGTAATCCAGCCACAATTTCAAAAGATATAGCCATTCGTTCAAAAAGTGCTTATCTCATCGAATTGAAGCGATTTTGATACAGAGTGGAAATAACTAAAAAAATTTATCAAGCTGGTTTAGGACATGATTCTGCACAACATATGTCAAACCCAGTACAATCCAGCCGCAGGTTCAGAAGATATAGCCATTCGTTCAAAAAGTGCTTATCTCACCGCGTTGAAGCGTTTTTGATACAGAGCAGAAATAACTAATGAAATTCATCAAGATGGTTTTTTCTATTGAAATATGTTGTTGAGGACATGATTTTGCACGATATATGTCAAATCCAGTATAATCCAGATACAGGTTCAAAATATATAGCCATTTGCTCAAAAAGTGCTTATCTCACCGAGTTGAAACGTTTTTGATACAAAGTGGAAATAACTAATGAAATTCATCAATATGGTTTCTGCTGTTGAAATGTTGTTTAGGACATGTTTTTGCACGATATATGTCAAATTCAGTGTAATCCAGCCACAATTTCAAAAGATATAGCCATTTGTTCAAAACGTGCTTATCTCACTGAATTGAAGCGTTTTTAATACAAAGTGGAAATAACTAATGAAATTCATCAAGCCGGTTTCTCCTATTGAAATATGTTGTTGAGGACATGATTTTGCACGATATATGTCAAATTCAGTGAAATCCAGCCATTGGTTCAAAAGATATAGCTAGTCGTTCAAAAATTTGCTTATCTCACTGAGCTGAAGCGCTTTTGATACAGAGTGGAAAGAACTAATGAAATTCATCAAGCCGGTTTCTGCTATTGAAATGTGTTGTTTAGGACATATTTCTGCATCATTTATGTCAAAGTTGGTGTAAAAAAGCAGCAAGTTCAAAAGATATAGCCATTGTTTAAAAAGTGCTTAGCTCACCGAGTAAAAGTGTTTTTGATACAGAGCAGAAATAACTAATGAAATTCATCAAGCTTGTTTCTGCTGTTGAAATATGTTTTTAAGGACATGATTTTGCACAATATATGTCAAAGTCAGTGTATTCCCGCCACAAGTTCAAAGGATATAGCCATTCGTTCAAAAAGATCTTATCTCACCGGGTTGAAACGTTTTTGATACAGAGTGGATATAACTAATGAAATTCATCAAGCCAGTTTCTGCTACTGAAATATCTTGTATAGGACATGATTCTGCACAATATAAGTCAAATCAAGAATAATCCAACCACAGGTTCATAATATATAGCCATTCGTTCAAAAAGTGCTTATCTCACCTAGTTGAAACATATTTTATACAGAGCAGAAATAACTAATGAAATTCATCAAGCTGGTTTTTGCGATTGAAATATGTTGTTGAGGACATGATTTTGCACGATATATTTCCAATTCAGTGTAATCCAGCCACAATTTCAAAAGATATAGCCATTCGTTCAAAAAGTGCTTATCTCACCGAGTTGAAACGTTTTTGATACAGAGTGGAAATAACTAATGCAATTCATCAAGCAGGTTTCTGCTATTGAAATATGTTGTTTAGGACATCATTTTGCACAATATGTGTCGAATTCAGTGTAATCCAGCCATTGGTTCAAAAGATATAGCTAGTCGTTCAAAAAGTGCTTATCTCACTGAGTCGAGGCGTTTTTGATACAGAGTGGAAATAACTAAAAAAATTTTATCAAGCTGGTTTCCACTATTGAAATATGTTGTTTAGGACATGATTCTGCACAACATATGTCAAACCCAGTACAATCCACCCGCAGGTTCAGAAGATATAGCCATTCGTTCAAAAAGTGCTTATCTCACTTTAGTTGAAGCGTTTTTGATACGGAGTGGAAATAACTAATGAAATTCATCAAGCCGGTTTCTGCTATTGAAATATGTTGTTTAGGACATGATTTTGCACAATACATGTCAAAGTCAGTGTATTCCCGTCACATGTTCAAAAGATATAGCCATTCGTTCAAAAATCGCTTATCTCACAGAGTTGAAGCGTTTTTGATACAGAGTGGAAATAACTAATAAAATTCATCAAGCCGGTTTCTGCTATTGAAATATCTTGTATAGGACATGATTTTGCACAATACATGTCAAAGTCATTGTATTCAAGCCACAAGTTCAAAAGATATAGCCATTCGTTCAAAAAGTGCTTATCCAACCGAGTTGAAGCGTTTTTGATGCAGAATAGAAAAAAATAATAAAATTCATCAATCTGGATTCTGCTGTTGAAATATGTTGTTTAGGTCATGATTCTGCACAATATATGTCAAATTCAGTTTAATTCAGCCACAAGTTTAATGGATATAGCCATCCGTTCAACAAGTGCTTATGTCATCGAGTTGAAGTGTTTTTGATACAGTGTGGAAATAACTAATGAAATTCATCAAGCCGGTTTCTGTTACTGAAATATCTTGTATAGGACATGATTTTGCACAATATAAGTCAAATTCAGTGTAAACCAGCCACAATTTCAAAAGATATAGCCTTTCGTTCAAAAAGTGCTTATCTCATCGAGTTGAAGCGATTTTGATAAAGAGGGGAAATAACAAAAAAATTTATCAAGCTGGTTTCCGCTATTGAAATGTGTTGTTCAGGACAGGATTCTGCACAACATATGTCAAACCCAGTACAATCCAGCCGCAGGTTCAGAAGATATAGCCATTCGTTCAAAAAGTGCTTATCTCACCGCGTTGAAGTGTTTTTGATACAGAGCAGAAATAACTAATGAAATTCATCAAGATGGTTTTTGCTATTGAAATATGTTTTTGAGGACAAGATTTTGCACGATATATGTCAAATCCAGTATAATCCAGATACAGGTTCAAAATATATAGCCATTCGCTCAAAAAGTGCTTATCTCACCGAGTTGAAACGTTTTTGACACAGAGTGGAAATAACTAATGAAATTCACCAAGCTGATTTCTGCAATTGAAATATTTTGTTTAGGACATGATTTTGCACAATACATGTCAAAGTCAGTGTATTCCCGCCACATATTCAAAAGATATAGCTATTCGTTCAAAAAGTGCTTATCTCACTGAGTTGAGGTGTGTTTGATACAGAGCAGAAATAACTAATGAAATTCATCAAGATGGTTTGTGCTATTGAAATATGTTGTTGAGGACATGATTTTGCACGATGTATGTCAAATCCAGTATAATCCAGATACAGGTTCAAAATATATAGCCATTTGCTCAAAAAGTGCTTATCTCACCGAGTTGAAACGTTTTTGATACAAAGTGGAAATAACTAATGAAATTCATCAATATGGTTTCTGCTGTTGAAATGTTGTTTAGGACATGTTTTTGCACGATATATGTCAAATTCAGTGTAATCCAGCCACAATTTCAAAAGATATAGCCATTCGTTCAAAAAGTGCTTATCTCACTGAGCTGAAGCTCTTTTGATACGGAGTGGAAATAACTAATGAAATTCATCAAGCCGGTTTCTGCTATTGAAATATGTTTTTTAGGACATGATTTTGCACGATATATGTCAAATTCAGTGTAATCCAACCACAAGTTCATAATATATAGCGATTCGTTCAAAAACTGCTTTTCTCACTTTAGTTGAAGCGTCTTTGATACGGAGTCGAAATAACTAATGAAATTCATCAAGCCGGTTTCTGCTATTGAAATATGTTGTTTAGGACATGACTTTGCACAATACATGTCAAATTCAGTGTATTCCCGCCACATATTCAAAAGATATAGCTATTCGTTCAAAAAGTGCTTATCTCACTGAGTTGAGGTGTTTTTGATACAGAGCAAAAACAACTAATGAAATTTATCAAGATGGTTTTTGCTATTGAAATATGTTGTTGAGGACATGATTTTGCACGATATATGTCAAATCCAGTATAATCCAGATACAGGTTCAAAATATATAGCTATTCGTTCAAAAATTGTTTATCTCACTGAGTTGAGGTGTTTTTGATACAGAGCAAAAACAACTAATGAAATTTATCAAGATGGTTTCATATTCACTTCCGGCGCTGCCTCGGGCGGCTGCCTGCCAGAGTTGCTCCTCACCGAGCGTCTCTCTCGTAAATCTTCTACTTTTCTTTTTAATTTTTATCCACTCTTCTCCTTAGTGACAATTTAGTTAAGGTTTTTGCCTCAGCACTAGATGATGTTCCATTCGCTCTTTCTTGTTTTCGCGGTGTTTGGAGCACTTTTTTCGAGCCGGATCCCGGTCCTGGCGGAGCGGCGCCATGGCGCAATGGCGCAATGGCTCAATTGTTTACACCCGGGACCAGCTGATGGAGCTTCGACACAGCGGCGAGATGGGGGAGAGGCACGAAATCCCTAAGGAGCTACGGAGGAAATACCGGGGCTGCAGGGCCGGGAGGAGACGGTGGGTGAGGAAGAGGAGATACAGACCGTATCTCCCCTCCATTGTGATGGGAAACGTGAGATCGCTGGGCAACAAGTTGGAGGAGCTTACAGCGCTCACACGGAGCGACGGTGTGTTTCGTGAGGCCTCGGTGTTGTCCTTCACTGAGACTTGGCTAAACAACAACATACCGGACTCTGTGGTGAGTTTACCCGGCTTTCAGTTGGTGCGAGGGGACCGGAGTTGTGCCGGCAGCGGCAAGAAGAAGGGAGGAGGTGTCGCTGTGTTTGTAAACAACAAGTGGTGCAACCCCGGACACGTTACGGTGAAGGAGCGTGTTTGCTGCCCGGACATCGAACTGTTGGCGGTGAGTCTCCGGCCATACTATCTGCCCAGAGAGTTTTCCCATGCAATCATGATCACTGTTTACATCCCACCGTCGGCCGATGCACCGCGGGCTAATGACGTCATCAGCTCCGCGGTCGCGAGACTCCAGACCCGGCACCCCAGTGCCTTCATAGCCATCTCTGGGGATTTCAACCACGCCACCCTGTCATCATCTCTGCCCACTTTCAAACAGTTTGTGGACTGCAAGACAAGAGACAATAAAACTCTGGACCTGCTGTACGCCAATGCCAAGGACGCATACAGCTGTACAGCTCTCCCTGCTCTGGGCAGGTCAGACCACAACCTGGTCCACTTGAAGCCTCGCTATGTCCCTGAGGTCCAGCGGCAACCTGTGATCACCAGAACTGTCCGGAGGTGGTCACAGGAGGCAGAACTGACTCTTCAGGGATGCTTCGAGACGACGGACTGGGTTGTGCTCTGCGAAGACCAGGGAGATGACGTCAGGAAACTCTCCGACTGTATAACTGACTATGTTAACTTCTGCACGGACAACATCATCCCCACCAAGACTGTGCGTTGTTTCTCAAACAACAAACCCTGGGTGACTAAGGACATTAAGGACACGCTGAACAGGAAGAAGGCGGCATTCAGGAGTGGAGACAAAGAGGAACTGAAGAAGGTGCAGGCGGAGCTGAGGGAGAAGATCGCAGAGGGAAAGGACAGTTACAGGAGGAAGCTGGAGAGCAAACTCCAGCAGAACAACATGAGGGAGGTGTGGAGTGGGTTGAAAACCATCACTGGCCATGGAAAACAAGCAAGCCAGGTGATGATGGAAGGAGACCTGCAGGAGGCAAACAAACTAAACCTGTTTTTTAACAGATTTGATGAGGGTGCCTCCGCCCACCCTCCCCCCAGCTCCTCTCAGGACTTTCCTTCCCCTGTGCCCTCACCCCTCACTCTAAGGAGCTTTCCCCCTCCCCCACGCACCTCTCCTGCTTCCCTGGACGACGTCTCGTTAACACCTCAGCCCTCCTGCCCCCCAATAGGACTCTCTCCACCCCCTCCTGTTGCCTACACCGCTGAGGAGGTGAGAAGAGAGTTCAGCCGCCTTCGTCCCAGGAAAGCCGCCGGCCCTGACGGCCTTAGCCCCAGAGTGCTGAAAGGATGTGCCTCTCAGCTGTGTGGGATCTTCTCACATCTCTTCAACCTGAGCCTGACCCAGATGGTTGTCCCCGACCGGTGGAAAACCTCATGTCTGGTTCCAGTGCCCAAGGTGAAGCATCCCAGCACACACAGCGACTACAGACCAGTGGCCCTGACATCACACGTCATGAAGTCGCTGGAGAGGCTCGTCCTGAGGCACCTTCGCACAGTCGTCGGACCTTCGCTGGACCCCCTGCAGTTCGCATACCAGCCCCGGATAGGAGTGGAAGACGCCATCATCTATCTGCTGCACAGAATCTACACACACCTGGAGGAGGCAGGAAGCACTGTGAGAGTCATGTTCTTTGACTTCTCCAGTGCTTTCAACACCATTCGACCTGCCCTGCTGAACAGGAAGCTTCTGGACATGCAGGTAGATGCTCCACTCGCGGCCTGGATCAACAACTACCTCACAGGCCGGCCGCAGTACGTGAGGCTGGGGAACATCACGTCGGACACCATTGTGAGCAGCACGGGGGCGCCACAGGGGACGGTCCTGTCTCCCTTCCTGTTCACGCTCTACACCTCAGACTTCAGGTTCTCCTCGCAGTCCTGCCACCTGCAGAAATTCTCAGATGACTCTGCCATCGTGGGCTGCATCAACGGAGGCCAGGAGGAGGAGTACAGGAGCGTGGTGGACAGGTTTGTGGAGTGGTGTGGACTGAACCACCTCCAGCTCAATGTCACAAAGACAAAGGAGCTGGTGGTGGATTTCAGGAAACAGAGGACCCATCCGACCCCAGTCACCATCAGGGGTACAGAGGTGGACATTGTGGACAGTTATAAGTACCTGGGTGTCCACTTGGACAATAAACTGGACTGGACTATCAACACCAACGCCAGCTTCAAGAAGGGTCAGAGCCGCCTGTTCTTCCTCAGGAGGCTCAGATCTTTCAACGTCTGCAGGACCATGCTGCAGATGTTCTACCACTCGGTGGTGTCCAGCGTCATCTTCTACGCTGTTGTGTGCTGGGGCAGCAGGCTCAAGACAGCTGATGCGAACAGACTCAACAAGCTCATCAGGAGAGCTGGGTCTGTCCTGGGCGTGGAGCTGGAGTCTGTGGTGCAGGTGTCAGAGAGGAGGATGCTGAAGAAGCTCCTCAGCATCATGGACAACATCCATCACCCCCTGCATGCCACACTGACGTCCTGTAAGAGCTCTTTCAGCCGTAGACTGATACCACCGAGGAGCTCCACTGAACGCCACAGGAGGTCTTTCCTCCCCGAGGCGATCAGACTTTTTAATTCCTCTCCATTCAGCCGCCGGCAACCATAACAACCTATCTTTAACTTAAAAACAAACAAAATGTGCAATATCTCATTTCTGTGCAATATTCGGAACTGTGCATTATTTCATCTCATAACAGCTACACTGTGCAATATTTCATCTCATCTCATAACTGCTACATTATAATGTTAAGACACTTATAGGTTTATCACTGCTAACTAAGACACTTTATAGTTTCACTGAAACACTTTATAGTTTATAGTTTATTTTTATTTCTAATTCTGCCTTTCTTTTATTATTTATTACTGTTTTATATTCTGTAACTCTGGCACTGCAATTTCCTTCGGGATTAATAAAGTTGTTCTTATTCTTATTCTTATTCTTATTTGCTATTGAAATATATTGTTGAGGACATGATTTTGCACGATATATGTCAAATCCAGTATAATCCAGATACAGGTTCAAAATATATAGCCATTCGCTCAAAAAGTGCTTATCTCACCGAGTTGAAACGTTTTTGATACAGAGTGGAAATAACTCATGAAATTCATCAATATGGTTTCTGTTGTTGAAATGTTGTTTAGGACATGTTTTTGCACGATATATGTCAAATTCAGTGTAATCCAGCCACAATTTCGAAAGATATAGCCATTTGTTCAAAACGTGCTTATCTCACTGAATTGTCGGTTTTTGATACAAAGTGGAAATAACTAATGAAATTCATCAAGCCGGTTTCTCCTATTGAAATATGTTGTTGAGGACATGATTCTGCACAGCATATGTCAAACCCAGTACAATCCAGCCGCAGGTTCAGAAGATATAGCCATTCGTTCAAAAAGTGCTTATCTCACCGCGTTGAAGCGTTTTTGATACAGAGCAAAAACAACTAATGAAATTTATCAACATGGTTTTTGCTATTGAAATATGTTGTTGAGGACATGATTTTGCACGATATATGTCAAATCCAGTATAATCCAGATACAGGTTCAAAATATATAGCCATTTGCTCAAAAAGTGCTTATCTCACCGAGTTGAAACATTTTTGATACAAAGTGGAAATAACTAATGAAATTCATCAATATAGTTTCTGCTGTTGAAATGTTGTTGAGGACATGTTTTTGCACGATATATCTCAAATTCAGTGTAATCCAGCCACAATTTCAAAAGATATAGCCATTTGTTCAAAACGTGCTTATCTCACTGAATTGAAGTGTTTTTGATACAAAGTGGAAATAACTAATGAAATTCATCAAGCCGGATTCTCCTATTGAAATATATTGTTAAGGACATGATTTTGCACGATATATGTCAAATTCAGTGTAATCCAACCACAGGTTCATAATATATAGCCATTCGTTCAAAAAGTGCTTATCTCAGTTTAGTTGAAGCGTTTTTGATACGGAGTGGAAATAACTAATGAAATTCATCAAGCCGGTTTCTGCTATTGAAATATCTTGTATAGGACATGATTTTGCACAATACATGTCAAAGTCATTGTATTCAAGCCACAAGTTCAAAAGATATAGCCATTCGTTCAAAAAGTGCTTATCCAACCGAGTTGAAGCGTTTTTAATGCAGAATAGAAAAAAATAATAAAATTCATAAATCTGGATTCTGCTGTTGAAATATGTTGTTTAGGACATGATTCTGCACAATATATGTGAAATTCAGTTTAATTCAGCCACAAGTTTAAAGGATATAGACATCCGTTCAAAAAGTGCTTATCTCATTGAGTTGAAACGATTTTGATACAGAGTGGAAATGACTAAAAAAATTTATCAAGCTGGTTTAGGACATGATTCTGCACTACATATGTCAAACCCAGTACAATCCAGCCGCAGGTTCAGAAGATATAGCCATTCGTTCAAAAAGTGCTTATCTCACCGCGTTGAAGCGTTTTTGATACAGAGCAGAAATACCTAATGAAATTCATCAAGATAGTTTTTTCTATTGAAATATGTTGTTGAGGACATGATTTTGCACGATATATGTCAAATCCAGTATAATCCAGATACAGGTTCAAAATATATAGCCACTTGCTCAAAAAGTGCTTATCTCACCGAGTTGAAACGTTTTTGATACAGAGCAGAAATAACTAATGAAATTCCTCAAGGTGGTTTTTGCTATTGAAATATGTTGTTGAGGACATGATTTTGCACGATATATGTCAAATACAGTATAATCCAGATACAGGTTCAAAATATATAGCCATTTGCTCAAAAACTGCTTATCTCACCGAGTTGAAACGTTTTTGATACAAAGTGGAAATAACTAATGAAATTCATCAATATGGTTTCTGCTGTTGAAATGTTGTTTAGGACATGTTTTTGCACGATATATGTCAAATTCAGTGTAATCCAGCCACAATTTCAAAAGATATAGCCATTTGTTCAAAACGTGCTTATCTCACTGAATTGAAGTGTTTTTGATACAAAGTGGGAATAACTAATGAAATTCATCAAGCCGGTTTCTCCTATTGAATTATGTTGTTGAGGACATGATTTTGCATGATATATGTCAAATTCAGTGTAATCCAACCACAGGTTCATAATATATAGCCATTCGTTCAAAAAGTGCTTATCTCACTTTAGTTGAAGCGTTTTTGATACGGAGTGGAAATAACTAATGAAATTCATCAAGCCGGTTTCTGCTATTGAAATATGTTGTTTAGGACATGATTTTGCACAATACATGTCAAAGTCAGTGTATTCCCGCCACATGTTCAAAAGATATAGCTATTCGTTCAAAAATCGCTTATCTCACAGAGTTGAAGCGTTTTTGATACAGAGTGGAAATAACTAATGAAATTCATCAAGCCGGTTTCTGCTATTGAAATATCTTGTATAGGACATGATTTTGCACAATACATGTCAAATTCAGTGTATTCCCGCCACATATTCAAAAGATATAGCTATTCGTTCAAAAAGTGCTTATCTCACTGAGTTGAGGTGTTTTTGATACAGAGCAAAAACAACTAATGAAATTTATCAAGATGGTTTTTGCTATTGAAATATGTTGTTGAGGACATGATTTTGCACGATATATGTCAAATCCAGTATAATCCAGATACAGGTTCAAAATATATAGCCATTCGCTCAAAAAGTGCTTATCTCACCGAGTTGAAACGTTTTTGATACAGAGTGGAAATAACTCATGAAATTCATCAATATGGTTTCTGTTGTTGAAATGTTGTTTAGGACATGTTTTTGCACGATATATGTCAAATTCAGTGTAATCCAGCCACAATTTCGAAAGATATAGCCATTTGTTCAAAACGTGCTTATCTCACTGAATTGTCGGTTTTTGATACAAAGTGGAAATAACTAATGAAATTCATCAAGCCGGTTTCTCCTATTGAAATATGTTGTTGAGGACATGATTCTGCACAGCATATGTCAAACCCAGTACAATCCAGCCGCAGGTTCAGAAGATATAGCCATTCGTTCAAAAAGTGCTTATCTCACCGCGTTGAAGCGTTTTTGATACAGAGCAGAAATAACTAATGAAATTCATCAAGATGGTTTTTGCTATTGAAATATGTTGTTGAGGACATGATTTTGCACGATATATGTCAAATCCAGTATAATCCAGATACAGGTTCAAAATATATAGCCATTTGCTCAAAAAGTGCTTATCTCACCGAGTTGAAACGTTTTTGATACAAAGTGGAAATAACTAATGAAATTCATCAATATGGTTTCTGCTGTTGAAATGTTGTTTAGGACATGTTTTTGCACGATATATGTCAAATTCAGTGTAATCCAGCCACAATTTCAAAAGATATAGCCATTCGTTCAAAAAGTGCTTATCTCACTGAGCTGAAGCTCTTTTGATACGGAGTGGAAATAACTAATGAAATTCATCAAGCCGGTTTCTGCTATTGAAATATGTTTTTTAGGACATGATTTTGCACGATATATGTCAAATTCAGTGTAATCCAACCACAAGTTCATAATATATAGCGATTCGTTCAAAAACTGCTTTTCTCACTTTAGTTGAAGCGTCTTTGATACGGAGTCGAAATAACTAATGAAATTCATCAAGCCGGTTTCTGCTATTGAAATATGTTGTTTAGGACATGACTTTGCACAATGCATGTCAAATTCAGTGTATTCCCGCCACATATTCAAAAGATATAGCTATTCGTTCAAAAAGTGCTTATCTCACTGAGTTGAGGTGTTTTTGATACAGAGCAAAAACAACTAATGAAATTTATCAAGATGGTTTTTGCTATTGAAATATGTTGTTGAGGACATGATTTTGCACGATATATGTCAAATCCAGTATAATCCAGATACAGGTTCAAAATATATAGCCATTCGCTCAAAAAGTGCTTATCTCACCGAGTTGAAACGTTTTTGATACAGAGTGGAAATAACTCATGAAATTCATCAATATGGTTTCTGTTGTTGAAATGTTGTTTAGGACATGTTTTTGCACGATATATGTCAAATTCAGTGTAATCCAGCCACAATTTCGAAAGATATAGCCATTTGTTCAAAACGTGCTTATCTCACTGAATTGTCGGTTTTTGATACAAAGTGGAAATAACTAATGAAATTCATCAAGCCGGTTTCTCCTATTGAAATATGTTGTTGAGGACATGATTCTGCACAGCATATGTCAAACCCAGTACAATCCAGCCGCAGGTTCAGAAGATATAGCCATTCGTTCAAAAAGTGCTTATCTCACCGCGTTGAAGCGTTTTTGATACAGAGCAGAAATAACTAATGAAATTCATCAAGATGGTTTTTGCTATTGAAATATGTTGTTGAGGACATGATTTTGCACGATATATGTCAAATCCAGTATAATCCAGATACAGGTTCAAAATATATAGCCATTTGCTCAAAAAGTGCTTATATCACCGAGTTGAAACGTTTTTGATACAAAGTGGAAATAACTAATGAAATTCATCAATATGGTTTCTGCTGTTGAAATGTTGTTTAGGACATGTTTTTGCACGATATATGTCAAATTCAGTGTAATCCAGCCACAATTTCAAAAGATATAGCCATTCGTTCAAAAAGTGCTTATCTCACTGAGCTGAAGCTCTTTTGATACGGAGTGGAAATAACTAATGAAATTCATCAAGCCGGTTTCTGCTATTGAAATATGTTTTTTAGGACATGATTTTGCACGATATATGTCAAATTCAGTGTAATCCAACCACAAGTTCATAATATATAGCGATTCGTTCAAAAACTGCTTTTCTCACTTTAGTTGAAGCGTCTTTGATACGGAGTCGAAATAACTAATGAAATTCATCAAGCCGGTTTCTGCTATTGAAATATGTTGTTTAGGACATGACTTTGCACAATGCATGTCAAATTCAGTGTATTCCCGCCACATATTCAAAAGATATAGCTATTCGTTCAAAAAGTGCTTATCTCACTGAGTTGAGGTGTTTTTGATACAGAGCAAAAACAACTAATGAAATTTATCAAGATGGTTTTTGCTATTGAAATATGTTGTTGAGGACATGATTTTGCACGATATATGTCAAATCCAGTATAATCCAGATACAGGTTCAAAATATATAGCCATTCGCTCAAAAAGTGCTTATCTCACCGAGTTGAAACGTTTTTGATACAGAGTGGAAATAACTCATGAAATTCATCAATATGGTTTCTGTTGTTGAAATGTTGTTTAGGACATGTTTTTGCACGATATATGTCAAATTCAGTGTAATCCAGCCACAATTTCGAAAGATATAGCCATTTGTTCAAAACATGCTTATCTCACTGAATTGTCGGTTTTTGATACAAAGTGGAAATAACTAATGAAATTCATCAAGCCGGTTTCTCCTATTGAAATATGTTGTTGAGGACATGATTCTGCACAGCATATGTCAAACCCAGTACAATCCAGCCGCAGGTTCAGAAGATATAGCCATTCGTTCAAAAAGTGCTTATCTCACCGCGTTGAAGCGTTTTTGATACAGAGCAGAAATAACTAATGAAATTCATCAAGATGGTTTTTGCTATTGAAATATGTTGTTGAGGACATGATTTTGCACGATATATGTCAAATCCAGTATAATCCAGATACAGGTTCAAAATATATAGCCATTTGCTCAAAAAGTGCTTATCTCACCGAGTTGAAACGTTTTTGATACAAAGTGGAAATAACTAATGAAATTCATCAATATGGTTTCTGCTGTTGAAATGTTGTTTAGGACATGTTTTTGCACGATATATGTCAAATTCAGTGTAATCCAGCCACAATTTCAAAAGATATAGCATTCGTTCAAAAAGTGCTTATCTCAAAGAGCTGAAGCTCTTTTGATACGGAGTGGAAATAACTAATGAAATTCATCAAGCCGGTTTCTGCTATTGAAATATGTTTTTTAGGACATGATTTTGCACGATATATGTCAAATTCAGTGTAATCCAACCACAAGTTCATAATATATAGCGATTCGTTCAAAAACTGCTTTTCTCACTTTAGTTGAAGCGTCTTTGATACGGAGTCGAAATAACTAATGAAATTCATCAAGCCGGTTTCTGCTATTGAAATATGTTGTTTAGGACATGACTTTGCACAATACATGTCAAATTCAGTGTATTCCCGCCACATATTCAAAAGATATAGCTATTCGTTCAAAAAGTGCTTATCTCACTGAGTTGAGGTGTTTTTGATACAGAGCAAAAACAACTAATGAAATTTATCAAGATGGTTTTTGCTATTGAAATATGTTGTTGAGGACATGATTTTGCACGATATATGTCAAATCCAGTATAATCCAGATACAGGTTCAAAATATATAGCTATTCGTTCAAAAAGTGCTTATCTCACTGAGTTGAGGTGTTTTTGATACAGAGCAAAAACAACTAATGAAATTTATCAAGATGGTTTTTGCTATTGAAATATGTTGTTGAGGACATGATTTTGCACGATATATGTCAAATCCAGTATAATCCAGATACAGGTTCAAAATATATAGCCATTCGCTCAAAAAGTGCTTATCTCACCGAGTTGAAACGTTTTTGATACAGAGTGGAAATAACTAATGAAATTCATCAAGCCGGTTTCTCCTATTGAAATATGTTGTTGAGGACATGATTCTGCACAGCATATGTCAAACCCAGTACAATCCAGCCGCAGGTTCAGAAGATATAGCCATTCGTTCAAAAAGTGCTTATCTCACCGCGTTGAAGCGTTTTTGATACAGAGCAAAAACAACTAATGAAATTTATCAACATGGTTTTTGCTATTGAAATATGTTGTTGAGGACATGATTTTGCACGATATATGTCAAATCCAGTATAATCCAGATACAGGTTCAAAATATATAGCCATTTGCTCAAAAAGTGCTTATCTCACCGAGTTGAAACATTTTTGATACAAAGTGGAAATAACTAATGAAATTCATCAATATAGTTTCTGCTGTTGAAATGTTGTTGAGGACATGTTTTTGCACGATATATCTCAAATTCAGTGTAATCCAGCCACAATTTCAAAAGATATAGCCATTTGTTCAAAACGTGCTTATCTCACTGAATTGAAGTGTTTTTGATACAAAGTGGAAATAACTAATGAAATTCATCAAGCCGGATTCTCCTATTGAAATATATTGTTGAGGACATGATTTTGCACGATATATGTCAAATTCAGTGTAATCCAACCACAGGTTCATAATATATAGCCATTCGTTCAAAAAGTGCTTATCTCAGTTTAGTTGAAGCGTTTTTGATACGGAGTGGAAATAACTAATGAAATTCATCAAGCCGGTTTCTGCTATTGAAATATCTTGTATAGGACATGATTTTGCACAATACATGTCAAAGTCATTGTATTCAAGCCACAAGTTCAAAAGATATAGCCATTCGTTCAAAAAGTGCTTATCCAACCGAGTTGAAGCGTTTTTAATGCAGAATAGAAAAAAATAATAAAATTCATAAATCTGGATTCTGCTGTTGAAATATGTTGTTTAGGACATGATTCTGCACAATATATGTGAAATTCAGTTTAATTCAGCCACAAGTTTAAAGGATATAGCCATCCGTTCAAAAAGTGCTTATCTCATTGAGTTGAAACGATTTTGATACAGAGTGGAAATGACTAAAAAAATTTATCAAGCTGGTTTAGGACATGATTCTGCACTACATATGTCAAACCCAGTACAATCCAGCCGCAGGTTCAGAAGATATAGCCATTCGTTCAAAAAGTGCTTATCTCACCGCGTTGAAGCGTTTTTGATACAGAGCAGAAATACCTAATGAAATTCATCAAGATAGTTTTTTCTATTGAAATATGTTGTTGAGGACATGATTTTGCACGATATATGTCAAATCCAGTATAATCCAGATACAGGTTCAAAATATATAGCCACTTGCTCAAAAAGTGCTTATCTCACCGAGTTGAAACGTTTTTGATACAGAGCAGAAATAACTAATGAAATTCCTCAAGGTGGTTTTTGCTATTGAAATATGTTGTTGAGGACATGATTTTGCACGATATATGTCAAATACAGTATAATCCAGATACAGGTTCAAAATATATAGCCATTTGCTCAAAAACTGCTTATCTCACCGAGTTGAAACGTTTTTGATACAAAGTGGAAATAACTAATGAAATTCATCAATATGGTTTCTGCTGTTGAAATGTTGTTTAGGACATGTTTTTGCACGATATATGTCAAATTCAGTGTAATCCAGCCACAATTTCAAAAGATATAGCCATTTGTTCAAAACGTGCTTATCTCGCTGAATTGAAGTGTTTTTGATACAAAGTGGGAATAACTAATGAAATTCATCAAGCCGGTTTCTCCTATTGAATTATGTTGTTGAGGACATGATTTTGCATGATATATGTCAAATTCAGTGTAATCCAACCACAGGTTCATAATATATAGCCATTCGTTCAAAAAGTGCTTATCTCACTTTAGTTGAAGCGTTTTTGATACGGAGTGGAAATAACTAATGAAATTCATCAAGCCGGTTTCTGCTATTGAAATATCTTGTATAGGACATGATTTTGCACAATACATGTCAAAGTCATTGTATTCAAGCCACAAGTTCAAAAGATATAGCCATTCGTTCAAAAAGTGCTTATCCAACCGAGTTGAAGCGTTTTTGATGCAGAATAGAAAAAAATAATAAAATTCATCAATCTGAATTCTGCTGTTGAAATATGTTGTTTAGGACATGATTCTGCACAATATATGTCAAATTCAGTTTAATTCAGCCACAAGTTTAAAGGATATAGCCATCCGTTCAAAAAGTGCTTATTTCATCGAGTTGAAGCGATTTTGATACAGAGTGGAAATGACTAAAAAAATTTATCAAGCTGGTTTAGGACATGATTCTGCACTACATATGTCAAACCCAGTACAATCCAGCCGCAGGTTCAGAAGATATAGCCATTCGTTCAAAAAGTGCTTATCTCACCGCGTTGAAGCGTTTTTGATACAGAGCAGAAATAACTAATGAAATTCATCAAGATGGTTTTTTCTATTGAAATATGTTGTTGAGGACATGATTTTGCACGATATATGTCAAATCCAGTATAATCCAGATACAGGTTCAAAATATATAGCCATTTGCTCAAAAAGTGCTTATCTCACCGAGTTGAAACGTTTTTGATACAAAGTGGAAATAACTAATGAAATTCATCAATATGGTTTCTGCTGTTGAAATGTTGTTTAGGACATGTTTTTGCACGATATATGTCAAATTCAGTGTAATCCAGCCACAATTTCAAAAGATATAGCCATTTGTTCAAAACGTGATTATCCCACTGAATTGAAGCGTTTTTGATACAAAGTGGAAATAACTAATGAAATTCATCAAGCCGCTTTCTCCTATTGAAATATGTTGTTGAGGACATGATTTTGCACGATATATGTCAAATTCAGTGAAATCCAGCCATTGGTTCAAAAGATATAGCTAGTCGTTCAAAAATTTGCTTATCTCACTGAGCTGAAGCGCTTTTGATACAGAGTGGAAAGAACTAATGAAATTCATCAAGCCGGTTTCTGCTATTGAAATGTGTTGTTTAGGACATATTTCTGCATCATTTATGTCAAAGTTGGTGTAAAAAAGCAGCAAGTTCAAAAGATATAGCCATTGTTTCAAAAAGTGCTTAGCTCACCGAGTAAAAGTGTTTTTGATACAGAGCAGAAATAACTAATGAAATTCATCAAGCTTGTTTCTGCTGTTGAAATATGTTTTTAAGGACATGATTCTGCACAATATATGTCAAAGTCAGTGTATTCCCGCCACAAGTTCAAAGGATATAGCCATTCGTTCAAAAAGATCTTATCTCACCGGGTTGAAACGTTTTTGATACAGAGTGGATATAACTAATGAAATTCATAAAGCCAGTTTCTGCTACTGAAATATCTTGTATAGGACATGATTCTGCACAATATAAGTCAAATCAAGAATAATCCAACCACAGGTTCATAATATATAGCCATTCGTTCAAAAAGTGCTTATCTCACCTAGTTGAAACATATTTTATACAGAGCAGAAATAACTAATGAAATTCATCAAGCTGGTTTTTGCGATTGAAATATGTTGTTGAGGACATGATTTTGCACGATATATTTCCAATTCAGTGTAATCCAGCCACAATTTCAAAAGATATAGCCATTCGTTCAAAAAGTGCTTATCTCACCGAGTTGAAACGTTTTTGATACAGAGTGGAAATAACTAATGCAATTCATCAAGCAGGTTTCTGCTGTTGAAATATGTTGTTTAGGACATCATTCTGCACAATATGTGTCGAATTCAGTGTAATCCAGCCATTGGTTCAAAAGATATAGCTAGTCGTTCAAAAAGTGCTTATCTCACTGAGTCGAGGCGTTTTTGATACAGAGTGGAAATAACTAAAAAAATTTATCAAGCTGGTTTCCGCTATTGAAATATGTTGTTTAGGACATGATTCTGCACAACCTATGTCAAACCCAGTACAATCCACCCGCAGGTTCAGAAGATATAGCCATTCGTTCAAAAAGTGCTTATCTCACTTTAGTTGAAGCGTTTTTGATACGGAGTGGAAATAACTAATGAAATTCATCAAGCCGGTTTCTGCTATTGAAATATGTTGTTTAGGACATGATTTTGCACAATACATGTCAAAGTCAGTGTATTCCCGTCACATGTTCAAAAGATATAGCTATTCGTTCAAAAATCGCTTATCTCACAGATTTGAAGCGTTTTTGATACAGAGTGGAAATAACTAATAAAATTCATCAAGCCGGTTTCTGCTATTGAAATATCTTGTATAGGACATGATTTTGCACAATACATGTCAAAGTCATTGTATTCAAGCCACAAGTTCAAAAGATATAGCCATTCGTTCAAAAAGTGCTTATCCAACCGAGTTGAAGCGTTTTTGATGCAGAATAGAAAAAAATAATAAAATTCATCAATCTGGATTCTGCTGTTGAAATATGTTGTTTAGGTCATGATTCTGCACAATATATGTCAAATTCAGTTTAATTCAGCCACAAGTTTAATGGATATAGCCATCCGTTCAACAAGTGCTTATGTCATCGAGTTGAAGTGTTTTTGATACAGTGTGGAAATAACTAATGAAATTCATCAAGCCGGTTTCTGTTACTGAAATATCTTGTATAGGACATGATTTTGCACAATAAAAGTCAAATTCAGTGTAATCCAGCCACAATTTCAAAAGATATAGCCTTTCGTTCAAAAAGTGCTTATCTCATCGAGTTGAAGCGATTTTGATACAGAGGGGAAATAACAAAAAAATTTATCAAGCTGGTTTCCGCTATTGAAATATGTTGTTCAGGACATGATTTTGCACAACATATGTCAAACCCAGTACAATCCAGCCGCAGGTTCAGAAGATATAGCCATTCGTTCAAAAAGTGCTTATCTCACCGCGTTGAAGTGTTTTTGATACAGAGCAGAAATAACTAATGAAATTCATCAAGATGGTTTTTGCTATTGAAATATGTTTTTGAGGACAAGATTTTGCACGATATATGTCAAATCCAGTATAATCCAGATACAGGTTCAAAATATATAGCCATTCGCTCAAAAAGTGCTTATCTCACCGAGTTGAAACGTTTTTGACACAGAGTGGATATAACTCATGAAATTCACCAAGCTGATTTCTGCAATTGAAATATTTTGTTTAGGACATGATTCGGCACAATATATGTCAAATTCAGTGAAATCCAGCCATTGGTTCAAAAGATATAGCTAGTCGTTCAAAAATTTGCTTATCTCACTGAATTGAAGCGTTTTTGATACAAAGTGGAAATAACTGATGAAATTCATCAAGCCGGTTTCTCCTATTGAAATATGTTGTTGAGGACATGATTTTGCACGATATATGTCAAATTCAGTGTAATCCAGCTACAATTTCAAAAGATATAGCCATTTGTTCAAATAGTGCTTATCTCATCGAATTGAAGCGATTTTGATACAGAGTGGATATAACTAAAAAACTTTATCAAGCTGGTTTCTGCTATTGAAATATGTTGTTTAGGACATGATTCTGCACAACATATGTCTAACCCAGTACAATCCAGCCGCAGGTTCAGGAGATATAGCCATTCGTTCAAAAAGTGCTTATCTCACCGAGTTGAAGCTTTTTTGATACAGAGTGGAAATAACTAATGAAATTCATCAAGCAGGTTTCTGCTGTTGAAATATGTTGTTTAGGACATCATTCTGCACAATATGTGTCGAATTCAGTGTAATCCAGCCATTGGTTCAAAAGATATAGCTAGTCGTTCAAAAAGTGCTTATCTCACTGAGTCGAGGCGTTTTTGATACAGAGCAGAAATAACTAATGAAATTCATCTCGCTGGTTTCTGCTGTTGAAATATATTGTTTAGGATATGATTCTGCACAATATAAGTCAGATTCAGTGTAATCCAGCCACAATTTCAAAAGATATATCCATTTGTTCAAAAAGTGCTTATCTCACTGAGTTGAAGCGTTTTTGATACAGAGTGGAAATAACTCATGAAATTCACCAAGCTGATTTCTGCAATTGAAATATTTTGTTTAGGACATGATTCGGCACAATATAAGTCAAATTCAGTGAAATCCAGCCATTGGTTCAAAAGATATAGCTAGTCGTTCAAAAATTAGCTTATCTCACCGAGTTGAACCGTTTTTGATACAGAGTGGAAATAACTAATGAAATTCATCAAGGTGGTTTCTAATGTTGAAATATGTTGTTTAGGACAAGATTCTTCATGATAAATGTCAAAGTCAGAATAATCCAGCCACAAGTTCAAAAGATATAGCCTTTCATTCAAAAAGTGGTTATGTCATCGAGTCGAAGTGTTTTTGACACAAGGCAGAAATAATTAATGATATTCATCAAGCTGGTTTCTGCTATTGAAATATGTTGTATAGGATATGATTCTGCACAATATAAGTCAGATTCAGTGTAATCCAGCCACAATTTCAAAATAAATATAGCCATTCGTTAAAAAATTGCTTATTTCATCGAGTTTTAGATTTTTTGATACAGAGTGGAAATAGCTAATGAAATTCATCAAGCTGGTTTCTGCTATTGAAATATGTTGTTAAGGACATGATTCTGCACAATATATGTCAAATTCAGTTTAATCCAACCACAGGTTCAAAAGATAGAGCCATCCGTTCAAAAAGTGCATATCTCACCGAGTTGAAGCGTTTTTCATACAGAGTGGAAATAACTAATGAATCTCATCAAGCTGGTTTCTGCTGTTGAAATATGTTGTTAAGGACATGATTCTGCACAGCATATGTCAAATCCAGTACAATCCAGCCGCAGGTTCAAAACATTTAGCCATTCGTTCAAAAAGTGCATATCTCACCTGTTTGAAGCGTTTTTGATACAGACTGGAAATAAGTAATGAAATTCACCAAGCTGATATCTGCGATTGAAATATGTTGTTAAGGACATGATTCTCCATAACATATGTCAAATCCAGTATAATCCAGCAAAAGGTTCAAAATATATAGCCATTCGTTCAAAAAGTGCTTATCTCACCGAGTTGAAGCTTTTTTGATACAAAGTGGTAATAACTCATGAAATTCACCAAGCTAATTTCTGCAATTGAAATATTTTGTTTAGGACATGATTCGGCACAATATATGTCAAATTCAGTGAAATCCAGCCATTGGTTCAAAAGATATGGCTAGTCATTCAAAAATTAGCTTATCTCACCGAGTTGAACCGTTTTTGATACAGAGTGGAAATAACTAATGAAATTCATCAAGCTGGTTTCTAATGTTGAAATATGTTGTTGAGGACACGATTCTTCATGATAAATGTCAAAGTCAGAATAATCCAGCCACAAGTTCAAAAGATATAGCCATTCATTCAAAAAGTGGTTATGTCATCGAGTCGAAGTGTTTTTGATACAAGGTAGAAATAACTAATGAAATTCATCAAGCTGGTTTCTGCTATTGAAATATGTTGTATAGGATATGATTCTGCACAATATAAGTCAGATTCAGTGTAATCCAGCCACAATTTCAAAATAAATATAGCCATTCGTTAAAAAATTGCTTATTTCATCGAGTTTTAGATTTTTTGATACAGAGTGGAAATAGCTAATGAAATTCATCAAGCTGGTTTCTGCTATTGAAATATGTTGTTAAGGACATGATTCTGCACAATATATGTCAAATTCAGTTTAATCCAACCACAGGTTCAAAAGATAGAGCCATCCGTTCAAAAAGTGCATATCTCACCGAGTTGAAGCGTTTTTCATACAGAGTGGAAATAACTAATGAATCTCATCAAGCTGGTTTCTGCTGTTGAAATATGTTGTTAAGGACATGATTCTGCACAGCATATGTCAAATCCAGTACAATCCAGCCGCAGGTTCAAAACATTTAGCCATTCGTTCAAAAAGTGCATATCTCACCTGTTTGAAGCGTTTTTGATACAGACTGGAAATAAGTAATGAAATTCACCAAGCTGATATCTGCGATTGAAATATGTTGTTAAGGACATGATTCTCCATAACATATGTCAAATCCAGTATAATCCAGCAAAAGGTTCAAAATATATAGCCATTCGTTCAAAAAGTGCTTATCTCACCGAGTTGAAGCTTTTTTGATACAAAGTGGTAATAACTCATGAAATTCACCAAGCTGATTTCTGCAATTGAAATATTTTGTTTAGGATATGATTCTGCACAATATATGTCAGATTCAGTGTAATCCAGCCACAATTTCAAAAAATATAGCCATTCTTTCAAAAATTGCTTATTTCATCGAGTTTTAGATTTTTTGATATAAAGTGGAAATAACTAATGAAATTAATTTGAAATATATTGTTTAGGAAAAGATTCTTCACAATATATGTCAAAGTCAGTGTAATCCAGCCACAAGTTCAAAAGATATAGCCATTCATTCAAAAAGTGGTTATGTCATCGAGTCGAAGTGTTTTTGATACAGGGTAGAAATAACTAATGAAATTCATCAATCTGGTTTCTGCTGTTGAAATATGTTGTTGAGGACATGATTCTGCACAATATATGTCAAATTCAGTGTAATCCAGCCACAATTTCAAATGATATAGCCATTCGTTCAAAAAGTGCTTATCTTACTGAGTTGAAGCGTTTTTGATACAGAGTGGAAATAGTTAATGAAATTCATCAAGCTGGTTTCTGCTATTGAAATATGTTGTTAAGGACATGATTCTGCACAATATATGTCAAATTCAGTTTAATCCAACCACAGGTTCAAAAGATATAGCCATCCGTTCAAAAAGTGCATATCTCACCGAATTGAAGCGTTTTTCATACAGAGTGGAAATAACTAATGAATCTCATCAAGCTGGTTTCTGCTGTTGAAATATGTTGTTAAGGACATGATTCTGCACAGCATATGTCAAATCCAGTACAATCCAGCCGCAGGTTCAAAACATTTAGCCATTCGTTCAAAAAGTGCATATCTCACCGGTTTGAAGCGTTTTTGATACGGAGTGGAAATAAGTAATGAAATTCACCAAGCTGATTTCTGCAATTGAAATATGTTGTTTAGGACATTAATCTGCACAGTATATGTCAAATTCAGTGTAATCCATCCAAAAGTTCAAAAGATATAGCCATTCGTTCAAAAAGTACTTATCTCACCGAGTAGAAGCGTTTTTGATACAGAGTGGAAATAACCAATGAATTTCATCAAGCTGGTTTCTGCTATTGAAATATGTTGTTTAGGACATGATTTTCCACAATATATGTCAAATTCAATATAATCCAGCCACAAGTTCAAAAGGTATAGCCATTCGTTCAAAAAGTGCTCATCTCACCGCGTTGAATCGATTTTGATAAAGTGGAAATAACTAATGAAATTCATCAAGCTGGTTTCTGCTGTTGAAATATGTTGTTTAAGACATGATTCTGCACAATATATGTAAAATTCAGTGTAATCCAGCCACAATTTCAAATGATATAGCCATTTGTTCAAAAAGTGCTTATCTTACTGAGTTGAAGCATTTTTGATACGGAGTGGAAATAACTCATGAAATTCATCAAGATGGTTTCTGCTACTGGAATATGTTGTTTAGGACATGATTCTGCAATATATATGTCAAATTCAGTGTAATCCATTCAAAAATTCAAAAGATATAGCAATTAGGTCAAAAAGTGCTTCACTCACTGAGTTGAAAAGTTTTTGGTACGGAGTATAAATAACTAATAAATTTTATCAAGCTTGTTCATGCTGTTGAAATATGTCCTTTAGGACTAGATTCTGCACAGAATATGTCAGATTCAGTGTAATCCAGCCACAACTTGAAAAGATAAAAACATTTGGTCACAGAGTTCTTAACGTTCTGAGATGAAGCGTTTTTGGTACGGAGTGGAAATAACTAATGGATTTCATCAAGCTGGTTTCTGCTTTTGAAATACGTTGAAGAGGACATGATTCTTCAAAACGTACGTCAAAATCAGTGTAATCCAGCCACAGGTTTAAAAGATGTAGCCTTAAGATCAAAAAGTGCTTAATTCACTGACTCGAAAAGTTTTTGGTACGGAGTGGAAATATCTAATGAATTTTTATCAAGCTGGTGACTGCTATTGAAATATGTTGTTTAGGACATGATTCTGGACAATATATTTCAATTTCAGTGTAATCCAGCCACAAGTTCAAAAGATATAGCCATTCGTTCAAAAAGTGCTCATCCCACCGAATAGAAGCGTTTTTGATAAAGAGTGGAAATAACAAATGAAATTCATCAAGCTGTTTTATGCGATTTAAATATGTTTTTTAGGACATGATTCTGCACAATATATAAACAAAGGGCTTATGATGACTTGTATGCTCGGTTGGATAGTAAGGAGGGTGAGAATGATCTATACAAGTTGGCGAATCAGAGAGATAAAGATGGAAAGGATGTACAACAGGTCCGGGTGATAAAGGACAGAGAGGGAAATGTATTGACAGATGCTAGAAGAGTGATGGGAAGATGGAAAGAGTACTTTGAAGAACTGATGAATGTGGAAAATGAAAGAGAGGCAAGGGTAGAAGAGGTGATTATCGTAGACCACAAAGTAGCACAAATTAGTAAAAGTGAAGTGAGGAAGGCATTGAAGAGGATGAAGAGTGGAAAAGCAGTTGGTCCTGATGATATACCTGTGGAGGTGTGGAAGTGTCTAGGAGAGGGAGCGGTAGATTTTCTGACTAGATTATTCAACAGGATCTTAGAGAGTGAGAAGATGCCTGAAGAATGGAGACAAAGTGTGATGGTGCCTATTTTTAAGAATAAAGGGGATGTGCAGAATTGTGGCAACTACAGAGGGATAAAGTTGATGAGCCATACAATGAAGTTATGGGAAAGAGTAGTGGAAACTAGACTGAGAGCAGAAGTCAGCATTTGTGAACAGCAGTATGGCTTCATGCCTAGGAAGAGTACTACAGATGCAGTATTTGCGTTGAGAATGCTAATAGAAAAGTACAGAGAAGGCCAGAGGGAGTTACATTGCGTTTTTGTAGACCTAGAAAAAGCATATGACAGGGTGCCGAGAGAGGAGCTCTGGTATTGTATGAGGAAGTCTGGAGTGGCAGAGAAGTATCTTAGACTGGTGCAGGACATGTATGCTAGCTGTGAGACACTGGTATGGTGTGCTGTAGAGGTAACAGAGAAGTTCAAGGTGGAGGTGGGACTCCATCAGGGATCAGCTCTGAGCCCCTTCTTGTTCGCAATGGTGATGGATAGGCTGACAGATGAGGTTAGACAGGAATCCCCATGGACCATGATGTTTGCAGATGACATTGTGATCTGTAGTGAGAGCAGAAAACAGGTAGAGGAAAATCTAGAGAGGTGGAGGTATGCTCTGGAAAGGAGAGGAATGAAAGTTAGTCGCAGCAAGACAGAATATATGTGTGTGAACGAGAGGAACTTGGGTGGAGCGGTGAGGCTACAGGGAGTGGAGATCAAGAAGCTGGAGGATTTCAGGTACTTAGGGTCAACAGTCCAGAGCAACGGAGAGTGCGGAAAAGAGGGGAAGAGACGGGTCCAAGCAGGTTGGAATGGGTGGAGAAAAGTGTCAGGGGTACTATGTGATAGAAGACTATCGGCCAGAATAAAAGGAAAGGTGTACAAGACATTGGTGAGACCAGCGATGATGTATGGACTACAAACTGTTACAATGACCAAAAGACAGCAGGCAGAACTCGAGGTTGAAGAGATGAAGATGTTGAGGTTCTCTTTGGGAGTGACCAGGATGGATAGGATCAGGAATGAGTCTATCAGAGGGACGGCACATGTCCGATGTTTTGGAGAGAAGGTCAGAGAAGCCAGACTGAGATGGTTCGGTAATGTACAGAGAAGAGATAGTGAATATATTGGTAGACGGATGCTGGAATTGGAGCTGCCAGGCAAGAGGTCTCGAGGAAGACCAAAGAGAAGATTTATGGACGTAGTGAGAGAGGATATGAATGTAGTTGGCGTGAGAGAGGAATATACAGAGAATAGGGTTAGATGGAGAAAGTTGACTCGCTGTGGCGACCCCTGACGGGAAAAGCCGAAAGAAGAAGAAGAAGATTGTGCACAATATATGTCAAATTCAGTGTAATCCAGCAGCAAGTTCAAACGTTATAGCCATTCATTCAAAAAGTGCTTATCTCACTGAGTAGAAGCGTTTTAGATACAAAGTGGAAATACCTAATGAAATTCATCAAGATGGTTTCTGCTATTTAAATATGTTGTTAAGGACATGATTTTGCACAACATATGTCCAATTCAGTGTAATCCAGCAGCAAGCTCAAAAGATATAGCCATTCGTTCAAAAAGTGCTTATCCCACCGTGTTGAAGCGTTTTTGATACAGTATGGATATAACTCATGAAATTCATCAAGATGGTTTCTGCTATTGAAATATGTTGTTGAGGACATGATTCCGCACAATATATGTCAAATTCAGCATAATCCAGCCACATGTTCAAATGATATAGCCATTCGTTCAAAAAGTGCTTATCTCACCGAGTTGAAACGTTTTTGGTACAGAGTTGAAATAACTAATGATATTAATGAAGATGTTTTCCGCTATTGAAATATGTTGTTTAGGATATGATTCTGCACAAAATATGTCAAATTCAGTGTAATCCATCCAAAAGTTCACAAGATATAGCCATACGTTCAAAATGTGCTTATCTCACCGAGTAGAAGCGTTTTTGATACAGAGTGGAAATAACCAATGAAATTAATGAAGATGGTTTCTGCTGTTGAAATATGTTTTTGAGGATATAATTCTGCAAAAAATATGTCAAATTCAGTGTAAACCAGCAAAGAGTTCAAAAGATATAGCCATTCGTTCAAAAAGTAATTATCTCACCGAATAGAAGAATTTTGATACGGAGTCGAAATAACTAATGAAATTCATCAAGCTGGTTTCTGCTGTTGAAATATGTTGTTTAAGACATGATTATGCACAATATATGTCAAATTCAGAATAATCCAGCAGCAAGTTCAAAAGATATAGCCATTCGTTCAAAAAGTGCTTAACTCACTGAGTTGAAAAGTTTTTGGTACGGAGTATAAATAACTAATAAATTTTATCAAGCTGGTTCATGCTGTTGAAATATGTCCTTTAGGACTAGATTCTGCACAGTATATGTCAAATTCAGTATAATCCAGCCACAACTTGAAAAGATAAAAACATTTGGTCACAAAGTTCTTAATGTTCTGAGTTGAAGCGTTTTTGGTACGGAGTGGAAATAACTAATGGATTTCATCAAGCTGGTTTCTGCTGTTGAAATATGTTGAAGAGGACATGATTCTTCACAATTTACGTCAAAATAACTGTAATCCAGCCACATGTTTAAAAGATGTAGCCATTTGTTTAAAAAAGTGCTTATCTCACTGAGTTGAAGCGTTTTTGATACAGAGTGGAAATAAATAATGAAATTAATGAAGATGGCTTCTGCTATTGAAATATGTTGTTGAGGACATTATTCTGCACAATATATGTCAATTTCAGTGTGATCCATCCAAAAGTTCACAAGATATAGCCATTCGTTCAAAAATGTGCTTATCTCACCGAGTAGAAGCGTCTTTTCTTAGAGAGTGGAAATAACCAATGAAATTAATGAAGATGGCTTCTGCTATTGATATATGTTGTTCAAGACACGATTCTGCACAATGTATGTCAAATACAGTGTAATCCAGCAGCAAGTTCAAAAGATATAGCCATTCGTTCAAAAAGTGCTTATCTCAACGAATAGAAGCGTTTTTGATACAGAGTGGAAATAACTGATGAAATTCATCAAGATGGTTTCTGCTATTGGAATATGTTGTTTAGGACATGATTCTGCACAATATATGTCAAATTCAGTGTAATCCAGCCACAGGTTGAAAAGATATAGCCATTCGTTAAAAAGTGCTTATCTCCTAGAGTTGAAGCGTTTTTGATACAGAGTGGAAATAACTAATGAAATTAATCAAGCTGGTTTCTGCTGTTGAAGTATGTTGAAGATGAAACAATTCTGCACATTATATTTCAAGATCAGTGTAATCCAGCCACGGGTTGACAAGATATAGCCTTTTGGTCAACAAGTGCTCAGCACACCGAATAGAAGCGTTTTAGATACAAAGTGGAAATACCTAATGAAATTCATCAAGATGGTTTCTGCTATTTAAATATGTTGTTAAGGACATGATTTTGCACAACATATGTCAAATTCAGTGTAATCCAGCAGCAAGCTCAAAAGATATAGCCATTCGTTCAAAAAGTGCTTATCCCACCGTGTTGAAGCGTTTTTGATACAGTATGGATATAACTCATGAAATTCATCAAGATGGTTTCTGCTATTGAAATATGTTGTTGAGGACATGATTCTGCACAATATATGTCAAATTCAGTATAATCCAGCCACATGTTCAAATGATATAGCCATTCGTTCAAAAAGTGCTTATCTCACCGAGTTGAAACGTTTTTGGTACAGAGTTGAAATAACTAATGATATTAATGAAGATGTTTTCCGCTATTGAAATATGTTGTTTAGGATATGATTCTGCACAAAATATGTCAAATTCAGTGTAATCCATCCAAAAGTTCACAAGATATAGCCATACGTTCAAAATGTGCTTATCTCACCGAGTAGAAGCGTTTTTGATACAGAGTGGAAATAACCAATGAAATTAATGAAGATGGTTTCTGCTGTTGAAATATGTTTTTGAGGATATAATTCTGCAAAAAATATGTCAAATTCAGTGTAAACCAGCAAAGAGTTCAAAAGATATAGCCATTCGTTCAAAAAGTAATTATCTCACCGAATAGAAGAATTTTGTTACGGAGTGGAAATAACTAATGAAATTCATCAAGCTGGTTTCTGCTGTTGAAATATGTTGTTTAAGACATGATTATGCACAATATATGTCAAATTCAGAATAATCCAGCAGCAAGTTCAAAAGATATAGCCATTCGTTCAAAAAGTGCTTAACTCACTGAGTTGAAAAGTTTTTAGTACGGAGTATAAATAACTAATAAATTTTATCAAGCTGGTTCATGCTGTTGAAATATGTCCTTTAGGACTAGATTCTGCACAGTATATGTCAAATTCAGTATAATCCAGCCACAACTTGAAAAGATAAAAACATTTGGTCACAAAGTTCTTAATGTTCTGAGTTGAAGCGTTTTTGGTACGGAGTGGAAATAACTAATGGATTTCATCAAGCTGGTTTCTGCTGTTGAAATATGTTGAAGAGGACATGATTCTTCACAATTTACGTCAAAATAACTGTAATCCAGCCACATGTTTAAAAGATGTAGCCATTTGTTTAAAAAAGTGCTTATCTCACTGAGTTGAAGCGTTTTTGATACAGAGTGGAAATAAATAATGAAATTAATGAAGATGGCTTCTGCTATTGAAATATGTTGTTGAGGACATTATTCTGCACAATATATGTCAATTTCAGTGTGATCCATCCAAAAGTTCACAAGATATAGCCATTCGTTCAAAAATGTGCTTATCTCACCGAGTAGAAGCGTCTTTTCTTAGAGAGTGGAAATAACCAAAGAAATTAATGAAGATGGCTTCTGCTATTGATATATGTTGTTTAAGACACGATTCTGCACAATGTATGTCAAATACAGTGTAATCCAGCAGCAAGTTCAAAAGATATAGCCATTTGTTCAAAAAGTGCTTATCTCAACGAATAGAAGCGTTTTTGATACAGAGTGGAAATAACTGATGAAATTCATCAAGATGGTTTCTGCTATTGGAATATGTTGTTTAGGACATGATTCTGCACAATATATGTCAAATTCAGTGTAATCCAGCCACAGGTTGAAAAGATATAGCCATTCGTTAAAAAGTGCTTATCTCCTAGAGTTGAAGCGTTTTTGATACAGAGTGGAAATAACTAATGAAATTAATCAAGCTGGTTTCTGCTGTTGAAGTATGTTGAAGATGAAACAATTCTGCACATTATATTTCAAGATCAGTGTAATCCAGCCACGGGTTGACAAGATATAGCCTTTTGGTCAACAAGTGCTCAGCACACCGAATAGAAGCGTTTTAGATACAAAGTGGAAATACCTAATGAAATTCATCAAGATGGTTTCTGCTATTTAAATATGTTGTTAAGGACATGATTTTGCACAACATATGTCAAATTCAGTGTAATCCAGCAGCAAGCTCAAAAGATATAGCCATTCGTTCAAAAAGTGCTTATCCCACCGTGTTGAAGCGTTTTTGATACAGTATGGATATAACTCATGAAATTCATCAAGATGGTTTCTGCTATTGAAATATGTTGTTGAGGACATGATTCTGCACAATATATGTCAAATTCAGTATAATCCAGCCACATGTTCAAATGATATAGCCATTCGTTCAAAAAGTGCTTATCTCACCGAGTTGAAACGTTTTTGGTACAGAGTTGAAATAACTAATGATATTAATGAAGATGTTTTCCGCTATTGAAATATGTTGTTTAGGATATGATTCTGCACAAAATATGTCAAATTCAGTGTAATCCATCCAAAAGTTCACAAGATATAGCCATACGTTCAAAATGTGCTTATCTCACCGAGTAGAAGCGTTTTTGATACAGAGTGGAAATAACCAATGAAATTAATGAAGATGGTTTCTGCTGTTGAAATATGTTTTTGAGGATATAATTCTGCAAAAAATATGTCAAATTCAGTGTAAACCAGCAAAGAGTTCAAAAGATATAGCCATTCGTTCAAAAAGTAATTATCTCACCGAATAGAAGAATTGTGATACGGAGTGGAAATAACTAATGAATTTCATCAAGCTGGTTTCTGCTGTTGAAATATGTTGTTTAAGACATGATTCTGCACAATATATGTCAAATTCAGAGTAATCCAGCAGCAAGTTCAAAAGATATAGCCATTCGTTCAAAAAGTGCTTAACTCACTGAGTTGAAAAGTTTTTGGTACGGAGTATAAATAACTAATAAATTTTATCAAGCTGGTTCATGCTGTTGAAATATGTCCTTTAGGACTAGATTCTGCACAGTATATGTCAAATTCAGTATAATCCAGCCACAACTTGAAAAGATAAAAACATTTGGTCACAAAGTTCTTAATGTTCTGAGTTGAAGCGTTTTTGGTACGGAGTGGAAATAACTAAAGGATTTCATCAAGCTGGTTTCTGCTGTTGAAATATGTTGAAGAGGACATGATTCTTCACAATTTACGTCAAAATAACTGTAATCCAGCCACATGTTTAAAAGATGTAGCCATTTGTTTAAAAAAGTGCTTATCTCACTGAGTTGAAGCGTTTTTGATACAGAGTGGAAATAAATAATGAAATTAATGAAGATGGCTTCTGCTATTGAAATATGTTGTTGAGGACATTATTCTGCACAATATATGTCAATTTCAGTGTGATCCATCCAAAAGTTCACAAGATATAGCCATTCGTTCAAAAATGTGCTTATCTCACCGAGTAGAAGCGTCTTTTCTTAGAGAGTGGAAATAACCAATGAAATTAATGAAGATGGCTTCTGCTATTGATATATGTTGTTTAAGACACGATTCTGCACAATGTATGTCAAATACAGTGTAATCCAGCAGCAAGTTCAAAAGATATAGCCATTCGTTCAAAAAGTGCTTATCTCAACGAATAGAAGCGTTTTTGATACAGAGTGGAAATAACTGATGAAATTAATCAAGATGGTTTCTGCTATTGGAATATGTTGTTTAGGACATGATTCTGCACAATATATGTCAAATTCAGTGTAATCCAGCCACAGGTTGAAAAGATATAGCCATTCGTTAAAAAGTGCTTATCTCCTAGAGTTGAAGCGTTTTTGATACAGAGTGGAAATAACTAATGAAATTAATCAAGCTGGTTTCTGCTGTTGAAGTATGTTGAAGATGAAACAATTCTGCACATTATATTTCAAGATCAGTGTAATCCAGCCACGGGTTGACAAGATATAGCCTTTTGGTCAACAAGTGCTCAGCACACCGAATAGAAGCGTTTTAGATACAAAGTGGAAATACCTAATGAAATTCATCAAGATGGTTTCTGCTATTTAAATATGTTGTTAAGGACATGATTTTGCACAACATATGTCAAATTCAGTGTAATCCAGCAGCAAGCTCAAAAGATATAGCCATTCGTTCAAAAAGTGCTTATCCCACCGTGTTGAAGCGTTTTTGATACAGTATGGATATAACTCATGAAATTCATCAAGATGGTTTCTGCTATTGAAATATGTTGTTGAGGACATGATTCTGCACAATATATGTCAAATTCAGTATAATCCAGCCACATGTTCAAATGATATAGCCATTCGTTCAAAAAGTGCTTATCTCACCGAGTTGAAACGTTTTTGGTACAGAGTTGAAATAACTAATGATATTAATGAAGATGTTTTCCGCTATTGAAATATGTTGTTTAGGATATGATTCTGCACAAAATATGTCAAATTCAGTGTAATCCATCCAAAAGTTCACAAGATATAGCCATACGTTCAAAATGTGCTTATCTCACCGAGTAGAAGCGTTTTTGATACAGAGTGGAAATAACCAATGAAATTAATGAAGATGGTTTCTGCTGTTGAAATATGTTTTTGAGGATATAATTCTGCAAAAAATATGTCAAATTCAGTGTAAACCAGCAAAGAGTTCAAAAGATATAGCCATTCGTTCAAAAAGTAATTATCTCACCGAATAGAAGAATTTTGATACGGAGTGGAAATAACTAATGAAATTCATCAAGCTGGTTTCTGCTGTTGAAATATGTTGTTTAAGACATGATTATGCACAATATATGTCAAATTCAGAATAATCCAGCAGCAAGTTCAAAAGATATAGCCATTCGTTCAAAAAGTGCTTAACTCACTGAGTTGAAAAGTTTTTGGTACGGAGTATAAATAACTAATAAATTTTATCAAGCTGGTTCATGCTGTTGAAATATGTCCTTTAGGACTAGATTCTGCACAGTATATGTCAAATTCAGTATAATCCAGCCACAACTTGAAAAGATAAAAACATTTGGTCACAAAGTTCTTAATGTTCTGAGTTGAAGCGTTTTTGGTACGGAGTGGAAATAACTAATGGATTTCATCAAGCTGGTTTCTGCTGTTGAAATATGTTGAAGAGGACATGATTCTTCACAATTTACGTCAAAATAACTGTAATCCAGCCACATGTTTAAAAGATGTAGCCATTTGTTTAAAAAAGTGCTTATCTCACTGAGTTGAAGCGTTTTTGATACAGAGTGGAAATAAATAATGAAATTAATGAAGATGGCTTCTGCTATTGAAATATGTTGTTGAGGACATTATTCTGCACAATATATGTCAATTTCAGTGTGATCCATCCAAAAGTTCACAAGATATAGCCATTCGTTCAAAAATGTGCTTATCTCACCGAGTAGAAGCGTCTTTTCTTAGAGAGTGGAAATAACCAATGAAATTAATGAAGATGGCTTCTGCTATTGATATATGTTGTTTAAGACACGATTCTGCACAATGTATGTCAAATACAGTGTAATCCAGCAGCAAGTTCAAAAGATATAGCCATTCGTTCAAAAAGTGCTTATCTCAACGAATAGAAGCGTTTTTGATACAGAGTGGAAATAACTGATGAAATTCATCAAGATGGTTTCTGCTATTGGAATATGTTGTTTAGGACATGATTCTGCACAATATATGTCAAATTCAGTGTAATCCAGCCACAGGTTGAAAAGATATAGCCATTCGTTAAAAAGTGCTTATCTCCTAGAGTTGAAGCGTTTTTGATACAGAGTGGAAATAACTAATGAAATTAATCAAGCTGGTTTCTGCTGTTGAAGTATGTTGAAGATGAAACAATTCTGCACATTATATTTCAAGATCAGTGTAATCCAGCCACGGGTTGACAAGATATAGCCTTTTGGTCAACAAGTGCTCAGCACACCGAATAGAAGCGTTTTAGATACAAAGTGGAAATACCTAATGAAATTCATCAAGATGGTTTCTGCTATTTAAATATGTTGTTAAGGACATGATTTTGCACAACATATGTCAAATTCAGTGTAATCCAGCAGCAAGCTCAAAAGATATAGCCATTCGTTCAAAAAGTGCTTATCCCACCGTGTTGAAGCGTTTTTGATACAGTATGGATATAACTCATGAAATTCATCAAGATGGTTTCTGCTATTGAAATATGTTGTTGAGGACATGATTCTGCACAATATATGTCAAATTCAGTATAATCCAGCCACATGTTCAAATGATATAGCCATTCGTTCAAAAAGTGCTTATCTCACCGAGTTGAAACGTTTTTGGTACAGAGTTGAAATAACTAATGATATTAATGAAGATGTTTTCCGCTATTGAAATATGTTGTTTAGGATATGATTCTGCACAAAATATGTCAAATTCAGTGTAATCCATCCAAAAGTTCACAAGATATAGCCATACGTTCAAAATGTGCTTATCTCACCGAGTAGAAGCGTTTTTGATACAGAGTGGAAATAACCAATGAAATTAATGAAGATGGTTTCTGCTGTTGAAATATGTTTTTGAGGATATAATTCTGCAAAAAATATGTCAAATTCAGTGTAAACCAGCAAAGAGTTCAAAAGATATAGCCATTCGTTCAAAAAGTAATTATCTCACCGAATAGAAGAATTGTGATACGGAGTGGAAATAACTAATGAATTTCATCAAGCTGGTTTCTGCTGTTGAAATATGTTGTTTAGGAAATGATTCTGCACAATATATGTCAAATTCAGTGTAATCCAGCAACAAGTTCAAAAGATATGGCCATTCGTTCAAAAAGTCCTGATCTCACCCCGTTGATGCGTTTTTTATAAAGAGTGGAAATAACTCATGAAATTCATCAAACTGTTTTCTGCTATTGAAATATGTTGTTTAGGACATGATTCTGCACAATGTATGTCAAATTCAGAGTAATCCAGCCACAAGTTCTAAAGATATAGCCATCCGTTCAAAAAGTGCTTATCTCATCCGCGTTGAAGCGTTTTTGATACAGAGTGCAAATAACTAATGGATTTCATCAAACTGGTTTCTACTATTGAAATATGTTGTTGAGGACATGATTCTGCACAATATATGTCAAATTCAGTGTAATCCAGCCACAGGTTCAACAGATATACCCATTCGGTCAAAAAGGGCTTATTTCACCGAACAGAAGCGTTTTTGATATAGTATGGAAATAACCAGCAGAAATTCAACAAGATGTTTTCTGCTATTGAAATATGTTGTTTAGGACATAATTCTTCACAAATTCACAAATTCAGTATAATCCAGCCTCAAGTTCAAACGATGGAGCCATTCGTTCAAAAAGTGCTTATCTCACCGAGTAGAAGCGTTTTTGATACAGAATGGAAATAACTAATGAAATTAATGAAGATGGTTTCTGCTATTGAAATTTGTTGTTGAGGACATAATTCTGCACAATATATGTCAAATTCAGTGTAATCCAGCAGCAAGTTCAAACGATGGAGCCATTCGTTCAAAAAGTGCTTATCTCATCCGCGTTGAAGCGTTTTTGATACAGAGTGCAAATAACTAATGGATTTCATCAAACTGGTTTCAACTATCGAAATATGTTGTTTTTGACATGATTTTGCACAATATATGTCAAATTCAGTGTAATCCAAAATAACTAATGCATATCATCAAGCGTGTTTCTGCTGTTGAAGTATGTTGAAGATGACAAAATTCTGCACAATATATATCAAATTCAGTGTAATCCAGCCACAAGTTCAAAAGATATAGCCATTCGTTCAAAGAGTGCTTATCTCACCGAGTCAAAGCATTTTTTATACAGTGTGTAAATAACTAATGAAATTCATCAAGATGGTTTCTGCTATTTAAATATGTTGTTAAGGACATGATTTTGCACAACATATGTCAAATTCAGTGTAATCCAGCAGCAAGCTCAAAAGATATAGCCATTCGTTCAAAAAGTGCTTATCCCACCGTGTTGAAGCGTTTTTGATACAGTTTGGATATAACTCATGAAATTCATCAAGATGGTTTCTGCTATTGAAATATGTTGTTGAGGACATGATTTTGCGATATATATGTCAAATTCAGTATAATCCAGCCACAGGTTCACAAGATATAGCCATTCGTTCAAAAAGTGGTTATCTCAAGGCGTTGAAGCGTTTTTGATACAGCATGGAAATAACGAATGAATTTTATCAAGCTGGTTTCTGCTATATAAATATGTTGTTTAGGACATGAATCTGCACAACATATGTCAAATTCAGTGTAATCCAGCAGCAAGTTGAAAAGATATAGCCATTCGTTCAAAAAGTGCTTATCTCACCGAGTAGAAGCGTTTTTGATACAGAGTGGTAATAACCAATGAATTTCATCAACCTGATTTCTGCTATTGAAATATGTTGTTTAGGACATGATTCTGCACAATATATGTCAAATTCAGTGTAATCCAGCCACAAGTTCAAATGATATAGCCATTCGTTCAAAAAGTGCTTATCTCACCGAGATGAAACGTTTTTGGTACAGAGTGGAAATAACTAATGATATTAATGAAGATGATTTCTGCTATTGAAAAATGTTGTTTAGGACATGATTCTGCACAATATTTTTTAATTTCAGTGTAATCCAGCCAAAGGTTCAAAAGATATAGCCTATTGGTCAAATGTGCTTAATTCATCGAGTTGACTGTTTTTGGTACGGAGTGTAAATAACTAATGAAATTCATCAATCTGGTTTCTGCTGTTGATATATGTTGTTAAGAACAAGGCTCTGCACAATATATGTAAAATTTAGTGTAATCCAGCTGCAAGTTCAAAAGATATAGCCATTTGGTCAAAAGTGCTTATCTCACCGAGTAGAAGCGTTTTTGATACAGTGTGTAAATAACTAATGAAATTCATCAAGATGGTTTCTGCTATTTAAATATGTTGTTAAGGACATGATTTTGCACAACATATGTCAAATTCAGTGTAATCCAGCAGCAAGCTCAAAAGATATAGCCATTCGTTCAAAAAGTGCTTATCCCACCGTGTTGAAGCGTTTTTGATACAGTATGGATATAACTCATGAAATTCATCAAGATGGTTTCTGCTATTGAAATATGTTGTTAAGGACATGAATCTGCACAACATATGTCAAATTCAGTGTAATCCAGCAGCAAGTTGAAAAGATATAGACATTCGTTCAAAAAGTGCTTATCTCACCAAGTCGAAGCGTTTTTTTATGCAGAGTGGAGATAACCAATGATTTTCATCAAGCTGGTTTCTGCTATTGAAATATGTTGTTTAGGACATAATTCTGCACAATATATTTCAATTTCAGTGTAATCCAGCCACAAGTTCAAAAGATATAGCCATTCGTTCAAAGAGTGCTTATCTCACCGAGTCAAAGCATTTTTTATACAGAGTGGAAATAACTAATGAAATTCATCAAGATGGCTTCTGCTATTGAAATATGTTGTTTAGGACATAATTCTACCATATATATGTCAAATTCAGTGTAATCCATCCAATCGTTCACAAGATATAGCCATTCGTTCAAAAGGTGCTTATCTCACCGAGTAGAAGCGTCTTTTCTTACAGAGTGGAAATAACCGATGAAATTAATGAAGATGGTTTCTGCTATTGAAATATGATGTTTAGGACATGATTCTGCACAATATATGTCAAATTCAGTGTAATCCAGCAGCAAGTTGAAAAGATATAGCCATTCGTTCAAAAAGTGCTTATCTCACCGAGTAGAAACGTTTTTGATACAGAGTGGTAATAACCAATGAATTTCATCAACCTGATTTCTGCTATTGAAATATGTTGTTTAGGACATGATTCTGCACAATATATGTCAAATTCAGTGTAATCCAGCCACAAGTTCAAATGATATAGCCATTCGTTCAAAAAGTGCTTATCTCACCGAGATGAAACGTTTTTGGTACAGAGTGGAAATAACTAATGATACTAATGAAGATGATTTCCGCTATTGAAAAATGTTGTTTAGGATATGATTCTGCACAATATTTTTTAATTTCAGTGTAATCCAGCCAAAGGTTCAAAAGATATAGCCTATTGGTCAAATGTGCTTAATTCATCGAGTTGACTGTTTTTGGTACGGAGTGTAAATAACTAATGAAATTCATCAATCTGGTTTCTGCTGTTGATATATGTTGTTAAGAACAAGGCTCTGCACAATATATGTAAAATTTAGTGTAATCCAGCTGCAAGTTCAAAAGATATAGCCATTCGGTCAAAAGTGCTTATCTCACCGAGTAGAAGCGTTTTTGATACAGTGTGTAAATAACTAATGAAATTCATCGAGATGGTTTCTGCTATTTAAATATGTTGTTAAGGACATGATTTTGCACAACATATGTCAAATTCAGTGTAATCCAGCAGCAAGCTCAAAAGATATAGCCATTCGTTCAAAAAGTGCTTATCCCACCGTGTTGAAGCGTTTTTGATACAGTTTGGATATAACTCATGAAATTCATCAAGATGGTTTCTGCTATTGAAATATGTTGTTGAGGACATGATTTTGCGATATATATGTCAAATTCAGTATAATCCAGCCACAGGTTCACAAGATATAGCCATTCGTTCAAAAAGTGGTTATCTCAAGGCGTTGAAGCGTTTTTGATACAGCATGGAAATAACGAATGAATTTTATCAAGCTGGTTTCTGCTATATAAATATGTTGTTTAGGACATGAATCTGCACAACATATGTCAAATTCAGTGTAATCCAGCAGCAAGTTGAAAAGATATAGCCATTCGTTCAAAAAGTGCTTATCTCACCGAGTAGAAGCGTTTTTGATACAGAGTGGTAATAACCAATGAATTTCATCAACCTGATTTCTACTATTGAAATATGTTGTTTAGGACATGATTCTGCACAATATATGTCAAATTCAGTGTAATCCAGCCACAAGTTCAAATGATATAGCCATTCGTTCAAAAAGTGCTTATCTCACCGAGATGAAACGTTTTTGGTACAGAGTGGAAATAACTAATGATATTAATGAAGATGATTTCCGCTATTGAAAAATGTTGTTTAGGACATGATTCTGCACAATATTTTTTAATTTCAGTGTAATCCAGCCAAAGGTTCAAAAGATATAGCCTATTGGTCAAATGTGCTTAATTCATCGAGTTGACTGTTTTTGGTACGGAGTGTAAATAACTAATGAAATTCATCAATCTGGTTTCTGCTGTTGATATATGTTGTTAAGAACAAGGCTCTGCACAATATATGTAAAATTTAGTGTAATCCAGCTGCAAGTTCAAAAGATATAGCCATTTGGTCAAAAGTGCTTATCTCACCGAGTAGAAGCGTTTTTGATACAGTGTGTAAATAACTAATGAAATTCATCAAGATGGTTTCTGCTATTTAAATATGTTGTTAAGGACATGATTTTGCACAACATATGTCAAATTCAGTGTAATCCAGCAGCAAGCTCAAAAGATATAGCCATTCGTTCAAAAAGTGCTTATCCCACCGTGTTGAAGCGTTTTTGATACAGTATGGATATAACTCATGAAATTCATCAAGATGGTTTCTGCTATTGAAATATGTTGTTAAGGACATGAATCTGCACAACATATGTCAAATTCAGTGTAATCCAGCAGCAAGTTGAAAAGATATAGACATTCGTTCAAAAAGTGCTTATCTCACCAAGTCGAAGCGTTTTTTTATGCAGAGTGGAGATAACCAATGATTTTCATCAAGCTGGTTTCTGCTATTGAAATATGTTGTTTAGGACATAATTCTGCACAATATATTTCAATTTCAGTGTAATCCAGCCACAGGTTCAAAAGAAATAGCCATTTGGTCAAAAAGTACTTAACTCACTGAGTTGAAGCGTTTTTGGTACGGAATACAAATAACTAATACATTTTATCAAGCTGGTTTATGCTTTTTAAATATGTCCTTTAGGACTAGATTCTGCACAGTATATGTCAAAATCACTGTAATCCAGCAACAGGTTGAAAAGATTAAAAAATTTGGTCACAAAGTACTTAACATTCTGAGTTGAAGCGTTTTTGGTACTTCGTGGAAATAACTGATGATTTTCATCAAGCTGGTTTTTGCTGTTGAAATATGTTGTTAAGAACATGATTCTGCACAATTTATGTCAAATTCAGTGTAATCCAGCAGCAAGTTCAAAAGATATAGCCATTCGATCAAAAAGTGATTATCTCACAGAGTACAAGCGTTTTTGATACAGTATGGAAATAACTCATGAAATTCATCAAGCTGGTTTCTGCTATTGAAATATGTTGTTTAGGACATGATTCTGCACAATATTTTTTTAATTTCAGTGTAATCCAGCCAAAGATTCAAAAGATATAGCCATTTGGTCAAAAAGTGCTTAATTCACTGAGGTCAAGAGTTTTTGGTACTGAGTATACATAACTAATGAAATTCAAGAAGCTGGTTTCTGCTGTTGAAAAATGTTGTTTAGGACATGATTCAGCACAATATATATAAAATTCAGTGTAATCCAGCACCAATTTCAAAAGATATAGCCATTCGTTCAAAAAATGCTTATCTCAATGAGTTGAAGCGTTTTTGGTACACTGTGTAAATAACTAATGAAATTCATCTAGCTGGTTTCTGCTATTGAAATATGTTGTTTAGGACATGAATTTGCACAATATATGTCAAATTCACTGTAATCCAGCCACAGGTTGAAAAGATAAAAACATTTGGTCACAAAGTGCTCAACGTTCTGAATTGAAGCATTTTTGTTATGGAGTAGAAATAACTAATACATTTCATCAAGCTGGTTTTTGCTGTTTAAATTTATTGAAGACGCCATGATTTTTCACAATTTATGTCAAAATAACTGTAATCCAGCTACAGGTTGAAAAGATATAACCTTTAGGTCAAAAAGTGCTTAACTCACTGAGTTGAAACGTTTTTGGTACAGAGTGATAATAACTAATGACTTTTATCAACCTGGTTTCTGCTGTTGAAATATGCTGAAGAGGACATGATTTTGCACGATATATGTCAAAATTACTGTAATCCAGCCACAGGTTCAAAAGATATAGCCTATTGGTCAAAAAGTGCTTAATTCACCGAGTTGACTATTTTTGGTACGGAGTGTAAATAACTAATGAAATTCATCAATCTGGTTTCTGCTGTTGATATATGTTGTTAAGAACATGGATCTGCACAATATATGTAAAATTTAGTGTAATCCAGCAGCAAGTTCAAAAGATATAGCCATTCGTTCAAAAAATGCTTAACCCACCGTGTTGAAGCGTTTTTGATACAGTATGGAAATAACTCATGAAATTATCAAGATGGTTTCTGCTATTGAAATATGTTGTTGAGGTCATGATTCTGCACAATATATGTCAAATTCAGTTAAATCCATTAGCAAGTTCAAAAATATAGCCATTCGTTCAAAAAGTGCTTATCTCACCAAGTAGAAGCGTTTTTTTATGCAGAGTGGAAATAACCAATGATTTTCATCAAGCTGGTTTCTGCTATTGAAATATGTTGTTTAGGACATAATTCTGCACAATATATTTCAATTTCAGTGTAATCCAGCCACAGGTTCAAAAGATATAGCCATTTGGTCAAAAAGTACTTAACTCACTGAGTTGAAACGTTTTTTGTACGGAATATAAATAACTAATACATTTTATCAAGCTGGTTTATGCTTTTGAAATATGTCCTTTAGGACTACATTCTGCACAGTCTATGTCAAAATCACTGTAATCCAGCCACAGGTTGAAAAGATGAAAAAATTTGGTCACAAAGTGCTTAACGTTATGAGTTGAAGCGTTTTTGGTACTTAGTGGAAATAACTAATGAATTTCATCAAGCTGGTTTTTGCTGTTGAAATATGTTGAAGAGGACATGATTCTGCACAATTTATGTCAAAATCATTGTAATCAAGTCACAGGTTGAAAAGATATAGCCTATTGGTCAAAAAGTCCTTCACTCACTGAGTTGAAGCGTTTTTGATACAGAGTGGAAATGACTAATGAATTTCATCAAGCTGGTTTCTGCTATTGAAATATGTTGTTGGGGACATGATTCTGACAACATATGTCAAATTCAGTGTAATCCAGCAGCAAGTTCAAAAGATATAGACATTCCGTCAAAAAGTGCTTCACTCACCGAGTTGAAGCGTTTTTGATACAGAGTGGAAATAACTAATGAATGTCATCAAACTGGTTTCTACTATCTAAATATGTTGTTTAGGACATGATTCTGCACAATATATGTCAAATACAGTGTAATCCAGCAGCAAGTTCAAAAGATATAGCCATTCGTTCAAAAAGTCCTTATCTCACTGAGTTGAAGCGTTTTTGGTACACTGTGTAAATAACTAATGAAATTCATCTAGCTGGTTTCTGCTATTGAAATATGTTGTTTAGGACATGAATTTGCACAATATATGTCAAATTCACTGTAATCCAGCCACAGGTTGAAAAGATAAAAACATTTGGTCACAAAGTGCTTAACGTTCTGAATTGAAGCATTTTTGTTACGGAGTAGAAATAACTAATACATTTCATCAAGCTGGTTTTTGCTGTTTAAATTTATTGAAGAGGACATGATTTTGCACAATTTATGTCAAAATCACTGTAATCCAGCTACAGGTTGAAAAGATATAACCTTTAGGTCAAAAAGTGCTTAACTCACTGAGTTGAAAGGTTTTTGGTACAGAGTGATAATAACTAATAACTTTTATCAACCTGGTTTCTGCTGTTGAAATATGTTGAAGAGGACATGATTCTGCACGATATAGGTCAAAATTACTGTAATCCAGCCACATGTTCAAAAGATATAGCCTATTGGTCAAAAAGTGCTTAATTCACCGAGTTGACTGTTTTTGGTACGGGATGTAAATAACTAATGAAATCATCAATCTGGTTTCTGCTGTTGATATATGTTGTTAAGAACATGGATCTGCACAATATATGTAAAATTTAGTGTAATCCAGCTGCAAGTTCAAAAGATATAGCCATTCGGTCAAAAGTGCTTATCTCACCGAGTAGAAGCGTTTTTGATACAGTGTGTAAATAACTAATGAAATTCATCAAGATGGTTTCTGCTATTTAAATATGTTGTTAAGGACATGATTTTGCACAACATATGTCAAATTCAGTGTAATCCAGCAGCAAGTTCAAAAGATATAGCCATTCGGTCAAAAAGTGCTTATCTCACCGCGTTGAAGCGTTTTTGATACAGTGTGTAAATAACTAATGAAATTCATCAAGATGGTTTCTGCTATTGAAATATGTTGTTTAGGACATGAATTTGCACAATACATGTCAAATTCAGTGTAATCCAGACACAGGTTGAAAAGATATAGCCATTCGTTCAAAAGTGCTTATCTCATCAAGTTGAAGCGTTTTTGATACAGAGTGGAAATAACTAATGGAATTAATCAAGCTGGTTTCTGCTGTTGAAGTATGTTGAAGATGACACAAGTCTGCACATTATATTTCAAGATCAGTGTAATCCAGCCACGGGTTGAAAAGATATAGCCTTTTGGTCAACAAGTGCTCAGTACACCGAATAGAAGCGTTTTTGATACAGAGTGGAAATACCTAATGAAATTCATCAAGATGGTGTCTGCTATTTAGATATGTTGTTTAGGACATGATTTTGCACAACATATGTCAAAATCACTGTAATCCAGCAGCAAGCTCAAGAGATATAGCCATTCGTTCAAAAAGTGCTTATCCCACCATGTTGAAGCGTTTTTGATACAGTATGGATATAACTCATGAAATTCATCAAGATGGTTTCTGCTATTGAAATATGTTGTTGAGGACATGATTCTGCGATATATATATGTCAAATTCAGTATAAGTCAGCCACATGTTCAAAAGATATAGCCATTCGTTCAAAAAGTGCTTATCTCACAGAGTTGAAGCGTTTTTGATACAGAGTTGAAATAACTAATGAATTTCATCAAGCTGGTTTCTGCTATTGGAATATGTTGTTTTTGACATGATTTTGCACAATATATGTCAAATTCAGTGTAATCCAGCCACAAGTTCAAAAGATATAGCCCTTTGTTCAAAAAGTGCTTATCTCACCGCGTTGAAGCATTTTTCATAGAGTGGAAATAACCAATGAAATTCATCAAGCTGGTTTCTGCTTTTGAAATATGTTTTTTACGACATGATTCTCCGATATATATGTCAAATTCAGTATAAGTCAGCCACAGGTTCAAAAGATATCGCCATTTGGTCAAAAAGTGCTTAACCCACCGTGTTGAAGCGTTTTTGATACAGTATGGAAATAACTCATGAAATTAATCAAGATGGTTTCTGCTATTGAAATATGTTGTTTAGGACATGAATCTGCACAATATATATCAAAATCACTGTAATCCATTCACAGGTTGAAAAGATATAGCCATTTGGTCAAAAAGTGTTTATCTCTCCGAGTAGAAGTGTTTTTGATACAGAGTGCAAATGACTAATGAAATTCATAAAGATGGTTTCTGCTATTGAAATATGTTGTTGAGGACATGATTCTGCGATATATATGTCAAATTCAGTATAATCCAGCCACAGGTTCAAAAGATATAGCCATTGTTTCAAAAAGTGCTCATCTCACCGAGTAGAAGCGTTTTTGATACAGAGTGGAATTAACCAATGAATTTCATCAAGATGGTTTCTGCTATTGAAATATGTTGTTTAGGACATGATTCTGCACAATATATTTCAATTTCAGTGTAATCCAGCCACAGCTTCAAAAGATATAGCCATTAGGTCAAAAAGTGCTTAACTCACTGAGTTGAAGCGTTTTTGGTACTTAGTGGAAATAACTAATGAATTTCATCAAGCTGGTTTTTGCTGTTGAAATATGTTGAAGAGGACATGATTCTGCACAATTTATGTCAAAATCACTGTAATCAAGCCACAGGTTGAAAAGATATAGCCTATTGGTCAAAAAGTCCTTCACTCACCGAGTTGAAGCGTTTTTGATACAGAGTGGAAATAACTAATGAATTTCATCAAGCTGGTTTCTGCTATTGAAATATGTTGTTAGGGACATGATTATCTACTATCTATCTTTATCTACGGAGAGGAAATAACTAATGCATTTCATCAAGCTGTTTTTTGCTGTTGAAGCATGTTGAAGATGACACAATTCTGCACAATATATGTCAAATTCAGTGTGATCCAGCCACAGGTTTAAAAGATATAGCCATTCGTTCAAAAAGTGCTGATCTCACCGCGTTGAAGCGTTTTTGATACAGAGTGGAAATAACGAATGAAATTCATCAAGCTGTTTTCTGCTATTGAAATATCTGTTTTAGGACATGATTCTGCACATAATATGTCAAGATCAGTGTAATCCAGCCACGGGTTGAAAAGATATAGCCTTTTGGTTAACAAGTGCACAGCACACCAAATAGAAGCGTTTTTAATACAGAGCGGAAAAAACTAATGAAATTCATCAAGCTGGTTTCTGCTGTTGAAGTATGTTGAAGATGACACAATTCTGCATATTATATGTCAAGATTCAGTGTAATCCGGCCACGGGTTGAAAAGATATAGCCTTTTGGTGAACAAGTGCTCAGCACACCGAATAGAAGCGTTTCTGATACAGAGTGGAAATAACTAATGAAATTAATCAAGCTGGTTTCTGCTGTTGAAATATGTTGAAGAGGACATGATTCTGTTCAATATATGTCAAAATCACTGTAATCTGGCTGGATTACAGTGATTTTGACATATATTGTGCAGGTTCAAAAGATATAGCCTATTGGTTCAAAAGTGCTTAACTCACCAAGTTGAAGCGTTTTTGGTACGGAGTGTAAATAACTAATGACTTTCATCAACCTGGTTTCTGCTGTTGAAATATGTTGAAGAGGACATGATTCTGCACAATATATGTCAAAATCACTGTAATCCAGACACAGGTTCAAAAGATATAGCCATTTGGTCAAGAAATGCTTAACTCAAAGAATTGAAGTGTTTTGGTAGGGAGTGTAAATAACTTTTGAAATTCATCAAACTGGTTTTTGCTATTGAAATATGTTGTTTAGGGCATGAATCTGCACAATATATGTCAAAGTCACTGTAATCCAGCCACAGGATGAAAAGATATAGCCATTTGGTCAAAAAGTGCTTAACTCACTGAGTTGAAGCGTTTTTGGTACGGAGAGGAAATAACTCAATTTTATCAAGCTGGTTTATGCTGTTTAAATATGTCCTTATGTCCTCCTGATCCGCGGGAGTGAGGCGAATCGCGGTCCAGGCTTCTGCTCTCCTCCGCTCCCCTACTCCGGGCTCCTGAACTCCCAATCCGCGGGAGAGGCGGATTGCAGGCCGGGCTTTTGCTCTTCTCCACACCTCCACTCTTTGCCACGGTCCTCCCGATCCGCGAGAGTGAGGCGAACCGCGGGCCGGTTTTCTGCACTCCTCCACCTCGGTTCCCGGTCCTCCCGATCCGCGGGACTGAGGCAAATCGCGGGCCGGGCCTCTGCTGTCCTCCCCTCCTCCGCTCAGTGCCCCAGTCCGCGGTCCTTCCAATGTGTTGAAGTCAGGTGAATCGCAGGCCAGGCCTGAGGCTTCTGCTCTTCTCCGCTATTCCGCTCCGGGCCCCGGTCCTCCCGATCGCGGGACTGAGGCGAATCGCGGGCCAGTCCTCTAAACTCCTCCGCTCTGGGCACCAGTCCTTTCGATCGGCGGGAATGAGGCGAATCACGGACCAGGCTTCTGCACTCCCCTGCTTCTAGCCCCAATCTTCCCTAAACGCAGGAGTGAGGCGAACCAGGGGCCGGGATTCTGCTCTCCTCCGCTCCCCCGCTCCGGGCTCTGCTTCCCCCGATCTAAGGAATAGGCGAATCGCGGGCAGGGCTTTTGATCTCCATCGCACCTGCGCTCTGGGCCACAGTCCTTCCTTTCCGTGGGATTGAGGCGAACCGGGGACTGGACTTCTACTGTCCTCCGCTCAGTGCCCCAGTCCCCGGTTCCTACCTATGCATGGAAGTCAGGTGAATCGCAGGCCAGGCCTGAGGCAAATCGCGGGCCGTGCTTCTGCACACCTCCACTTCGGGCCCCGGTCCTCCCGATTCGCAGGAGAGGTGAACCGGGGGCCAGGCTTCTGCTTTCCTCCCCTCCTCCGCTCAGTGCCCCAGTCCCCGGTCCTTCCAATGCGTGGAAGTCAGGAGAATCGTAGGCCAGGCCTGAGGCAAATCGCGGGCCGTGCTTCTGCATTCCTCCACTTCGGGCCCCGGTCCTCCCTATCCGTGGGAGTGAGGCGAATCGGGGTCTGGGCTTCTGCTGTCCTCCCCTCCTCCACTCAGTGCCCCAGTCCCCGGTCCTTCCAATGCACGGAAGTCAGGCGAATCGCAGGCCAGTACTGAGTCAAATCGCGGGCCGTGCTTCTGCACTCTTCCACTTCGGGCCCCGGCCCTCCCTATCCGCGAGAGTGAGGCAAATCGCGGGCCGGTTTTCTGCACTCCTCCACTTAGGGTCCCATCCTCCGATCAGTGCCCCAGTCCCCGGTCTTTTCCGAACCGTGGGAGTCAAGCGAATCGCGGGCCGGTTTTCTGCACTCCTCCACTTCGGGTCCCGGTCCTCCCTATCCACAAAAAGTGAGGCGAAATGGGGGCCGGGCTTCTGCTGTCCTCCCCTCCTCCGCTCAGTGCCCCAGTCCCCGGTCCTTCCGATGCGTGGAAGTCAGGCGAATCTCAGGCCAGGCCTGAGGCAAATCGCGGGCCCTGCTTCTGCACTCCTCCACTTCGGGCCCCGGTCTCCTCCGGGCTTCTGCTCTCCTCCGCTCCCCCGCTCTGCGATCCGCAGGAGAGGCGAATCGGGGGCCGGGCTTTTGTTCTCTTCCGCACCTCCGCTCTTTGGTCACGGTCATCCCGATCCGCGGTAGTGAGGCAAATCGCGGGCCCAGCTTCTGCTCTCCTCCTCTTCTCCGCTCCGGGCCCTAGTCCTCCGAATCCATGGTACTGAGGCGAATCACAGGCCGGGCTTCTGCTGTCCTACCCTCCTCCGCTTAATGCCCCAGTCCCCTGTCCTTCCGATCTGCGTGAGTCAGGCGAATCTGGGCCGGGCTTTTGCTCTCCTCCGCTCGTCCACCCCGGGCCCCGGTCTCCCGATCTGCAGGGCTGAGGTGAATTGCGGACCGGGCTTCTTCCCTCGTCCGCTGCTCCACTCCGGTTCCTGGTTCTCCTGATCCACGGGATTGTGGCAAATTGCGGTCCGGGCTTCTGCACTCCTCCGCTCCGGGCCCCGGTCCTCCTGATCAGCGGGACTGAGGCGAATCGTGGGACGGGCTTTTGCTCTCCTCTGCTTCTCTGCTCCATGCCCCAGTCCCAGGTCCTTCTGATCCGCTGGAGCCAGGCCTATCGCGGGCTGGGCTTTCCCTCTCCTCTGCTCCTCCACTCTGGGCCCCGGTCCTCCCAATCCGCGGGACTGAGGCGAATCGTGGGCCGGGCTTTTGTTCTCCTCTTCTCTACCGCTCCTGGTCCCGGTCCTCCCGATCGCGGGACTGAGGCAAATCGCGGGCTGGGCTTCGGCTCTCCACCGCTCTTCCGCTCCTCCGCTCTGGGCCTAGGTCCCTGGTCCTCCTATTCCGCAGGACTGAGGTTATCAGGGCCTCGCTTCTGTTCTCCTCCGCTCCTCTTCTTCGGCCCCGGTGTCCTGATCCGCGGGTCTGAGGTGAACTGCGGGCCAGGCTTTTGCTCTCCTCCGCACCTCCGCTCTGGGCCACGGTCCTCCCGATCCGCGGGAGTGAGGCAAATCGCGGGTCGGTTATCTGCACTCCTCCACTTCAGGTCCAGGTCCTCTCGATCCGCGGGACTGAGGCGAATTGCGTGCTGGGCTTCTGCTGTCCTCCACTCAGTGCCCTAGTCCCGGGTCCTTCCAATCCACGGGAGTCAGGCGAATCATGGCCCGGGCTTTTGCTCTCCTCACGATCTGTTGGGCTGAGGTGAATTGCGAGCCGAGCTCCTCCGCTGTTCCGCTCCGGGCCCTGCTCCTCCCGATCGCAGGACTGAGGCGAATGGGGGGCTATGCTTCTGCGCTCCCCAGCTCCTCGACTTCGGGCCCTAGTCCTCCCAATCGCAGGACTGAGGCGAATGGGGGGCTATGCTTCTGCGCTCCCCAGCTCCTCGACTCCAGGCCCTAGTCCTCCCGATCCGTGGTACTGAGGCGAATCGCAGGCCGGGCTTCTGCTGTCCTCCCCTCCTCCGCTCATTGCCCCAGTACCCGGTCCTTCCGATCCGCAGGAGTCAGGCAAATCGCGGGTCAGGCTTTTGCTCTCCTCCGCTCCTCCCCTCCAGACCCTGGTCTCCCGATCTGCGGGACTGAGGTGAATTGCAGGCCGAGCTTCTGCTCTGCTCCACTCCAGGCCCCAGTCCCCGGTCCTTCCGATCCGCGGGAGTGAGGCGAATCACGTACCAGGCTTTTGCTCTCCTCCGCTCCTCCTCTCCTGCGCTCCGGGCCCCTGTCCCTGGTCCTCCTGATCGCGGGACTGAGGTGCATTTCAGTACTCGCTCCTGCTCTTCTCCGCTCCTCCGCACCTCCACTCCAGGCCCCGGTCTCCCAATCCGCGTGGCTGAGGTGAACTGTGACCGGGCTTCTGCTCTCCTGCTGCTTGACTCCGGGGCCCTGGTCCTCCTGATCCTCTGGACTGAGAAGGAACGCAGGCCTTGTTTCTGCAATCCTCCGCTGCGGGCCCCGGTCCTCCTGATCCGCGGGAGTGAGGCTAATCGCAGGCCGGGCTTCTGCTCTCCACTGCTCCTATGCTCCGGGCTCCAGTCCTCTCGCTCCGCGGGACAGGCGAATCACGGGCCGGGCTATTGCTCTCCCCTGCACTGTCCCAGTCCTCCCGATCTGCGGGACTGAGGCGAATCTCGGGCTGGGCTTCTGCTGTCCTCAGCTCCTCCGCTCAGTGCCCCAGTCCCCAGTCCTTCCGATCCGCGGGACTGAGGGGGATCGCATGCCGGGCTTTTGCTCTTCTCTGATCCTCCACTCCTCCGCTCCGGGCCCTTTTCCCCTGTTCCGCGGGGCTGAGGTGAACTGTGGGCCAGGCTTCTGCTCTCCTCTGCTCCTACGCTCAGTGTCCCAGTCCCCGGTCCTTCCAATCTGCGGGAGTCAGGCCTCCATTCTTCCGCTCCTCAGCTCAGGGCCCCGATACCCGGTCCCCCTGTTCCGTAGGACTGAGGTTTTCACGGGCCTCGCTTCTGCTCTCCTCTGCTCTGGGCGCCGGTCTCCTGATCCGCGGGTTTGAGGTGAACTGCGGGCCAGGCTTCTGCTTTCCTCCGCTTCTCCGCTCCGGGCCCCAGTCTCTCGATCCATGGGGCTGAGGTGAACTGCGGGCCGGGGTTCTGCTCTCCTCCGATGCTCCGCTCCGCCGGCCTTGGTCATACGGATCGGCGGGAGTGAGGCGAATCGCGGGCTGCTCCGGGCCCCGGTCCTCCCAATCGCGGGACTGATGCTAATCGCGGGCCAGGCTTCTAAACTCCTCCGCTACAGGCCCCGGTCCTTCCTCTCCGCAGGAGTGAGGCGAATCCCAGGCCGGGATTCCGCGCTCCTCTGCTCTTCTACTCCTCCGCTCTGGGCTCCGGTCCCCAGTCCTGCTGATCAGTGGGACTGAGGTTATCGCGGACCTCGCTTCTGCTCTCGCAGACCTGCTCTTGCGGACCTCGCTTCGGCCAGGGTTTTGCTCTCCTCCGCTCCTCCACTCCGGGCCCCAGTCTCTCGATCCACAGGGCTGAGGTGAACTGCGGGCCAAGATTCTGCTCTCCTCCACTGCTCTGCTCCAGGCCCCGGTCCTCCTGATCCGCGAGAGTGAGGCGAATCGCGGGCCGGGCTTCTGCTCTCCTCCGCTCCTATGCTCCGGGCCCCGGTCCTCCCGATCCACGGCACAGAGGCGAATCGCGGGACGTGCTTCTGCTGTCCTCCCCTCCTCCGCTCAGTAACTTAGTCCCCGATCCTTCCAATCCGTGGGAGTCAGGCGAATCATGGGCCAGGCTTTTGCTCACCTCCGCTCCTCCACTCCGGGCCCCGGTCTCATGATCTGTGGGGCTGAGGTGAATTATGGGCCGGGTCCTGCCCTCCTCCGCTGCTCCGCTCCGGGCCCAAGTCCCCGGTCCATCCGATCCGCGGGAGTCAGGCGAATTCAGGCCGGGCTTTTGCTCTCCTCGCTCGTCCACTCTGGGTCCCGCTCTCTCGATCTGTGGGGCTGAGGTGAATTACGTGTCGGGCTTCTGCTCTCCTCTGCTGCTCGGCTCCGAGCTGTGGGCCTCCCGATCCGTTGAACTGAGGCAAATCGCGGGCCGGGCTTCTGCACTCCTCCGCTCTGGGCCTCGGTCCTCCCGATCCGCAAGACTGAGGCGAATCGCGGGCCGGGCTTCGGCTCTCCTCCACTTATACTCTCCAGGCCCAGGTCCCAGTCCTCCCTATCCGCGGGACTGAGGCGAATCGCGTGCCGGGCTTCTGCTCTCCTCCACTCTTCCGCTCCTCCGCTCCATGTCTCGCTCCCAGTCCTCCCGATCCGCGGGAGTGAAGCGAAACGCGTGCCGCGCTTCTGCTTTCCTCCGCTGCTCCACTCTTACGCTCTGGGCCCCGGTCTCCTGATCCACAGGGCTGAGGTGAACTGTGGGTCGGGCTTCTGCTCTCCTCCACTCCTCCACTCCGGGCCCCGGTCCTCCCGATTCGCGGGAGAGGCGAATCGCGGGCCGAGCTTTTTCTCTCCTCCACACCTCCACTTCGGGTCCCGGTCCTCTCGATCCACAGGACTGAGGTTAATTGCATGCCAGGCTTCTGCTCTTCTCCGCTCGTCCGATCCGTGCCCTGGTCTCTCGATCCGCGGGGCTGAGGTGAACTGCAAGGCCGGCCTCTAATCTCCTCTGATCTTCCACTCCGGGCCCCGGTCTCCTGATCCGCGGGACTGAGGCAAATCGCGAACCGGGCCTCTGCACACCTCCGCTCCGGGCCCCGGCTCCCCCGATCCATGGGAGTGAGGCTAATCGCGGGCTTGGCTTCTGCTCTCCTCTGCTCCTCCGCTCCTGGCCCTGGTCATCCCGATCCGTGGTGCCGGGAGAATCGCAGGCCGGGCTTCTGCTCTCCTCCGCTCCTCCGCTCCGAGCCCTGGTACTCCCGATCGCAGGACTGAGGCGAATGGGGGACTAGGCTTCTGCGTTCCCCTGCTTCTCAACTTCGGGCACTTATCCTCCTGATCGGTGGTACTGAGGCGAATCGCAGGCCGGGCTTCTGCTGTCCTCCCCTCCTCCGCTCATTGCCCCAGTCTCCCGATCCGCGAGGCTGAGGTGGAGTGCAGGCAGGGGTTCTGCTCTCCTCCGCTGATTCGCTCCAGGCCCTGGAGTGAGGCTAATCGAGGGCCTTTATTCTGCATTCCTCCGCTCCGGGCCCCAGTCCTCCCAAGCGTGTGACTGATGCGAATCGCGGGCCAGGCTTCTACACTCCTCCGCTCCGGGCCCCGGTTTTCCCTATCCGCAGGAGTGAGGCGAATCCCGGGCCGGGCTTCTGCTCTTCCGCTCCTCCGCTCCGGGCCCCGGTCCCCTGTCCTCTTGATCCACGGGACTGAGGTTATCGCGGGGCCTCGGTTCTGCTCTCCTCCGGTCCTCCGCTCCTCTTCTCCGGGCCGCGGTCTCCGGATCCGCGGGTCTGAGGCGTATCGCGGGCTGGGCTTCTGCTGTCCTCCCCTCCTTCGCTCAGTGTCCCAGTCCTTCCAATACGCGGGAGCGAGGCGAATCATTTGCCGGGCTTCTGCTCTCCTCCGCTCATTCCCTCTGGGCCCCGGTCCTCCCGATCCGCGGGACTGAGACGAATCGCGGGCCGGGCTTCTGCACTCCTCCGCTCCGGGCGCCTGTCTCCCGATACGCGGGAGTGAGGCAGACTCCCGAACTGTGATACTTAAACAAATTTGTTCCCCGGCCCTTGTTCTCCTGATCTGTGGGACTGAGGCGAATTGCGGGCCAGGCCTCTGCTGTCCTTCCCTCCTCCATTCCGTCCCTGAGTTTCTGGTCCTTCCGATCCGCAGGAATCAGGCGAATGGCGGACCAGGCTTTTGCTCTCCTCCGCTCCTCCACCCCGGGCCCCTGTCTCCCAATACGCGGGACGGAGGTGAATACCCGAGCGGAGGAGTGTAGAAGCCTGGCCAGGCTTTTGCTCTCCTCCGCTCTTCCACTCCTGGCCCCGGTCTCCAGATCCGCGGGACTGAGGATAATCGCGGGCCGGGCTTCTTCTCTCCTCCGCTCCTCTGCTCCGGGGGCCCCTGTCATCCCGATCCACGTGACTGAGGTGAATCGCGGGCCAGGCATCTGTTCACCTCTCCTCCTCCACTCCGAGCCCCGCTCCTCCTTATCAGCGGGAGTGAGGCGAATCATGGGGAGGGCCTATCATCTTCTTCGCTCCTCCTCTCCGGGCCCCAGTCCTCCCGATCCGCGGGACTGGGGCGAATCGCGGGCCGGGCCACTGCTATCCTCTGCTCCTCCGCTCCAGGCCATGGTCCTCCCGATCCACAGACTGAGGTGAGTCGCAGGCCGGGTTTCTGCTCTCCTCATCTCCTCCACTCCAGGTCCTGTTCATCCCTGTCTGCGGGACTGAGGCCAATGGCGGGCCGGGTTTTTGCTCTCGTCCACTCAAGGACCTGGTACTTCCGAACTGTGAGACTTAGGCAAATTTGTTCCCTGGCCCCGGTTCTCCTGATCCGCGGGATTGAGGCAAGTTGCGGGCCGGGCTTCTGCCGTCCTTCCCTCCTCCGTTCCGTCCCCTAGTTTCTGGTCCTTCCGATCCGCGGGAGTCAGGCGAATTGCGGGCCAAGCTTTTGCTCTCCTCCGCTCCTCCACTCCGGGCCCCGGTCTCCCAATACGCGGGAGTGAGGCGAATCGTGGGCTGGGCTTCTTCTCTCCTCCGCTCCTCTGCTCCATGCCCCAGTCATCCTGATCCGAATTTCATTCCCTGCCCAGGTCTCCCCGATCCGCTGGACTGTGGCAAATAGCGTGCCGGGCTTCTGCTCTCCTCTGCTCCTCTGCTCCTCCACCAGTCCCAAGTCCTCCCTTTCCGCGGGACTGAGGCGAATTGCGGGCCGTGCTTCTGCACTCCTCTGCTCCGGGCCCCGGTCCTCGCGATCGCGGGACTGAGGGGAATCGCGGGCCAGGCTTCTACACTCCTCCGCTCTGGGCCACGGTCCTCCCAATCCTCCCAATCCTCGAGAGTGAGGCGAATCGCGGGCCGGTTTTCTCCGGTCTTCCACTCCTGGCCCCGGTCCTCCTGATCCGCGGGACTGAAGCAAGTCGCGGGCAGGGCTTCTGCTCTCCTCCGCTCCCTTGCTCAGGGTCCCGGTCCTCCCTATCCACGGGAGTGAGGCAAATCGCGAGCCGGGCTACTGCTCTCCTCTACTCCGGGACCTGGTACTCCCAAACCGCGGGACTTAGGCGAATCGAGGGCCGGGCTTTTGCTCTTCTCAGCTACTCCGCTCCGGACTCCAGTCCTCCCGATCCGCGGGACTGAGGCAAATCGCGGGCCGGGCTTTTCTGCTCTCCTCCAGTCCTCCACTTCGGTCCTCCCTATCCATGGGAGTAAGGTGAATCGCGGGCCGGGCCACTGCTATCCTCTGCTCCTCTGCTCTGGGGGCCCCTGTCATCCCGAGCCACGTGACTGAGGCGAATTGCGGGCCGGGCTTCTGCTCTCCTCTGCAACTCCACTATGGGCCTCGGTCCTCCCGGTCTGCGGGACTGAGGCGAATCGCGGGCAGGGCTTCTGCTCTCTTCCGCTCCTCTCGTCAGGGCCCCGATCCCCCCCAACCGCGGGATAAAGGGGATTTTTTTCCCCGGCCCCGTCCTCCCGACCTACGGGACTTAGGTGAATCACGGGCCGCGCTTCTGCTCTCCTCCACTCCGGGCCCCAGTACTCCCAAACCGCGGGAATTCGATGAATTTAATCCCTGTCCCCGGTCGTCCTGATCTGCAGGACGGAGGCAAATCGCGGGCTGGGCTTCTGCTCTCCTCCTCTCAGCTCTCTGCCCCGGTCCTCCCGAACCCTAGGAAATAGGAGAATTTGTTCCCCGGCCCAAGTCCTCCCCATTCCGTGGGACTTAGGCGAATCGCAGGCTGGGAATCTGCTATCCTCTGCTCTTCCGCATCAGGGCCCTGGTCCTCCCGATCCGCAGGACTGAGGCGAACTGCAGGCCAAGCTTCTGCTCTCCTCTGCTCCTCCGCTCCGGGCCCTGGTCCTCCCAATCCGCAAGACTAAGGCGAATCGCAGGCTGGGAATCTGCTATCCTCCGCTCTTCCGCATCAGGGCCCTGGTCCTCCCGATCCACGGGACTGAGGCGAATTGCAGGCCAAGCTTCTGCTCTCCTCTGCTCCTCCGCTCCGGGCCCTGGTCCTCCCAATCCGCAAGACTAAGGCGAATCGCAGGCTGGGAATCTGCTATCCTCCGCTCTTCCGCATCAGGGCCCTGGTCCTCCCGATCTGCAGGACTGAGGCGAATTGCAGGCCAAGCTTCTGCTCTCCTCCGGTCTTCCGATCCGGGCCCCGGTCCCCGGTTCTCCTTATCCGCGAGAGTGATGCAAATCGCGGGCTGGACCACTGCTCTACTCTGCTCCAGGACCTGTTGCTCCTGAACCACAGGACTTCGGCCAATTTGGTCCCCGAGCCAGGTCCTCCTAATCCGCGGGATGGTGGTGAATCACAGGCCAGGCTCCTACTCTCCTCCGCTCCTCCGCTCCTCCGCTCCTCCGCTCCTCCGCCCCGGTCCCTGGTCCTCCCGATCCACGGGACTGAGGCGAATCGCGGGCCGGGCCACTGCTCTCCTCTGTTCCAGGACCTGGTACTACCGGACCGCGGGACTTAGGCAAATTTGGTCCCCGGCCCCCCTGATTCATGGGACGGAGGCGAATTGCGGGACGGTCTTCTGCTCTCCTCTGCTCAAGGCCCTGATACTCCCGAACCGCGGGACGAATTTGGTCCCAATTTTGGGCCGGGCTTCTGCTCTCCTCCGCTCCTACACTCTGGGCCTCGGTCTCCCCAATCCGCGGGACTGAGGCAAATCGTGGGCCTGGCTTCTGCTCTCGTCCGCTCCTCCGCTCCGGGCCCCGGTCCTCCTTATCCTTGGGAGTGAGGCAAATCGCGGGCCGGGCTTCTTATCTCCTCCGCTCCTCCGCTCTGTGCCCTAATACTCCTGACCTGTATGACTTAGGTGAATATCATACCCTGCGGGACTGAGGCGAATCTTGGGCCGGGCTTCGGCTGTCCTCCGCGACTCCGCTCAAGGCCCGGGTACTCCCAAACCGCGGGACTCAGGCGACATTGCTCCAAATTGTGGGCCGGGCTTTTGCTCTCCTCCACTCCGGGTCCTGGTCCTCCCGATTCGCGGGACTGAGGCAAATCGCAGGCAGGGCTCCTGCTTTCCTCCGCTCCTCCGCTCCGGGCCCCAGTATTCCCGAACTGTGGGACTTAGGCGAATTTGTTCCCCGGCCCCGGTCCTCCCGATCCGCGGGACTTAGGCGAATCGCGGGCAGGGCTTTTGCTCTCCGCAACACCTTCACTCCGGGCCATGGTCCTGATCCGCAGGAGAGAGCCGAATCGGGGGCCGGGCATCTGCTCTCCTCTGCTCCTCCGCTCCGGGCCCCAGTCCTCCCAATTCGAGGGACTGAGGCGAATTGCAGGCCGGGCTTCTGCTCTCCTCCACTCCTCTGCTCTTGGCCCCGGTCCTTCCGATCCGCGGGAGTGAGGCGAATCACGGGATGGGCTTCTTATTCTCCTCCGCTGGTCTGCTCCGGGCCCCGGTTCTCCTGATCTGCGGGACTGAGGCGAATTGTGGGCCGGGCTTCTGCTCTCCTCTACTACGGGCCCTGGTACTCCCGAAACGCCGGACTCAGGTGAATTTGGTCCCCAGCCCTGGTCCCCCCGATCCACGGGACTAAGGCGAATCTTGTGCCGGGCTTCTGCTTTCCTCCACTCCTCCGCTCTTGGCCCCGGTCCTTCTGATCTGCGGGAGTGAGGCAAATTGCGGGCTGGGCTTTTGCTCTCCTCCGCTGCTCCGCTCCGGGCCCTGGTTCTCCTGATCTGCAGGACTGACGAGAATCACGGGCCGGGTTTCTGCTCCCCTCCGCTCCGAGCCCTTGTAGTCCTGGACCTCGGGACTTCTGCAAATTTAGTCCCCGGCCCCGGTCCTCCTGATCTGCGTGACTGAGGCAAATCATGGGCCGGGCTTCGGCTGTCCTCTGCTACTCCGCTCAAGGCCCTGGTACTCCCGAACCGTGGGACTCTGATGAAATTGGTCCAAATTATGGGCCAGGCTTTTGCTCTCCTCTCCTCCAGGCCCCGGTCCTCCCGATTCGCAGGACTGGGGCAAATTGTAGGCAGGGCTCCTGCTTTCCTCCGCTCCTCCGCTCCGGGCCCTAGTACTCCTGAACTGTGAGACTTGGGCGAATTTGTTCACGGGCCCCAGTCCTCCTGATTCGCGGGACTGAGGCAAATCGCAGGCAGGGCTCCTGCTTTCCTCCGCTCCTCCGCTCCGGGCCCCAGTATTCCCGAACTGTGGGACTTAGGCGAATTTGTTCCCCGGCCCCGGTCCCCCCGATCCGCGGGACTTAGGCGAATCGCGGGCAGGGCTTTTGCTCTCCTCAACACCTTCACTCCGGGCCATGGTCCTGATCCGCGGGAGAGAGCCGAATCGCGGGCCCGGCATCTGCTCTCCTCCGCTCCTCTGCTCTGGGCCCCGGTCCTCCCGATCGGCGGGACTGAGGCGAATCGCAGGCAGGGCTTTTGCTCTCCTCCACTCCGGGCCCCAGTCCTCCCAATTCGAGGGACTGAGGCGAATTGCAGGCCGGGCTTCTGCTCTCCTCCACACCTTCGCTCCGGGCCATGGTCCTGATCCACGGGAGAGCGAATCGCGGGCCAAGCATCTGCTCTCCTCTGATCCTCTGTTCTGGGCTCCGGTCCTCCCGATCCGCGGGACTGAGGCGAATCGCAGGCAGGGCTTTTGCTCTCCTCAGCTCCTCCGCCCCGGGCCCCAGTCCTCCCAATTCGAGGGACAGAGGCGAATTGCAGGCCCGGCTTCTGCTCTCCTCCACTCCTCCGCTCTTGGCCCCGGTCCTTCCGATCCGTGGAAGTGAGGCGAATCGCGGGCTCGGTTTTTTATTCCCCTCCGCTGCTCCGCTCTGGGCCCCGGTTCTCCTGATCTGCGGGACTGAGGCCAATTGTGGGCCGGGCTTCTGCTTTCCTCTGCTACGGGCCCTGGTACTCCCGAAACGCGGGACTCAGGCGAATTTTGTCCCCAACCCCGGCAATCCCGACACGCAGGAGTGAGGCAAATCGCGTGCCGGGCTTCTGCTCTCCCCCGCTCTTCCGCATTAGGGCCCCGGTCCTCCCGATCCGCGGGACTGAGGCGAATGCAGGCCGAGTTTCTGCTCTCTTCCGTTCCTCCGCTCCAGGCCCCGGTCCTCCCGATTCCCGGGACTTGGGCTAATCGCGGGCCGGGCTTCTGCTCTACTCTGCTCCAGGACCTGGTACTCCTGAACCGCAGGACGGAAGCGAATCACAGGCCAGGCTTCTACTCTCCTCCACTCCTCCGCTCCTCCGCCCCGGTCCCTGGTCCTCCCGATCCACAGGACTGAGGCGTATCACGTGCCGGGATTCTGCTCTCCTCCACTCCTCCGCTCTTGGCCCCGGTCTTTCCAATCCGCGGGAGTGAGGTGAATCATGGGCTGGGCTTTTGCTCTCCTCCGCTGCTCCGCTCTGGGCCCTGGTCCTCCTGATCTGCGGGACTGAGGGGGATTGTGGGCTGGGCTTCTGCTTTCCTCCGCTTCTCTGGTACTCCTGGTACTCCCGAACTGCGGGACTTTGGTGAAATTGGTCCGCGGCCCCGGTCCTTCAAATCCGCTGGACTGAGGCGAATCGCGTGCAGGGCATCTGCTCCCCTCTGCTCCTCCGCTCCGGGCCCTGGTCGTCCGGATTGGTCCGCGGCCCAGGTCCTACCGATCAGCCGGACTGAGGCGAATCGTGGGCCGGGCTTCTGCTCTCGTACGCTCCACCGCTCATCAACTCTGGGCCCCTGTCCTCCCGATCCGTCGGACTAAAGCGTATCGCAGGCCAGGGTGTACTTTCTCCGGACATAGATCCCCGGGACGTCGAGCTCCCGGCGTGCACATGTGAATAAGTGGAGGAGCTAATGTTCGTGTGATGGTGGTGGGTGTTTCAGCTAATGCTATTAGCACAGCCGTGATGCACCGTTGTTGGACATTGACCCCCAGAACGTGGGCAAGGGGCTCTAGACATGCAAATATAAATGAGTGGAGTTAAAGTTGGGGTTTGTGTGTTTGTGTGTGTGGGGGAGGGGATCAGCAGGAACCCGCAGACCGGCCATGGTGCACCTTGTCCGGAAATGGATCCTCAGGACGTCGGCATGGAATTCTCGGCGTGCACATGTGAAAGCGTGCAGGAGTAAATGTTCATGTGGTGGTGGGGGTGTTTCGGCTAATGCTATTAGCACAGCCATTATCCTCTTTTGTCAGCCACAGATCCCCAGAACGTGAGCAAGGAGCTCCCTGAGCTCCAGACATGCACATGAGTGGAGTTAAGGTTGGGGTACGTTTGTGTGTGTGTGTGTGTGTGTGTGTGTGTGTGTGTGTGTGTGTGTGTGTGTATTTCGGGGGGAGTGGGGGGGGGGGGGGGGGGCAAGGGGCTCCAGACATGCACATATAAATGAGTGGAGTTAATGTTGGGGTTTGTGTGTTTGTGTCAGGGTTTACACCTGATCCCCGTTGTAATCGGCGCCAGCTGCAGCAGATGCCGCTAATTAAGATCCCTATAAAGGGCAGCGGCACGCTCTGCCTGGTGCTAGGGGATTGTGGCCCTCACAGACCACTGTGAAGCCCTGTCACGACCCGACCCCATTCCTTGCCACGACCAGACCCCATTCCTTGCCACGACCGGACCCCAGGTGTGACCTCTGTTCCCCTCCCTCGTCACGACCGGACCCAGTGGGCCAGTGTGACCTCTGTTCCCTCCCACAACCCGTCCAGTCTGCCACCCTGCCTGGGGCCCGCCCCGTCTGCAACCCGTCCTGTCCTGTCTCCCCAGTCTGTAACCAGCCCCGTCTGCAACCTGTCCTGGTGAGACCCTGCATCCTGTCCCGTCTGCAACCCGTCCCGGTGAGACCCAGTCTCTGCAATCCCGTCTGCAACTCGCCCTGCCATGTCAATCCAAATAAAAGCGCTTTCAACCACCCATCTCTGCTCTGAAGTGTGGTTCCCTGCTCGAGTCCGCCCCTGCGATTCGTGACAGTGTGTGTGTGTGTGGGGGGGGGGGATCGCTCCTCCACTCATTCACATGTGCACGTCCGGAGCTCCAGGGGCTTGTGACCATTGCCAGACGGTATGAGATGGCCAGAGAGGCCTTGAGAACAGACTACGTCGGCACACAGGGCTGCCAGCCTCCCATGGCAAGTGGTACAGCAGCAATGGTGCACTCCATATCCGATGGAAGCAGGTTGTACAGAGCTATGGACCAGCTGGTGGCGGTAATATATGCAGGTAATGAAAATGGACATTAGACAAGTAGCCGAGGAAAACCACCGACTGAGAGCCACCCACTGGAAAGAGGAACGCAAACCCTCTCACCTAGTACGAGGGGGTCAGTGCCAGTGTACTTGCAGGGAGCAGGGCTGTCCATCTCGGCCATGGAGTGAGCAGAGAGGATGTTCACCTGATCGCGGCTGGCGTGAGCGGAGAGCAGAACGAGGGGCCAGGGAGAAACAGGACTGCGGTCCCCCTTACAATCACCGAGCCCACTCCCCAAAGTGGTGAAGTCCCAGACCTTTCAATGATAAACCACAGAGACGACGAGGGGTGTGTTTCCTTTCCCCCACGAGGGAAGACTCAGCGTACCGAATTGGACCTGACAGAGTAGCCAACTTCGTATGTGAGGGGATGCATCGAAGGGACTGAAGTGAACATATTGGTCGACTTGGGAGCAACGGAGTCATTTAATAGTGACCATCTTCGCATGTCTGTTCCAGCACTACACAAGCGACCCCTTAGTGCGGACTTTATTGCTGCGCAAGCGGTAAATGGACAGATGCTTGACACCCTGCAGTGTAAGAGCTACACTGCATCTCGGGAATACTTCCCAACAGCAGGTTTTCCACGTCATTAGAGGATCCACACAAACAGTCTTGCTGGGTCTGGATTTCCTTGTTGCCAACTGTGCCCTACTGGATTACGCTTGTGGAAAACTGCATCTATGGGACACTGTACTCCCTCTGTTGAGGGGCAAGGACCTAATACCGGACTGTTGCAATGCTTCTGTCGCTACAGAAATTGGGTCCACTCTGTGAGGCGCTGGTACCTGTGAGGGTGTCCCCACCTGGACTTGTCGATCAGCTCCCTAACTTTGTGGGCTACTTATCACCAAATTCCAAAAGCCAAAGTGATTGTGTCATAGCCCACACTGTGACGTCGGTGGAAGATGGGGTTTCCATAGCCCGGGTGTTGAACCCCACCAACCAGGACCTTATAATAAGATAAGGCGTGCACCTGGGAGAGGTGTTTGCGGTGAGTGAGTCTGACATTGTGTTGCTCCCGCAAGACACTGCTGTTACGGCCTCTGCCTCTGCCTCCCCATCCAGTCCTGTGCCTGTCATGTCCCTGAAGGAATCCCCAGCTAGTCAGCGGCAGAAAGCGCAATTGACTGCACTGCTGGTGGAACACCAAGAGATAATCAGCACAGAGGGAGGAAGACCGATCTAATCTACTTCCGGCGCTGTCTTGGGCGGCTGCCTGCTAGAGTTTCTCTTCACCTTAGTGTCTCTTTTTCATAGATTCTCTACTTCTATTTTTCTATTACTTCTTCTTGCTGTAGTAACTATTAAGTTATTGAATTTACTAAAACAAGAGATGTTGCTCAATTCGCTATTTCTTGTTTTCGCGGTGCTTGGAGCACTTTTTTCGAGCCACATCCCGGTCCTGGCGGAGCAGTGCAACGGCTCCATTGTTTACACCTGGGATCAGCTGATGGAGCTGAGATGCAGCGGCGGGATGGGGGAAAGGCACGAAATCCCTAAGGAGCTATGGAGGAAATACCTGGGCTGCCAATCGGGGAGGAGACGGGAGCTGAGGAAGAGGAGATACAGACCGCATCTCCCCTCCATTGTGATGGGAAATGTGAGATCGCTGGGCAACAAGTTGGAGGAGCTAACAGCACTCACACGAAGCAACGGTGTGTTTCGTGAGGGCTCGGTGTTGTGCTTCACAGAGACTTGCTTAAACAGCAACATACCGGACTCTGTGGTGAGTTTACCCGGCTTTCAGTTGGTGCGAGGGGACCGGAGTTGTGCCAGCACCGGCAAGAAGAAAGGAGGAGGTGTCGCTGCGTTTGTAAACAACAAGTGGTGCAACCCCGGACACATCACGGTAAAGGAGCGTGTGTGCAGCCCGGACATCGAACTGTTGGCAGTGAGCCAGTGAGCCGTACTATCTGCCCAGAGAGTTTTCCCACGCCATCATCTTAACGGTTTACATCCCACCGTCTGCCATTGCACCGCGGGCTAATGACGTCATCAGCTCAACGGTCGGAAGACTCCAGACCCAGCACCCCAGTGCCTTCATAGCCATCTCTGGGGATTTCAACCACGCCACATTGTCATCTTCTCTGCCCACTTTCAAACAGTTTGTGGACTGCAAGACAAGAGACAATAAAACCCTGGACCTGCTGTATGCAAACGCTAAGGACGCATACAACTGCACAGCTCTCCCTGCCCTGGGCAGGGCAGACCACAACCTGGTCCATCTAAAGCCTCGCTATGTGCCTGATGTCCAGCGGCAACCTGTGATCACCAGAACTGTCCGAAGTTGGTCTCAGGAGGCAGAACTGACTCTTCAGGGATGCTTTGAGATGACTGACTGGGATGTGCTCTGCGAAGATCAGGGTGAGGACATTGAAAAACTCTGCCTGCATTATGGACTATGTGAACTTCTGCACGAACAACATCATCCCCACCAAGACAGTGCGTTGTTTCACTAACAACAAACCCTGGGTGACTAAAGACATTAAGGCCACGCTGAACAGGAAGAAGGCGGCATTCAGGAGTGGAGACAAAGAGGAGCTGAAGAAGGTGCAGACTGAGCTGAGGGAGAAGATTGCAGAGGGCAAGGACAGTTATAGGAGGAAGCTGGAGAGCAAACTCCAGCAGAACAACATGAGGGAGGTGTGGAGTGGGTTGAAAACCATCACTGGCCATGAAAAACAAGGAAGCCAGATGATGGTTGGAGACCTGCACGTGGCCAATGAATTAAACCTGTTTTTCAACAGGTTTCATGAAGAAGCCTCTGCCCACCATCCCCCCAGCTCCACTCAGGACTTTCTTCCCCCTGCGCCCTCACCCCTCACCTCTAAGACTTTTCCCCCTCCCCCACGCACCTCTTCTGCTTCCCTGTATGATGTCTCGTTAACACCTCAGCCCTCCTGCCCCCCAATGGGACTCTCTCCACCCCCTCCTGTCACCTTCACCGCTGAGGAGGTGAGGAGAGAGTTCAGTCGCCTTCAACCCAGGAAAGCCGCCCGGCCCTGACGGACTTGGCCCCAGAGTGCTGAAAGGATGTGCCTCTCAGCTGTGTGGGATCTTCACATACCTCTTTAACCTGAGCCTGATCCAGATGGTTGTCCCTGACCAGTGGAAAACCTCATGTCTGGTCCCAGTGCCCAAGAAGAGGAACCCCAGCACACACAGCGACTACAGACCAGTGGCCCTGACATCACACGTCATGAAGTCGCTGGAGAGGCTCGTCCTGAGCCACCTTCGTAATGTTGTCGGACCTTCGCTGGACCCCCTGCAGTTTGCTTACCAGCCCCGGATTGGTGTGGAAGACGCCATCATCTATCTGCTGCACAGAGTATACACCCACCTTGAGGAGGCAGGAAGCACTGTGAGAGTCATGTTCCTTGACTTCTCCAGTGCTTTCAACACCATTCGACCTGCCCTGCTGAACAGGAAGCTCCTGGACATGCAGGTAGATGCTCCACTCGCGGCCTGGATCAACAACTACCTCACAGGTCGCCCGCAGTACGTGAGGCTGGGAAACATCACGTCGGACACCATTGTGAGCAGCACGGGGGCACCACAGGGGACAGTCCTGTCTCCCTTCCTGTTCACGCTCTACACCTCAGACTTCAGGTTCTCCTCGCAGTCCTGCCACCTGCAGAAATTCTCAGATGACTCTGCCATCGTGGGCTGCATCAACGGAGGCCAGGAGGAGGAGTACAGGAGCGTGGTTGATAGGTTTGTGGAGCGGTGTGGACTGAACCACCTGTAGCTCAATGTGTCTAAGACAAAGGAGCTGGTGGTGGATTTCAGGAAACAAAGGACCCTCCTGAATCCAGTCACCATCAGGGGTACTGATGTGGACATTGTGGACACCTATAAATACCAGGGTGTCCACTTGGACAATAAACTGGACTGGACTTTTAACACTAATGCCATAATCAAGAAGGGTCAGAGCCGTCTGTTCTTCCTCAGGAGGCTCAGATCTTTCAACGTCTGCAGGACCATGCTGCAGATGTTTTACCACTCGGTGGTGTCCAGCGCCATCTTCTACGCTGTTGTGTGCTGGGGCAGCAGGCTCAAGACAGCTGACACCAACAGACTCAACAAGCTCATCAGGAGAACTGGATCTGTCCTGGGAATGGAGCTGGAGTCTGTTGTGCAGGTTTCAGAGAGGAGGATGATGAGGAAGCTCCTCAGCATCATGGACAACATCCATCACCCCCTGCATGCCACGTTGATGTCCTGTCGGAGCTCTTTCAGTCGTAGACTGATACCACCAAAGAGCTCCACTGAACGCCACAGGAGGTCTTTCCTACCTGAGGCCATCAGACTTTTTAATTCCTCTTCCCTCAACTGCAGGGAATCTTCAATCTTTGTAGTTGCTGCTAACAGCCGGGACAATTTATGTTTCATTGTGTTTCTTGTTCTTCCTCCTTTCCGGTATTGTCTATTGCTGTTGTGTTTTTGCTTGAAGCTCTGGCACAACAATTTCCTTCGGGATTAATAAAGTTGTTTTCATCTCATCTCACCAGGCAAGTGCAACTTTATCCAACACCATATCAACACTGGGAAACATCCTCCCCTCCGGCAACGTGCTTACCAGACCTCACCTGAGAGGAGGGAGGAAATAGACAGACAGGTGGCTGCCCTGCTGGCGGACAGGGTAATTGAGGAAAGCTGCAGCCCTGGGCCTCACCTGTTGTCCTTGTGAAGAAGAAGAATGGTGAGTTGAGGTTCTGCCTGGATTATCATTGTCTGAACAGCATTACAGTGAAGGACTGTCACCCCCTCCCCAGGGTGGACGAGACCTTGGACGCCCTGGCGGGCTCCAGGTGGTTCAGCACGTTGGATTTCTGGCTACTGGCAAATTGAGGTTGCTGAGGACGATAGGGAGAAGACGGCGTTCACGACAGGCCGGGGCCTTTATCAGTGGCAGTCGATGCCCACGGGCCTTACAAACGCACCGGCGACATTCCAACACATGATGGAACTCGTGCTAAGAGGGCTTCCATGGCAGGTACGCATGGTGTATCTCGATAATGTCCTGATATATAGCCCCATCTTTGAGGACCATCTCTCCAACTTGCATGAAGTCTTCTCAAGAATTCGAGCAGCGGGTCTCAGGCTGAATCCTAATAAGTGCCACCTGGTGCGGGATCATGTTGTGTTCCTAGGGCATGTTGTCTCACGCCATGGCTTACAGCCTGATCCCCGAAACACGAACAAGGTCAGAACTTTGCCCACACCACAGAATCCAACCGAAGTGAGAGCATTTGTGGGCCTATGCTCTTACTACCAATGTTTCATCAAGGATTTTGCTCTGCGTGCGGCTCCTCTGCACCGCCTCACCAGTAAGGACACCCCAGTCAGGTGGACGGCTGAATGTAGCATGGCTTTCGAATACCTGTAGGGGGTGCTCTCGTCAGCCCCAGTAGTCACCATGCTGGACTTCAGCCTTCCATTCAAAGTATACACAGACGCCTCCACAGACACAGTTGGGGCTGTGTTGGCTCAGGACAAGGACGGGCTAGAGTGAGTGACCCTGACCCTGAGGCCGAGGTGGTAAAGGCTACCTCACAGTGGCCGCACCGGTATATACCATTGACTGTGACAGAGAACCCAGTACTCCCCAAAGAGACACTCAACTGATTCCGCCACTCCCTGTGCACCCTACTACCTCGGAGTCCACCCCCAGGGAACACCATGAGGTGGGGGATTGCGAGGCACCAGACTCGTCCTTCGTGCCGGCACTCTCCCGGGATAACACAGAAATGAGAGCATTGCAACAAGTCGATCCAGATATTACACAGGTATTGGACTGGCTTGAGGACAGTAGTTCTCGACCACCTAAAGGGCTAATGAGAGGTAGCTCCCAGTGGCTGCGTAAATTATGGACGGAATATCCCCGCCTCTTAGTTGTCAATGGACTCCTCCATCGAACCGTAACCTCCCCCCTCACAGGAGATGTGCTGTGTCAAATCGTCTTACCCTCCTCCCTTATCCCTGAGGTGCTGCAGCACCCACATGGGGGTGCAGCTTCAGCTCATTTCTCAGTGGAACGAGTGTGGGAAGGTGCACGAAACATTTACGTGTTGGTGCATGGTGTCCCTGAGGTGATCCACAGCAATCAGGGACAACAGTTTGAAGCGGAAATTGTACAAAGGCATTGTCGGCTCTTGAGAATTAAGAAAAAACGCACCGCACCGTATAATCCCAAATCTGACGGAATGGTGGAACGCTTCAACCGCACCCTCATCGACCAGCTAGCTAAATCGTTGCTGGCCTGTGGTGGTGAGTGGGACGGTTATCTAAAACAGATGGCGTTCGCCTATAATACGTCTGTACATGCCTCCACACACGGACGGGAAGCTCGTGTTCCACTGGATGTGCTGTTACCGCCGTCAGCGGTGCGTTCAGACTTGCCTTTACCTCACTCAGACTTTTGTAGCCGCGGTGGCAGCTAAACTGAAGATTACTTTTGCTGACGCGAGGCGGGGTGTTACCGCGACCCACGAGAAGCAGAAACTGTACCATGATGGCGTGGGCCGCCACCGACCATATATAGAGGGGGACCTGGTATGGATGCGTAACCCAACGGAAGACCAGATGAAACTTGCTCCCCATTGGAAGGGACCCTTCAGGGTCCTGTCTGTGCTTGGGTCCTGGGGGGAACCGGGGCTCACCTATCATATTGCCGGCCCACTGGACTTTGATGGGCAGGGGAAAGTTGTGCATCATGATAGGCTGAAACCTTACACACTACCAGGGCCAGCGAGTTCGGCAGACTGCCTCCCATCTTCCCCTATTCATGTTCCTTTGCTGCCAGACAGGGGATCGCTGGACAGGGGCTTTGAGGCTATGGGAGGTTCCAGGACTAATCGGGTTTCGGACACTGGTGAGCCACAACACGCTGTTTCTCGTGCTGGAAGGACTGTGCGACCCCCAAGTCGTTGGAAGGACTTTGTCATGTTTACTTAGTTTGGGGGGAAAGAGAGAAATGGGAAGGGAAATGGGACTGGTGTGTTCTTGATGTGTTGGGGACCATGCAGCGGGATTGTTGGTGTTGGTTTTATTGTGGTATCATTATTATAAGTATTGTTATGTGTGTATATGTATGTGTGCATATATATATGTGTATATGTGTGTATGTGTATGTATGTATATATATATACGTAAATATATATATATATATATATATATATCCCGGGGATCCATGTGTGAAGAAAGTGCATCAGAGCCATGCTAAGCCAAAACGCCCCCACCACCGGACAAACATTCACTACACTCATTCACATGTGCATGTCCACATGCTCCGTGAGCTCCTGCCCAAGTCTAGGGGATCCGTGTCTGAAGAAAGTGAGTCACAGCCGGGCTAAGAGAATTGGCCGAATTGTATAGCTCCCAAAAACAGAATATGGTTCTCACACATGATAATATAACACAGACAGTTTTGCCACATTACGTAAATTACTCCAACATTTCCCCCTGTTTATCATGTGTGAGCACTTTGTTTCCTTCGCTCCACAGCTTCTTCTTCGTCAGATTTTCAGCTGCGAGGTCATCCGTTGCTCATTGTTCTTTCAGTACAGTGGAGACTCTTCTTCTCTTTTGTCCTCGCTAAACAGTTCTTTCAGTCCTATGATGTCATTATCTTCATTCTCCATTAATGGGTACGACTGTAGCTTTTGTTCTTCAGTTTCTGGTGTGAGGGCTGTGATGATTATTCTGTTGGCGAGAGTTCTCATACACGGTATACAGCAACATCCACATAAGGTTAACATTGACTACATTTAACATTGGCTACTGACAGGATGGATGACACTAAGGGTTTATATTTTCCAAAAATACTTCAACTCATTGCTCTGCAGGGAGACAGAATGGTTATTCAGGGTTTTAGGTGTTTTTCTATATTCTCTACGACTTTCCTCATGTGATTTACTTGTGTTTCCTCTTCCTTTGTTTCCCATATATTTCCAAAATCTGGTCATCTGTATGGTCTACCATGTAAAATTTCATACGGTTTTAATCCTTCTGTGCTTATGACATTAATGTGCATTTTTACTAAGTCTAAGCATTGGGTCCATGGTCGTTCAGTTTCCTCCATGGTTTTTCTTAGACATTTTATTATTCCATTCATTCTTTTCACTAGTCCTGCGCTTTATGGGTGGTAGGCACAGTGGTTTTTTAGTCTGATATCAAATAGTTTCCCTACATTAGTTATAACTTGGTTTTCAAAATGACTTTCGTTGTCACTATAGATTGTTTCTGGGATTCCGTGTCTGGCTATAATAGCTTTGCACAAAGCCTTGGCAACTGTTATTGCATCTGGAGTTTTTGTTGGAACTATTTCTACCCACTTTGAGAAACCATCTATGAGGACCAGACAGTATTTCCTTCCCTCGCGTGGGCTGAGTTCTATAAAATCCATGTGTATAACTTGAAATGGATAATTGGCTTAGGAAATTTACCTCTTTGTGGTCTTAGATTCCCTTGTGCATTGTGTTTTGCACATATTAGGCACGCTCTACAGCAATGTTTTGCGAATGAATGAAATCCATACATCGTATAATACAATGACATTTGCTGGACCACCCCCCCTCGGTCCATGGCTCAATATTGCAGCCCACCGAGACAAATTCCTGGGAAGGACAGGTTTACCATCTGGGGAGACATAGATACCTTCTGTCAGAACCACGCCCCGTGCAGTCCATTTAGAACTGTCAAGGGCCGGTAGAGGACTCAGGCAGGGTGGGAACCACACCACCAAGGCTGAAATCAGGGTTGGAGCTGTTTTATTTAGGTAGGCAGGGTGTCTCAGGCAGGCAGGGTGTCGCAGAGGCAGGGTTGCAGGCAGGGCGTCGCAGAGGCAGGGTGTCTCAGGCAGACAGGGTGTCACAGGCAGGGTTACCAGAAAGGTCAGGATCTCAGGAAAGGGCCCCAGGCAGGGTTACCGGAAAGGTCAGGATCCCAGGAAAGGGCCCCAGGTAGGGTTACCGGAAAGGTCAGGATCTCAGGAAAGGGCCCCAGGCAGGGTTACCGGAAGGGTCAGGATCTCAGGAAAGGGCCCCAGGCAGGGTTACCGGAAAGGTCAGGGTAGCATCTCTTTTCCCCCCCCCCCCAATCCTTCAGCCCTGGGACCTCCAGTCAATCCTTCCTTAGAGCCTTCGCAATCCCTCGCAAATTCCCCGGCCCCGAGCAGAGCGTATCGCTGCTCTTTATGGGGCCGGATAATTAGCGGCAGCTGGTGCTGATTACCAATTTGACCCAGGTGTGTGAGACCCTGACAAGAACGCTCAGTCGCCGGGCTCTACTGTTGCACTGTCTTAGGAGCGTTAGTGTCAACATCCTGTGTCAGAGTACAGAGAGATGGAGGAAGTGGCTCAGCAGCTGCTCTCTTTGCGTTTAGGTCTGCAAATGCATTTCCTTTAGTCACAGAATCGATTCCTTTTGTATGCGTGGCGCATTTGCATACAGCCAATTGCTGAGGCTTCCTTACTGCAGATAGCAAAATGGTTAGCAGGATAGCGTGGGTGACTGGCTTCCCTGTTGATGTTACCATTCCCCGATTTTGCCAATACTGTGCAAAAGTAGGCACAGTGGAGAATGCATATTGACTTCTTCTACTTCTTCTTCTTCTTCTTTCGGCTTTTCCCGTCAGGGGTCGCCACAGCGAGTCAACTTTCTCCATCTAACCCTATTCTCTGTATCCTCCTCTCTCACACCAACTACCTTCATATCCTCTCTCACTACGTCCATAAACCTTCTCTTTGATCTTCCTCGAGACCTCTTGCCTGGCAGCTCCAATTCCAGCATCCGTCTACCAATATATTCTCTATCCCTCCTCTGTACATGACCGAACCATCTCAGTCTGGCTTCTCTGGCCTTCTCTCCAAAACATCTAACATGTGCTGTTCCTCTGATAGACTCATTCCTGATCCTATCCATCCTGGTCACTCCCAAAGAGAACCTCAACATCTTCATCTCTGCAACCCCTAGTTCTGCCTGCTGTCTTTTGGTCATTGTAACAGTTTGTAGCCCATACATCATCGCTGGTCTTACCATTGTCTTGTACACCTTTCCTTTTATTCTGGCTGAAAGTCTTCTATCACAAAGCACCCCTGACACTTTTCTCCACCCATTCCAACCTGCTTGGACCCGTCTCTTCACCTCTTTTCCACACTCTCCGTTGCTCTGGACTGTTGACCCTCCGTTGCTCTGGACTGTTGACCCTAAGTACCTGAAATCCTCCAGCCTCTTGATCTCCACTCCCTGGAGCCTCACCGTTCCACCCGAGTTCCCCTCATTCACACACATATATTCTGTCTTGCTGCGACTAACTTTCATTCCTCTCCTTTCCAGAGGATACCTCCACCTCTCTAGATTTTCCTCTACCTGTTTTCTGCTCTCACTACAGATCACAATGTCATCCGCAAACATCATGGTCCATGGGGATTCCTGTCTAACCTCATCTGTCCGCCTGTCCATCACCATTGCAAACAAGAAGGGGCTCAGAGCTGATCCCTGATGGAGTCCCACCTCCACCTTGAACTTCTCTGTTACCCCTACAGCACACCGCACCAGCGTCTCACAGCAAGCATACATGTCCTGCACCAGTCTAACATACTTATCTGCCACTCCAGACTTCCTCATACAATACCAGAGCTCCTCTCTTGGCACCCTGCCATATGCTTTTTCTAGGTCTACAAGAACACAATGCAGCTCCCTCTGGCCCTCTCTGTACTTTTCTATCAGCATTCTCAACACAAATACTGCATCTGTAGTACTCTTCCTAGGCATAAAGCCATACTGCTGTTCACAAATGCTGACTTCTGCTCTCAGTCTAGTTTCCACCACTCTTTCCCATAACTTCATTGTATGGCTCATCAACTTTATCTCTCTATAGTTGCCGCAATTCTGCACATCCCCTTTATTCTTTAAAATAGGCACCATCACACTTTGCCTCCATTCTTAAGGCATCTTCTTACTCTCTAAGATCCTGTTGAATAATCTAGTCAGAAAATCTACCGCTGCCTCTCCCACACCTCCACAGGTATATCATCAGGACCAACTGCCTTTCCACTCTTCATCCTCTTCAATGCCTTCCTTACTTCACTTTTACTAATTTTTGCAACTTTGTGGTCTACAATAGTCACCTCTTCGACCCTTGCCTCTCTTTCATTTTCCACATTCATCAGCTCTTCAAAGTACTCTTTCAATCTTCCCATCACTCTTCTGCATCTGTCAATACATTTCCCTCTCTGTCCTTAATCACCCAGACCTGCTGTACATCCTTTCCATCTTTATCTCTCTGTTTCGCCAACCTGTATAGATCATTCTCACCCTCCTTACTATCCAACTGAGCATACAAGTCATCGTACGCCCTTTGTTTTGCGTTTGCTACCTCTATCTTTACCATTCACCGCATCTCCCTGAACTCCTGTATGTTCTCTTCAGTCCTCTCATTATCCCACTTCTTCTTCGCTAACCTTTTTCTCTGTATACACCTCTGCACTTCCTCATTCCACCACCAAGTCTCCTTATCTACTTTCCTTCCAGATGACACACCAAATACTCTCTTACCGGTCTCCCTGATAACACTAGCTGTAGTTGTCCAATCATCTGGAAGCTCACCCTGACCACCAAGACCCTTTCTCAACTCCTCGCTGAAAACCATGCAACATTCCTCCCTTTTCAGCTTCCACCATTTTGTCCTCTGCTCTGCCTTTGTCCTCTTCATCTTCCTTGTCACCAGAGTCATCCTACAAACCACTATCCTATGCTGTCTGTCTACACTCGCACCTACAACTACTTTGCAGTCACTGATCTCTTTCAGGTTACCTCGTCTATACAAGATGTAGTCTACCTGCGTGCTCTTACCTCCGCTCTTATAAGTTACCCTATGTTCCTGTTTTTTCTGTAAAAAGGTATTCACTACAGCCATTTCCATCCTATTTGCAAAATCTACCACCATCTGTCCCTCTGCATTCCTATCCTGGATACCAAATCTGCCCATCACTTCTTCATCCCCTCTATTGCCTTCACCAACATGTCCATTGAAGTCTGCACCAATTATCACTCTCTCATTTCTGGGAATATTCTGCATCACTTCATCTAACTCATTCCAGAACTTCTCCTTCTCTACAGATTCACATCCCACCTGTGGGGCATAGCCACTAACAACATTGAGCATCACACCTTCAATTGCCAGTTTCAGACTCATAAGTCTATCTGACATTCTTTTCACCTGTAGGACGTTCCTTACGAACTCCTCCTTCAAGATAACTCCTACTCCATTTCTCTTCTTGTCAGTACCATAATAGTACAACTTAAAGCCTGCTCCTAAGCTTCTAGCCTTACTACCTTTCCACCTGGTCTCCTGGACACACAGTATATCCACCCCCCTTCTCTGCATCATGTCGACCAACTCTCTACCTTTTCTGTCATGGTCCCAATATTCAAAGTCCCTACTCTCAGTCCCAGACTCTTTCCTTTCCTCCTCTCTCTCTGCTTCCGAACATGCACTCCTCCTCTTCTTCTTGTTCTTGTTCTTCTACAGTAGAAGTAGCCCAATTTCCATTAGTACCCTGTAGGTCATCAGTACCAATGGCGGTCGTTGTTAACCCGGTCCACGACCGATCCGGTATGGTATAGTTTTGGTTGACTAGCATGTTTGGTTTTGGCAAAAGTTTTACACCGGATGCCCTTCCTGACGCAACCCTCTGCATTTATCCGGGCTTGGGACCGGCACAGGGAGACACTGCTCCGTGCCCCCCCAAGGCAGGCTTGGAGAGACATAGGCCAGTGCCGCCCTGTGGCTGCATTATGTTTAATAGGACATGATTTTCCAAATTTTACATCTAATTCACTCTAATCCAGACGCAGGTTTAAACGATATAGCCCTATGGTCAAAAAGTGCTTGTCTCAGATTTCACAGTCTGCTCTCCGTCTCCCCTGCTTTGTTGCTCAGCCACACCCCTCATCAGCTTCACTGCTTTCACCTGCTGTTGTCACCTGCTCACCATCTCCAATCAAGCCAGCTTATATGCAGCCTCACTCCACTCACTCTTTGCCAGATTGTTTTCGCTCTCATGCCTGACTCTCCAGCGTTTATTTCCGGATTGCTTCCCTGGTATCGACTCGCCTCCGACCTCTGCATCTTGTCTCATCCCCGACCTATTGCGTCAGCCTCACCCCATCAGCTCCTCACCGCTGGTACCGTCAGCCAACCCGATCCAACTGCAGTCTTGTGGTACCGTTCCTGCCTGCCACACGAGAGACCTGGGTTCAAATCCAGCCATACCCACTGACTCATTTGTGTGCCTGCTGAAATAAAACTGCTTCACTGCAGACCTGATTCATTTGTGCTGCAATTGGGTTCATCCTATCCCCTTTACAGTACAATCTGGCCAGCTATGGACCCAGCGCACAATCCCACACCACTTAGTTGCCTCAAGACTACTGAGGGTGTCCTGCAGCAACATGTAGCCATGATGACTGCATCTGCTGCTGAGGCCAGGCAGGTTGCTGAGGCGCAGGGACAAATGCAATGGCTAGCAGCTCAACTTTCCCAGCTCTCCTTTTCCACTGGATCTGCCTCCTCCTCTGAAGCATCAGCTTCTGTACCAGCCTCTTCTCCTCCCAGAGACGCTCCTGAGCCCTGGGTGGGTACCCCGGAGCGTTACAACGGTGATCGAGAGACTTGTGGGCCCTTCATCACCAACCGTTCTCTTCGGTTCGCCCTGCAACCCCGCACCTTCGCCACTGAACCAGCGAAGGTTGCTTTTGTCATCAACCGCCTGACGGGCAGAGCTCGGCTATGGAGAACAGCTGAGTGGGAGAGGCAGTCTCCAGCCTGTGCTTCCTTCAACCTGTTTCCTGCTGAGCTATGCAAGGTTTTCGGCTTTGAGAAGTGTGGTTCTGAGTCTGCAAGGGGACTGATGGGACTGAGACAAGGGGAAAGAACAGTAGCAGATTACTCCATCGAGTTCCACATGAGGGCCAGCCATAGCAGTTGGAACAGCTCAGCTCTCTAATGTAGTCAGCCAAGCCATGGAGGAAGGCATCAAAGATGAACTGGTTTCGCATGACACCCCCATCACCTTGGACAGGGTGATTGATTTAGTCATCTGAATCAATCTTCGAATCCAGGCTCATCAAGGGTAACCCAACGTTCTCTTCCAGCCCACTCCCATGGGGGTGCTTCTACAAGCAACTCCACCTCAATGGGTCAGCAGCCTGGGGATCCCGAACCCATGCAGCTGGGTCGCACCTCCCTCTCACTGGAAGAGAAGGAGCACTGCTGTAAGTCCAACCTCTGCCTCTACTGTAGGGTAGCTGGACACTATATCTCCAGCTGTCCAGCAAAAAGCCAGAGCTCACCAGTAGCCGGGGAGACCCTGGTGAGCTCAACCACCCTGCCACCTCCCCAAAGCTTGAGACCTTTGTTCCAAGGCCGCCTCCTCCTTCCAGATGGGCCCCACACCTTGGCCATCCTCATTGACTCTGGGGCTGATGCCTGTATCATTGATGAGGAGGTTGTCCTGAAGCTGGGGCTCGAGCAGGTTCCTTTGCCTCACCTGGTTCCTGCCAGAGCCTTAGATGGACACATCTTGGGCACCGTCACACATCAGACCTCTCCTGTTCACCTGCTGCTCTCTGGTAATCATCACGAAACACTCCAGTTTCACATTCTGAGCTCTTCCTGTCAGCCTCTCATCCTGGGATATCCATGGCTCCATCTTCACAACCCTCACATTGACTGGGGCCATTCTGGAATGGAGCTCCTCCTGTCATCAGAGGTGCCTGCAGCAAGCCTCAGCTCCGCTTCACTTCTCCAGCTCCAGCCTTTCGCCTGACCTCATCGGGGTGCCACCAGTGTACCATGATTTCCGCCAGGTCTTCAGCAAGGCCAGAGCTACGTCTCTTCTCCCACACCGCCCCTACGACTGCGCCATAGATCTCCTGCCTGGTACGTCAACTCCCAAGGGGCGCCTGTACTCCCTGTCAGAGCCCGAGAGAAGAGCCATGGAGACGTACATCAATGACTCCCTGGCCGCAGGCATCATTTGTCCATCTTCGTCTTCTGCAGGAGCAGGGTTTTTCTTCGTTGAGAAGAAGGACAAGACATTGAGACCCTGCGTAGACTACCGAGGACTGAATGAGATCACAGTAAAGAACCATTACCCACTGCCCCTCATCTCCACTGCCTTCGAACTGCTCCAGGGGGCCACCATTTTCTCCAAGCTTGACCTGCGCAACGCCAACCACCTCGTCCGAATCAGAGAAGGCGATGAGTGGAAGACTGCATTCAACACCCCTACCGGATATCATGAGTATCTCGTAATGCCATTTGGCCTCACCAATGCCACTGCCGTCTTCCAGGCATTGATAAACGATGTGCTCCGACATGCTCAACCAATATGTCTTTGTGTATCTAGATGATATACTCATATTCTCCGGGTCCAAAGAGTAACACATTCACCATGTACAGTCTGTCCTCCAGTGCCTCCTTGAGAACTCCCTATATGTAGGGAAAAGCTGAAAAGTGCGAGTTCCATGTCTCTTCAGTGTCTTTTCTGGGTAACATTGTGGCACAAGGCAACATCCAGATGGACCCAGCCAAGGTCTCAGCTGTCACCTTCTGGCCCATTCCTGAAAACCGCAAACAGCTTCAGCGTTTCTTGGGGTTCGCCAATTTCTACCGGCGCTTCATCCGTAATTACAGTTCTGTGGCAGCCCCTCTCGCCGCCCTGACCTCCTCCAAGGTGCCTTTCCAGTGGTCACCTCTGGCTGCAGCGGCCTTCCAGACCCTCAAGGGTCGATTCACCAAGTCACCCATCCTCCAGGTGCCTGACTCCCAACGACAGTTTGTGGTCGAGGTGGATGCCTCAGATGTTGGGGTAGGGGCCGTTTTGTCTCAGCGCTCCGGCACTGACCAAAAACTCCATCCCTGTGCCTTCTTCTCTCGATGCCTGTCCTCTGCTGAGAAGAATTACGACATTGGTAACAGAGAACTGTTGGCAGTCAAGATGGCCCTAGAAGAGTGGCGCCATTGGTTGGAGGGCACCAAGGAGCCTTTTCTTGTGTGGACTGACCACAAGAATTTGGAGTATATATGCTCCGCAAAGAGACTGAACTCTCGCCAGGCCCACCGGTCCCTATTCTTTGCCCATTTTAACTTCGTCCTCTCTTACCGTCCTGGATCCCGCAATGCTAAGCCTGACGCCCTTTCTCGTCAGTTCCTGAGGGCAGAGGATTCTGGTTACAGACCTGAGCCCATCCTCCCCACATCCTGCCTTGTTGCCACATTGACCTGAGACATAGAGGAAAGGGTGAGAGCAGCCACAGAAGGACAGCTGGGTCCCAGCTCCTGCCCATCGAACTGCCTTTTCGTTTGTCCAGCCTTGAGATCGGAGGTGCTACAATGGGCCCACTCCTCCAAGCTCTCCTGCCCCCCTGGTGTGCTACAGACATGGCATGCCCTCCTTCAACGTTTTTGGTGGCCCACCTTGCAGGAGGATGTCCAAGAATTCATCAAGGCCTGTCCTACTTGCAGTCAACACAAGACCGGCCACCTGCTAGGCTACTTAAACCTCTTCCTGTTCCTCACCGCCCCATGGTCTCACATATCCTTGGACTTTGTCACTGGTCTTCCCGCCTCTGACGGCCACTCAGTCATCCTGACCATCGTGGACCGCTTTAGTAAGATGGCCCACTTTGTGCCTCTGCCCAAGCTCCCTACAAAAGAGACTGCTCAGTTGGTCCTGCTCCATGTTTTCCGCCTGCACGACCTCCCTGTTTATGTCGTGTCGGACCGTGGGCCCCAGTTTTCTTCTGTGTTCTAGAAGGAGTTCTGCAGTCTGCTGGGTGCCACTGCCAGTCTGTCCTCTGGATTCCACCCCCAGACCAATGGACAAAACTGAGCGCATGAATCAAGAACTGGAAACAGCCCTGCGGTGCATGGCCTCCCAAAACCCCTCCTCCTGGTCGTCACAACTAGTGTGGGTTGAGTATGCTCATAACTCCCTTGTCTGCTCTGCCACTGGCCTCTCTCCCTTCCAGTGCGCATACGGCTATCAACCCCCACTGTTCCCTGCCAAAGAGAAGGAGATTTCCTGCCCATCTGTCCAAACCTTCATCCGTCGCTGCCGCAGAACATGGCTCCAAGCTCACTCCACCCTCCTTCGTTCTGTGGGTCGCTATGCTGCCACTGCCAACCGCCGCCGTACTGCTCCACCTACCTACCGAGCTGGTCAGCAAGTGTGGCTCTCCACCCGAGACTTACTTCTCCGAGTGAAGTCCAACAAGATGGCACCCAAGTTCATAGGGCCTTTCGCCATCCAGAAGGTCATCAATCCAGTGGCTGTCCATTTGAAGCTCCTGCGTTCCATGAGAGTTCACCCTACCTTCCATGTGTCCAAGATTAAGCCGGTCCACAACAGTCCCTTGGTTCCTGCGGCACCACCACCTCCCCCTCCACAAATGGTCAATGGTGGGCCAGTGTATGGAGTGCGTCGTCTGATTCGCTCCCGTCGAGAGGTCTCCATTGGTGGGGTGGAGGTCTCCAGTACCTTGTGGACTGGGAGGGGTACAGTCCTGAAGAGAGGTCCTGGGTTCCTGCTCGCCATATTTTGGACCCCCGACCAGCCAGCCAATGGGTCTGCTCGTCGGGGACCCCGCATCTTGCCCCTGCCTGCCCAGGATGATGAGGCCCATTCCGTGGGGGAGATGTCGGACGTTGGGGAAGCCCTCCTCCGCCCACCTCCGCCCACCAAGCTGAGAGGATGGAATGGTCTTCCTCCCATCCGGCTTGATGGTTCTGGGTATGACGGGAGCCATCCCTTGAGGGGGGGGTTCTGTCACTGTCTGCTCTCCCTCTCCCCTGCTCTGTTGCTCAGCCACACCCCTCATCAGCTTCACCGCTTTCACCTGCTCACCATCTCCAATCAAGCCAGCTTATATGCAGACTCACTCTTTGCCAGATTGTCTTCGCTCTCATGCTTGACTCTCCAGCGTTTATTTCCGGATTGCTTCCCTGGTATCGACCCGACTCGCCTCCGACCTCTGCTTCTCATCTCATTCCCGACCTATTGCGTCAGCTTCACCCCGTCAGCTCCTCACTGCTGGTACCGTCAGCCGACCCGATCCAACTGCAGTCTTGTGGTACCGTTCCTGCCTGCTACACGAGAGATCTGGGTTCAAATCCAGCCATACCCACTGACGCATCTGTGTGCCTGCTGAAATAAAACTGCTTCACTGCAGACCTGATTCATTTGTGCTGCAATTGGGTTCATCCTACACCTGTTACATCAGCGAGTTGAGGCGGTCATGGTACAAATTGTAAATAGCAAATGAATTCTTTCAAGCTTGTGTCTGGTGCTGATATATGTTGAATAGGACATGATTCTTCGCAGCATAGGTCAAGATGTCTTGACTCCAGCCGCAGGTTTAAAAGATATAGCCATGTGGTCAAAAGGCTCTAATGTCACCGAGTTGAGGAGGTTATGGTACAAATCTCAGATAACCTATGAATTTTTTCAAGCTTGAGTCTGTGGCTGAAATATGTTGAATTGGCCATGATTTAACATGAATAGGACATGAATCGGCAAAACATATGTTAAATTCACTCAAATCTGGCAAAAGGCTTAAAAGGTATACCCATTTGGTCCAAAAGTGCTTACCTCACCAAGTTGAAGCGATTATGGTCTTTGTCTTCTTTCGGCTTTTCCCATCAGGGGTCGCCACAGCGAGTCAACTTTCTCCATCTAACCCTATTCTCTGGATCCTCCTCTCTCACACCAACTACCTTCATATCCTCTCTCACTACGTCCATAAATCTTCTCTTTGGTCTTCCTCGAGACCTCTTGCCTGGCAGCTCCAATTCCAGCATCCGTCTACCAATATATTCTCTATCCCTCCTCTACATGACTGAACCATCTCAGTCTGGCGTTTCTGACCTTCTCTCCAAAAGATCTAACATGTGCATTCCTGTGATAGACTCATTCCTGATCCTATCCATCCTGGTCACTCCCAAAGAGAACCTCAACATCCTCATCTCTGCAACCCCTAGTTCTATCTGCTGTGTTTTGGTCATGTTAACAGTTTGTAGTCCATACATCACCACTGGTCTCACCACTGTCTTGTACACCTTTCCTTTTATTCTGGCTGAAAGTCTTCTATCACAGAGTACCCCTGACACTTTTCTCCACCCATTCCAACCTGCTTGGACCCGTCTCTTCACCTCTTTTCCACACTCTCCGTTGCTCTGGACTGTTGACCCTAAGTACCTGAAATCCTCCAGCTTCTTGATCTCCACTCCCTGTAGCCTCACCGTTCCACCCGAGTTTCCCTCATTCACACACATATATTCTGTCTTGCTGCGACTAACTTTCATTCCTCTCCTTTCCAGAGCATACCTCCACCTCTCTAGATTTTCCTCTACCTGTTTTCTGCTCTCACTACAGATCACAATGTCATCCGCAAACATCATGGTCCATGGGGATTCCTGTCTAACCTCATCTGTCAGCCTGTCCATCACCATTGCGAACAAGAAGGGGCTCAGAGCTGATCCCTGATGGAGTCCCACCTCCACCTTGAACTTCTCTGTTACCCCTACAGCACACCGTACCAGCGTCTCACAGCTAGCATACATGTCCTGCACCAGTCTAACATACTTCTCTGCCACTCCAGACTTCCTCATACAATACCAGAGCTCCTCTCTTGGCACCCTATCATATGCTTTTTCTAGGTCTACAAAAACACAATGCAGCTCCCTCTGGCCTTCTCTGTACTTTTCTATCAGCATTCTCAACACAAATACTGCATCTGTAGTACTCTTCCTTGAACAGCCATACTGCTGTTCACAAATGCTGACTTCTGCTCTCAGTCTAGTTTCCACTACTCTTTCCCATAACTTCATTGTATGGCTCATCAACTTTATCCCTCTATAGTTGCCGCAATTCTGCACATCCCCTTTATTCTTTAAAATAGGCACCATCACACTTTGCCTCCATTCTTAAGGAGTCTTCTCACTCTCTAAGATCCTGTTGAATAATCTAGTCAGAGAATCTACCGCTGCCTCTCCCAGACACTTCCACACCTCCACAGGTATATCATCAGGACCAACTGCTTTTCCACTCCTCATCCTCTTCAAGGCCTTCCTCACTTCACTTTTACTAATTTTTGCAACTTTGTGGTCTACAATAGTCACCTCTTCTCCCTGGATCCCTGTCTGTTCTCTTCAGACATCTCAGTATCCCACTGCTTCTTTGCCAACCACTTTCTATGTATATATTCCTGCATTTCCTCATTCCACCACCAAGTCTCCTTATCTACTTTCATTCCATATGGCACACCAAGTACTCTTCTACCTGTCTCCCTGATAACACTCGCTGTAGTTGTCCAATCATCTGGAAGCTCACCCTGACCACCCAGACCCTTTCTCAACTCCTCCCTGAAAGCCAGCAACACTCCTCCCTTTTCAGCTTCCACCACTTTGTCCTCTGCTCTACCTTTGTCCTCTTCATCTTCCTTATCACCAGAGTCATCCTACAAACCACCATCCTATGCTGTCTGGCTACACTCTCACCTACAACTACTTTGCAGTCACTGATCTCTTTCAGGTTACCTCGTCTATACAAGATGTAGTCTACCTGCATGCTCCTACCTCTGCTCTTATAAGTTACCCTATCATCCTGTTTTTTCTGGAAAAGGGTATTCACTACAGCCATTTCCATCCTTTTGGCAAAATCTACCACCATCTGTCCCTCTGCATTCCTATCCTGGATCACTTCATCTAACTCATTCCAGAACTTGTCCTTCTCTTCAGATTCACATCCCACCTGCGGGGCATAGCCACTAACAACATTGAGCATCACACCTTCAATTTCCAATTTCAGTATCATAAGTCTATCTGACATTCTTTTGACCTCTAGGATGTTCCTAACAAACTCCTCCTTCGAGATAACTCCTACTCCACTTCTCTTCCAGTGCTGCCCTAAGGCTGCATTTGAAGCGATTATGGTACAAACTGTAAATAACTTATGAATTCTTAAATGCTTGAGCGTGGTGCTGTAATATGTTGAATAGGACATGATTCTGCACGATATGTGTCAAAATCACTCAAATCCAGCTGCAGGTTTCAAAGATGTAGCCATGCGGTCAAAAGTGCTTATCTCACCAAGTTGAAGCGGTTATGATACAAATTGTAAATAACTTCTGAAATCTTCCAGCCTTGTATCTGGTTCTGAAATATGCTTAAAAGGACATAACTCTTAAAATGTTTATATCTAATTCACTCTAATCCAGCCGTCGGTTTAGAAGATGTAGCCCTGTGGTCAAAAAGAGTTGAAGCAGTTATGGCACAATTTATAAATAACTTACGAATTCTTTCAAGCGTGTGCTCCTGCTGGAATATGGTGAATAGGAGATGTTTTGCACAATATATGTCAAAATGACTCATATCCAGTCACAGGTTTAAAAGATATAGCCATGTGGTCAAAAAGTCCTTGTCACACCTAGTTGAAGCAGTTATGGTGCAATTTGTAAATAACTTGTGGAACCTTTCAAGGTCTTTTCTGCTGCTGAAATATGTTGAATAGGACATGATTCTGCACATTATGTGTCAAAATCACTCAAATCCAGCCGCAGGTTTAAATCATAGCCATGCGGTCAAAAAGGCCTTAACTCACTGAGTTGAAGCTTGTATGGTACAAATTGTAAATAACTTATGAAACCTTTCAAGCATGTGTCTGGTATTGAAATATGTTGAATAGGACAAAATTTTTCAAAGTATAAGTCAAATTCACTGTAACCCTGCCGCCGGTTTAGAAGATATAGCCCTGTGGTCAAAAAGTGCTTATCTCACCGAGTTGAGGCAGTTATGGCACAAACTGTAAATAACTTTTGAATTCTTTCAAGCTTGTGTCTGTTGCTGAAATATTTTGAATCTGACATGATTTTGTACAATACGTGTCAAATTCACTCAAATCCAGCCGCAGGTTTCAAAGATGTAGCCATGTGGTCAAAAAGTCCTTATCTCACTGAGTTGAAGTGGTTATGGTACATATTGTTAATTACTTCTGAATTCTTTCAAGCTTGTTTCTTGTTCCGAAACAGTTTTAATGGACATACATCTGCAAAATATACGTCAAATTCACTGTAACCCAGCTGCCGGTTTAGAAGATATAGCCCTGTGGTCCAAAAGTGCTTACCTCATCAAGTTGAAGCGGTTATGGTACAAATTGTAAAAAACTATTTCAAGCTTGTGTCTGTTGCTGAAATATGTTGAATAGGACATGATTCTTCACTACGTATGTTAAAATCACAGCCTAATTCACCAGCAAGCTCTGTGCTGCAAAGTGTTGAATTAGAATTCTGTCATGAAGGTTGTGGCCTCATGCATAAACTTCATTACAGCAAAGGGACTTAAACACAGGCAATTTCAACAATTCCTGTCTGAACTGGAGTTTGCGCATGGCAATGTGCTGCACTACACAGAGGTCCAATGGTTTCGTTTTTAGGCATTTTTATGAGCTGCTACCTCAGATAAACGCATTTCGTCATTCAAAAGACAAAACGGTCCCTGAGCTGATCGACCCAGAATGGAAATGGCACCTCGCATTTTTAACACACATGACAGAAATACTGAACAGCCTTAACTTGCAGCTACAAGGCCAAGGGAAACTAATTTGCGACATGTATTCCCACATAAAAGCATTTGAGGTGAAAGTAGCGCTGCTTTTGGAACAAGTGAAAAAGAACAACTTCATCCATCTTCCTGCCACGCAAAACCTCTCTGCAGAGAACCCAGCGGTCCTGTTCCCAGCTGAAACATGTGTGGAAGCACTGAAAATGCTGAAGGCGGAGTTCGTTGTGCGATTCCGCGAACTACATATTAATGCAAAAGATATCGGCCTTTCCCAGAACCCCTTTGTTTCTGACATTGATGAAGCCCAGCCTTCTTATCAGTTTGGCCATGTTACAGAACTGTGGTGTCCTGAAAAATGCATTCAACCCCTCCCAACAGTCTCATTGACTTCTATGCCATCCCCCTAAACGCCATGAACCCTGAACATTAAAAAACACGCAATAAGTTGTCCGAACTTTTTGGCAGCACCTTTATCTATGAGCAAACCATTTCACGCATGAAACACCTGAAAACTCCGATAAGATCATTGACAGATGAACATCTTCATCAGTGTTTGAGACTTGCTGTGACTAAGATGGAACATAACATTGAACTTCTCACCAGCCAGATGCAGGCCCAAAGTTCACACTGATGAACATTATATTGGTAAGCTTACTTTTCTGACTCGAACGTGCCATTCAGAGTGAAAATAAATATAATCATAATGAAATCTACTGGGATAAAATCAGTTCTACTACCATACTGGTAGTGAAATGTGTTGTGTTGGTAGGTGTTGGTATCAGTTCAGTTTCATAGCCCGTTTGCTTTCTGGTTTTCACACTGATTTTGATATGAGAAAGCTGCAAACAGTTGTGTCTACAAGAAAGTTAATGTTCCTTTGTCTTTTTTCTGTGAAAAACATGAAAAGGGTTATTTAGTTTCTGTTTCTACTAGTTCTCAGATGACTCTGCCATCCTGGGCTGCATCAACGGAGGCCAGGAGGAGGAATACAGGAGCGTGGTGGACAGGTTTGTGGAGTGGCATGGACTGAACCACCTGCAGCTCAATGTGCCTCAGACAAAGGAGCTAGTGGTGGATTTCAGGAAACAAAGGACCCACCTGAATCCGTTCACCATCAGGGGTACAGAAGTGGACATTGTGGACACCTACAAATACCTGGGTGTCCACTTGGACAATAAACTGGACTAGACCTTGAACACCAATGCCATCTTCAAGAAGGGTCAGAGCCGCCTGTTCTTCCTCAGGAGGCTCGAATCTTTCAACGTCTGCAGGACCATGCTGCAGATGTTTTTCCATTCGGTGGTGTCCATTCCATTCGGTGGTGTCCAGCGTCATCTTCAACGCTGTTGTGTGCTGTGGCAGCAGGTTCAAGACAGACTCAACAAGCTCATCGGGAGAGCTGGGTCTGTCCTGGGAGTGGAGCTGGAGTCTGTTGTGCAGGTGCCAGAGAGGAGGATGCTGAGGAAGCTCCTCAGCATCATGGCCAACGTCCATCACCCCCTGCATGCCACACTAACATCCTGTCAGAGCTCTTTCAGTTCTAGATTGATACCACCAAGGAGCTCCACTGAATGCCACAGGAGGTCTTTCCTACCTGAGGCTATCAGACTTTTTAATTCCTCTTCCTTCAGCCGAAGGGAATATTCAAATGTTTGTACTTTTGAAGACCTTAAAACACTTGATGGCCTTAACTTTGACACTTTATATTTAATGTTTTTCTTATTCTCCCTCCTTCCTACTATTATCTATTATTGTTATGTTTTGCTTGAAACTCAACAATTTCCTTCGGGATAAATAAAGTTGTTTATATCTTATCTTATCTTAATTTCATAAATACTGTTAATATTTTATTAACAATGTCATTATTTATTTTCTGATTTTTTTTCCTTTCAAGATCCTAGAAAGGGTTTACGTTTAGACACATCTGCGATCGTCACACTTTTTTGCTACAAACGGGCCCAGCGCCCTGTCAGAGCAGGGAAGAGTTATTTGGCCCTCGCAGGAGAAAGTTCAGTGGTATTATATGCAAACTGGATGGTGTTGTTTGTGGGGTGAATGGCAAGACAATCGTGTGTGAAGAGGGCGGAGAGGACCGGGATGAGTATGCAGTCCGACAGCATGCCAGTGTTCACGATCCGAGAGGAAGATGAGGAGCTCCCCAGTCTCACCACCTGAGGCTAGTTGGTGAGGAAGTTGTAGATCCACAAAGGGAGGCAGGCATACCTAGGTTGCCGAGCTTCAGGGCTACTTTGTCTGGGAGGATGGTGTTGAAGGCTGAGCTGAAGTCCACAAACAGCATTCTGACATATGTGTTGGGGCATTGTTGGCGGGACAGAGCCGTTTGAAGTGCTAGCGAGACAGTATCTTCTGTGGAGCAGTGCTCCCTACCTGCTGTCCAGCCCAGCAGGTATGGCATCCCGGATCTGTTTAGGGAGGGTCCTCTTGAAGCCGTTCATGATTAATGGTGTTAGGGCAACAGGACAGTAATCATCAAGGCAGTGACAGCTTATGTCTTCCGCACAGGCACAATTATTGAGGAGATGAGGCAGTCAGGGACTGAGGACAGTTGCAGGGACAGATTGAAAATATCCAGAAACACCCCTGCCAGTTGTTCTACGAATGACTTCAGGGTCCAGCCCGACACCCTATCAGGTCCTGCAGCCCTGTTGGTGTTGAGCTTCCACCTTTAGTAGCTTCAGAACGAGGGGCAGGTGCTGCACTTCTGGCTGAGGAAGATGTGTGGCCTCTCTGCTATTTGACCAGTAGGAGCAAAGAAGCTGTTCAGGGTGTCAGGCAGGGCAGGGTCATGGCTGATCTGCTGGGCATTGCCTCTGCTCTGGGACTCAGAGAGAACACTGGACTCAGCACAGATACAATGTGGCTCAAGTCCTGTTAAGCCAATTTTTTCTGTTTGCTGCTTTGTATTTTTTAATAATCCCATTCAAAAAACAAACAACTATTTGGAAATTACAATATCTACTCATCAAAGATAACATTGAAAAAAGTTGGCAAGAGGAGTGTAAGTCTATGACACGACACTTATGTTTGGGGGCTGACACATGAAAAGAACCTCTGACATAGGGTACTTTATTAGATTTTTTTTTTGAAACTGGGGCACATTGTTACATTTCTGTCAATTATATCCACACAGAGAGGTCTAAAGTGGCAGGATTAAACCAACACCACACTCCTGCGCTTACATCTAACAATCTGGATGTTAGGTTGAAGTTGTCGGAGATGTAAAATCAAAAATAGGAAATGTTAAATATTGTTCCCAATTACCATTATATACTTGACGGTACATTGCTGGGCAATAAAAACAATATATTGGTCAACATTATTTTTGATTGAAAGATGAAAAACAGAAGTGCTTACGTGTTCAATTGTAGAAAAAACAAAACTGTTCATTTCATTAACAAAATTTTTCTGTCATTATCTCATCTTCCTTAAAAAATTCCCGGGATAAGGCGGTATGGAACAACGGAAGTATAGCGTTTCCATTCCTTGCCGTACTTACTAATGCAGCGGTGCTCATCACGTACACAGCGATGCACCAGCAGGATTGTCATATACACAATATAGAAATAGGGAAGCAGGTGTCCGAAGCCACAGGCAGCACAGTACGACAGCGAGCCAATCAGGTCTCCAGTGTAGTTAAAATGCCGTGCCACACCCCAAAAGCCAGAGGTCAGCAGCTTACTTTGATGAATGCTGCCATCAGCAGAATAATAAGAACACTGAATAAATGTAGGCTTCCTGCCCCAGATAGAGCAGGACCCCTCAGTGCGACGAAAAATATCCTTCTGGTGATTGGTAGACCGGAAAATATAGTATCCAACAAGGCCAAGCAGCAAGACAGCGAAGGCAGGAAGGTATGAGAGCTGGACCGGGTGGTAGACCAGGTAGAGACCCTGCAGAGAAGCCATTCAGTCACAGAAGAGGGATTTTCATTATCACTTACTAAAAATATTCATCACTTTTCATCTAATTCTAATAACCTCAAACTAGTTTCTCAGAGAATGAATCTTTCAGTTGCAGGTGGACAATTGTGAATCTCTTCATTAAATTACTTACTGACGATGAGATCTTAAGTCTTACTTATTCCTGAAACTCTTATCCTTATTTCAGAGCCGAGATAGGCTAATGTAATATCATTTTAGACAAAATTTTAAACAATAATTACATTTAATAAAACACATTTCTAACACTTTTGATCACAGCAAGACAGGGTATGTTTGTGACTGAGAGGAACCCGGGTGGAATAGTGACGCTACAGGGAGGTGATATCAAGACGTTGGAGGTATTTGGGTATTTGGAGTCAAAAGTCCAGAGCAACGGAGTAGAAAAGAGGTGAAGAGATGGGCTCAAGTAGGTTGGAATGGGTGGAGAAAAGTGTTAGGGGTACTATACGATAGAATACTATCAGGCAGAATGAAGGGAAAAGTGAGAATAGGGTTAGATGGAGAAGGTTGAATTGCTGTTGCAATCCCTGAAGAGAAAAGCCAAAAGGAGAAGATTTCTAACACTTAGTTTTTTACACTCAGTGGCAGCCTGTACTTTATGAAATCATTTAATTATGTAAAAAAGCCACTTCCTTTCAATGACTCTTGAAAGTTCTCGGGACCTTATTCCTCTCTATCTTAAAAATATATATTTATGTTCTGATCCATCAAGGCAAGTAGACTATCTACTGCAGCAGATTCATAAAAATAATTTCTTAAGATTCCAAGAGTGACCTTCAAACACTAGACTTTCCCACAAGTGTATAATTTAACTGATATTCGAAGTCAGTTGGGCATTTAGATGGTTGTTTTCCCTCAAACCATTCATGAATTGGCCATCATTAAAAATAAAAAATGACATATTTAAATGGGGAGATGTTTTTCATTTTTATATGTGAATACATGACTTCTGACCAGTCCAGGACGTACAGTCTCTTGTCTACTAACAGCTAGAATTGACTTCAGCCAATGGAAAAGCATTGCACTTACACCTTGTTATCTGCATTTGGTAAAGAAGAAAACATAATTCATTGAACGTGAAATTCATAATTTGCCATTTATCCTGCAATCGGTCACGGGGGGATGTTGGAGCCTATCCCATCTGTCATCAGGTGAGAGACGAGGCACACCCTGGACTGGTCGCCAGTCAATCAAAGGGCCAAATGTACATACAACCATTCACTCATTCATTCGGGGCAATTTTCCCAATTAACTTGCTGCATGTTTTTGGACTGTGGGCGAAAACCAGAGAACCCCGAGGAAATCCACACACACACACATGAAATTCCACAGAAGTCCCCTTGCTAGGCACCAAAAAATTATTTCAAGCTGACTTTTAGGGACTGATTGTCTTGCCATCAAATTATATCATTAAAGCAACAACCAATTTATAGTCACAGATGATTTTTAGTAAATCATGTTAAGTATGACAAGGGAACAATCATACTTCAGTGAGAAGATAGTGTTTGTTCATGTGTCAAACATGATCAGGGTTTTTATTTTGTCCTACCAAGAAAAAAAGAAAGAGGGAGAGAATGTTACCTGCAGTGTATAGAGATATGGAAGCCACACACAATCTCCCCAGCCAAGATACCATCCAAAGTGGTCATGGCAGATATCAATGGTTTTCAGATACCAGGCCTCATTCCAGAAAAAATCCAAGACGTAAATGGCCTATGAAAAAATAGGTACTGGTCAGGTATTAGACAAAAGTTGATGTCGGTAATTTTGATAAACCTTTACCAAACTTGAGGGACACCAATAAACACTTCAAATAAAATAGGTAATATCTATCAATTATTTCCTCATCATTCTTGTCACCTGTAACACGTTCACCATAACCATGGAGTTGGTAACATGGCCATGCAACTCATGCTGTTTAGCCATGAAGGACAGGTTGATTAGGGTCCAAGCAACTATTCCTGGACGTCCATTGAAGAAGAGCTTTAAATCGAACCATTTACCGATGCGGGGATTGAACTCGATTCCCATCATGTAGTTGTAAAAGATGTTTCCAGTGAATTTGCTTTGTGAACACAGCAAAGAGCAGAATATAGATACACAAGGTTTATACATCTCCCCAGTACTAATGAATTATCTGACAGAACATCATTTAACCTAAAGGCTCAGAAACTGCACTTCAACGGCTGTCTTTTGAGGAGACAGTTATTTAGCCGCTAAGCTGACAAGCCAATGGGGCAACAGTTAGCGCTTTGGCCTCCCAATAAGAGCCCTGGTTCAATTCCCACAGGGGGCCTTTGTGTATGGAGATAGCATGAGCTCTCTCTCTGTCTGTCAGTTAACTCCAGATTCCTCGCACAGTCCAAATATATACAAACAGTTGACTGGACATGTGAATGCTTCAGGGTGAGCCTCTCTCACGTCTTGCCAAATGCCAGCTGGATAGGAAAATATTCTTTCAGATTTGGGAAATTTCTTGCTCATGTATAAACTGCATTTAAAAAAAATGATTAAGTTATACTTTCTAACTGGAACTGTATTTTCTGATTCTTTTGTGTAATTTATTATATCATTTCAGGCTATTAATTAATATTTTCAGCAATCACATGCAGGTTTATATTCTCTTCTAGGTAAACTTGTATTTTTTTACTTAACTGACGGCTGAGGTCATGTTAATAAATTGTCTTATATTCACCTGAAGATAAATTGTCACATAGACAATAAAGTCATTTTGGCAAATTTTAATCTTGTGTGCTGACATTTTGTGGCAAATTTTTCAGATTTCCTTTGTCACAATTTCGAAAACATAAATATATTTTGGATGATAATGGTAAGTCTGGGGTTCGGTGGACGAGAGGATAGCCTCCCTCCGCCTTCAGGTGGTGGGACGGGTTCTGACTGCTGTTTGTGGCTATGCATCCAACAACAGTTCAGTTTACCCCCAGTTCTTGGGGTTCCTTGAGGTTCCTTGAGGGCTTACAGAGAGCGCTACAACAAGGGATTTCCTCATTCTACAGGGGGACTTCAATGCTTAACGACTGTGCGACTTGGAAGGGTGTGATTGGGAGGAACGCCCCCCCCTGATCTGAACCCAAGCAGTGTTTTATTGGACTTCTGTGCTTGTTACGGATTGTCCATAACAAACACCATGTTCAGGCATAAAAGTGTCCATATGTGCAATTGACTCCGATGCGCCTCCGGCCACAGTTCTTTGATTGACCTTGTGGTCATGTTGTTGGACTTGCGGCTACATGTCCTGGACACTTGGGTGAAGAGAGGGGCGGAGCTGTCAACTGATCACCACCTGGTGGTGAGCTGGCTCCAATGGTGGGGGAGGATGCCTGTCAGTCCTGGCAGACCCAAATGTGACGTGAGGGTCCACTGGGAACATCTGGCAGAGCTTAAACCCAAGCTGAGGGACGTAGGGGACATTGAGTCAGAATGGGCCATGTTCTTTGCGTCCACTGTGCTGTGGCCATAAGGCAATCACCGCCTGTCGGATGGCAAACCTCAACCTCACTGGTGGACCCCAGTGGTGAGGGATACCAAACTGAAGGAATTCCATCCAGCCTTTCTGGCCTGTGGGGCTCCAGATGCAGCTGACAGGTACCAACAGGCCAAGCAGCATGCAGCTTCAGTGGTTGCCGAGGCAAAATCTCGGCTATAGGAGGGGTTCGGGGATACCATGAAGAACAACTCCCCGTGGGCATTGAGGAGATTCTGGTCCAGCATCCAGCAGCTCAGTACAAGGAAGACCAGTTGCCATCAATCACAGAGCGGCATACTGAGACGAGCAGTTTAAGTTCTCCAATTAACTGACTACATGTTTTTGGATTACGGGAGAAAGCTAGAGTACCCAGAGGAAACCTGCACATTCATCAGGACAGCATGCAAACTCTGCACAGATTCTGGATTCTGACAAGGGCCCCTGTCAAAATCCAAACAGGAACCTTCTTGTTGTGAGGCATAAGCGCTAACTACAGCACCACTGAGCCACGAGTGATTTGAAAGTTGTTTTTTTAACACCCCCAGCCCCCAAAAATACTTATTGCAAATGCAAGTTTTTGATACATGCCTTGCTGTAGACAATTAGGATCATCATTTTCCCTCTTCAGTCCCACGGAAAATGAATACCGAATATTCCGCACTATAAGGCGCATCTAAAAGCCTTAGTCTTCTCAAGAAACGACAGTGTGCCATATAATCCGGTGCCACTTATATATGGATCAATATTGGGCCACAGTTGGTCTACGGGAAGCAGCTACCGACTCCCAGTTTCTCCTGTAGAAGAATTAGCGCGTGGTGCATGCTGGGATATATGACTGTGCAAAGCGTGCATTTTCATTTCCATTTGTATTTGTATTTGTGTGTGTGTTTGTTAAGACCCAAAAATGGCTCCTTTTAAGAGACACGCTTAAGACACAGAGTTTAAACTAAACTCTATCAGTCACGCATTAGGACATGGGAATAGATCAGCAGCGAGAGAATTCAACATCAACGAATCAATGGTGCTGGAGTGGGGGAAGCAACAAGATGACTTGTGCCGAGTAAGTCGAGTAAGCCGAGTAAGTCAAGATGACTTGCGCCGAGTGGTTTGTTTTGTATTAATAAAGTTTGATTGACTTATCTGACTGTTTTGTTGACATTCCCTTTAGCGCAGTTCTATCTAGTGGATGCATTACGCAACCCCAGCCACTATTTACATTCTATTCTATGTGCCTTATAATGCGGTGCACCTTATATATGAAAAAGTTTTAAAACAGGCCATTCATTGAAGGTGAGCCCTATAATCTGGTGCGCCTTATAGTGCTGGAAAAATGGTAATTTAAAAAATGCTTATTTACATCCCTGCCCTTTTCACTTTAGCAGCCATACTCACCAGTCCTCTGTGTTTGTAGGAAAAAAATAGGCTTTTGTGAAAGCAAAGGTGGACACAGCATATCCCAAAATGTTGGCACACCACATTAGAGGAATCCAGTTGTCAAAGATGATGGTGGGAGAGAACTGATGAAAGTAGTGAGCATTTGCAAGCCAAAGGGTGTGTGTGATGAGCCAGCACTGGAGACCGTTGATCTCATACTTGTTAATCAATCCTTCACATTCAAGAGAAGAATATGGCTAGATTAAAGAAAAATGCTGATTCTAATACTTGAGTCACCAAAACTTTAGAATTAACAATTCCCCCACAACAGTAAGTAATAACTGATAAGTATGTGCTCATTACCAGCAGGTGTTCTTGCTCCGTCCTGCACACCTCCAACATAGCCAGGAATTAATATGTGCATGACATCAGGAACACACATATAAAGGAAAACCTAGGAAGGAAATCAAACCTGTTCACTTTTAAATTTACATTTACAAAAGATGACAAAATGTTTCTGCTCATTTCTCTTACCTGGAGGGCAACCCAAATGAAATATATCTTGGCAGCTAACCATGTGATGGAAGGTGCTCTGGACCAGATGGTTAGAAGGGTGGCCTCACCTTTATACAGCTCAAAAATAGGTTTGCTGACTGAGCATTGGTACTGATGGCACGCCATTACAAAGAAGAAGACAATGAAGGGGGCAAAACATAGGAGGGCTAGCACACTTATCCGGGATAACCAGTCTACTTCCCTGGAATAAAACATTAACATTGTGACAGTAGTATCGTCCACATCAAGATTAAAACCAACTTCTAGAACGTCATACATACTCCACAACAGAAAATGGGTATAAAATATTGCTAATGACAATTGTTTGAAAACAGCACTTAGCAAAATAAACATTAAAAAACACAAATATGCATACAATTAGAACATTTAATAGAAGAGCAATGGATATGCATATCTAAAATTGAAAAAATTAAATCTATAAAATGTATTAATTACATCTAGAACTATGTCCAACTTAATACTTAAAAAATAATCAATGAACAGAGTAATTCAGAGTAGTAAAAATAGTGATAATAACTATTATAATAGAAATAACATCTATTTGTTCATTGTATAGTGCAGCTAATCATGACTTGAGATGCATTCTAGTCTTAAATTAAAAGAAGAATAGTCAGCAGGGCAAGATCAAGCACTGTCAGTTGCATTTTTTTTCATATTTTTGCCGGGGGTGCAGCTTATACTCTGGAGCGACTTATGTGTGAAATTACTGAGCCCTCTTGCTCTGCCTGTGTGTCTTTGATTTAACAGCGATCGTCACACACGCCAACCAATCAAAATTAAGCGGGGGAAGGTCATGGCAGAAGTGCCTTGTTAAAAAAAAATGCTACCTGCTACTTCTGTACCTATTAAAATTGATCAATTCAGCATTTGCGGTAACGTATAAAAACAACTGAGAAGGGCTGAACAAAAAGGCACCAAAACAAAAATCATATTCTGCAGGTTACAAGCCAGAAGTAGTGAAATATGCAGCGGAAAACGGCAATTGAGCAGCAGAAAGAAAGTTTGAAGTTAGTGAGGATCTTGTAAAGGGGCTGGCGAAAAGCGGAGATTATTCTTGCTGAAATGAAGGAAACTACAAAAGCTAATCAGGGGCTAAAAAGGTAGGTGGCCACAGCTAGAGGAACAAGTTCACACTTGGATGCTTGAACAACACACTGCTGGGAGAGGCTTGTCAACAGTACAGTTGCGTCTTCACACCCAGGTAGTTGCCAAGGAGATGAATATAAATGACTTTGCGGGAGGACCTTCCTGGTGTTAGCGCTTCATGCAACGCAATCGCCTCTCTATCAGGGCAAGGACACCTTTTTGTTGGGATTCAGAAAGGCTGGAATAATTGGAACTGCAACTGACGATGACTCTGATGTAAGTGACATACTGGTAGAAGAGGAAGCGGCCGCATTGTCAACCTAAGCAGTTGGCGGAGTTGTTCAGAAGTGACACCGAAGAAGATTTCGTTGTATTTAGTGATTAAGAGTGACACTGATTGTTTGGTTGTAGCATGTACTATATGCTATAGTTATGTGAATGACTCTTACCGCAATATGTTACATTAACATAGCCTATCAGGCACCTTCTCAGTTCGTTGTTTATGCGTCATATAGGCTAAACTTATTCAGGCAATTGTTCTCTATTCTATTTTTATTTTAAATTGCCCTTCGAGCAGAAATGTCTATTCTTGGTGTAGGATTTTATTAAATAAATTTCCCCATAGAATGCGACTTATTTCCCAGTGCGACTTATAGATGTTTTTTTCGTTCTTTATTATGCATTTTTGTCTTGTGACACTTATAATCCGGAGCGACGTATAATCCGAAAACTACAGTATATTTACTGGAAAAAGTGGCAATTCATTGAAATAGTAAACAGTGAAAAAATACATTAAATAAAAGATTTTAAAAATTGAGCAGATTCAACAAGGTTAAAAACATTAACAATTTCACTAAAAAAACATACATGGCAATTTTATAGTTCATCGGTTTATATTGGAAGAGAAAAAGTAATTATCTATGATCACTGATGATTTGCTCAAAATAATGCTGAAGCAGCAATATTGTTTTGCTAATGCTAACAAATACTTATCATATCAGATGGGGAGATTACAAATTTGGTGTGAATTGCAGAGTGAGCCGTACATTTGACAGACTTGAGTTGTATGCTTCCAGATTGAAGTGTGATTTAAAATAGCTAATTATAGCTTCTTTTTTTAAAATCACGTTTACATAACTATATCACTTAAAATTAATAGTAAAATGTTGCTTTCATGGTGTCAAAAACACAGAAGACCTCGGCTCACCATGCTCTCCCCCACCGAGCAGGCTGCTCCATCTGCTGTGATGCCTCCCCTTCAGAACAAGGCAGCGTGCGCCTCCTATTGGTCTCCATGATTACTGTGCTATTCATCTATGGTGAAGAATAAGCAGATCACGGATAATCTGGTTACAATTGGGTGCGGAGAGATGAGCCGAACTTTGAAACTGACACTGAAAAAACTGATAAGTATTTTTTCCATTGGCAATGTGGTGCTCATATGATGTGCATTTAAACAAAGTTAAATTAGAAGGTCTTTCCTTTTGTTACCACACCGCATGCAGGTCTGCGACGTGCGCAGTGTAGATATGGGACATTCTTAACGTAACGTGACGCAACCAGGAAAACAAACCTAACTCAACATATCGACCTTGTAACTTATCGCTAACAAATCATTTATCCGTATACGAAAACACACAAACGCGATTCGTTGGCAAAAGATGTGAATCTCAAATTCCTGAAGTAATTTTAACCTTCAATATTAGCGTGTGTCGCTCGGCAGCTTGTCTGCCACGCATGAAAAGTATTGCATAACATAAAGTAGGCAGAAAATATCTATTTCCAATTTGCAACAGTAACGCTGCAGGCATACAATCGTACGTGCGATTTTTCCTTTCAATACCCTGAAATTCACTTACCGGTAGCCCTCAGACCATTGAAAATTACCTTGACCTGGAAACCTAATAAGGAGTACTCGTCGGGTAACCGCTGGAGAACAGAAGTACCCACCCATAGCACGAGTGCGTCACAGCAAAAAACCAATAGTAACTACAAGGAGGGGGAGCTTAGAATCACTTGTCTGCGATGATTGGTTGAATGTATCTGGAGCCACCAGCAGCTGACATATGTGCATCCATCCATCGTCTGCCGCTTATCCTGCCTTCAGGGGGATGCTGGAGCCCATCCTAGCTGACATCGGGCGAGAGGCGGGGTGCACTAGTCGACTGTCAGTCGCAGGGCCACATATTCAGACAACCGGCTCCTCCCAGTGTTGTTGAGCAAGACAGTGAACCCCTAACTGCTCGACTGGCACTGTTCCTAAGCTGCCTTCTGCTCATGGTGCATCTATTGTTAGAATTTTCCGTCATCATTATAATGCATTGTGTTTACATACATTCATTGTATTTACTGTTTATTTTGATTGTAGTCCTTGTGTGACGTGGGGACGCTCACGTCAAGAGGGACTTGCAAAATCCCCTACATCAAATTATAGAATCTCCAACCTCACACCATTATTTCACTACCAATTGCAAAGACTGTTAAAATGCAGCTGCAAGACCCCATCACGTGATGTCAAAGAATGCACTACCCCGTGCTTTTCCAATGATACCCCCCGCAAATAACCGTCCAGAGCCAGGGGGTCGGAGGAAGTTTATCAGAACTTCTTCCGAACCGCGACTTCAATCAAAGCACAGTTTTACACAGCCCCGGTGCTCACATTCCAAGAGGGCGTAAAACCAGGGGGTCGGGGGAAGTTCATCAGGATTTCCTCCGACCAGCGGTTTTGATCGAAGCGCAGTTTTACGAGGTCCCGCACCCCAGATGCCCGCACTCCTAGAGAGCGTAATACCAGGGGGGTCGGGGAAGTCATTATTAGGACTTCCTCCGACCCTTTGGCAGAGAGGTATAAAATGAGCCTGATCCTTTGGATCGAGGCCAGAACTTCTTTATCTACAAATTCGACTGGACGCGTCTCAGTGGGTGTCTAGAGGAGCTGAACGATCCTCGCAGGGTGACATTCATTCTGGCCCAAGATATCTTGGAAGTGAATTTTCCTGACTTTGAATAAACCATTCTTGCTTGATTAGTTCCTGGCCGTTGTGACGTTTTTCCCTGAATGATAATCTGAACACACCGGGACAACAAAGTCCAGTCCCTTGGCAGGAGCCACAAAAAAGGACACTATGATTAAATTGATTAAATTGAATTGGATAATTAAGGTGGACACATCAAATTGCTTCATGTAAGTGATTGTCATGAACTATAAGTGTTTTCGTGATGTTTCTATTTATTAAATAGCTAAAAACCCAGGACACAGTAAAGACAAAGTTTGAAATTTTTCTCAATAGGGAACAACTAAAGGCATGTGCTAATTCTATCCTTATTTATGTGTAACCCCTGGGAAATTTAGTGTTTCTTTTGCTTCTTGTGATTTGGCTTTGAATCGTCTTGTCAGTTTTTCTGTTTCCAGTTGGCTGGGGAGCGGGAGTAAGGCAGGGTGAGCTGCAACCAGGTTTGGGTGCGAGGGAGAGATGAGGAGGAGCAGGGGAGCTGCACATGTGGCTCTGCAGCAGCTGCGCCTGCAGGACTTCCTGGACTGAAAAAGTTCAGGTCCTTCTTGATGTAAAGTGCCGAGCGGTCAAGCACTTTACCTGCTACAGTGACTGGACTGCGGCACGGCAAAGAAAAAAAAAACTGTGACGACGCAAAAAAAAAAAAAAAGACTTTGCCGTCGTGTTAGTTAGCTGGCCAAGCTAACTGGATCGCTAACCGCGGACGACAATCCACGGCAGCCCAGATAGCGCTTCAGGCGACCAGGAAAAGCCTGGTAGCTCCTCTGGCAACGACGGATAAAGGTTTCCCGCACCAGCCCAGATGGCACTCCCGGTGACCAGGAAAAGCCTGGTAGCTCCCCTGGCCACGAGGGAAACAGCGACCAGCCCTTCCCGCCTGCCCGCCTCAGCCGACTCCTCCAGTCTACACTGTCAAGAGTTGAAATAAAGAACGCAGACATTGATTCTTCTCCAAGCGTGAGTACTTCGCTTCATTTTGCCGACTGGCTCTGCTCAAAGAGGGAGAACTCGCCTCTTATTTTTCTCCTACCAACCAAAGTAAAGGGCCTGTACGTTTTTTTGGCTCCCACGTTCTCCAGCGTTGATCAGGCCTGCAACTGGGGGGTTATTTTTCTTTAATTTTTCTATATGAGCACCAGCTGGTGTGTAGGTGTGGGCCCACAATTTAGAGTGTTATACAAAGGTTCATAATTCCATTTTTATTTTTTCTTCTGACGTATTCTTATTTCTGTTAATAAATCACAAGTTATTTTTGTAAAGTGCTTCGGCGATTTGTTTTCTATTTTTTTGCGATCTTTGAAGAAGGGGTAAATACATTTTACCACAAAAAGGGGAATAATTATCGACCCAGGGCGCTGGCCTCATAACAGGGTTAGAGAAGCACTACATATGTTTATGGTTAGATAGAAAATACTGTATTATCAAAAAAACATTTCACAAAAATTAAGACGGTCTTCTTCTTCTTCCGGCTTTTCCTGTCAGGGGGCGCACAGCGAGTCAACTTTCTCCATCTAACCCTATTCTCTGTATTCTCCTCTCTCACACCAACTACCTTCATATCCTCCCTCACTACGTCCATAAATCCCCTCTTTTGTCTTCCTCAAGACCTCTTGCCTGGCAGCTCCAATTCCAGCATATATTATATATAGAATATATTCTCTATCCTCTGTACATGACCAAACCATCTCAGTCTGGCTTCTCTGACCTTCTCTCCAAAAGATCTAACATGTGCTGTTCCTCTGATAGACTCATTCCTGATCCTATCCATCCTGGTCACTCCCAAAGAGAACCTCAACATCCTCATCTCTGCAACCTCTAGTTCTGCCTGCTGTATTTTCGTCATTGTAACAGTTTTTAGTCCATACATCATCACTGGTCTCACCACCGTCTTGTACACCTTTCCTTTTATTCTGGCTGACAGTCTTCTATCACATAGTACCCCTGACACTTTTCTCTACCCATTCCAACCTGCTTGAACCCCTCTCTTCACCTCTTTTCCACACTCTCCGTTGCTCTGGACTGTTGACCCTAAGTACCTGAAATCCTCCAGCTTCGTGATCTCCACTCCCTGTAGCCTCACCGCTCCACCCGAGTTCCCCTCATTCACACACACATATTCTGTCTTGCTGCAACTAACTTTCATTCCTCTCCTTTTCAGAGCATACCTCCACCTCTCTAGATTTTCCTCCACCTGTTGTCTGCTCTCACTACAGATCACAATGTCATCTGCAAACATCATGGTCCATGGGGATTCCTGTCTAACCTAATCTTTCAGCCTATCCATCACCATTGCAAACAGGAAGGGGCTCAGAGCTGATCCCTGATGGAGTCCCACCTCCACCTTGATCTTCTCTGATACCCCTACAGCCCACGGAACCACTATCTCACAGCTAACATACATGGCCTGCACCAGTCTAACATACTTCTCTGCCACTCCAGACTTCCTCACACAATACCAGAGCTCCTCTCTTGGCACCCTGTCATATGCTTTTTCTAGGTCTACAAGAACACAATGCAGCTCCCTCTGGCCTTCTCTGTACTTTTCTATTAGCATTCCCAATGCAAATACTGCATCTGTAGTACTCTTCCTGGGCATGAAGCCATACTGCTGTTCACAAATGCTGACTTCTGCTCTCAGTCTAGTTTCCATCACTCTTTCCCATAACTTCATTGTATGGCTCATCAACTTTATCCCTCTAGAGTTGCCGCAATTCTGCACATCCCCTTTATTCCTAAAAATAGACACCATCACACTTTGTGTCCATTTTTCAGGCATCTTCTCACTCTCTAAGATCCTGTTGAATAATCTAGTCAGAAAATCTACTGCTGCCTCTCCTAGACAATTCCACACCTCCACAGGTCTATCATCAGTACCAACTGCTTTTCCACTCTTCATCCTCTTCAATGCCTTCCTCACTTCACTTTTACTAATTTGTGCAACTTTGTGGTCTACAATAGTCCCTTCTTCTACCCTTGCCTCTCTTTCATTTTCCACATTCATCAGCTCTTAAAAGTACTCTTTCCATCTTCCCATCACTCTTTTAGCATCTGTCAATACATTTGCCGCATCTCCCTGAACTCCTGTCTGTTCTCTTCAGTCGTCTCAGTGTCCCACTTCTTCTTTGCTAACCGCTTTCTCTGTATATACTCCGGCACTTCCTCATTCCACCACCAAGTCTCCTTATCTACTTTCCTTTCAGATGACACACCAAGTACTCTTCTACCTGTCTTCCTAATAACACTAGCTGTAGTTGTCCAATCATCTGGAAGCTCACCCTGACCACCCAGACCCTTCTCAACTCCTCCCTGAAAACCATGCAACACTCCTCCCTTTTCAGCTTCCACCACTTTGTTCTCTGCTCTGCCTTTGTCCTCTTCATCTTCCTTGTCATCAGAGTCATCCTACAAACCACCATCCTATGCTGTCTGGCTACACTCTCACCTACAACTACTTTGCAGTCACTGATCTCTTTCAGGTTACCTCGTCTATACAAGATGTAGTCTACCTGCGTGCTCCTACCTCCGCTCTTTTAAGCTCCTTCCTTTTTGCAAAATCTACCACCATCTGTCCCTCTGCATTCCTATCCTGGATACCAAATCTGTCCATCACTTCTTCATCCCCTCTATTGCCTTCACCAACATGTCCATTGAAGTCTGCACCAATTACCACTCTCATTTCTGGGAATATTCTGTATCACTTCATCTAACTCATTCCAGAACTTCCCCTTCTCTTCAGATTCACATCCCACCTGCGGGGCATAGCCACTAACAACATTGAGCATCACACCTTCAATTTCCAATTTCAGACTCATAAGTCTATCCGACATTCTTTTCACCTCTAGGACGTTCCTAACAAACTCCTCCTTCAAGATAACTCCTACTCCATTTCTCTTCTTGTCAGTACCATAATAGTACAACTTAAAGCCTGCTCCTAAGCTTCTAGCCTTACTACCTTTCCACCTGGTCTCCTGGACACACAGTATATCCACCTTCCTTCTCTGCATCATGTCGACCAACTCTCTACCTTTTCCTGTCATAGTCCCAATGTTCAAAGTCCCTACTCTCAGTCCCAGACTCTTTCCTTTCCTCCTCTCTCTCTGCTTCCGAACACACACTCCTCCTCTTCTTCTTGTTCTTGTTCTTGTTCTTGGTCTTCGACCCACAGTAGCCCAATTTCCATTAGTACCATGTAGGTCATCAGTACCAATGGCGGTCATTGTTAACCCGGTCCACGACCGATCCGATATGATATAGTAATGGTTGACTCGCTTATTTGTTTTTTGGCAAAAGTTTTATGCCGGATGCCCTTCCTGACGCAATCCTCTGCATTTATCCGGGCTTGGGACGGGCACAGGGAGACACTGATCCGTGCCCCCCAAAGGTAGGCTTGGAGAGACACGGGCCAGTGCTGCCCTGAGGCTGCATTACAAAAATTAAGACGGTAACAATATAATTTTTGGGCAGCATTGAGAAACTACAAATACTGTGGTGTTTCAACAATGAAATAATGGCAGACGCTTAGAGGAGTTCGATTCTTTAATTTGAAACACCAACAAAATACAACTGGAACTTGAACATAGGGGATCATCTCAATGTACCCAGCTTAACCACGCGCCCCAACTGTTAGTCTCGTGAGGTGAGAGACCACGCTCCTTTGTGTCCGCCAAACAGCCCTCCCCTGAACACCCAGAAGGGACCCAGGACACACAACTAGTCCCGCACTGAAATCCTATTGAGTCTGCCAAAACGGCTCCGACGTCCCTCGGGCACAACAGCAGGAGGCGTCGTACAGGGACCCCGAAGGCAGCGTTGCAGGCTGCACTCTCAGGCGACATTTGGATGGACTGTTTGCCGTGGGTCTTGCTAGGGTTATGCTTCGCTCCTAAGGATGACCTCACCGGACTGGACTTCATTGTCCCGGTGTGTTCAGATTATCATTCAGGGAAAAATGTCACAACGGCCTAGAACTAATCAAGCGAGAATGGTTTATTCAAAGTCAGGAAAATTCACTTACGAGACATCCCGGGCCAGAATGAATGTCACCCCACGAGGATCGTTCGACTTCCCTATTCTGGCCCCGATCCAAAGGGTCAGGCTCAGTTTATCCTTCGTGATCAAAACCCCCTGGTTTTACACACTGTTGGAATGTGCGCACTTTGGGTGCAGGGTATCGTAAAACCGTGCCCCGATCAAAGCCGTGTGTTTGGAAGAAGCCCTGATAAGGACTTCCCTCAGAATGCATTATAATCATGACACAAAATCCTAACACTCGGTCAGCCATTACGTGCACCAGGGGAGTTTTTCCCTGAGAGGTCTGTGTTATGCCGTGTAGTGCATTTAATAAGACACACACACGTTCAGCGTGGGTTTATGCTAATACTTTACTGTCGAAGTGCCCACTAACGTAAAACGTATCTTCTGAAACCTCTCACTTAATGCATCACGGGTAATGTAGTATCTTAAAGCTACACATAACAACACATCTTCCCCCTTTAAGAAGAAAGATCAACTTCTACCCACTTTAACTTTAACAAGACTATATTGACTATGACTAAGTCCTTATGCCCTTTGCAACACTTTAGTCGAAATGTTCTGTAATAAACAAACATTCACATTTCAAACAAAACATTTCTCTCTTTTTCTTTCTTTTTTTTTTTTTCATTTGCAGTCTTTAATGTTCAGCAACTTTCAATGAGTCTCTTGGGAGGCCGAATCGTTCGCTATGGCCTGCACGGTGTCATCACAGGAGAGTTATGGATGGTTGCTGACTCTTCCGGTTCCTCAGTGTGCTTCGGGGTGTTGTCTCCAGCTTGCGGTGTCACGTCAGGCTGTTCCACCATCTGGCTTGACATTTGTGGTTTGAGATCGACATGGTTTCTTCTGAGAGACCCTCCATGCTCTGTCTGAACTTCATAAGAGCGTGGTGCCACCTCTTTTTGCACTGAACCATGCAGATTCCAGATGCTGGTCACATGATCTCTGATCCTTACTTGTTCTCCTGGCCATAATTCCCTCAGTTTCTTTGCTCTTTTGTCATGTTGCTGTTTTTGTTTCTCTTTGTCTTTTTCTTTGTCAATTTTGATTTTGTTTGCTCCCTTAGGTGTCAACAGATTCTCATGAATCGGCAGATAAGTTCTCAGGCGTCGTCCCATAAGCATTTGGGATGGAGACAAGCCGTTTTGCAGTGGCACACTCCTGTAGATCATTAGACTGTGATGAAAGTCCTCATTTCCATCATGTGCTTTTTTCATGAGACCTTTGACTACTTTGACTGAACTTTCTGCAAGGCCATTGGACCTAGGATAATGTGGGCTGGATGTTATGTGCTGAAATCCCCATATTTTTGCAAATTCAGCAAACTCACTGCTTGCAAATTGTGGACCATTATCCGATACCAATTCACATGGGACTCCATGTCTAGAAAATACAGTTTTCAGGAACGCAATGACCGCTTTGCTAGATGTTGCTTGTAAGGTTGCGACCTCTGGGTAATTTGAGAAGTTGTCTGTTGCCACGATATGGCTCTTTCCATGGCAGTCGAATAGATCCGCTCCAACTCTGCAGAATGGTCTATTTGGCACTGGGTAGGTCATAAGTGGCTCTGCCTGCTGTTCGGATCGATATGTCAAGCACACTTCACATGCGGCTGTGGTCTGACTAATGTCTTGATTAGTTCTCAGCCAATACATGACATCACGGGCTCTGCGCTTACACTTTTCTTCCCCCAGGTGCCCTTCATGTATCTTCCTGACTTTGCGCATTGAAGATGGGATGACAAACTTGTTGCCCTTGAAAACAATGTTGTCGACCATTGACAGCTCTGTTTTGCAGGTCCAGTAGTCCCGAACTTGCTGTGGACAGTCGCTTTTTTGCTCAGACCAGCCCTGTTTGATGATTCTCTTGAGTTCTTTCAATGTTGCGTCCTTTTCAGTTTCTTGTTTGAGTTGTTCTGTTCTTTCACTTGATACAGGAAGTGACGTCATGATCATGTCAACATAGGCCTGTATGTCAGCACATTTTTTGTTGTCTGGTTTCTCATGTTAGTCAACAGCCCGTGACAATGTATCAGCTGCATCCATGTATTTTCCTGCTGTATATGTCAATTTCATGTCATATTTCTGCAGTCGTATTAGCATATGCTGTATTCTCAGGGGACAATCAGTCAACAGCTTGGACATAATGGCGACCAAAGGTTTGTGGTCAGTCTCTGCTTCCACAGCCTCCCCATACACATATTGGTGGAAAGGCTCACAAGCATATGTAGTGGCCAGCAGTTCCTTCTCAATTTGCGCATAATTGACATCAGTGCTGGTGACGCGTAGGCCACTGGCTGCCATGTTTCCCCATGCAGCTGTAGGAGGATGGCTCCTAAGTCATACTGAGAAGCATCAGCAGAGATTCTTGTCTCTCGTTCTGGATCATAGAACCTAAGCACAGGCTCTGAGGTGAGTATTCTTTTCAGGTTCTGAAAACACTGTTCCTGCTGTTGTAGCCACATCCACTCATTTTTCTGCTCCAGCAGCATCCTGAGTGGAGCCGAAATGGTTGACAGCTGGGGTATGAACTTGGCGAGGTACGTGACCATGCCTAAGAAGCTGCTGTTTCCCTCGTCCTTGCTCTGTGGCCTCTCCATGTTGGCTATGGCTGATGTCTTTCTTGGGTCAGGACTCACCCCTTTCTCAGACACGACATCTCCAATTAAGGTCAGCGACTGAACTGCAAATTCACATTTGTCTTTGTTGAGCTTCAGGTTGACACTTTGGGTACGCTCAAGCACTTGTCGCAGCCTTGTGTCATGTCTCTTGTGGATCCCCACACTATGATGTCATCCATCATGGTTGTGACTCCTGGAATGTACTCGAATATGGTGTGGATTGTCTTGTGATAGACCTCTGGAGCCGACAGGGTTCCATATGGAAGACAGAGGAATCTGTATCTTCCTTCTGGTGTGTTGAATGTACAGAGTCTTGAACTAGCGTTGTCAAGTTTCATCTGCCAGAACCCCGAAGATGCATCGAGTTTACTGAACCACTTGGCTCCTGCAAACTGAGACATTATTTCCTCACGGGTAGGCAATTTGAAATGCTCTCTTTTGACTGCTTTATTCAGATCTCTGGGATCCAGGCATATTCGTAATGCACCATTTTTCTTTTGTACAATGACAAGGGAACTCACCCAATCTGTCGGTTCATTTATTTTCTGTATAATGTTCAGCTTTTCCATTCTTGCTAATTCTTCTTTCAGCTTTTCCCTCAGTGCGAACGGAACTTTTCAGCATGCGTGAACTACTGGTGCGACTGTCTCGTCCACATGTATTTTGTGTTCACCAGGCAAGCAGCCTCGTCCCTCGAACACATCCCTGAACTCTGTCATTACAGTCTCTTGACCACTACTGACTGACTCTGAGATCTGCTTGTCTGCCGCTTGTGACGCCACTATTAACACTCTCTTTACGAGACTGAGTTTCTCACATGCAGTCAGACCCAGAATCGGTTGCACATTGTAGTCAACAATCAGCAACTGTGCCTTTAATGTCTGGCCTTTGTGCTGGAAAGTAGCTATGCAGCTGCCTTTAACTGGCACACTCTCTCCGGTGTAGCCTGTCACTTTCAATTTCACTGGATGAATTTTGCTTTTTATTTTCAGTGTTTTGTGATCAGCGAATGACAACAAGTTCACTTGTGCCTCAGTATCCAACTTAAACGGTATTATTGTTTCATTTACAGTCAATGGGAGAATCCATTCTTTCCTTTCAGCATGGGATGCCTGCACTACATCAACGAAAAACTCGCTTGGTTCCTCATCCACTTTGTGCACTTTTGGTTGTGTGTCGCCCTTGCAGCGTTTTGCATAATGGTTCCTTTTCCCACAGCTGTTGCACGTTTTCCCATAAGCTGGGCATGCTCTCGGCGCGTGACTACCTCCGCATTTCTTGCAACTGCATTCCTGCATTTTGTCTTTGTTTTGTTCATTTTGGCGTTACTTGTGCTGCTCCTTGGTTCTAACTGCATGCACCGCCATTTCAGTTTTTGCCAGTTCTTTGACTTGCTCGCGTGAGGCCTGTGATGCCCTACACAAGTCCACTGCCCTGTCCAAATTCAAATCTTTCTCTCTTGGCAATCCCTCTCTTAGTCCATTGTTAGCAATTCCACAGACTATGCGGTCCTTTATTAGTGAATCTCTTAGTGCACGGAACTCGCACGTCTTGCTCAATGTGTACAATTCTGCCAGATACAGGTCAAAAGTATTGCCAGGCTTTTGGTCACAGGAAAAGAACTTATATCTCTCAAACGTGATGTTTTTGGTAGGCACAAAGTACTCTTCGAATTTCTTTAACACTGTGGGTAGTTTCAGATCATCGGGTGCAATTTGGAAACTGTTATAAATGTCCAATATGTCCTCCCCGATTACGTGTAGCAGGATTTGAGCTTGCAACTTCTCGTCCCCGTGCCCTGCTCCACTAGCAGCTAGATATATTTCAAATCTCTGCTTGAAACGTTTCCAATTATCTGCGAGATTTCCACTAAACTGCATGGGTGAGGGTGGACTTAGCTTTACATCCATGACTGTTCGTCTTCTTTCGATCCTTTCCACTGCAGAATCTCTTTGAACTTGCGACGATCGCGTTGTCTCTGGCTCCACTTCTCCGTGTTCGCTGAGATCTTCCCTGCTCTCGTCCCACTGCATATGCTGCCGTTCTCCTTTGTCGCTTTGTCACTGAAACTCATCTTCTTTTTATCTTTTCAAAGCTATCACCATCTGACACCATGTTATGCCACGTAGTGCATTTAATAAGCCACACACACGGTCAGTGTGGGTTTATGCTAAATACTTTACTGTCGAAGTGCCCGCTAACGTACAACGTATCTTCTGAAACCGTTTGCACCCCTTGGTTTTGCATTTTCTGGGCCAGGCCCACCACTGTTTTCCACGGTCTTTTGTGCCAGCGGAGGTGATGCTGGCTCGTTTAGTGTTCGTTAGGCATGACGCTCACTGCTCGCCACTGCAACCCCCATATGATGGGCCGTTCCGGGTGCTTGAGGCAGGCACCAAGAGTTTTGTTTTAGACATGGGCAGGCGTAGGGAGCGCGTCTCGCTAGACCGGCTAAAACTGGCACACAGGGTGGCAGGTGAGGATGTGTCCCTTTTCCAGGTACTCTGCCGGGGCCGCCCCCTGTCCAAGCCTGCTGCAATGCTCCCACAAACCCAACGTCCGGCGCCTCCTGTTGTCGTGCCCGGGGGATGTCGCAACCGTTTCAGCAGACTCATCAGGACTCCCGTGCAGGGCTAGTTGTATTTTGTTGGTGTTTCAAATTAAAGAATCAAACTCCTCTACATCTCTGCCATTATTTCATCGTTGAAACACCACATTGAATTAGGCCATGCTTGGCTAAGCGGCGGAAAACCTGAGTTAGGTGCTCTAGGTGCACATTGGCCGACGGGCTGGCCACCAGAATGTCGTCAAGGTAAACGAAAACGAACGAGAGATCACGCAGCACCGAGTCCATGAGCCGTTGAAAGGTCTGGCGGCCCCCTTCAACCCGAAGGGCATACGAAGAAATTCAAACAGACCAAACGGGGTGATCACTGCTGTCTTGGGCACATCCTCCGTGTGTACAGGTACCTGGTGATAACCACGCACTAGGTCGACCTTGGAAAAGATGGTGGCGCCCGACAACCGCACAGAGAAATGCTGGATGTGGGGAATGGGGTAACGGTCGCCCATGGTCACGTTGTTCAACCTGCGATAGTCGCCACACGGACGCCAAGACCCGGCGGCCTTGGGCACCATGTGAAGTGGGGAGGCCCACGGACTGTTAGACCGCCTCACAATCCCCAAAGGCTCCATGGTAGCAAACTCCTCCCGAGCAGTCGCTTGTTTGGCAGCGCCCAGGTGCCTAGCCTGTGCAAAAACCGGTGGCCCCGCAGTGGGGATAAAATGCTCCACTCTGTGTGTTAATGAACTGGTGGAAAATGTGGGCGTCTTCAGCAACGGAAAATCCGCCAACAACCGATGATAAACATCCCCTGAAACCAAAAAATTGGCGTGTGCACGTGGCCCAAACCGCTCTGCTCGCAGGGATAGGTGGCAAAAGACAATGCGTCAATAAGGCGGCGGTTTGCGACGTCCACTAACAGGCCGTTGGCGCACAGAAATTCGTTGCCTATAATGGGGGTCATAATGGCGGCAATCACAAACTTCCTCTCAAAATGGCGGCCATCAAAAGCAAACTGACGACGACCATGAACCGAATGTGTCTATGGCAGACCCGTTTACAGCACTCAACAGCAGTCTGCTGCTTCTGGCCCGCATGTCCTCCCTTGTCGGTGGAATCAAGCTCTTACGCGATTCAGAGTCAACCAGGAACCTGAGCCCGGACCTTGAGTCCTTGATGAACAACAGCTGTGTGCGACCACTGCCGCCCAAAGCTGCTACTGAGCGCTGGCTCCGCCATTTCCCGGCTTCGTGAACGAGCAGGGTGGGACATACCCACCCGGCTCTACTGATCTGGAATGTGAGGGCTAAAAATTCACCCACCACAGCATCACCACTGCCACAGGTCAGTGCACTAAAATGTTGGGAAGGAAGGTCCGCCCAGTGACTGTTGCCTCTCACTGTGTAGAACACAAACTTTGGCTAGCAAGAATTCAAGATCCCTGTATCATCGGCCTGGACTTTTTGGAAAGTCCAGGCCATCTGCAGGTTGCAGCTGAACAAAAGATAAAGGAAATCTTGGAGGCTGGGATTATTAAGCCCTCAACTAGCCCTGGGGCAGTGGTTCTTGTCAGGAAAAAGGATGAATTCTGGCTTTTTTGTGTGGATTAAAACTTGCTGAACGAAGTCGCCCGCAAGGATTCCTATCCTCTGCCATGGGTGGACGACATTCTGGACTACATCGCGGGGTCTAGGTGGTTTGGCTCCTTTGCCCTCAGGAGTGTTTTTCTGGCAAGTGGCGTTAGCGTCACGGGCACGCCCCAAGACTGCATTTTCCATAGGCCAAGAACTGTGGCAGTTCAGGGTGTTGCCCTTTGGTCTTTGCAATGCACCAGTCATCTTTGACCGCCTCATGGAGAGGGTCCTGAGCGATATTCCTCTGAGTTGGTGTGTGGGCTACTTGGCTGACCTCCTGGTCCACTCTGCAGAGTGTCAGGGGGCCTTGGACAACCTTAAGGATGTTTTCCTGGCCATTTGTCGGGCCAGCCTTTGCCTAACCCAAAGAAGTGCATCGTATTCCACCAGAGACATCTTTTTTTGGGCCACGGGGTGAGTGCAGCTGGAGTAACCACTTACCAAGCAATGATAGCAGCCATGAGGAACTGGCCTGTTCCCCAAAACATTGGTGAGTTGCAGAGCTACTTGGGCCTGGTTTCTGACTACCAACGGTTTGCCCAGGATTTTGCTAACATTGCCGACCCCCTGCCCATGCAGACCCAGATGGGGAGTGCCTTGATCTTAGGCTAAGGTCTCGTGTCTGTTGGATGGCATCCATTGCAATGTTCCTGGCCTACTTATGCATCTGGACATTGTAGATAGAGCCCAGATCCGGGAGAAGATAGAGCCCAGATCCAGGAGAAGACAGCCAACAGTACCCTGTGGTGTTCTCACCACCCTGGCCAGCTCCTTTCTGTCTCGTGCCATGCAGCAACCATACCACACTGTAGCACTGAGACAGGGGATTCTTTCAATTGTTGATCTGTAGAAGTTAATGAGCAGCTGAGAGGATAGCCCAGCTCACTTCAGCTTCCTGAGGAAGAAGATTTGTTGCTGGGCTCTCTTCACGAGGTGTGAGGTGTTAGCTGTCCAGGTCAGGTCCGATGAGATGTGGATGCCTAGGATCCTGAAGTTGTCAACCCGCTCCACTGTATTCGCATTTATGTGGAGGGGAGCATGTGCCATTCTCCTGGACCTACTGTAATTCACAACAATCTTCCTGATCTTGCTTGTGTTGAGGATGAGCTTATTGTTAATGCACCACTGAGTTAGGTGCTGGTCCTCTTCTCTGTAGTGGATCTCATCGTTGTCTGATATGAGACCACGGTTGTGTCATCTGCAAACTTGATGATGATGTTGTGTTTGGGGTGAATGGCAAGACTGTCGTGTGTGAAGACGGTGAAGTTCTCCAACCTCACCACCTGAGGCTGGTTGGAGAAGAAGTTGTAGATCCACAAACACAGGGAGGCAGTCAGACCTAGGTTGCATACCTTCAGGGCCAACCTGTCTGTGAGGATGGTGTTGATGACTGAGCTGAGGTCCACAAACAGGATCCTGACACAGGTGTTGGGGCGTTGTAGGCGGGGACAGAGCCGTTTGAAGTGCTAGTGAGACAGCATCTTCTGTGGAGCAGTTCTCCCTGGAGGCAAACTGTAGGCTGTCCAGCCAGCAGGTATAGCATACTGAGTATGTTTGAAAAGGGTCCTCTTGAAGCCCTTCATGATTACTGGTGTTTGGGTGACAGGACGGTAATCATTGGGGCAGGTGACAGCTGATCTCTTCGGCACAGCCACAATTCTTGAGGAGATGAGGCAGTCAGGGACTGTGGACAGTTGCAGGGACAGATTGAAAATATCCAGAAACACCCCTGCCAGTTGTTGCCAGTTAACTGTCTGTTACCACCCCTGGGACTGGGTTTATCTGTTCTCTGGCCCTTCACTCTGGGTCGGTCACGCAAGTCTCATCAGTCTCATCAGTGTGTGAGTGTTGTCTGTCTCGGTCCATCTCTGATCCTCGACCCCCTCTGTATCTGTAGACTCAACATGTTCTAGACCTTCCAATAAAATCACAACCCTACAGCAAACCTGGAAGTAGACTCAGCCTTTTTTCCTCAACAAATCCAGTCTGTGGCCCTATAGAACCTACAGGTGATTCCTCTTGCTTTTACTCTAGCTTTACTTGCATATAGATCATCTTTTTACTACTTGAACAGAGATTAAGCAGTTTCATCTTGAATCTCCTATGGACTTTCACAAAATTAAACCAATTAAATAAGCGAGGTAAAACCATACAGCTGAAAATAATATTCAGTCATGTCTGTGGAGGTTTTCAGTCATCCAGGTCATGGAGAATTCTTGTCAAAATCTTCTTGTCTTGGCAACTGGACTTGAATTTTCTTCACTTCACTCCTCATCAAAGAGCCTTCCTCAGTTCTAATGACCTATGAGGTGGTTCTGAATATAACTGACACATTTTTTGACACCAGGAAGATACAGTATATGCTTTCATACATGTCATGCACCAGTATAACATACTACTCAGCCCCTCCAGTATTCTTCATACGGTACCACAGTTTCTCTTTTGGCACCCTGTCATATGCTTCTTCTAGATTCACAAAGGCACAATGCAGCTCCCTCTGACCTTCTCTGTAATTCTCTACCAGCATTCTTAAAGCAAAAACTGTATCTATAGGACTTTTTCTAGGCATGAAACAACAGTGATGCCCACATATGCTGACTTCTGCATTCAGACTGGTTTTCATTGTTCTGTCCCACAATGTCATTGTATGGCTAATCAACTATAATTCACTATAGTTACTGCAATTCTGTCCCCTCCTTACTTTCCAACCTGACATGCAAGTCATCATACACCCTTTGTTTGGCCTTTTTCCAACTCTACCTCTATCTTGCGTTGCATTTGCCTGTACTCCTGTCTCCTCTCTTCAGTCCCATCAGTGCCCCTTGTCATCTTCGCAAGCCAGTTTCTCTGTATATACTCCTATATTTTCTCATACCACCACCAAGTCTCCTTAACTAACTTAACTTTCCTTCTACACAGCACGTAAAGTAGTCTCCTACCAGTCACCTGTCCTTTTCATCTTTCTTGTCACCAGATTCAGGAAACAAAGCTCGATCCTGCGCTGTCCAGCTATACAACCTACCACTACTTTGCAGTTGCAGATCTCTTTCAGATTACATTGTAAGGACAAAATGGGGCTGTTGGCATCTCAATGAGAACATACTTCCAGTACATCTGGGTGATCAAGTATCCTTAGGTGACAGAATGTATCCTAGACCACATGTCAATGCGGTTTGACTTAGAATTGAACCTTGAAAGACTGTATTCTGTATGCACAGGTGTGCACAGATCATTTTTTTTGCATAGGCATCATCTCTATAATATGCAGATATTAAACACATTAAAGTGCAAGTTGGTAAGGCGCAAGTTTATGTAAAGTACCTATTTAAAACAGTGAACAGCAGCAGTTACATGGCAGGGCAGCAGTTTTATGGCAGTGCGGTTAAACCGATTATTTTTAATTAAATCAGTGGTTTGTATGTTCAAGAGAAAAATGTCAAAGAAGTGAAATACGCATTTTCAAGTATGTAAATAAATAGATATCTAATTGTACAGCTATGCCAAAAAGTGAAGTTGGATAGTGAGTGCATTTTGGAGGTACAGTGGTGCATTAGTGCAGTTATATGGCAGTTCAGTTTAATGGCAGCAGTGAGTTGTTTGTACAGTGGAAAAGACAAATGTCACATGAGTGAAATACGCATTTACAAGTAAAGATATATATTAATATATGGATATCTTAATTTACAAATATGCATAAAAAGAGAGGTGTCTGACCAGTGACTATGCTCAACAGTAATAGCATTGAATATTTCCTTTTTTACAGCAGAATTCCATTTACAGCAAGCGCAGTGCCTTCATTGCAAACCCTTTTGGATTTACAAGGAAGCTGCTGGGAGAGAGACGCAGTGGTCAGCTTTCATGTTCGAAGGAAGACTTCAACGGTCACATAAGAAATACATACAGCAATAGCATGAGAGACCAAGACCTCGGCCACTGTGAAGTCCTTGTATGCCCACCTGAACCCCTCACCCTGTTTGACATCAATGCATCCACCCTGAAGGAAGTCAGAGAGGTCATCAGAGCTTCCAGGGTGGCACCTGCACCAGGCCAAAGCAGAGTTCCCTTCAAGGTCTTCAAACAGTGCCCCCGCCTGCTGGAGCGCCTGTGGAAGATCTTTAAAGTGATCTGGATAAGAGGGAAGGTAACCCAGCAGTGGAAGTACGCATTGATTCCCAATGAGGAGAATGAGAAAGACATCGAATAGTTCTGATAAATCTCCCTTCTCAGAGTAGAGTGCAAGGCCTTCTTCAAGATCGTTTCTAACCACCTCATGAGATTTCTGCCGAAAAATGCCTACATCGACACTTCTTTGCAGAGGGGAGGAGTCGCAGGAGTCCCAGGGTGTATTGAGAACACTGGCATAGTGACCCAGCTGATTTGTGAAGCAAGAGAGACCAGGGGTGATATAGCAGTACTTTGGCTGGACTTTGCCAATGATTAGGGGTTGATTCCACATAAGATGGTGGAATTATCCCTGAGCAAATATCATGTCCCAGAAAAGGTGCACATTCTCATCCTTGACTATTACGACAATTTTAGTCTGAAGGTGTCCTCTGGGGCATCTACATCAAATTGGCACCGTCTGGAGAAAGGCATTGTCACCAGCTGCACAATCTCGGTGTCCCTGTTCGCCCTTGCCATGAATATGCTGGTGATGTCTGCAGAAGCAGAGTGCCGAGGCCCACTGTCTAGGTCTGGTACCCGACAGCCACCCATCAGAGCATTCATGGATGATCTCACGGTAACCACAACATCGGTGCCTGGATGCTGATGGCTCCTGCAAGGTCTGGATCAACTCATCACTTGGGCAAGAATGAGCTTCAAGCCCGAAAAGTCCAGGTCCCTGGTCTTGAGGAAGGGAAAGGTGACGGGTTGCTTCTGATTCAGCCTGGGTGACGCCACTATTCCATCCATGTCAGAGAGACCAGTAAAGAGCCTTGGAAAGCTCTTCACCAGCAATCCAGAGGACACTGCTGCAAGCCCAACAGCCAGCGCCTATCTCAACCAGTGGCTTTCTGCGGTTGACAACTCTGGACTGCTAGGGAAATTCATGGCCTGGATCTATCAGCACAGCATCCTGCCTCGTCTCCTGTGGCCACTGCTGATGTATGAAATCCCAGTTACGACCGTGGAGAACAGAGAGGAAGATCAACCAGTACCCGCGCAAGTGGCTAGGCCTGCCGCGTAGTCTGAACAGTATTGCTCTCTTTTGACACGGGACACGGGTAGCTCCAGCTACCTTTCAGCAGTGTCACAGGAGAGGTCAAGGTCACACGTGCCAGAGAAGTCCTGCTCTACAGAGACTCCTCTGATGGGAAAGTATTCTCAGCAGGTGTGGAGGTTCGCACAGGTAGAAAGTGGCGAGCCCAGGACACCATGGAAAGAGCCGAGGCAAAGCTGCTGCACAGTACCTTAGTGGGTACCGTGACCACAGGTCGGGCAGGGCTGGGCAGCAGCCCTAAGTCTTGCTACAGCAAGATCAAAGGAAAGAAGAGGCGCACGCTGAAATGAGGTTCGAGCAGAAGTGGAGGAGGCTTGCTCGCTTCACGAGAGTGAACGGTAAGTGCAAGCAGGGGGCCTGGACCAAGTGGGAGCAAGTCACGAGGTGCAAGATCACCTGGACTGATCTGTGGAGGGCGGAACAACATCATTTCATGTTCCTTGTACAATTGGTGTATGATGTCCTCCCAAGCCCCACTGACCTGTTCACCTGGGGCCTGAAAGATGCACCCCAGTGCCAACTCTGTCAGAGGAAGGGATCATTAGAACAGCTGTTGCTCAAAGGCCTTGGGAGATGGGAGGTACCGCAAGTGCCACGACCAGGTCCTGCCAGCAATAGCAGACATGATCTGCACCACCATCAACATCAGCAAGGGAAAACAGCCAACCAAGAGAGCGATTGCCGTTGTCTGAGCAGGGGAGAAACCTTAACCCTCCAAGAAGACACAAGGGGGCCTGCTTTCAACAGCAAGGGACTGGAAATTCTCGGGAGGCAGCTGCGTTTACCGGACAACATTGCAGCCATGACACTCCGTCCAGACATAGGGTTGATGTCAACTTCCAGCAGGCAGGTGGTGCTCCTCAAGTTAACAGTTCCCTGGGTGGACAGAATGGAGGAAGCCCAAGAGAGGAAAAGAGCGAAATACCCAGAACTTGTGGCTGAGTGCCGGAGGAATGGAGGGAATGCCCACTGCGAGTCTATTGAGGTGGGCTGCAGGGGCTTTGCAGGTAGATCCGTTCACCATGCCCTTGGACTCCTAGTAATTTGTCGACTGCAGAGGCGAAGAGCCACCAAGAACATCTTGGAAGAAAACAATGCTGTCTTGAATTTGGCTGGTAACACATGTTCCATCCCCAAAGCAGTCATGTTAAAAACAGAAGTAAACTGTCTAGCAGAGAAAAAAGTACACACTGTTCATTATATTCCTTATTGTGGTGGCCAAATATAAGAATAAGAATAAGAATAAGAATAAGAACAACTTTATTCATCCCGAAGGAAATTGTTAAATAAAGTTGTTCTAAATGTGTTCTAACAAGAGAGGAAAAAATGTCAGTGGGGAAAAAAATACAAGAAAGGCATTCAATGAATAATTCACATGTAAAATACAGTTACTTTAAAATGTCAAAAATATAAGCAAAAATTATGAAAATTACCTGAAAATTACTTCAGTTACAAGAATACAAAATGTATCTATCTTTTAAATGTCTATTTTATTTATACCAATATTTGTTGATACCCAGTATTCTGCTTACGCACTCCTGCTCTTCATGACATGCTAATGCACTTAATAAGCTTTTGTGATTTAGCTTAATGAATATTATTGTAATGTCCAATTGTAATGTAATATGTTTGTCAATGACTAATTTGTTAATGCTTGCTGATAATGTAGAGCATGAATGTAAAGCTGCACAATGTGTAGGTCCACACTGAAAGAACTCACACATAACCCAATTATGCATGAGTACAAGTCTTCTAACTCACTGCAGGAGCCAAAACAGAAAAGGAAATTGTTGCTTTGGATAAAAGCATCTGCCAAATGTAATGTAATGTATTGTAACGATATACTTTGCTCCAAAGTTTTGCAATACAGCAAATATGACACATGTGAGGTTTCTTGTCTTAAGATATCTTAATTCCACCTCTGTTTAGTTGTTCTTATTAGGGAATGTTTAGCTGTTTACATTAAGTAACTACTAGCACTAAACTCAGCTAATCAGCAAAACCCGATCTGTGAATCACCAAACAAATCATGTTACCCCATCTGCTGCTAATGAGTTGCTCTGGTTACAAACAGTTTTGTGACTCACTAATAGCTTTTGTTTGAGCTAGTCTTTGTCCCATTTCAGTGCAGCAGACAAATTCGCTACTTTTGTGTCACTTAATGCTAATATAAAATATATGCAAGTCAAACCTAAAAATAAATTGATAAAGAGATTAATACATTTTTTTTAAAAAGCAAAACCTGCCAGGGGTAAATGAGCAAGACATTAGGAGCAAAGTTTAATACACAATCTTAATTCTGAATCTAATTGCAATCTTTAGTGAACATCAGATGATGGAGTTGCCTTGGAAGTGGGTGAACATTTTCATTCAAAATTTCAACAAAATACATTTCCAATTACAAGAATTAACTTTAGGTTAAAACTTAACAAGTGTAACAGACAAATCCCCAGAACGAAAATGGTCAAAATGGCAGTGGACTCAAACTACTATCAAATAAACACAGAACAATGATTATGTACACAGTCCACAGTATCGGGGCAGCAGTGGAAAAAAAAGGATCATTGATTTTGAGTATACGGTCAACATCATGCATATGCTGTTCTATTGACAGGAAAATGTCAGCAGAGCATCCTATGGCCAAGAGTTTTCACAAATGGAAAAGAACTTAATTTTTTGGCACATGAGATAAATCCTGACAACAGGAAATTAGCTCTTTCTGATGACTGTATTTATCTGTGCGATTAAAAAACTTTACACTATGATTTAAGTCACAGAAAACAAGTTCTGTTTTGGATTCATACTCACTGTCAACATATTTCTTGAAATATCACAATCATAAAAACCTCTACAATAATATTAAAACTTTCTTCCTACCTTATTACGTTTTGCTTAATTCGCTTCTGTTCATAATTTCTTTCGTCTGTGAGCAAGATAAAGGACAATTTAATTTTGTGAAAACTACTGTTTCTCATTTTCTTTATTCACTTAAGAACTTTACCCAAGACAAATGTATTCTCGAGAGTATTCCAATCACCATCTTTTTATATTTCTACGTAATGTGATTGTATTGAAATTTTGTTGATCTTAGTCCAAATACCTGTCAAAGAAACTTTCAGTTTCAAAATCAGTATTCTTCACAGACAGCATTTTAAAATGACATAACACTGAACTGCTGCGGTTTTAAATTGAAAAGCTCTCACTGTTGTCTTACTGTTGCTTTCCTGAAATCAGTGAAAAAAAGCATATAAAATGTAAGCTGTAAATAGAAACTAGTGATGCCCTTTGCTTTTGCCCTAAAACATTTTCTTTTTGGCCAAGTTCTTGGTTATCAAAATAATCTTGGTATTTTATTAATATTTTGTCCGAAAATGTGATAGCTTATCATGATGTCGATGAATTTCAGCCCATCTGAACTGCAAATGTAGCAAAAGCTATAAAATAAACAAAGAACAAAGTTTGGCATTTTTCAAGTTTGATTTGTGACTCACCTCATGATGCCTATCCTTTAAGAGGTCTTTCACCTTTTCCACTACTTTGCCGGCCTTGAAATTTTTACATTTCTTTGAACACTTTTTTGATCTTCATAATGAACTAAATGTGATGTTTAGATGTACTAAAGAATGACCCTTTACAACGTTCAGACATCTGATAAGTGAAGTAAATCGCTTATATTTGATGAGCAGAATTCATGCTGGATCTGCCTTGGTTAAAATATTTCAATCCCCCAATCCCTCATCGAAGCCTGTGCTGAATTCACAACATTTCTCAGGGAAGATATCTAACAAGCTGGATACTTCTGTTCTGCTGTCGAATGATATGGACTACTTCAAAACAACCTGAATCATTAGAAGTTACTCTGGCTGTTCAGTCGAATAACATTCTCTTTGTTTGGTACAAAAACATACCAATGGTGTTGTACAACACAAAGCAAGACCTCCCAGGTGCCTCCATGCACTGCTAACTAAGACCTTGTTGCCTCCCGAACTTGAACAAGCCCGCTGCTCCAACACCATTGTGCTGAAATAATAATGACCAGGATCACAGCTAGGGTTGACGGATATTTTAACTCTTTCGTTCTCTTTGCAGACTCTCTCACTTCTTGCTTCAGACAAAGTTGCTCTTGCCGTCCTGCATCTTCCCATTTCCTTTGGGCTTCTATGAGCTCTTGGCGGTTTTCTTGCGTTTCTTCTTAAGACGATAAACATGGAAGGTCTTGTTGTGAAATGTCCTGGTGAAGAGGTTGCTGTAGGCTGCCATGTCTGTCTTAACCGCCTCACAGAATCTAGGGTGAGAGGATGCGACAAGGTCTGGATCGTTGTCCCCTGGGCCATCCATGAGCTGAGAAGACACAGTGGGAATGCCCTTATATATAATAAAGTTGTTCTCATCTCATCCTTATCTTATAAACAGAATAAAAACATCGGTGTGAGTTCCTTTTACATTTATCCCAGCATCACTGTAGTAGGTAATACACAGACATGTAGCCGGGGAAAATATATTAACAGCAGAAAGTGGCAGAAAGTAGACCCTTACTGAGATTGTTAATTAAAGGCCATTTCTACTCCATAAGAAGCAAGAAATTTGTTTTTGCTGCCGAAACAATGAGAATGATTTAAGTTCTTTCTGGCCATGACATATTGTACTTTAGAGTATATTATATTATACTACTGCTTTCCAAGAAGTACTAGCCATTTGAATGTCTTTCTTCTTCTTTCGGCTTTTCCCTTCGGGGGTCGCCAGGACTACACCCCAACAATAAATAAGTAACCTTTTTGCGAATTCACCTCACATAAATCAAAGCCAGGCAAGTGTCATTCACTTCACAGCAACAGGAGCCAACTCGCAAGGGACGTCTCACTACACACCAAGCAGGGGCCTATTCACAACGGCTATTCACTACTCAGCAAGCAGGAGCCACACTCCTATACACCACAGCACACATGAGGGGTGCAAATACCCAGTCTCCTTCCTCCTGCACGTTCCCCAGCCGCACTATACACCAAAATAAATATAGAAATAAGAGGACAGAGAAATCTTCTTATCCTTTCAGCTTTTCCCTTCAGGGGTCGCCACAGTGAATCAACGTTCTCCATCTAACCCTAGTCTCTGTATCCTTCCCTCTCCAACTGCCTTCATAGCTTCTCAAACTACATCCATAAATTTTGTCTTTGGTCTTCCTTAACACCTCCTACCTGGCAGCTCCAATTCCAGTATCTGTCTAACAATATATTCACTATCCTTCCTCTGTATATGACAGAGCCATGTCAGTCTAGCTTATCTGAGCTTCTCTCAAAAACATCTAACATGATACTCCAGGATAGACTCATTCCTGATCCTATCCATCCTAGTCACTCCCAAAGAGAACCTCAACATCTTCATCTCTGCAACCTCTAGTCCTGGCTCCTGTCTTTTCGTCATTGTAACTGTTTCTAGGCCATACAGCATCAGTGGTCTCAACACTGTCTTGTACACCTTTCCTTTTATTCTGGCCGATAGTCTTCTATCACAGAGTACCCCTGACACTTTTCTCTACCCATTCCAACCTGCTTGGACCTGTCTCTTCACCTCTTTTCCACACTCTCCGTTGCTCTGGACTGTTGACCCTAAGTGCCTGAAAACCTCCAACTTCTTGATCTCCGCTCCCTGTGGCCTCACCGTTCCACCCGAGTTCCTCTCATTCACACACATACATTCTGTCTTGCTGTGACTAACTTTCATTTGGGCCAGTGCTGCCACCCTGAGGCTGCATTATTTGGATGTCTTTATGTGCCTTAATAAGCATACTTCATCCTTTCACACTTTCACCCTCAAAACAGTCCATCACTGTAGAAGGATGAATGATAACACTTCTGCTTTTCAATATGAACCACGCCCACTTCAACATTACAGTCTAATCACAAAATTGCTCTCTGACACAACTCATGAAAATGTTGTACCCAGAAGATCTGTGAAGAAGAATAAGCTGCAAGAACTTCCAAACCAGGGCTGTGAGAACAAAATCCAGCTATTTTGTTTTTTGTGGTTCTGGGAACGGACAATACTTCTTGCAGAGTATGTTAAGGCCATAACTGCTGCTTTAGAGTTAAGGATTCTATGCTTAGCTAATTTTCTACTTGCAAATTAAACAAAAAAACAATACTTAAAATTAAATGTTTCAGTTTTTGGGAAATGAAAAAAAAAAAACATAGGAGAAAGGAGAACACAAGAAAAAGAATAAAAGGAGGACAAATTCGCGTAAGGAAACAAAATAACAGAGGGCAAAGAGAATGAATTGAAGGAAAACATAAGGTAAGAATGAAACCGGGAGTACAAAAGACATTAAGAATGCCAGTGAAAGTAACAAATTCTGTTAAAAACTTGGTAAAAGAGAAAACCATCTAATAGAGGATGAGTAAATTAAGGAAACGAGTGACAAAAACAAGGTAGGAATTTAATGAAGCAATGGGGAGAAACTGATAAAAATACATAAATACTGCTATAAATGTACTACAACTAAGAAGCATAGCAAGTGTTTCATCCCTCCCCTGCAATGATAATCTCGGTTGGTTTGCCAATCCAGACATCTATCATGTTGGCTGACCATGTCAGGTACAGAGGGTCACACAAAGAGGGATGGAAGAAAAGACAATCCAGACAACAGTGAGTCAACCCACATGCCCATTGGCCAAGTCCAGCAGGTCACGCAGTCGGCAGCCTCGCTTGTGCCGGCGCTCATAGCAGATGCTGTTCTCCAGAACCACATAGTCAGCACCGACAGCCGTCAGGATGTCACAAACTTCCTCTGGGGAGCGGCGAGCGTAAACCTGGTATACCTGCATGTGCACACACAAACACACACACAGAGGAGGGTTTGTTCAAGACTGAGCTTCAGTACATTTGATCAAACAGGTTCCTCTCCTTTGTTTGCCTTACATACTCTTATTTTTACTCCGTCAAGTCCCGAGATGCTGTACTTTTCCTCCCCATAACAACAACCCCATTAATGCAACAGCCCCATTCAACCTAGTGTCTCAAAACAACTCTCCCATTAACATAAGCCGTTGCAACACTGATTGTGTCAGGAAAATATTCAGATGACAGCTGACAGTGATCACAAGTAAAAGTATCTGTATTTTAACATGCTGAATTTCATCAACGAGAATATTTCCAATATATGCAGGTAGATCAAAATATAACTTATCTCAATATAACTACCTTCTGAGCATGTCTTTGTATGTCTCAGTACAGTACTTTTGTCAACTTACACAGAAACCTCAATACATCTGGCGCACTCATACAGTTGGTAGGGCACTCCACTATGTCCCAGGGCTGACGATGTCCTCGCCTGCATTATTTCCTGAATCTCCCTCCACCTTGGTTGGCTATCATCACACTGACTATCTATTTCACTAATAGGTGGAATATTTGGGGGAGTGCCATTTCTCTTAGCCTTTTCCTATCTTTGTGCAGCTCCTCCAAATACTCCACAAGCTTCTGCACCATAAGAGTACCATACTTCTCCTTTGTAAACAACTCCACAAACCTAAATGGGTCCTTATAAAATGCTGTTCTAGCTCGCTCTTTGCTTTTCTTATTTTCATTAATATTCTCTGCTCTTCTTAGCACCACCAATCATTCCTTCACGTCCCCCAGCAAACAAGCAGTTCCTTCCTCTTCATCCTCTGAGGCTTTACTCTCTGCCTTGGTGCTGGGATCTGCCTCAGCATCAGGGGTGTTGATGTCCTGTGAGCTATGGGTTACTTCCTGCCGCTGGATTTCACTTGACTAAATTAATATACTATTGATATTGATATTCATCAATGCCAAGCCCCTGTGTTCCCAACAGCAAGCACCTCTTCTTCCCTTGATGGATTCTTCCACCACCTTCTTTCACCGATGTTTCATGAAGGTCGGCCCAAAACACCCCAAGAAAGCTTTACAGTAAAATCCAGTGTCCGAGAAACATGCCCTCCATGCCACGTATAGGATCTACAAGAAAACAATCCCACCTTAACTAATTCCCCAGATACCATGCTTCCCCCTTAACCACAACCACTCATTTGCTCGTTCTACTGCCAGAGACATGTTGCTGACTGCAAATTTCAAGCTCTAACCATGAATGTCCGACTGAAACTTTTCCACAAAACCACAACCGCCCAACTCTACAGGCCCCAACTGAGCCCTCCAACTTTGTCACTCTACATCTGCTGCCAAGGCTACTGCTGCTGAGGCAGCATGGGACTCCATGCCATTTCCCAATAGATGAATTAATCATTCTGTCTCGCTTTTCTACCTTTGACAGGGACACCTCATACATGGTCAATGGCCTCATTAACCGAGGCAATGACCCAAACAGCAAACACCACAACTTTCCTGGGAGCCCTGACCCATCTATGCTGGAAATGCCAAGGAAAATTTCCGGCCTCTACTCCCAAAATTGTCCATTATCAATAAGACTTGCATCAAACCATTATAAGTACCACTGCACCACATAGTTCATAACAAGTTTGTTTTCAGTTCTAACGAACCTATCTACAACCTTCCCTTTTCTGATTGAAATACTCCTAGACTTACTTTGCTTAATTTTTATCCTGGCCCACCGCAGGTTACCAATTAACTTCTTCAACACCTTCTAGTACATGGTGCGGTTGACATAATAATTGTCATGTCATACAACTTGACCCGATTAGGAGCCTAGATGTATGACATTGAATCATTACGTAATGCTTTTCTTCTTTGTCTTTCTGTAATTCATTTACTTTTCTTTTTAGAGTAAATATATTAGCAATCTGTTCAATTGGACACCACTCGGTGGTGTCCAGTGCCATCTTCTACGCTGTTGTGTGCTGGGGCAGCAGGCTCAAGACAGCTGACACCAACAGACTCAACAAGCTCATCAGGAGAGCTGGGTCTGTCCTGGGAGTAAAGCTGGAGTCTGTTGTGCAGGTTTCAGAGAGGAGGATGATGAGGAAGCTCCACAGCATCATGGACAACATTCATCACCCCCTGCATGCCACGTTGATGTCCTGTCGGAGCTCTTTCAGTCGTAGACTGATACCACCAAAGAGCTCCACTGAACGACACAAGAGGTCTTTCCTACCTGCGGCTATCAGACTTTTTAATTCCTCTTCCCTCAGCCACAGGGAATCTTCAATCTTTGTAGTTACTGCTAACAGTTAAGACAATTCATAGTTCATTATATTTCTTATTCTTCCTCCTTTCTACTATTATCTATTACTGTTATGTTTTTTACTTGAAACTCTGGCACAACAATTTCCTTCGGGATTAATAAAGTTGTTCTCATCTCATCTCATCTCATCTCAATTGAAAACACATGATTTTTTATACAGATGATGCGGTTACACACTACTTTGTCATCTATCTTTGGAACCGCACATCTTTTACCATTTAGCATTAAAATCAAATAATTAAATACTAATAATCAAAGAATTAAACTGGGATGTACCTGCAAATGGATTTGGGTTTTGAGTTAAAAGTAATTTCTTTACATGGGTGGCTGGTTTACTCATGTTCACAGACTTTTGACATCATCATCTACACCCTGAGCCTCTGTTCATGTTAGAGTGATGCCTGTAGTACCTGTCTAGTTCTCTCACGCAGGTCTTTATCCTCATAATGGGGGTGGTTGGTGAGAACTCTCCCTGTGCACAGCTTGATGCTAGCCAGCAGCTGCATGCTGCCTGCAAACACTGCCTGCTTGGGGGTCTTTGTGCTGCAGTGGAAACAGAGAAGAAACAAAGAACATGTCATTCAGAGAGGCTACAGTTTATCTCATGGCTTCAACTGAAAGAGAAATATAAATGTCTTTTTTTTTTATGGTGCTGGGAGACGGCAGCCAGTTGCACCACCTTCAACTCTTTATTTAATTATCTATTTATTTTTCTTTTGTGTGTGGAATTACATATTGTTCTACTTGGACACTGTGTTGCATGGCGCAGCGTTCTCTTTGTAATATGGGCGAAAAATAGTAACCTACCCTTGGGAAGAACTACTCTGTCTCAATAAATGAGCCCGATTCTTTGCTGTTTGTATTCCAGAGGAGATATGGAGGAGCCTCTGTCGGGGAGGCAAGCTGGCACAACAGTGAGAGAATGGACTGAGAGAGACAGGAGATTTAAGCCCTTCCTGCCCTCAGTCATCATATTGAATGTGAGGTCGCTCACCAACAAAACAGACAAACTGCCAGCCCTCGTCGACAACCAGCATGTCAACAGGGAGTGCAGCATCATGTGTTTCACAAAGACCCGGCTGCATGCGCATACACCGGACAGTGCCATCAATCTAATGGGCTTAACACTGATCTGCGCGGACCTGGGGAGGCAGAGAGGCAAGAAGAGTGGAGGGGGGCTTGCTGTCTATGGTAGCCAGCCTTGCATCACAGTTTGTATCTTTTTTTTTTTTTTAAATAGATAACTTTACTGTTGTTGTCTATGTCCTTCAATAATGTCTCGATTTTAGTGTTATTGTTCAATGTCCTTTGATACCTGTCCTCTGCCCTGTGCTGCTGCGACACCCGAATTTCCCCTATGGAGATCAATAAATTATTATCTTATCTTACCTTATCTTAAACATCAAAGGAATTTGCAGCAGAGAGTTTCAAGGGGGTTTCTCATCATTGCAGGTGCATCCGGCCAAATACAAAATCTTATTGAGTTTTAGTTCTTTTGCACCTTTTGCAACTTCATCAACATATGCCTGGTGTAATCACTGGGCTGTAAATGAGTGTCTAAAAGTTCCATTCAGGCATTTTGTACAGTCCTGTTGTCATGACTCCCAAGGCCAGAGGCATGAACTATCCTCCGCACCTGATAACCACGCCGCACCTGGGAGCAATCCCAGTGATTAAACGGAAGCACATAAAGCGCACCCGGATGTTCAGTCGTCGCCTGGTCTCGGTTGTAAGAGCCTGAATAAACAACCCAGCAATCCTACGCCACTGTGTCTGTCCTCCTGGGGAGCCTAATGTAACACCTGTGATGTGTCCCAGCAGGAGAAACGCAAACACACAAACACATTATAAAACATCGAAAGCTTTTCTGCAGACAAGTGAAACTACAAAAGGCATGCAAAAAAAAAAGGTTGAGCTTGGCCTGGCCTGACGTGTTAACAAAATGGATGACAGCTCACACACTATATACTTGTGTACCTGTATGTCCGACTTACAAAACTGCCTTTATCTCAAAAGGGGCCCGAAAAGGCCCCAGACAATGCCATGTCAGTGGCCATGTTTACCAAGGAGGTCAGTCCTAACCTTAACTTGTTCCCTCAGATGACTTTAACATAGATGATTGCATCTGCACTGTCAGAAGGCCAAGAACCAGCTACAGCAGATAAGATTGGGTTGGGGGACAATATATGAGGACTCTAAAATGATTATTGGCTGAAAAGAATTTTAGTTTTAACTCCTTGTAATCATATATTATTTACAAAAATTGATACTAATTTAAGTTTTGCTGCACTCTATAAATGAAAGATATCTTCATTTTTTCCTTCTCAATTTTTGTGATTATAGTAGAGAACTCAGTGATAGCAAATCCTTATTTCATTTAAAACAAGGGGACAGAGTCAACTATTGCTGTTTTTATTAATTGAGCATTTTACCTAAAGGGTAGTTCTTGTAGACTTTTGCAAGTTGATTTTGCCTAACAGCATGAAGGATCCCGGTTCAATTTCCACAGGGAGACTTTCTTGTATGGAGTATCTAAATTCTCCCTGTGTCCGCATTGGTTTCCTCCAGGTTCTCCAGTTTCCCTCCCACATTCCACATGCAGAAAACATGCAGAAGGTTAAGTAGGAAAGTGTGGGAATGAGAGAATAATTAGTTAATTACTCTCTATATGTGAGACTAGTGACTAGTCAAGATTGTACCTCACCTCTTTCCAAATAGCAACTGCTCCAGCATACCTGTAACCCTAAGTGCAGCATAAGTTGTCGATAATAATAATAATAATGATAACAATAATAATATTACAAATACAATATTTGTTTTCAAAAGGTTGATAGAGAACCTTTGTAGATCTAAAAGAAAGCATTTGACAAGGGGCTATGAGGTGCTATTGTTAAATCAAAATCTTTCTGTGCAAATATCTCATTTCACAATGTGGATACCTCCCGCTTCTACCTCTAATATACCGTATTTTCACATCCATAAGGCGCACCGTACTAAAAGGTGCAGTCTCAGTTATGTATGGCATTACTGTATTTAACACACACATAAGGCAGACCTGACTATAGGGCCCAGGTTTTATATACAATCCACGCCCACACTTCCCCCTTTAACGTTCTCATGGTGTCCTCTACTACGTCCGCTTTACAACAACAGCACACACAAGCATTCAAGTTTGCATATTTAAAAATAGAGCGGGAGCAAAACTGAGTTTGGTATTCACATTTTTTTTATCGGTAACCATCATCAATCGAACCCATGAAAGTCCTCATCCTCTGTTTCTGATTTGGAAAGCTGCGCTAAATCGCCATCAAACATGCCAGGTTCACTTTCCTCACTGTCAGTCACTTTCCGTGACGCGCAGCTCCTCAGAAATGATGCCTGCTTCTGCGAAAGCTCGAACAGTGCCAGCGGAAACGTTAGCCCAAGCATTTAAAATCCATTCACAAATTGGGGCGTAACTCGCCCGGTACTGCCTTCCACTCTTAGTGAAACCATGGTCTCCAAGAAGACTTTTTGTACCCCGTTGTGTGTATCACTACCGCGCTGGTCCCCTTCTTCTCCACACTGTGACTCACCGGGATGTCGAAAGTGAGCAGCATCTTGTCCGTGTTGGTGATGTGGCTGAGCTGGATGTGTTCATCGGCGATGTTTTCAGGGTTGTTAAAACAACGATCTTCTGCATAACGCACATACCCGTTCTTTTATATACAATCAACGCCCGCACTTCCCCCTATAACGTTCTCACAGTGTTCGCTACTACGCACACAGGGCACACTGCACTATAGGGCGCGCTGCACATTTTGAAGAAAATCAAAGACTTTTATGTGCGCCTTATAGTCGTGAAAATACGGTATGTAATTTTTTTTTTTTCTCTCTAGTGGATGCAGCTTATAGATTACTCCATAGTCCAGGAAACACAGTACTTAACATCCTCCACCTCCCTTATATTCACTCACTGGGAGCCCATGATTCCACTTGTGCCTCTTCTTCACACACATAGTCTGTCATGCTGTGGCAAACCTTCATTCCTCTCCTGCTAAGGGCATACCTCCATCTCGAGATTTTCCTTCACCTGCTGCTGCTTCATTGTATGGCTCATGAATTTTATTCCCCTATAGTTACAGCAATTCTGGAAACGCAGCCTCAGGGTGGCACGGGCCGGTGTCTCCCTGAGCCTGCCTTTGGGGGGCACCACCCGGTGTCTCCCTGAGTTGGCCCCAAGCCCAGATAAATGCAGAGAGTTGTGTCAGGAAGAGCATCCGGCGTAAAACTATTGCCAAAACCAACCATGCGAATCAAACATAATAACCAGATCATACTGGATTGGTCGGGGCCCGGGTTAACAATGTCCGCCATTGATACGGATGACCTAGAGGGAACCAATGGAAACTGGGCTACTGTCGCTCAAAGAAGGAGATGAGGAAGGCATGTTTGGAAGCAGAGATAGAAGAGGCAAGGCAAGAGTCTGGGACTGAGAGTAGGGTTTGAATATTGGGACTATGACAGGAAAAGGAGTTGGTCGACATGATTCAGAGGAGGATAATGGATATACTGTGTGTCCAGGAGACCAGGAAGAAAGGTAATACGGCTAGAAGCTTAGGGCCAGGCTTTTAGTTATACTATAATGGCACTGAAAAAAAAAGAAATGGAGTAGGAGTTATCTTGAAGGAGGAGTTTGTTAGGAATGGGTGTGAAACTGAAAATTGATGTTGTGATGCTCAATGTGGTTCGTGGCTATGCCCCGCAGGTGGGATGTGAGTTTGAGGACAGGGTGGAGTTCTGGAATGAGCTAGATGAGGTGATGCAGAATATCAGCAGATGAGAGTTGTAATTGGTAAAGACTTCAATGGACATGGTGGTGCAGGCAATAGAGGGGATGAAGAAGTAATGGGCAGATTTGGTATACAGGATAGGAAGGCAGAGGGACAGATGGTAGTTGATTTTGCAAAAAGGATGGAAATGGCTGTAGTGAATACTTTTTTCGGGAAAAGACAGGAACATGGGGTGGCTAATAAGAACAGAGATAGGAGCATGCAGGTAGACTACATCTTGTATGGATAACTGGACAGAGATCAGTGACTATAAAGTAGATGTAGGTGAGAGCATAGCTATACAGCATAGGATGGTGGTTTGTAGTATGACTATGGTGACAACGGAGATCAAGAGGACAAAGGCAGAGCAGAGGACAAAAAGGTGGAAGCTGAAAAGGGAGGTGTGTTGTATGGTTTTCAGGGAAAAGTTGAGAAAGGCTCTGGTTGGTCAGACAGAGCTTAATTTGACACACCAACAAAATACAACTAGAACTTGAACATCGGGGATCATCTAAATATACCTGGCTTAACCACGCGCCCCGACCGTTAGTCCCGTGGGGTGAGAGACCACGCCCCTTCGTTGCCGCCACACCATCCCTTTATAATTACTTCAGGCCTACTCATCACAGTGATGACAGAGTAAGGATTGAGGTAATTGATTGTGAAGCTGAAGTTGGAGGGCCCCTGCGTATGCGGGAGTGGGGGTAAGCTGACCCTAATTGTCAGTTTGTTGCCATGGGGAACATTGGTACATTGGTACAATGTCTACTAATTGTTTTTGATCCACACAAGAACAACTCCTATTAAGACAGATGATCTCTTGTCATCAAAACCTTCAATTCTATACTTAAAAAAAGCTTCAGCTTTGGAATGAATGAATAGAAATCCTTTGGATTTTAACCACACTTCAATGTGATTAAAATGCAAAATTACAGCTGAGATTCTGCACTTTAAGTCCATATTGATCATATAATTGTGTCCTGAATATGTTTTTGTAAACAGCTAAAATAACAAAACTTGTGTCACTGAACAATTTTTTCTGGGCCTAACTGTATATTAGAATTTAGGTCAAGGGTATTGATTTTTTTAACTACACTGTACAGATCATTAAAATACTGCTAATGAATAACACATAAATTTGCAAGTTGTATGTTACTGTGTTGCCCCCCTTCTTGGATCCACAGGTTGGATCCCAACCTTGCCTGGCTACCAGTGAACATCTCATGGTGCATTACACTTAGAAAAATAAATTACCTTCCAACCAAATCATTTCCCTTTGTGAAATAGCCCCATGTGCTCTTGGCTAAAATGGCCAGTTTCACAGACTTCATTGCAATGATTTTTTTTTCTACTTGTGGTTTGCATGTGCAGCATGAAATGCAACCAAGTCTACCTTTTACTATAATTTCTTCCTGCTGTTAGAGCTTTAGTGGTTGAAGTCACCCCAACGCCCTCACGGGTAGTGCGTCTTGATCACAGACCCACAAAAAAGATTTGACATTCTGTGACAGTCACCAACAGTAATCACAAGCCTATGAACTGCACCACTTCTGCTTTATGAAGGTTTTCTCATGTTTATTGACAAGTGCTGGGGGAAATATGCTGTATGACTTTAGGAGTCTAAGCAAATATCTGGTACTGTTTGCTGCTTTGCTGGTGACATTCATGGAGTGAGATGTTCACACTAGGGCAGCACAGTGGCGCAGTGGTTAGCGCTTTGGCCTCACAGCATGAACGACCCTGGTCCAATTCCGACGGTGGAGTTTTGCATGCTCTCCTTGTGTCTGCGTAGGTTTCCTCTCATCTCCCCCTCCCTGAATCCTGTTGAATCAATAAACCCCCAAGAATTCTTCTTCTTCTTCTTTCGGCCCCGTCAGGGGTCGCCACAGCGAGTCAACTTTCTCCATCTAACCCTATTCTCTGTATCCTCCTCTCTCACACCAACTACCTTCATATCCTCTCTCACCACGTCAATAAATCTTCTCTTTGGTCTTCCTCGAGACCTCTTGCCTGGCAGCTCCAATTCCAGCATCCGTCTGCCAATATATTCTCTATCCCTCCTCTATACATGACCGAACCATCTCAGTCTGGCTTCTCTGGCCTTCTCTCCAAAACGTCTAACATGTGCTGTTCCTCTGATAGACTCATTCCTGATCCTATCCATCCTGGTCACTCCCAAAGAGAACCTCAACATCCTCATCTCTGCAACCTCTAGTTCTGCCTGCTGTATTTTCATCATTGTAACAGTTTTTAGTCCATACATCATCGCTGGTCTCAACACTGTCTTGTACACCTTTCCTTTTATTCTGGCCGATAGTCTTCTATCACATAGTACCCCTGACACTTTTCTCTACCCATTCCAACCTGCTTGAACCCCTCTCTTCACCTCTTTTCCACACTCTCCGTTGCTCTGGACTGTTGACCCTAAGTGCCTGAAATCCTCCAGCTTCTTGATCTCCACTCCCTGTATCCTCACCGTTCCACCCGAGTTCCTCTCATTCACACACACATATATTCTGTCTTGCTGCGACTAACTTTCATTCCTCTCCTTTCCAGAGCATACCTCCACCTCTCTAGATTTTCCTCTACCTGTTGTCTGCTCTCACTAGAGATCACAATGTCATCCGCAAACATCATGGTCCATGGGGACTCCTGTGTAACCTCATCTGTCAGCCTATCCATCACCATACGAACAAGAAGGGGCTCAGAACTGTCCCACCTCCACCTTGTACTTCTAAACCCCCAAGAATTAAAAAGAACAAAATAAAAAAAAAAACTTTCAAATTCCTCTCACCTCCAACTAGAAGGACTAGTTCACAAACCAATCTAATGGCTCATATCTGCTTTTTACCCAAAACACACACCTCGCAGGGAGGTCAGGGATCATTTCCCAATCTTAACTATAAATAGTTGCAGAAATGCGGGTGATACTGATTACTAGCATCAAGCAACAATCTACAGGGATGTTGAGCAAGGATGGCACAAAATCCTTTGCTGTCATGTCTGCACTGTTACATGATGACAATGACAGCTCAGCACTGATGACAAAAAAAAGACAGATGCCCAGATTTGCAAACATAAAAAAACACATACCAGCCGTGGCTTCCAAATCAAAGCTCTATCTCAGATCCATAAGGGCAACTTCTCTTGATATGAGGCCTGGCCTTAGAGACCCTGAGGTGGGCTCCAGCTGTGCCAAAAGCTGGGGCAACAGGTCCTTTTCAGCTCCCCTGTATCTGATTCAAAGAATGACCCTTTGGGGCTCAAGTAAGTGGGCTATTCGCCACCACAAACAAACCAGACACACACATAAACACATGCACAAGCCGGCAAGTGCATGGAGAATAGTCAAGGACATCAGGCAAAGGAAAGCTTCAACTTACACAAACAAGATAACCAGATTTTCTGATATGTACAAAAGTGTGTGTGTGTGTGCTTGTGTACCTAATCCAGGTCATGAGCTCCACAGTGTCTGGATCATAAAACTCCCTCAGCTCTGATATCTCCTCCATGATCTTGGGCCATAACTGGTGGGGCAAGAGAAAAAAACCCTAATTACTAATAAAATTAGTGCAATTGCTTCACCTTCCCTTTTAAGATTGAATGCCTTTCTTCATCATCTTTAATTTCTGCTTTTTTCATACCACTGTTCATAAAATGTACTGATATAAAATGCACATGAACATAAACCTACAAGGAAAGGACGTACCTTGTAATACAGATAGCAAATTATTGCCAGTGGAACTGCATACCTGACAAGCCTCAACTGTGGGGGAAACAAGAAAGGGCCTCATTAAGGAATAAAATCATAACAGAGGGGGGCAAGTGTCAGAGGGGAAACTTACACCAGCTCATGCTTATCTAATCAAGACCACATGGACATCTAGTGGCCGCAGTTGGAAGTCCAAGAAGACGGAGCCACGTGCCAGTTGGCTAATTGTCAGACTTGATTGAAGGAAAAAAGTGGCAGCTTCCCACTTGGTGTTTTTCACACCAGCAATATGCACTAACTTAATTCACTGAAATCTGGGCACATTGTTTTTGACTACATTGTTCAATAGGATCTAAGAGAATAGGGGGATACAGGAGGATACACAGAGAAGTGTGCTTAAGCTGATTTAATTGGATTTAAAGGAAAATGCTATTATCATTTTTTGTCAAATGATGATTTAATTTTGGCTGTTTTAACATGTCTATTTCATATTTTCATTCAATTCATTCTTTATATTCTTTACCTTTCAGCTGCTGCTTTCAGGGGTCCCCACAGCAAATCATCATCCTCCATTTAAGCCTAGTCTCTATATGTCTCTCACAACAACTAACCTCATAGTGTTATTGATTACATTGATAAATCATCTCTTTGGTCTTCCTCTAGGCCTACTGCCTGGCAGTTTCAACCTTACCGTCCTTCTATCACTATTCCTCTTAAGTATATGGCCAAAGCATCTCAGTCTGACCTTTCTGACATTATCTCCAAAGCATCTAACATATGCTGTCCCTCTGATGGACATATTCCTGATCCTAGCCATCCTTGCAACTCCCAAGCAGAACCTCACCGCCTTTATCTCTGCTACCTCCAGCCCTTCTTCCTGTCTTTTCCTAGATGACACTGTCTCTGAACCATATAGCAACCATATTGCACCCTGCTCTCACTCCAAATTACAATGACATCTGCAAACACCAGTCCACGGAGATCCCTGTCTAATGTAATTTGTCAGCCCGTTCAGTCATCCCTGCAAACAAGGACACGCTCAGAGCTGATGACCTTGGATTTCTCGTCAAAAAAAACACCACACCTCACCACTGTATCACAGCTTGTATACAAGTCCTGCACCAGTCTAACATACTTCTTCGCCATTAGGACCAACTGCTCTTCCACACTCCATCCACTGTGGTCTATTATATTCACCACTTCTACTCTTCTCTCTTTCATTTTCCTCATTCATCAGCTCTTCCTTTCATTTTCCTTATTCATCAGCTCTTCTCGTTGACATCGTTGACAAAAAGTCATGTTATCTTCGGAGTATTTTAATTGTGAAGTATTTTTCATTTACGATGTTCTGTTTAAGTTATCATTACATGGAGATTATAATCACTAAAGATGCAGACAAATGAATTGTACACATTTGATGACATATTTGTAGATAATTTGTAATTTTCTAAAAGGATTTTTATATTATTTAGAACACATAAATGGAAAGTCTTTGCTTGATATGCTATACTTCCCTTTTGCTTCAAACACGGAGCGTCATTTCAGCTTGCTTGATGCCAATATTAACAAGGAGTTTCCCAAAGAGAGTGATCTTCGCAATCTCTGGGTTTGCATGTTGCAACATATGCCATAAAAACTGTCTTTTTTGTTTTCAAAAGTTTAGGATTCAAAAATGACCAGAGCCAGACATGAAAGTGGTTATGGAAAAAAAATAATGTCAGGTGACTAGCCCAGCAGATGTGAGAAAATACTTGTTAATACTGTTCTGCAAGAGATAAGCGTTGACATTACTATTGTGTAGGTGCCGGCAATGATTTGTTGTGCAGCTCTATGTGATGCGTTTTTTGGGTTTTTATGGTTGCTGAGTTGACCAACGCCGCAATAAATAATACATGTTTTTCTTATGGTACAAAAATCCTGTCAATTTATACATTTTATACACAAGAAAGTGATTTAAAGGGTATAATAAATTTATAATGATAGCAGTATGACAGGATTTGGACCCAAAAAGCATTAAGTAAATCTCAAAATGGGATTTATTTTGATTTGAAAGAATCAGATATTTTCATATCAATATTAAGTTGCAGAGTGTTAGGAGCAGACATAAGCTGTAGCTTTCCCAACACAGTATTTCAAAATCTTTCATTATTCATCATTATTAGAAGCTTTGAACCCATATATAAACCTTCTGCAAGATGAGGGGAGCCACATCTCTCCCTGATAATAAAAACACTGGATGTGTGAACTGCAGATTGTTGGGTTCTTACCAAAACTTTGGTGTTACATCTCAGTATGCCAAGGACCAGAGACCACACCTCAGTGCCACAGACACCGTAGGCTGCCACCACACACATGTGGCCAGTCCAGATATACTTCATCCTGGAAAGAAGGAAAATACACAAAAAATATCACTCATTGACAAATAGAAACAAAATTCTTTATCTTTGAAAAGACACTGAGTTTCAAAACACCCTGAGTTTCAATTCCTCTCTTTAAGATAGCAGAAGACTTTAAATGGAGTCCTGTCCTGAGACCAGTCATGATAAAATGATTCAGATGGCATAATTTTACATTTTTTACTTACAGAAGTAATATACTGAGTAAATGAATTATGAGTGCAAGAAGGTAGGAAAAGGAAAAAAGAAGGCAAAAACTCCCGTAAGGAAGCCAGTACAGAAGGTAGACTTTAGCGCAAAAGCCCATACTGATTTCCATTTTCCAAACCAGTAGAGTGGACAAAGGTAATCTGAATAGAAGGGGGGTATTTCCATTCCCCATTACTATTTCCAGACTCAAGGAAAGCCCACATACTGCAGTTGATTTTGTTTTGCGCCAAGGAAGACAAATATCAGACTAAAAACCGAATAAGCAAGTAAGCTAGAGCACAAGACCAAAAGATCTAACTGAGCCCAGGTAAAATGTTAACAACAGATGTTTGCAGATGTTTGTGCCAAGATGAAGTTATCTTTGACCAGCAAACCTGGAATTAAGATTAATGAAGGTGACAAAGACTCCCTTTTTCTTTTTCTTTTCTTCCATTGAGTCAAGAGCACTGTTATGACAGATGTTGGGGGCGTGAGTGAGGGGTACTTCTTTTGACAGAACCAATTAATATATTAATATAAGATTAATATAGCAGCCAGAATCTGTCGTTTGCTTTCAGTTGAGAGCAGCATATATTTTAAAGGGGGCTCTTTTCACAGATATGCTGCAAAAGCTACTGTTGTTCCCATTGCCATTTCCATGGAGAAACTTCCAAGTCAATGGCCATTGTAGTGGAACATGTTTCTCCATTTTCTTCTGCCTGTAATGTGTGGAGGCTGCCATTTTTCACAAACATAATAGAAGAGGGCTGGCATTGTCCCCTCTTCTGCTGCAAGTGGAGGCATCAGAGGGTGAGAGGATGTTGTCCACGTTGACGGTAACACAGAAATGGCTGGTTCAGAGATGGTTGTTTGTCCTGCTTTAGACAAATTTGCAATTGGAGACTCATTCACAAGACTCATGACGGAGTAAATCACTGTTTGAATGGACACTGCAGGTTAAGACATCTGAAGGCTTATGCCTGATGGATATCACAGTGAGAAACCATGACATTGTGGCGGACACAAAGGGGTGTGGTCTCTCACCCCGAGGGACTAGGGGTCGAGGGGCGTGGTTAAGCCGGGAGTATATAGATGATCCCGGATGTTCAAGTTCCAGTTTGTAATGTGTTGGTGTTACTATAAACGTTAAAATTCCTGCAACGCCTCCGCCATCGTTCATCGCTCGAAACACCACAACATACCATTTATTTTTCCTTCAAATCTGACTTCCGATATACATTAGGACTGTTTCCACACTGATTGTGGAACACATAATAAGCATAAGGCTTCTATGAGAAATGCACTTATCAAAAGGAAGTGCACGTTTAAGTTAAAGGACTTATCTACATTCTGATATGAAGCATTTCCATGATTAATGGAAGCAAAATAGCCACAAAGCAAAACTAAAAAATAACCAAAAGTGAGATAAAAAAATGTTGACGCAGGGAGATGAATCCACAAACACAAAAAATTGATCCATACTATCAGAATGCAAAGGACAAATCCGGCAAAAAGACATTACTCCTTGTACTGCTAGCCCTTTGTTCTTCATCAGCACTTTATGGAGAAAACCCTGATATCCAAATTGTCACTTTTTTGGACTTCTTGTTGAAATATTCAGCTCTGAAGAAGCCTCTCTGATGAGGGGTAAACTCAAGATACTCAAGTCCAGTTGCCACGACAACAAGATTTTGGCAAGAATTCACCCGTGTATTCTTAACCTGTGCAATTCAAGTGACCAAGAATTGCAATATGTTACTCAACTCTTGTCTTAAGACTGCCAGCTGAGAATAATTACTTTTAAATCTAGGGAGGATTATGTAGACCCATGGTTATGAATGGAAATGCTTACAGGATGGGAGGTAAATATTACAGCTTCCAGAGGGAAAAGAGGTAGGATTCTGCGTCTGTGAGGAAGACTTTCAAAATCATATGAAATATGTGGCCTGAACACCAGGATATTACTCTCCAAGAGCCTGAGCTTTTTATAATGCAGCAGAAAGCTACTTGCACAGCGGAATGTTTGCGTGGCATTGGGGTGTCAGCATCTGCTCTCCCTTACAAGAACATTCCAAGCATTCAAAACATTAAGTAGGTCTGGAGAGTCCCTGAGTATCAACCGGTAATCCTGTGCATGCAATGGTTGTTCACCTCATGGTGCTGAGTGCCAGAAGGCCGAAGAATAGTGTATGTAACAAATTATAGGCCACATCTGGACGAAATGCGCTGGTTTGACCTTCGCTAGTTTCTTTCAACTGCCCAGCTGAAAGAACTCTAGTTTGGCTGAAGAAGAAGAAAAGGAAAGAACCTGTTAATATATAAAACATTAGGGGAAGGGGGGTAGAATTATTCACATTTTTCACATTTCAGAAGTGGTGATTCAGTTTTCAGTGGTTGTTCACAATATTAGCAGTCTCAGTGAAAAAAGTAAGTCCCGTGTGCAGGTCTCAATACACTGAAAACACAGAGGCGTAGATGTCAGTCACACAATCTGGGTTAATGCACCCAGCCAAACAGACCTCGGTATCTATTTTAATGCAGATTCAATTAGGTGCCTTCTATGTAAGGTGTACTAATGTGGATAAAATTGATTCCTGAAATGGGAAATGTGTCTTTTTTCTTTGTATTCCACATCTCCAACACTAGAGGGTGAGTTGATATGCTAATGTAATTAGTGCAATGCAGCACCTCACCTTGTACGGCAGGCAAATGATGAGGCGTCTGGCTGAATATTTAGGGTTTTGGTGCACGAAGCAGCAAGCCCATGGCTATAAATCTGCAGTAAGATAACAGCGAGCCAGCGCAAGGAGTACTAAGATAGAATGGTGCTCTGACCTAACTTTGTGCTCAACAAAAACAAAAAAATATTGTTCACACAGTTGTATGCCATTACCAGCAGACTATTCGTATTTAAAATTAGCCAAAAACATTTTTCATACAGCAAAGGTGACATTGATGTCTCCAGAACAAAAGTCAGGATGGTGTAAGCAACTTACGATGCAAGACCATGCAAATCTTGCTAATAAATACACTATTTGACTTCAAAAGTTTCTTCTTGACAAGAGAATTGTGAATCATTTGTCGGTTTCTATCCTTTTCTTTCACTTATTTTACAAAGTAAATTCAATTGTAGAATAAAATTAATTAATTGAACCTTTTGATTTTCCGCTTTTAAATCATGCAACAGGGCAAGCTAAATCAAATCTTTTCAGCAATTTGAGCTAATTTCAATGTACATTTCAGGCACTTACAGTTGCAGTATGTTGCAAGTTTTTTTCAAGCATTTATGTATTTCTTTAATGTGTTGACGAAAAATCAATTACATTTGAGATATTTGTCTATTATCTTGTGTCCAAGATCACTGAACATTGTAGTAATTCATGTTATACATTTGTAATAAATTTAAATAGTACGTGTAATACTTAACTTAAGTAAAGTGGAATAAATTATATTACATGCTTGTGAATGTTTAGATTTTGTATGATTTGCAGGTGGTTATTTTTCCTATTTCAAGTTTTTTTTCTCCTTAAAAGAACTTTTTGCTCAATACCAATTTAAATGTTTTCATTCTTCCTTTTTAACGCCAGCCACTCCGAATTTGTGTTCTCAGGTTATCCTTTAATAACGTACAACTATTTTCCAGTAATTTACGTAAAATTATATCTTTTTAAATTTTTCATACTGGAGACTGCCAACAAAAGTGTAAGAAACAAGTCAGTTGAGCACAACTGAATAGGTCAGTGTCATGACAAGTACTGATGTGTTACTGATGAGGTATTTTGCCAAAGTGTGATGGTAACTAAAGAAAAAGGAAAATTAATAATGTTAGACATTGCACAATCTTATCAATCGCAATCAGTATTTTCTAGATGAAAAGCTGATCACTTCTGCCACTGGCAGTAACCTAACATAAGGCTGTCTTCCTACCTGAGGTTAGACACAGCAGCGACAGCCAGCAGGCCTCCCAAAAGTAGTATGGTGAGGGTGTACGGATACAGCACTAGGGTCTCGGCCAGGCGCTCCAAGGTGTCAAGGGGCAGCAGGCCAAAGGCTTCCTCACACAAATATAAGCTGGCGTCAAAATTCCTGCTGGGGACAGATTCAACCTCTTTTGTTCACATCAGTAATTTATCAGCTTGAATCCTTAAGTATTTCTTCATCCCCAGTGTTTTTTTTTTTTTCATTTGTCTCTTTTCTCATCTGCTTGCTATATTTTATGAGAAGTACTTTGCAATCTGATCATGATGCAGTTTTTCGATAGGAATCAAATCACTGCCAGCCCTTTTAAGAGACTGAAGCTTATTTGGATTTTTGTAATCTGAGTAACTGCATCCAGCCCATTTAAAAGAGAAATTAAACCCTCCATGCTGCGCTTCTGATTCATATTTTCATTGAACATTTATCATATTCAAATTGCAAACATGCCTAAACAAATTAAGTGATTGGAAAATAAACCACAGTGACCCTGATCTTGGGCCCCCAAAATCTAGTAAGTTCTTTTTTGGATTTTAGTGAAAGTTTGAAATTTTGGAAAATATTAGCTATTTATCTACTGGCCTTATAAGAATTTAAAAGTCCTCGAAACATCCAATAAATAGTCAGTTAACAATTATAAAACACTTTGGGTACAAAAACAGAGCTGAATTAATTAAGTCAGTATGATACCATATTTTTAATGCCATCCAGACTTTCCTGCTACTTTCCTACTGCTTATTGAACATATCTACTTATTTCTTTAATCTTTTTTATCAGTGAAAGAACCACTGCAAGAATGCACAAACAATTCATTGTGCTAAATGTCATTTGAGGCACAATTTTTTTTTGTGCTAAGTGTTATACACGTAAGGGTTCTACCAAAGCAAAACAAACAAACAAAACTGAATTAATCAAATAAGCTAGACATGACAATACTTTTTATTAAATAAGGGCATTATTGCATCGGGGCAGTGCCTATCACCCTACACATCTGTTAGCTAGGGGACATGGTTTACATCCCTGGTGCTTTCTGAAACAATGTGTTCCTTTGCCAGTTTGGTTAGGAGGGCTGGAAATAAAGTTTGGATTGGCCTTCATCTCCATTAACTTCTCTGATCCTGCCACATTGGCAACCCCATATTAAACATGTCTGACTCAGATGAAGTGTGTAAATCCACTAAAACTCCCACAGCCGGCTTTTCTCGTCATGGCTATCAAGCTTCCGGAGTTATGGCACAGCGACCTGGCCTCCTGGTTCCAGCATGTTGAAGTGCTTTTTCACCTGAATGGAATTTTCACAGAAGATAAGAGGTGCTTTTTCATGATGCTGCCCTGCAGTTGTTGCGTGACCTGCTACAACATAGTAGATTCTGACATAATGCACACTAATCATTTATCTTAATTATTTTTTATTCTAATGACTTTACAGATGCCATATACTGATTTGTATAATAGTAAAAGACAAATAAGGAATTGAAATTAATTAATTAGCACTGTTGTGAGTAGCTGAACTGTGCCATTACAATTCACAGGGTTAGAAAGGAAGTGGTGAATAGTAGAGTCAAATGAGGGGTAGCAGAGGCTGAGAGTGCAGGCAGTTCACCATAGCCCCCTGAATAATTGAAAGACCAATCGTGTGGTGTTGTGTTTGAGCTCTTAAATCTGCCAGCCTAAGGCCTATTTCTTACTACAGAGCATCTGAACGTGCACTGCCACCTTTACGATGGGGAGCCTGTGGCTGTGATGTCTTCATCTATCATTTACTCACACTAAGGTATGCCCTACTAATCCAGCAATGAGTAATACAGTAACGCGGAATCAAGTCTTGAGGTGGGTATTCAATTCTGTCCTCAAAAATGGCATGTGTTTCAGAGGAGAGCCACTGTTGAAAAAAAAAAAAGCAGATTTTGTATATGTCTGCAGTTTTGTTTTCATACCTAGTGGATCCCAGGGCAAACTTCGACATGAGAAATTTAAAGATGTGCTCATCTGATTTGAGCTGAAGCAAAATCTGTAGATACACACACGCACGCACGCACGCACGCACACACACACACACACACACACACAGTCATTTTCAGGAACAAAACACTGCAATGAAGTGTAAATAACAAAATAAACTGAATAGTGTGGGGGGGTATAGGGAGAAGACTATGATGGGCCAGGGTGTTCCTTTTGATACAACATGCAGATGACTAGCACACACATTGTGATAAACAGGTGAAAAGGGCTACCTTGTCCGCTTTTAATGTCTCTTTTACTTGGAAAAAGGTCGAAGAGCAGAAGTACCTTGACAAAGTAGTTGATGGTAACAGTGAGGATGAGCACCAGAAGGCTGTGGAGAAGCAGTTTCCCCAGACGGACCAACAGGCTCCCAGTCTTTAGACTAGCCTGAAGAACAGGGCCAATCAGTAGTGATAATGTCCACAGCACTTGAAAACAGGGGTTCCCAGTATGTCGATCGCGATCTACTGACCGAAGGTAATGTTGGTAGATTGCACGCCAATCAAAGTCTGTCATCCATCCTCCCTACAGCACTTGAAAAAAAGTAGTCCCTCGCTATAACGCAGTTCACCTTTCCCAGCCTCCATGTTTCGTGGTACTAATTTATATAGATTTTTTGTCATACCACAGGTTTTTGTGGTAAAAATGTATTGTAACATCTGACTGGATGTGTTCAAGGATGACTAGTTCTCGGTTAACAAACCTTTCTTTAATTAGAACAGTTACGCCAAAAAACCCACAACAACAGCAGCTCAAATTAACCTTATCTCCTCTCATACTTGGCTGGGTATGTGCGAACACACCCAGCCCCCATGTTCACACTCACAGGCAGTAGGAAATCATAAGGAATCTAAACATTACTCTCAACATTACCACAGAGTTAAAACAGTATTTTTATTTTTTATGGTAAAATAAGCATGGTGCAGAGCATGGTGTTCTGTATCCTGAGCTATGGCTGGCTCAGCGACCACAGCATCATTATCTGCATCTCCTGCGCATGCCATGTATTCAGCACCTCGCCTTGTCTGTTTCACATTAGACATGAAATCACCATTTAAGAGTATAGGAAGTGTTTATAAGCATCATAAAGCTTTGAAATATTTATAAATAATACAATACAAATATGGTTGCTACTTTGCAGATATTTGTTGATCATAACTGGCTCTAGAACACAAACCCTGCGCTAAATGAATGACTACTGTACAGGGGAGCTAGTTTGAGATTCTGTTTTTGTTGACACACGAGTCACCATCCCGTGTCCAGACAACTGCAAGTTCTAGCAAGCTAAAAGATAAGTAAGCCTTTCAAATTATTATTTATGACGAAAGGGTCAAACATGAGTGAGTGAGCCGAATAAAGTAAGAAACTGAAAACTTTTCACTTCCATGAGCAATGGACTTGCGCAATGTCACATTCAAAGTGAATTTGCCTAATCTGTCTTTGCCTGAATCTTCTTTCAGACATAAAAGCTACAACAGAAATTTCTTCCAAATAAGCGAGATAGGGAGAAAGGGGATGAAACTAAAATCAAAGTTGTCCAGACAGCAGTAATTTTTCTCAGGACTAATTTTGAAAGCTGAAGACCAGCTACTGGCAGCTACTGTCCAGACTATGCTGCTAACTGCATGGGTTCAATGGCAATTAACAGTGAGGCAACTACCAAAATGTAGTCTCTTGTAGTGTGCTGTAAGGGTTCATGTAGTTATGCAACATACACAAACATATATTGTGTTATATAGATAAATATATATTCAACTTTTTCAGTGTAGGTAAATTATTTTCACATGGTCATTTAAAAAGTGACTATGGGCACACCTACTTTAAAATATGATGTTTTTTTTTATTGTTTAGCTCTTTATTTAACTGTTGCCATTTTAATAGAAATTACTTAACACTAGGTCTTATATAATTGTTGTCTTGTCCAGTTGAATTTTTCTGTAATTGTTTCTGGGATCAAATGTGATTAAGCTGAATGAGTTAGGAGCCAAAGTGGAAATGTCTGCTTTGTATAAACTGGACTTCATCTGCTGAACAGGCCTGCTCATTCATGTTCAGTCTGACCTGGTAGTGCCTGATGAATACCGATGCCAGGATGAAGCTCAGCACCAGAGATCCCAGTATCATGGAATTGCAGAACTGGAGGAGCCATACGCTCAGCAGACTGCTCACCTGAACAAAATACAATGTAGTCACCTGGAAACAAAGAATCATGACTATCAGCAAAATACACACAACTACTGCAACATTTGTTGTTATGTTAGGACAGAAAATTCAGCGCAATATTGAGTAATTTGAATTGTCTTCACCAACAATGTTCTTTTACTTAAAGTAAAAAAATATATATTCCTGAAAGACAGAAATTGATGGGAATTACCTATGGTGATTTCTGTCTACTTATGGGTGATTTGTGATTTTCTTTTTCATATTTTTGTCAATTTGTTTCCCATGGTTTTGCAAGTACAATTATTTTTATATTTTAAGTAATTTTAAGTACCATTATTCTCAATTAACAGGTTGGCACCAAGAAATATTCTCATGCCGATCAGAGCCAATTGTGACCATCAAATTGGCCAAAATGCATGGCTTTGGATGTTTATCCACTGATAACCTGGAAGATAGGCAATTCATCACACAAAAATGACTCATGACTGAAAAATGAGACACACTGCTGAGAAATACAAGAAAGACAAATATGATCCTTCTCAGAGAGTAATGGAGAGATTACAGAGATTACAGGCCTTTCAGTGATCTTCATGAGTTTCCATCACTTGTATTTTTATGGAAAAAATTTAACCTGGGTTTTCTGGATTTTCCATTTGTTAGTTCTTGTCAGAATCTTTTTGTCTTGGAAACTGGACTTGAATTCTTTCACTTGAAGCTGTTTCACCACTCATCTGAGAAACTTCTTCGGTTCTAATGTCCAAGGGGAGTTTCCAAATGACTGTCAAGTTTTTGGGCAGGTCTATCAGCACCCTCCAAACAACCAGGAAAGACCCACCACCAGAGTCAACATTCCCATTACCCTCAGTTCATCCAACAGGTTTCACTTTTTGTTTAGCTTAACCTTTTCACATTCCAATCCAGATAATCCCACTAACTGGCTCTTTTGTTCAAACAAACAACCCCCCTTACACCTAGTTTCTGCTGATCAAGTCTTCCACTTATACAGGTAAAACAAGCCACCATAATCAAGAACCGCCCAAAAACTTAGCAGTTATATTTGTTAACTCCCCATAGGTCATTAGAATTGAAGATGCCTCTCGGATGAGGGGTTGAACGTCTTCAAGTAAAGAAATTTAAGTCCAGTTGCCAAGACAAGATGATTTCAACAGAATTCACCATGACCTGGATGACTAAGAACCTTCACAGACATTTCCATTGGTTGTGTTTTTTTCATTTGAATATTCTTTTAATGATCATTAATTAATTAATTCATAATTAATCATTAGATAATTTAAAACTATTTTAGTCTGCTGAATAACTCATTACAAAGGTAACTACATTACAGAGCTGACTTCTGAGTTCATGTAATTTTGTTCTTTTATATATTTGACTTTGATGACAAATTAACTAATTTCGTATTGACTTCTGCAGTCATTTCTAAACTAGTTATCTGAGAATTCAGATCAAATGAAATAGATATTCTTCAAAGACAAAATTATATACACAGACAAAGTCGTAAACGTTTGTGGAAGGACAGACAAAAGCAGCAAAGAAAAAGGTTTTTTGATTTATTGATTCTGCACATACCTGACACACCACTGATTTTGCAGACGTACCTGTTTAGTGGTAAGAAAATCGACACTGTCCAGTATGTAAATGACAAGAGCCTGAACCAACAGGATGAACTGGTTGAACTGCCATGTAAGGCAGAAGCAGAAGGTTGTCACATACATCAACCATACCATCACCTTCTGAGGAAAGCCAGATACAAACACAGAAGTCAGGGCACTGAGGCTGACTGATTTTGGTAAATTCATAATCTCTGTTTCAGTGAGCAGTTTTAACCTGCTGTAAGGCAGTGAGCTGCGGCCGGAGGTAACAGGTAACACCAGTGACCTGCAGTGCCAGGAAGGGCAGAGACCAGTTCTCTCTGAGGGAGATGGTGAACTCCACTCTAGTTGTATCTACCCTGTTACGAAAATGATAAATCGGTTCTGTTAGAGTTCCGCTTCCTTTAGCTTACTTACTTCAGGCCATGCATTTTTTTGTAATTTACCAGTACCTCTATTCCCATTAAAAGTGATTGCACAATTATTCTTAATTACACAGACATTCTTAAATTATCAACCTTTATTGTTCATTTTTTTTTGTTAATTATATCTCTGTTGGGTTGTGTAAAAGACCTTGACCTTCACCACATTAATAATTACAGCCGGCCATGTACATTCAATAGAAGAATCAATATGATCAATATGCCCAAATTGAAAAATAGTGTTGAAATTTTGAGTATAAAGACATAAATGTCAATAGAAATGAGTTTTGTTTGTTTGTATTTCTTGTCTTTTTTTCACTGCATTTGCAGAAATTAGATTCTAGAGAAAAATGCGTAAAAACAAGAATTTAAATGGAGGATATCAAATGCACACCACTTTCATGATAAGCTTCATGTATAATCTAATAACTGTAAAATGTTGTGGACTATTGCTCTGAGTCTTCCTCATTGTGTAAAAACACAATATATTCATGAGTGTTTTTAATAGAGCCTCTGTCAGTAAAATATACAAAATATAAAAACCATGAGTATTCATGCAAATTGTCCAAGCCAGTGCTTGGACACTGATATACCAGTTGGGTTTCACTTACAATTGTGAGTTCATCACTTGATGCTCATAACAAGACCCTCATTAAAGCACTGCATCGTAAAGTTAAAATGCTCTGCTATTTACACAGTCAAGTGCATGTGTGAGGTGGGCCACACTCATCATGCAAATAGGAGCAAGCAGGAAAGACCAACCTGTTGAGGATGTACCAGATCCCAGTGAGCCCCCCAGCTAACCAGGAGCCTGACAGCAACCATGCTGTGAGGTACAGTGCAATCACATACACGGCTTGGAGGGAGAAAACTGTGTAAATGTAGAAATAGACTGGCTCCAGATAAGACTGGAAGACACACACATATGCACACTTTTTCTTAATTTGTTCGAAAATAAGTCCAGTGACAGAGAGTGACGTGTCAGCAGAGAAACAACATTTTCATTTGACAACATTTCCAAAGTTTAGACGCTTGTGTCAGCATGGAAACTGATGGGACAAATGGACCTTTTGTATATATGAGCTGATTTCCCAGACACAAAGACTGGTCTGCTTAAGGTGGGAAATACCACAGCTTTTCAGATACCTGTGTAGAATCTGCAACTATCATAATGCAGTGAGTGATACAAGAATTTTAATGATGCTTCAAAAAAAATTAAATGCATGAAATAAACAATGGAATAGGATTAACCAAAAATGAAATGAATTAATAACTACCGTATTTTCTGGAGTACCGCTATAAGCCGCACCTGTATATAAGCCACATTCGCTCTATTTAATAATAAAATGATAATAATAAAAGGATATAAGAGTCGCACCAGGTTATAAGCCGCAGATATCTAAATTGAAAAATTATATTTACTGCATGTGAAGAACGATTTTGAACTGTAAATGTACATTTACGTACTTGAACAGTGTCTTTTAACACGGCAGCAACTTTGCTGATCAAAATGGAACAGAGAGAAAATAAACAGTATTTATTTCTCTATCTTTATTTCTTCTGTGTTTGTAATCACAAAGCACGTTAATCATCTTCGCTGAAACCCATGAGGTCGTCTTCTTCAGTGTCTGAGTTAAACAACCTCATAACCACTTCGTCACCTCTTTCTCTATCAGTCTTGCTCTTTGTGTCACTATCATCCATTGGTGAAGTTGGCTCTGAAGGTGCGCAGCAGTCCAGCCTTTTGGAACCCGTTGGTGATGGTGGATTCTTTCACAACATTCCACGCTGTTAAGATCCACTGACATCATATCATCAATATTCATTTTGCGGGTGAGTGTTTTGGCTCTAAGTCGGTGCTGTACAGTGGATACACCTTAGTCACTTGCTCTCTGTATGTTCACCCAGTCCTCCAGGACATTTTCAAGATGAGGCCACCTGCTTTTATGTCCTCTAAAAGCTTTTCTCAACTTTTGGCATTGCATGAGCTCTTCCCACAGCCACCTCCAGCGTCTCACCATAGATTTATTGACACTAAGCTTGTATGCAGCAGTGCGGTTCCTTCCTGGGTAGCAAGATTGCTACCCGGGAATTTAAAATTTGCATCGTACGAACTTCTTCGTGTGGATTTCATGATGAAAGGGCAAGGATTTGAAAATTACTAATAGTTGGTCATTTGTCGTTCATGTTCTATCTGCTAAAAAAAAGTTGCAATTTCTTCCTTGAATTGTTTTTTCTTAGTTTTGACTGTCATTCCTGTTAGAGCGCCCCTAGCGATGGAAGAAAAATCCACAGAATAGCCGCACCTTTATATAAGCCTCATGGTTCAAAACCAATGAAAAAAGTAGTGGCTTAAAGTCCAGAAAATACGGTATAATGTCTGAACTGTGAATTAAATTAGTGAGTAGAAAAATAGAAACTGCCAAGACTAATAAAAATATTTTGTTAATAAATACAATGATTCAGTTTAGAAACTAAAATAAAAATAGAAAAATATTGTAAAGAAAGTGGCATGGTGGGGGAGTGGCTAACGCTTCGGCCTCAGAGGATGGTCCGATTCCCTCAGAGGTTCTTTCTGTGTGGAGTTTGCATGTTTGCATGACACATGTTTTGCATGTGTCTTGATGGGTTTCCTCACAGAATCCAAAAACACGCAGAAGGTTAACTGGAGACCCAAAATCATCAAGGCTTGTGATTGAGCAAGTAAATTGTTGTTTTTCTCTAGATGTGGCCCTGCGATTGACTGGCGACTGTACAGGATGTACCCTGCCTTTCTTGCAATGACAGCTCGAGTAGGCTCCTGCAACCCTAAGACCCTGAATGCAGGTAGGCGGTATAGATAATGAATAATGAATGTATGTTTATTTGGGGGGGGAGCTTCACAAAATGTAAGAATTTCACATTATATAAAATGCCTCACATAATCTTTAGAAGAATATGCCCAAGGGGATTTAATAATTCTTTTAAAAAGTATGAATAGCTGAATATACTGTGCAACGATGGACAGTCAGCATTTTATTTGGTATATCAACATGAAAATGTTGGTGTTGCTCTGGTGTTGCATGATGATTCACCTGTAGGAGCAGTAGTCTGTAGAGAACACTGAGGAAGACCTCCTGGTAAATATTCATCCGCTGTAGGAGATTAATGGTCCTCCTGGATTCTGTCATGTTGTCATGAATAAGCTCGAAGAGTCCTGGTAACATGGATAAGTCTATGTCACTATTTCTGAAAACAACATGAACTGATAATTATTATAATGGACAATATAGTATATACTTTGTCAATCTAGTATGTAGATGACGGTAGACATGAACACTAAAGACCATTTGCATAAATCTATCCTTAAACTATAGTGAGTGCTAATCTCTGTATCTGTATTAACAATACAAAAACTTGATAAGAGTTGGCTGAGAATGATACCAAAAATACAACAAATTTTCCAAAAAAATGTTTATAATTTAAAGAAATAACACTCATAATATTCAGAAAGCTGATCAGATAATTAGAAACAAAGCAAAAACTGCTTCTTTGTTAGTTTAATGTGTTTTTGGCATGGATTTCCAGTCTTGTCAGTTATTTTAGGACCGCATGGATTTCCACAGTCTTGTTAGTTATTTTAGGACCTTGAGGAAGCTTCAACTCAGCAAACTACATTATGATTTTAAAAGGAATTTGTAGCAGGACTGTCTGCAGTAATCGCTTGCCAACTATCCCATTTTATTGCCATTTTTTGGGAAAGGGTGACACGGGTGAGTAGGTTCATAAGGGTGCTGATGAACGAGTGGGCCCATGATGCTGTGTCAGAGCCCTGGAAGTGGGACTTCCAGTATTATGATGGTGCGTATAGTCAATTGTAATTAAATATTATCAAACGGGCCGAAGATAATTAATTCGAATTTGGGCCCACAGACCTTGAGACACATATGCTAAATAGTATATAGTTTTTGGCCAAAGATTATGTGTGACACTACGGATGCATTTTTTTTAAAAGCGGTCATTACATATAATGCACAGGAGACTATCTAAAAAAAAAAGGATTTTAATAGCAATCTTGGCCTCGGTGCACAGATTGGTTACTGAGTTAGGGGGTGAGGGGTGGGCAGTCAGCCAGGCATCACCAGGCAGCTCAATTATTTTCCTCACTGGAAACTTACAGTAAAGTTAAAATAATTGGACAACACTAGTCACTCTTTTCCTTCCAGGCTTTTAGAGCAGTGATTCGTTTCAGTGTCTTCAAATCTCCAAAGATGAAGGCTTAAATCCTTTGTTTGTGAAGCCTGAAAATGAAGTAAAAAACCAATAACAAAAAAAAAAGATAATAGTTAAATGCCTAGCTGTATCATTTGTGACAATAATGGGTAATAAAGAGAATGATTTTGAAGTTATCACTAGCAAATTGAGGTGAGATAGTTAAATCTGTGGCCCTTGTTGTTTTGATAAGGTTTTAAAGTCACTTATTTCTGATTGAAAGGAGATGGGATTTTTTTGAAGAATATTTTGAGACTTCTACTAATGTTTACATTAACTTAAGGCATTTTTTTAATTATTGTGTGATTTACGGCAGTTAATTTTGTTTTCTCTTGCTGATATTTTTGATCACAAATAATGGTACTTTCATTATAATTTTTAGATTTTTTCTTATTCAAAAAATTTTCTTCTCCATTTCTTGCTGATTTCGAAGGGATATGTTGCTTATTTTGCTACTTACCTGTCAGCTTAAGACAATTTCTGACATCGGCCTTAAAAATTAATTTGATGTAAGACAAGACACCTCTAACATACCCAAATGAATTGTGAGGGTCTGTTGATAACATCTGGGAGAGTATCCTTTCACGAATGGGGGTCTCCTTTCAGAACTTTCACAACTATCAACTCCAGCAGTGCCTCAACTACGGCCTGAGAGAGACGTGGGAAATTGAGTTCAAGTAGGCCATGTTCTGTGCCTCCATTGTTGAGGCGGCAGACCGGAGCTTTGGCCATAAGGTGGTCCGTGCCTGTCAGCCCATTGGTAGAGTGCTGCGGTGACGGACACAGTCAAACTGAATAAGGAGTCCTATTGAGCACTTCTGGCCTGCTGGGCTCAAGAGGCAGCTGACAGGTACCGGGGGGCCAAGTGGCACACGGCTGTTTGCTTTTCGAGGCAAAAACTCAGTTGTGGGGGGAATTCGATCAGGCCATGGAGGAGGACTTCTGGAGGCCTCCAAGGAGATTCTGATCCACCATCCCCTGACTCAGGAGGGGGAATCAGTACACCGTCTATACTGACTGTATAGTGGGGATGGCAGGCTGCTGTCCTCGACTCCGTTGTGAATCAGTGGAAGGTATACTCCCAGGGCCTCTTCAATCCTGACAACACGCCTTCCAATGAGGAAGCAGTGTCAGGGGACTCTGGGGTGGACTCTCCTATTTCTAGGGCTGAAGTTGCCGAGGTAGTCAAAAAGCTCCTCAGTGGCAAGGCCCTGGTGGGGGGTGAGCTATACGTGGCTCTGGATGCCTTAGGGGTGACCTGGCTAACACATCTCTGCAACATCATGTGGAAGGTTGGGGAGTGCCTGTAAATTGGCAAACTAGGGTGGTGATCCACCTCTTTAAAAAGGGGAATTGGTGGAAAAGTACTTGGGGGTCCTGGAGAGGAGGGTTTACCGGGTCATTGAACCTGAGATCCAGGAGATGCAGTGTGTTTTTTGTCCTGGTTGTGGAACAGTGGACTAGGACCCTAATTCATCAACTGTGCGTAGAAAGGTTCGAAATTTTTGCCTAAGACTAAAAATTTGGAGCGTACGTAAGTACAAAAAAATATCCATAGTTATGAATGTGCGGACACCTGTCATAAACACTTGTAAGTGATCTCAGTTGATAAATCCCACCAGTTCGAAACACCCATGCTCATGAATATTTAGTCTAATTTGCAGAAATGCCCCCAATTTACCATATATGGAAGTAGTAATCCCTTTAAGGTCCAAGAAGAGCAATTTTACAAGCATGAAGATTGAGGTTCTCATGGGGAAAGTTGACCATGAAATACTGTTTGGATGATTTAATGCCAGTGTGACAAACAAATATAAGATTTCAATGTGGGAGTAGGTATTAGTTAATTCTGTTTGATCAGAAGATTGAGTAGTATCAGAAATAAAAAGAAATGGTGTGACATAAGTAATTACCAAAAAGCATGTCATGACTAACAGATCATCATAGAGATGTTATGATAATCATATGAAGCCCAGAAAAAAAAATTGAACAGTCATAACACACCAATCAGCTAGCCATCCTCAACAGCTCCTGCTTGGAGGCCCACACCCACTCATGAATGAATTGTGGGTTTATCCAGGCCAGCGAGCAATAACGTTTTACAGAGATATGTGGATCACAGATCATTTGTTTATTGATTGAGTTAGATCCTTTCCTGTTCACGTGACTGGATTAATTGTGTAGTGGTGCTTTGATTGCAATGTAGGTGCAATCTATGGCTCAAATTAAGTTTGGCAATCAGGCGATGGTATGAAATCCTTGTTTAATATCAGGCTGTTGGTCATGTCGGTATGGGAACTTGATGTAAGTTGTGGCTAAAGACGTTATTGCATCCAAAGATGCCGGTATAATTGTGCTTACTGTCAGCTGTGAAATACCGAATGTGTCTCCAATCTACCGTTGAAATGTTTAAGAGGCCAAAAATCTTAGGATACACAGGAGCTGGAAGTGAAATTGGATGGATTTGGTACATTTGTCTTGCTCCAGCATGGGTTGGAAATCTCAGCATAAATCAGTCACTACATTTTTGAGGAAGTCGTACCTGCTTAGAAGCCACTCCATGCTCTCGCTAGGCACATCAGCCCTCTCTTTGAAAACATGGGTTCTCCAAATACCCCAATAGTGGAATATAAGGTAGGACATGTGCCTTTCAAGTTCTTTTTGGTTTGCCCCTGTCAAAGCTGTCTTTTATCATTTGTATTCTTCTCCTTTCGGCTTTTCCCTTCAAGAATCGCCACAGCAAATCAACCTTCTTCATCCATCCATCCATCCATCGTCTTCCGCTTATCCTGCACTCAGTGTTGGAGGGGATGCTGGAGCTGATCCCAACGGTCATCAGGCAAGAGAGTAGGTACAATCGCAAGGGCACATAATTCAGACAGACAACCATTCACTCACCCACTCATGCTGCATGTTTTTGGACTGTGGGAGGAAACCGGAGAACCCATAAACAATAAATATTCACAAACAAATTGAGGAAAAGACAAAGGACAGATGGAGGTAGCAGAGATGAAGATGTTCTCTTTGGGAGTGATGAGGATGATCAGAAATTAGTTCATTAGAGGGACAACACATGTTAGAGTGGGGAGAACGTGCAAACTCCACACAGAGGGTCCCCTTGTCAAAAATCGAACCAGGGTACTTCGTGCTTTGGGGTCGAACACCAACAACCACTGTGCCACCGTGCTGAATCAACCATCTTGTCTTTTATAATTTGAAACATCAATTATTCAAATTGTCGAATAAATTAAGTCATTGAGAAATCTTATTTGTTAGAGGGACCAAGGGCATGTGTGAGGTTTAAGATCGCTGACCACAATGACTGATTGCCTTCTATTTGCAGTTTCATTAATCTACCACTAGGTTTTGTGCATAGGCATGGTTAGAGTTGTGTGTAGGTTTATCCATGTTCCTACACTCAAGTAAAATTTGCATGAAAATGATCATGCACACTTTTGTGTGTACGCACGGTTGATAAATGATGTGCCAGTTCTATACCCTCAATAGGGCCCTTGCGGGAGAGTTTGCCCAACCAATCTATATTAGTTTTGTGGCCCTAGAGAAGGCATTCGACCGTGTCCCCAGGGGAATCCTGTGGGGGGTGCTTCAGGAGTTTTCGCGTACCAAACCCTGGAATACAGGCCCTTATTGAATCAGTGTTAGAGCGTGGTCCACATTGGCGGTTGTAAGTCAGATTTTTTCCAGTGAGGGTTTGATTCTGTCAGGGTGGCTCTTTGTTACAGATACTGTTCATAACTTTATGGACAGAATATCTAGGCACAGCCAGGGTGTCAAGGGGATCCGGTTTTATAGCCTCAGAATTGTGTCTCTGCATTTTGCTGATGGTGTGGTTCTATTGGCTTCATCAGACAGCAATCTCCAGCTCTCGCTGGAGTAGTTCCCAGCAGATTGTGAAGCAGCCAGAATAAGGATCAGCGCCTCCAAATCCAAGACCCTAGTTCTCAGCCAGAAAGAGGAGTGCCCAATCTAGGTCGTGGAAGAGATCCTACCTCAAGTGGAGGAGTTCAAGTATTTTATTGTTGTTCACAGGTGAGGAAAAGATGAACCAGGAGATCAACAGACAGATCTGTGTGCCGTCAGGAGTGACGTGAAATCTGAGGAAGGCGCTGAGCCAAATCAAAACAAAACTGATCGATTGTCAATCTATGGTCTAACCCTTACCAATAGTCACAAACTGTGGGTCGTGACAGAAAGAAAGGTCGCAAATCCAATTGGGCAAAATGAGTTTTCTCCACTGGGTGTCTGGGCTCTCCCTGAGAGATAGGGTGATGAGTTCGGCCTTTTAGGAGGGGCTCAGAGTAGCCTCCCTGCTCCTCCATGTGGAGAAGAGCCAGATGAGGTGGCTTGGACATCTGGTCAGGATGTCTCCTGGACGCCTCCTCAGTGAGGTGTTCGGGCATGTCCAACGGAGATGAGGCTCTGGGGAAGACCGAGGATATACTAGAGGGTCTATGTCTCTACACCTCAGGATCACCCCAGAAGTACTGGACCAAGTGGCCCGGGCCAGGGAAGTCTAGGCCTGTCCCCGACGGTAGAAGATGGATGCATGGATGGACATACCTGGTATCCATTATGCTGATGGCGCCATCTCTAATCTTTTAATCTCAGTCTCCACTGAGATGTTCCATGCTCTACTGAGATATTCCATGCTCATACAAGACCCACCTATATTTACAGTTGACTAGCCATGATGCTATCTCTGCTTAGGCTTGAGGTTTATTAAACACCTTAGAGTGTTCCAGGTAAGCTTAACGGATTACCTACTTTGATAAAAGTAATAAAAAGTTGATACAGATGATCAATACCTTCCAGAATGGATGGGGCCTGCAGCATCTGCTTGTAGTACGAATAGTAGAGTCCACACTCTGTCCGAAAGGAGATCTCCCGCTCCATCTCCTGAAAGGAAAAATCAGGAATTTAGGTTTCATTGAAGTCATTCAGCTCTGACTTCAACAACTTCTAAGGAAATCACAAGGACCAGGGGTCCATAAAATGCTAGATATTATATTCTAAGAAGTAAAAAAAAAAAAAGTCAATTAAAATATCAAGAGAAAGTAAGGCTGTTCCACTAGTTCTCTAGTCAAAGTTAAATTATGACAAAGCATCATGCATAACAAAAATTATAAAAAACAATCAAACTGCAAGACAATATATTAGAATTTGTAACCAAATGTCTAAAAATGGCAATACAAATATATCAATATTCAAGATATTCCTCCTCCAAAAAATTAAAGAAATTGCTTGAACTTTTCTTGGAAAATATTAAAAAAAGTCCACATAATAATAATCTACATTGATCTACATTCTACAATCTTCATTTCAAGACAAAATTGTAACCTTGAGGTAGTGCCGTATTTTCATGCAGCCTCAGGGCGGCACTGGCCCGTGTCTCTCCAAGCCTGACTTGGGGGGGGGCACGGAGCAGTGTCTCCCTGTGCCGGTCCCAAGCCCAGAAAAATGCAGAGGGTTGCGTAGGGAAGGGCATCCGGCGTAAAACTTTTGCCAAAACAAAACATGCGAGTCATATATAACCATATCATATCGGATCGGTCGTGGACCGGGTTAACAACGACCGCCATTGGTACTGATGACCTCCAGGGTACTAATCGAAATTGGGATACAGTGGGTCGAAGAACAAGAACAAGAAGAAGTGTTTGGAAGCAGAGAGAGAGGAGGAAAGGAAATAGCCTGGGACTGAGAGTAGGGACTTAGAATATCGGGACTATGACAGGAAAAGGTAGAGAGTTGGTCGACATGATGCAGAGAAGGAAGGTGGATATACTGTGTTTCCAGGAGACCAAGTGGAAAGGTAGTAAGGCTAGAAGCTTAGGAGCAGGCTTTAAGTTGTACTATTATGGTACTGACAAGAAGAGAAATGGAGTAGGAGTTATCTTGAAGGAGGAGTTTGTTAGGAACGTCCTAGAGGTGAAAAGAAAGTCAGATAGACTTAAGAGTCTGAAACTTGAAATGGAAGGTGTGATGCTCAATGTTGTCAGTGGCTATGCCCCGCAGGTGGGATGTGAATCTGAAGAGAAGGAGAAGTTCTGGAATGATTTAGATGAAGTGATGCAGAATATTCCCAGAAATGAGAGAGTGGTAATTGGTGCAGACTTCAATGGACATGTTGGTGAAGGCCATAGATGAAGAAGTGATGGGCAGATTTGGTATCCAGGATAGGAATGCAGAGGGACAGAGGGTGGTAGATTTTGCAAAAAGGATGGAAATGGCTGTAGTGAACACCTTTTTCCTGAAAAAACAGGAACACGGGGTAACTTATAAGAGTGGAGGTAGGAGCACGCAGGTAGACTACATCTTCATTCACATCCCACCTGCGGGGCATAGCCACTGACAACATTGAGCATCACACCTTCCATTTTCAGTTTCAGACTCTTAAGTCTATCTGACGTTCTTTTCACCTCTAGGACGTTCCTAACAAACTCTTCCTTCAAGATAACTCCTACTCCATTTCTCTTCTTGTCAGCACCATAATAGTACAACTTAACGCCTGCTTCTAAGGTTCTAGCCTTACTACCTTTCCATTTGGTCTCCTGGACACACAGTATATCCACCTTCCTTCTCTGCATTATGTCGACCAACTCACTAATTCTCTTGTCTCAAAGTAATTAGACATTTAACAATTAGCTACCTGCTGCCACCTACTGATATGGAAAAGAATTACACAATTACTCTGCCAGTGACACAGACACTTTACAATTGAATATTATTGCAGAAAATAATTGATTCTTTTTTCAATTTTTTTAGACCATTAGGTGAAATTGGGATAATTTCCCCCAACACGCCTGATAATTTGTCACGGCACACGAGTGAGCTGCAGCACAGTGGTTGAAAAACACTGTTTTATAAAAGTTGCCCTTTTATTCCAATGAACGACACCTCCATTAGCATAACAATCCCCCTTACACCTTGTTTCTGCACATCAATTCCCCTTCTATAACAAATCACCATAATCTAGATCTGCCCAAAAACCTATCAGGTATATTCAGAAACTCCGCATAGGTAATTAGAATTGAGGAAGCCTCTTGGGTGAGGGGTGTAACATCTTCAAATGAAGAAATTCAAGTCCATTTGCCAAGACAAGGAGATTTCAACAAGAATTCACCAGGGTGACTGAGAACCTCACAGACATATTACATTGTGATCTGTAGTGAGAGCAGAGAACAGGTTGAGGAAAATCTCGAGAGGTGGAGGTATGCTCTTGAAACGAGAGAAAGGTTAGTCACAACAAGCCAAATATATGTGATTAAATCAGAGGAACCTGGATGGAATGGTGAGGCTACAGGAAGTGGATATCAAGAAGTTGGAGGATTTCAAGTACTTAACGTCAACAGTCTAGATTAATGGAGATAGTGGAAAAGAGTGAAGAGACGGATTAGAGCAGGTTGGAAAGGGTAGAGAAAAGCGTCATGGGTATGATGGGATAGAAGACTAGATCAGCCAGAATTAAAGGAAAGTTGTACAAGAAAGTGGTGAGACCAGCAATGCTGTATGATTTAGAAACAACCACCCTCCCTCTGCATTCCTATCCTGTATACCAAATCTGCCCATAACTTCTTCCTCACATTGCCTGCACCACCATGTCCATTGAAGTCTGCACCCATTTCCATTCATCTCTGGGGACATTCTGCGTCATTTCATCTGACTCATTCTAGAACGTCTCCTTCTCCTCAAACTCACATTGTACCTGCAGGGCATAGCCATTAACAAAATTGTGCATCACATCTTCAATTTCCAGTTTCAGACTCATAAGTCTAGCTCATATTCTTTTCACCTCCAGAACATTCCTAACAAACTCCTCTTTCAAGATCACTCCGAATCCATTTCTCTTGTCAGTGCCATGATAGTACAACTTAAAGCCTGCTCCTAAGCTTCAAGGCTTACTACCTTTTCACCTAGTCTCCTGGACATACAATATGTCCACCTTCCATCTCTGCATCATGTCAACGAACTCATCCTTTTTGTCAACCTTTTCTGGTCATTCCGATATTGACAGTCCATACTCTCAGTCCCAGACTCTTGCCTTTCCTCTTGTCTCTCTGCTTCCAAACACACCTTCCTCCTCTCCTTCTTCGACCCACAATAGCCCCATTTTCACTGGCGTCCTGTAGGTCATCAGTACCAAAGGCGGTTGTTGTTAAGCCGGGCCTCGACCAATCCGGTATGACATTATAGGTTTGATTCACATGTTTGGTTTAGGCAAAAGTTTTACGCCCGACGCCCTTACTGACCCAACCCTCTGCATTAATCCAGGACTGGCTTGGGACTGGCTCAGGGAGACACTGGCCAATGCCCCCCCAAAGGCTGGCTCAGGGAGACACTGGCCCGTGCCATCCTGAGGCGGCATTCTGCTGATGGTTAATCTATGATGGGTTAAATGCAATGGTCAAGTTTTGCAGGGGATCTGCTTTATGTATAACTCAGTGCTTCTCAATTATTTTCAGTTACGCCCCCCCACAGGAAGAAGAAAACATTTAGTGTGACCCCCCACTCTCTGTTGCATCTATAACTTGTAAAACTTTTCTATAAAAATTGTTATTGTTATATACAACATTTGCACAACATTGTATCCTTTTTAACATTAAAGAAACTAAAAAAGAAATATAAATCAACTTGCAACAAAGAATAACTGTATTAACATTACAGTGCTCGCTGGTTTACTGAAGCAGCTTTCACAAAGCGGTATGATTGTTGGCAATATTTGGGATGTTTTCACTAAAAAAACTCAAGTGGCATATTAGCGGAATTGGGATGTAATGTCTTTAAGTGACACCTTAATTTATTTGGCTTCATGCTGTCCACTGCCAACATTTTTAGACACAGTAAACATTCCCGTCTTTCCTCATCTACCAACGTAGTCACAGTGAACCCAAGCACTACATACACTTTGTCATATTTCCTTGTATTAGTTTACGGTTGACTTTCGTTTGTCTCATTATCTCTGTCTCTCACCACCTTTCTTATCATCCCTGTTAAATATTTTTCCATGGTGTCTCTTGAGGGTTTGTTCACTTCACTTCTCCTGCTCCATGTATGCATGCTTAGTGCAAAAAAATAAGAAAAAAAAAGCTAACACTCTGCACACACACTCTGACAATGAGAGCAAAACTGCTACCTACTGTGAATATGCTATTATACTTTATTCTATCTATCCATCAATCCATCCATCAATCTTCTTACGGTTATACGTAAGAAGAGCGGGGGATACTGGAGCCTATTCCAGCTGTCATCGGGCGAAAGGCGGGGTACACCCTGGACTGGTCACCAGTCAATCGTTTGTCTCTATCCCACATATATAGACAAACAACCATTCACTAACTCATTCATTCGGGGCAATTTTCCCAATGTTTTCTAATTAATCTGCATGTTTTTGGACTGTGGGAGGAAACTGGACAACCCAGAGGAAACCCATGTATACACAGGGAGAACATACAAAATCGAAACAGAAAGGTCCCCTGGTTGGAATCAAACCAAGGTCCTTTGTGCACAAACCACTGCGCCCCACTTTATTCAAGCACATGTTAAAATTTGTGTGAGATTCACATGCGGGAACGCATCACATGATGACAAAAGTACACCCAACTTTGTATTTGTCCACTAACACTCCCAGTGCACTCGCAATGACGTATCCTAGTCCCGGAGGCCCAGTCCAAGACACAGCCTGGTACCTAGCTGCCCACTCTCAAAGAGTGGGAAAAAACAAATCCTTGTTAGGAAGCAACCTTGACCATTGAGATGGTGGTATACAGTGGTATGAAAAAGTTGAGGCAACCCTGGTCATTTTCAAGATTTTCCTTTATAAGTCATTGGTTGTTCGTCTCAGCAATTTCAGTTTAATATATCATAGCAGACAAACATAGTGATATTTGAGAAGTGAAATGAAGTTTACAGGATTTACAGAAAGTGAGCAATAATTATTTAAACAAAAGTAAATCACCTCCACCCCCTGAGAGTGGGGTCGAATCTTCCTCATCTGCACATCCGTCTGGACGCGCCTCAACGGATGTCTAGAGAGAGTGAACGATCCCCTCAGGGTGACATTCATTCGGGCCCGGGATATCTCGGAAGTGTATTTCTTGACCTCTAATGACCTCACTCATTGCCTATTCAGTTCCTGACAGCTTTGATGTTTTTCTTGGATCACATCTGGACACACCGGGAAAACAAAGTCCGGACCCATGCCAGAGGCTGCAAAACGGACATACAGCAAAAACAAGTATGGTCCCCGGGGTCACACGGATCTCCGCAGTAGGGCATGCTCCACAATTTGAGTAGCAATGGTATAACTGAATGTGAATATAAAGATATTTCTAAAAGTTAATGTTTCTGCCAAGTTTATCAAGAGAAGATTGATTCACTGAGGCAACCCCTGAAGGGAAAAGCTGAGAGGAAAAGAATGTTTCTGCTAAGTTATTGTTCATTTTCTTTTCCTATCCTAAATATCCTGCCACAGTGTGCTACATACTATCACAAATTCCTATCTACATTGTTCATTTGTTATTGTTCATTCTATATTCATTTTATTTGTGCTATACCGCTACCTAAACGCATAAGTGAAATGAAATCATCTCATAATGACATCACAAATACATTATCTGCTGTCTACAGCCTCCAGAGAAAAAGTGGCAGGGATTACCTTAATGTTGGAGAACCACAGATCATTCTCATGAAGTGTTGCCACATAGATACAACAGAGCAAGCCCAGACCGACCGAGAGAGACAAGCCAACTGAGGTCGAAATTATGGTACTCCATGACCAAGAACCTGAAAGAAAGCAAAAATTTACTGGCATAACTTCCTGTATCTTTGGTAAGTTAAAACATTTAACAAGTGAACACTTTGCAGAAGTAAATTATAGCAATCTATACCATAATAACAGCCAATAAGGTAATAATTGTGTCAACTTAAGATAAACATTATTGATCAGTGTAGGAGAAATTCCTTTGTCACAGGAGCATAACAATTATGTCAAAAAAAGGGAATAAATGTGTATATAAATATAAATAGAAAGGCAGAAGACAGAAGATAGCGAGACAAAAAAAATCCACCAATAAATAGACAGCAGATAAATAGACAGGAAACAACATCAGGGATGATAATGGGCAACATCGAGGACCAATGAGGGTAAAAAATACACAACTAGAACTTAACAACAATATAAATAGAGTGACCAAAATAGATAGCAATGAATAAAATAAACAACAAATAGGCAGGATGTGTGGGACAAACAAGGACAAGAAAGACAGCAGAGTTAAGACATGATGTGAACAGGTGAATGGGGTTGGGTAGTGAGATTGTGGAAGCAGCACAGGTGCACTCAGGCAGGTCGGAGTTGTGTGCCGTTCAGACTGCTGTTGTATAATCTGATGGCCGTGGACACAAAGGTGCGTCTGAAGCATTCGGTTCTGCACGGGATGAAGCGTTGGCTGAAGGAGCTGCACATCAGCCACATAGCTTCCAGTTTGGTGGTATTCAGTACCTGTCTCCTCCGATTCTTCCTGAAGTCCACAACCACCTCCTTGGTCTTGGGGATGTTGAGTAGGAGGAAATTTAAACTTTAAATGTCATTTAAGTTTGCAAATAAAATTATAAATTAATTCATTATACCCTAATAGAAACACCAATTTCAGGAAAAAAAAACTGATTTGTTATTGGCTGATTACTGTTACTGGCCTTGTAAATAAAAAAAAAGGAATAATTTGATATGTAGCAACTGGAGTCAATAAAGTGATAGTAATACATAAATAGGTCTGCCTTTCTTTGATAATTTTTCTACTTTTTGTAGCTTTGCTCACCAAAAATTGGTAACGTAGATTATCTAGTCATCATATTCATGAAGGATACAGACACATTGACTGTAGCGTCCCTTGTGACTGCACTGCTATTCATTCCAATGAAAATGAAATATGAAAGTGCAGTTTGTATGATGGCAGTGATGTTCAAAATGTATGGATCCACTTTAATGACTACATAGAGCGGGGGTGTCAAACTCATTTCTCATCACGGGCCACATACGGCCTCGGTAGATGTCAAGTGGGCCAGACCATTAAAATAATAGCATACTCAACAATAAATAACCAAAATATCATTTCTTTCCTCTGTTTTGGTGTAAAGAAGTACAAGGACATTAGGAAATTCTTGGAATTTAATGAATAATCCTTTTGACAAAAACATTTCATGAAACACCTCATATTTCCTAAGACAAAAGTGCAATTTACTTCTATCATTCACATGTATGCATTGCAATCATGTGATCATGCGATCCCACTGATTGTACAAAGGCACAAAACTTTAACAATTGGTACTGAAAAATATAGTAATGCACTTTAAGATTAAATGAGACCTCTAAAGAAAGGCATATTTAAACCATTTTCACATGTGCATATAAAATCTAAATTGAATCCCTGCCTACACCCTCCAAACTAAAAAGGGTGCTATTAAATCTGTCAGGATTAGAGTATTCACCTGTCCTGTAAATGTGTAAACTTCATACATAAAACATGGATACACATACAATACATACAGAACATGTATGGAGTTGCATGACCAGTAGAATTCCATCATACTCATCCGTTTGTAGTGGTGCTGGTGACTAACATTAAATTACACATTTTCGCTCGCAATTAGCTAGCTGGCTTTTACCGCTGCTTCACTGATTTCTCGGCTAGGGGTGAAAGTGGGCCGCTGTTTCCTCAGACCCGCCAGCAATTCGTTGATCTTATCTCTTCTCTGTTGTCTTTGCAAGCTGTCATATTTTTCGCTGATGAGTCTCGTAGCGACGCTGTATATTATATTCCTTAAATACCGAAACTTGTTGCAAACACGCTAAGCACAGAAGTTTCCCGTGCGTCTCCGTAAATAAATAGGACGTAGTCAATTTTTCTTTGAAAATTCTACACTCTTTAACTACTTTTCTCTGATTTGATAAAGACATTTTGGCTAGTGAGGGAGTAGTGGGGGGGGTAGAGAACAGGGCAGAAACGTCATAACAAGCAGCAGGTGGTACATTGATAACGTCTGCTGATTGGTCACTCTCAGTGATGCGGATTGCTGTCTGCTCTGACCAAAATGGTGCGCCCCCTAGCGGAAAATTCTTGAGTTGCATTCAATTAAAAAAATAAATCCTTGTCTTTTATGCATTTTTTCACTTTCAAATTATCCTACAGGCCTGGTCGAATCCCCTTGCGGCCCGGTTCCGGCCTGCAGGCCGTATGTTTGACACCCCTGACATAGAGCATAAATGACTTGCTGAACAAGTTCATGTAAGCCCCACGACCACTGTTCTTGAATTCTGAAACCTTCCAATAAATAATCTAAATACTTATTATGCGTCACAATTATTAATTATAAAAGATTCATCTTAACATGAAATTGTGACTTGACACATCTAAGCAAATAAACCAGTATCTAAATAAAGATTTTCTACTACAAATAATTCAAAAATTGGCTCCCACAACAATCACTAAGGGGATAGAGTCTACACAATACACATCACTCATGACTGAATATGAAGACTATGCCATCCATGCCAACTGCTAATAATGATCAAACTACACAAACACTAAAAAATAATAATTGTTTTTTTCCAAGAAATTGAGTTCTACTCAGGCATTATCACATAATTGGCTATGGTTAATTCTAGCAACCAATAACACAAGTGCCATTAATGGATTTCCTCCCAATAACTTAATGATTTTAGCTGGGATTACATTATTGGCTGTAGAGCTCCCATTTGAAGTGAATTTGCTCAGTAAGACCCTGATGTTGCAATTTTCATATTTCTATATGAATGTTACTTGACCTATTAAATTTTGAATTTCCAGTAATTCTAGGACAATTTTAAAACAGGTCTCAAATAATTTATTGATTTTTTTATTTACAGGCTGTTTCATTCACATTCACAAACATGTAAAAATACATGTTTAAACTAACTTACTGGACAACGCTAGATTTTCAAGGACTTGTCCTTTCTCTATGTATTTGTTTTCCATTTGTGGAAAGCCCTCAATTGTTCAGCAAATTACCTGCAAATTTCTAGGTACCGTATTTTCCGCACTACAAGGCACACCTAAAAGCCTTTAATCTTCTCAAAAACTGACAGTGCGCCTTATAACCCAGTGCGCATAATATATGGATCAATATCAAGCCGCAAGAGGTACGCAACTACCGGAAGCAGCCGCCGACTCCATTTTCTCCCGTAGAAGAAGTAGCGCCCGGTGCATGCTGGGATATAGGACTGCACAAGGCGTGCATTTTCATTTCCATTGTGTGTGTGTGTGTGTGTGTGTGTGTGTGTGTGTGTGTGTGTGTGTGTGTGTGTGTGTGTGTGTGTGTGTGTGTGCGCCTGCGTGCGTGCGTTGCCAAAGTAGCAGCGGTAAAAACGGTAAAGGGGAATTCCATTCCCACCACTTGTGTGTGTATAAAGACCCCAAAAGAGACAAGCTTACAACGCAGAGTTCAAACTCAAGGCGACCGGTCACGCAGTAGAACATGGGAATAGAGCAGCAGCGAGAGAATTCAACATTAATGAATCAATGGCGCAGAAGTGGGGGAAGCAACGAGATGACCTGCGCCAAGTAAAGAAGACAAACAGAGTTCCCGAGGGAACAAAGCGAGATGACTACAGTTAAAGGACAAACATGAACAGTGGGTTGTTGAACAGAGAGCGGCAAGTAGAAGCGTTTCTACATTCAAATGAAGGCAACAGCACTAGCTAGCGAACTTAACATCAATGAATTTAGAGGCAGTCCTTCTTGGTGCTTTCATTTTATGAAACACTTTGAACTGTGACAAATTGAGTTGGAAATATATTGTTTGCAACGAAGGCGGCGCAAATACTGGTAAGAGCTATTGGTAAATACAGTACCGTATTGTGAATGCACTAACTTGTTTTGAGTGAATGGAGTTGTCAGAGCGTTGGTTTGTATTCTATTAATAAAGTTTGTTTTGTTGATATTCCCTTTAGTGCAGCTCCATTTAGTGGATGCATAATGCAACCCCAGCCACTACTGCAGCTTCTATTATATGCACCTTATATTGCAGTGCGCCTTATATGTGAATTTTCTTTTATAAAATAGGCCATTGGAGGTGCGCCCTATAATCCAGTGCACCCTATGGTGCAGAAAATATGATACTTTCAGAGAGTTAATTTAAAAGGAAATCCATTAACTTATTTGTTCTGGACAGACAGAAATTTACCCGGAAATTGTCTTTTACACCATGTCTGTTTAAGTGCTCAGTCATCAAGGTCATGGTGAATTCTTGTCGAAATCTTCTGTTCTTGGCAACTGGACTTGAATTTCTTCACTTGAAGACGTTTCACCCCTCATTTGAGAGGGGTGAAGAAGACGATTTCGACAAGAAGTCTTTTACAATGTTTTTCTTTTTTTAACATTAAAAAAGACCCAGGTGACTAATGGTAAGTAAAAAGAGAGTATAAACATAAACTTTGTACCTTCCCTGCAGCCACGGCAGGTGACTGGGACAGTCCATCAGTGCAACCTGGGACATCCACCATTCAAGGAGAAGTAAAGTCCATGAAAGTAAATATGGCCCCACTCACCATACGGCATTTTCACTGGGCGACAATCGGAGTAACAGTTGGGCGGCTGTGAGTGGAATTCTACGCCGGGGGGTGGCTCCTTTCCCCGACTGCCTTTCCTCTGACGCAGCACCGTCATTCTGAGACACTTGGACAAAGACAAGACATCACGTCGGTCAACAAACCTGTTGACCGACGTGATGAAAGTAGACCCACACCCCTGCTCAAGCTCTGCGAGCGTTTACATCCGGGCACCAGGGGATGAGTGACACAAAGGCCCAGCATTTGCTGTTCACGTCACAAACATCATGTACAATCGAACACACGAACTAACGGGTTAAATGGCTCGAATGGCGAGTACATTTGGCAGAAAGTACATTAATTTATGTGTCATCCCGCACTTTGGTGCAAAAATACACTAACCGCCTTATTGATGTGATTTGGATTGTGTATACAGGCGGGATCCCGTTACAGACGACAGAATTTTCTTCCAGGCTTTGATGGCGACAGAGACGGATTTGCAAGCCTCACCGTGGTATAAAACTGCTGGGAAGACGGTCAGGCGGCTGTCCCTCCCTTTATCGTTTTGTTTTATTTTTATTTTTTATCCGCGCCCCTTCTCGTTCATTGTCGTCTCTTCGTTTTTTCCTCCTGTTTGGTGAGATTCATAGCCAACCTTCGTACCGCAACGGGTTCACCCGTGGCACCAACAACGGAATACGTCAGAGCCCGCCTTCAAAATAAGAGTGTGAAATAACAAGGGGGCGGTTTAGGAAGATGTGACGTGGACTGGCAGGGCCGGCGTGCCTTACAGCGGGGCTATGGGAGCAAATATTTTCAACGGGGCCTGATCACTAACTGTCACTAAAATGACAATGATGCGTGTGAGCGAAACATTGCTGGAGTTCCTGAGGATTCCACAAGAAGCTGCTGCAAATTTGAAATCAAACTTAATTTTCACCTCTAAATTAACACTGCCCCCAAATATTACAAAAGAAGGTTGTGCCACTACTCATAAATCATGTACAGACCAATGAATAAATAAGTAACCATTCATTCATTACATATACTCCATATCCTGCACTCAGGCGCATAGGGTGCTGGAGCCCTATGGAACCCTAATGTTATTGGGTGAGAAGTAGGGTACATCACGGACTGGTCGCCTTTCCCCATGGCTTGGCCCAAACTATTAATCACAATCTTTACACATCTGGACTATTTAGGATCTTCTTAACTCCGTGTGTTTCATTGTCTTTTTTGGATGGTGGGAGGAAACTAGAGAGCCCAGAGAAATTCTACAGAGGCACGGGGAGAACCCGAAACAGAAAGGCGCCTGATCAAATCGAACCAAGGACCCTCGTGCAGTGAGGCACAAGCGCCATAATGCCACCTAAGACGAAGCAGCAGCAGCTGAATTATTTGAAGTGCATTAATCTCAATGAATCTCAATGAATGAAACCATGAATTGAAATGTTACAGAAATATTTTAAAAGAAAGGACTTCAGTTTTCTGGTTAATTTAAGAAACCCGCTGTACAGATAACATAAAACTATAAAACACCTTAATCCATTCAACAGAAGGGCAGTGGAAAATCTTAATAGTCTGACTGAAATATAGATCAAGAGAAAATTGAGAGTTTAGGAAGGAGCAAGAAACATTTAAAGCTTTATAAACAATATAAAAAACTTTAAAATAATTCTAGATGTTACAGGTAGCCAGGGCATGGTTCAGCCATTGTGCTCCAACAAGACTGATTTGAACCTTTTTTTTACTGTCTTTGGAAATTATGAGGACAGGTACAGCATCACTGACCTGATCCTCAAGCTGAAAAATGTATTTAGTGATATAAGTAGCTCTGAATATTCAGATTATTTTTTTCCTGGTAATTTTCATCATGCTATTTTTCAAACCTCTCTCCTTTTCAACTGTTTAATTAAAACTATGGTGTGGAAATAACTGAAATGCAGTCTCAAGGCGGCACTGGCCCGTGTCTCTCCAAGCCTGCCTTGGGGGGGGCCCGGAGCAGTGTCTCCCTGTGCCGGTGCCAAGCCCAGATAAATGCAGAGGGTTGCGTCAGGAAGAGCATCCGGCGCAAAACTTTTGCCAAAACCAAAAATGCGAGTCAACCAAAACTATACCATACCGGATCGGTCACGGACCGGGTTAACAACGACCGCAATTGGTACTGATGGCCTACAGGGTACTAATGGAAATTGGGCTACTGTGGGTCAAAGAACATGAACAAGAAGAAGAGGAGGAGTGCATGTTCGGAAGCAGAGAGAGAGGAGGAAAGGAAAGAGCCTGGGACTGAGAGTAGGGACTTTGAATATCGGGACTATGACAGGAAAAGGTAGAGAGTTGGTCGACATGATGCAGAGAAGGAAGGTGGATATACTGTGTGTCCAGGAGACCAAGTGGAAAGGTAGTAAGGCTAGAAGCTTAGGAGCAGGCTTTAAGTTGTACTATTATGGTACTGACAAGAAGAGAAATGGAGTAGGAGTTATCTTGAAGGAGGAGTTTGTCAGGAACGTCCAAGAGGTGAAAAGAATGTCAGATAGACTTATGAGTCTGAAATTGGAAATTGAAGGTGTGATGCTCAATGTTGTTAGTGCCCCCGCAGGTGGGATGTGAATCTGAAGAGAAGGAGAAGTTCTGGAATGAGTTAGATGAAGTGATGTGGAATATTCCCAGAAATGAGAGAGTGGTAATTGGTGCAGACTTCAATGGACATGTTGGTGAAGGCAATAGAGGGGATGAAGAAGTGATGGGCAGATTTGGTATCCAGGATAGGAATGCAGAGGGACAGATGGTGGTAGATTTTGCAAAAAGGATGGAAATGGCTGTAGTGAATACCTTTTTATATACCAGGAACATAGGGTAACGCATAAGAGCGGAGGTAGGAGCACGCAGGTAGACTACGTCTTGTATAGACGAGGTAACCTGAAAGAGATCACTGACTGCAAACTAGTTGCAGGTGAGAGTGTAGCCAGACAGCATAGGATGGTGGTTTGTAGGATGACTCTGGTGACAAGGAAGATCGAGAGGACAAAGGCAGAGCAGAGGACAAAGTGGTGGAAGCTGAAAAGGGAGAAGTTTTGCATGGTTTTCAGGGAGGAGTTGAGAAAGGGTCTGGGTGGTCAGGGTGAGCTTCCAGATGATTGGACAACTACAGCTAGTATTATCAGGGAGACAGGTAGAAGAGTACTTGGTGTGTCATCTGGAAGGAAAGTAGATAAGAAGACTTGGTGGTGGAATGAGGAAGTGAAGGAGTGTATACAGAGAAAGCGGTTAGCGAAGAAGAAGTGGGATACTGAGAGGACTGAAGAGAACAGACAGGAGTTCAGGGAGATGCAGCGAAAGGTGAAGGTAGAGGTAGCAAAGGCAAAACAAAGGGCGTACGATGACTTGTATGCTCGGTTGGATAGTAAGGAGAGTGAGAATAATCTATACAGGTTGGCGAAACAGAGATAAAGATGGAAAGGATGTACAACAGGTCCGGGTGATTAAGGACAGAGATGGAAATGTGTTGGCAGATGCTAAAAGAGTGAGGGGAAGATGGAAAGAGTACTTTTAAGAGCTGATGAATGTGGAAAATGAAAGAGAGGCAAGGGTAGAAGAGGGGACTATTGTAGACCACAAAGTAGCACAAATTAGTAAATGTGAAGTGAGGAAGGCATTGAAGAGGATGAAGAGTGGAAAGGCAGTTGGTCCTGATGATATACCTGTGGAGGTGTGGAAGTGTCTAGGAGAGGCAGCGGTAGATTTTCTGACTAGATTATTCAACAGGATCTTAGAGAGTGACAAGATGCCTGAAGAATGGAGACAAAGTGTGATGGTGCCTATTTCAAGAATAAGGGGGATATGCAGAATTGCGGCAACTATAGAGGGATAAAGTTGATGAGCCATACAATGAAGTTATGGGAAAGAGTAGTGGAAACTAGACTGAGAGCAGAAGTTAGCATTTGTGAACAGCAGTATGGCTTCATGCCTAGGAAGAGTACTACAGATGCAGTATTTGCATTGAGAATGCTAATAGAAAAGTACAGAGAAGGCCAGAGGGAGCTGCATTGTGTTTTTGTAGACCTAGAAAAAGCATATGACATGGTGCCAAGAGAGGAGCTCTGGTATTGCATGAGGAAGTCTGGAGTGGCAGAGATGTATGTTAGACTGGTGCAGGTCATGTATGCTAGCTGTGAGACACTGGTACGGTGTGCTTTAGGGGTAACAGAGAAGTTCAAGGTGGAGGTGAGACTCCATCAGGGATCAGCTCTGAGCCCCTTCTTGTTTGTAATGCTGATGGACAGGCTGACAGATGAGGTTAGACAGTATTCTCCATGACCATGATGTTTGCCGATGACGTTGTGGTCTGTACTGAGAACAGGTAGAGGAAAATCTAGAGAGGTGGAGGTATGCACTGGAAAGGAGAGGAATGAAAGTTGGTCACCGCAATACAGACTATATGCGTGTAAATGAGAGGAACCCAGGTGGAACAGTGAGGCAATAGGGAATGAAGATCAAGAATCTGGAAGTCTGTGGAGTTTCACAGTCATCCAGGTCATGGGGAGTTCTTGTTGAAATCTTCTTGTCTTGGTAACTGGACTTGAATATCTTCATTTGAAGATGTTTCACCCCTCATCCAAGAGGCTTCTTCAGTTCTAATGACCCATGGGGAGTTTTCGAATATAACTGCCAAGTTTTTGGGCGCGTCTAGCTTATGGTGGCTTGTATGCAAGTGGAAGAGTTGATCTGCAGAAACTCGGTGTGAGCGAGGTTGGGATGCTAATAAGTGCCATTCATCGGAACAAGAGAGCAATTTGGTCGGATTACCTGGATTGGAATGTGAAGAGGTCAGGCTAAACAAAAGAGTAAAACCTGTTGGATCACATGAACTGAAGCTGACGTGATCCATTCTGGAGGTGGGTCTTTCCAAATTGTTTGGAGGGTGCAGATGGGCCTGGTGCATGTGTGAAAATCTGTCTTGGCACTGATCCCATTATGGCAATGTACGTTTGTGAAAGGTTGCGTCTGTCTGTTCAGAGATGTTTTTTTCTGTTTTGACAAATATGGCTTCTTTGACAACTCTCTTGAACCATCTGTCTTCTCTGGCCAGAGTATGGACATTGCTGTTTTCAAATGATTGGCCCTTGTCCTTCAGGTGTAGGTTGACCGCAGAGTCCTGTCCTGAAGTGGTGGCTCTCCTGTGTTGGGCCATCTGTTTGTGCAGAGGTTGTTTGGTCTCTCAGATGTAGACATTGTAGAAAGAGGCGACCGGAGATATTAGAGTAGCACTTAGTTATTTTACTGAAGAGCAGAGCACAGGTGATGATAGCAATTCGTACCAACAGACATGAGCCCCGCCTACAGAGAGTCTGCGCATGTGCAGATTGCAAGTAAACATATATGGTTAACTGTTCAATATTACTGTGTCCAGAGATAGAAAAAGAGCTGCTAGCAGTTGTCTTTGCATGCTCAAAATTTCATGATTATATTTATGGCAAACCAGTCACCATCGAGACTGACCATCAACCTCTGGTTACAATCATCAAAAAGCCTATTCATGCAACACCGGCAAGATTACAAAGCATGATGTTGAAGCTCCAGAAGTATAACATCAAGCTCGTGTATAGAAGTGGAAAGCAAATGCACTTGGCTGATACTTTGTCACGGGCTCCCAGTAACACCAAAACTCAGCTGACGGATGAAGTTGATGATTTTGATGTGATATCAGTGTGTTACGTGTCTTCTGCTCGTTTACGGGAACTAAGAGAACACACTGCCACTGATCTGACTCTCCAGATGCTCAGCAACTTTATAAGACATGGCTGGCCAGACAAGTTTCATAATCTCCCAGATGCGGTGTGTCCCTACTTTACTTTCAGGGATGAACTGGTCATTGAGGATGGCATTGTCATGAAAGGACAGAGAGCGGTTATTCCTCTAAGCTTACAAAAGCTGTACACTGGCATTTTACACAGAGGGCATCCAGGTACAGAGGCCACGAAACGGAGAGCAAGAGGAATAGTGTTTTGGCGGACAATGGCTAGAGATATTGATGAGGAAGTGCGAGCATGCTCGGTGTGCAACAGCACAAAACCACACCAACAAAAAGAGCCGCTTCTTCTCCACCCTATTCCGGAGATACCTTGGTCGACTTTGGCAGCAGACATCTTTGACTGGCATAACCAACAATACTTGGTACTTGTAGATTCATTTTCAGGCTGGTTTGAGATTGACCTGCTGCGTACTCTCACATCAACGGCAGTCATTGGTAAGCTGAAATGTCATTTCTCTGTCCACGGTACACCTCACACTCTCATCACCGACAACGGACGACAGTTCTCGAGTCAGCGTTTCAAGGACTTTGCAAGGCAATGGGACTTCACTCATGTGACAAGCAGCCCTGAGTATTCCCAATCAAATGGATTGGCGGAGAGAGCTGTCCATAGTGCTAAAAGCCTCATGGAGAAATCTCACAGAGACAAAACTGACATCTTTCTCAACCTACTCAATTTGAGAAACATTCCTCATGACACTAAGCTTGGGTCTCCTGTACAAAGACTTATGTCGCGACAGACGCGCACTACTCTCCCTGTCTCCAAAAAGCTGCCTGAACCCGACACGTGCAAGCTAGAGGAAGTACGTGCTCTAAATACAAATAAACTTCTAAATACAAGACTCGCGCAAAAACGCTACTATGACAAAACGAGCTGACCTCTGAAACCTCTAACAGAAGGACAGGTAGTCAGGCTTCAAACACCGAAAGGATATGACCGCACAGGAGTTGTGAAAGAAACATGCAATGAGCCCAGATCATACCTGATTCAGTCGGAAGGACAAACATACAGGAGAAACAGAAAACACATCTTAACTGTTCCTGAACCTGCACCAACTCAGGTTGACCCGAGAGACTCTTATCAGGACACTGGACCTGATCCAACAAGGCGTGTGACAGTTACCGGACAGGCGTGTGACAGTTACCGGACATGGCTATGCAGAACAGAATGCGGACTCTGAGTGCCCAGCGGATCGAGCCTCTGCTTCTGAACCGTCTGTAAACGTGGATGTTTATAGAACGCGCTCAGGTCGCATCAGTAAACCTAACCCCAAGTACAAAGATCTATACTGCTAAGAGGGTATTTTGTTAATGTCTGACTAAGTTACATGATGACTTGTTGAATGGTTATCACAGTTATTTGCACACTTCTTTTCATTGTTTGGATATGTCGTATTTCATGATTCAGTCACATAAGTATGGAATAAGTTTAACACTGTATTACTATTAAGATGTTGAGACTGTGTTCATGGTTAGAGGTTCCAACTAAGGAAAGGGGATGTAGAATATTGACTGTGGACACAGTAATATTGAACAGTTAACCATATATGTTTACTTGCAATCTGCACATGCGCAGACTCTTTGTAGGCGGGGCTCATGTCTGTTGGTACGAATTGCTATCATCACCTGTGCTCTGCTCCTCAGTAAAATAACAAAGTGCTACTCTAATATCTGCGGTCGCCTCTTTTACGCAAAACACAACAGACGTCATCACGATCCTTAGTGGAAGTGACAGCATACACCACATTCTCTATCTTGTGCCTGGGTGTTTTGTCCTTGGGGGCACCAGTTTTTGTCTCGGGGTGTTGTGGGGTTTGAAATGTACCAATATATGGTGTTTGTTGAGCACCCTTCAGAGTTTCTCCGAAACACCAGCAGCATACGGTATGACGATGTTCTTTCTTTGTTGTTGTCCTCCTCCTGTTCTACATTCCTGGGTCTGGTGGTTTCTGATTTGGTGAGAGCCAAATTAGAGTAGCTACAGGATCTCAATGCTTCCTAACGTTTTGTATCTCGTTCTTGCTTCCTTCAGCGGTTGAAAGGATGCTCTTGGCCCGGTGGTGTAGAGTTTTGATCACCCCCAGTTTGTGCTCAAGGGGGTAGTGTGAGTCAAAAAATAGCTACTGTTCAATGTGAGTATATATATATTCAGATGTGTGTATGTGTGTGTGTGTGTGTGTGTATATATATATTATAAGAGAGAGAGAGAGAGAGAGAGAGAGAGAGAGAGAGAGCGCTATATATCTTATTCTTGTGTGTGTATATACAGTATATAGTAGTAAACTATTATGAAATGTTGCAGGGATAGGTGGAAATCTTCACCACAAGAAACACTGAGCTTATGTATCAAGGATGGCATTATTGTTAGAGGATAGTTATGTTCATTCTGCACTTTGCACTTCATAATACACTTTATTTGTGAGATTGCTCTGAACTCCAATGCTGCTGAGCTAAACAGGATTAACATTTTTAAACCATCTATGTTTATGAAAAGAGTATGCAACTATTAATGCATTGATATATTTGTGTTGCAGAATTGTAGCCTGTGTTGTAGAACAGATTTATTTTCTCCCTGACATTTATAGTTTAACTTCATAGGATGCTATAGTCCTGTTATAGACCTCCAGAGACTCAGAACAGATCCATTCTCCATATTTGAGGGTTCACAAAACAAACCCCCTTAGGCATAAAATGTAGAACTATAATGCCAATGAGTAGAGTCCTATCTTCAACGAGACCAGGCCAGTTATACCTGGTCAAAGGGGTTCCTCATGTACGGAGGAAAACACATGAACTGAATAAGTTAAAGATGCGCTTTGACAGGTGAGTGGGCGTGGCCAGCCCTCTGGAGCCTGGTGAGACTGTGACAATGCCTAGGTTAATAAACTTGACTAAAATAGATTTGCTAACATTTTCAAGAGGCTACAGGTTGAATTCCTAAAGGCTCCAGAGGGCCTTTGACAGGCTTCAAGCACGAGGAGGCTTTTGAAGACCTGGCAGAGGATGGAAGAAGAACTTTCTGTCTCTCAAGCTGCAAGAACATTATATATGGAGAAACAAGGATCCTTGGTATTCTCAGTGAAAACTCTCTACCACACAGAGATGTTCTAGGAATGAAGAAAATCACCATAGGGCAGCTCCTGACTGACGATCCAGCTGGCTGAATGGGAGCATTGGAGGTAGAACTGTGCAGCAGTGGACCCGCATGTGCTCACTCCAAAACTTACCAAGGAAACTTTTGTAACATTAAAACATGAAGAACAGTGGAATCTTGGCTCCTCTTACTTTTTGATGATTTACAACTCAGCTGTTTTTACCTAAATGATAGTGTTGTAGATGTGCCAACTCTATATTAAATGTTAAGTAATAGGTTTCAACATGTGATTAAGTCTTTTATTTTTCAAGTTTTGAGTGCGATAGAGACCCAACCCCCTCGTCGAGTTATTGTGGTGTAGGGGTTAGCATGTCCCAGGGATCCCCTGGGGGCTATGTTTTGGGGGGCTTTAATCAACTGGGAAGATCACCCAAGGCAAACAGGTCCTGGGTGAGGGACCAGACATAGCATGGCTCAAGAAGACTCCAATGATGAAAAAGATGAATGAACCTGGTTTTCCCTTGGGTCACCAGGGTCCCTTCAGCGCTTGGTGTCCGGGCCTGCACCCGTAGGGCTCAGCCGGGCTCAGCTCGAAAGAGGGATATGGTGCCCCATTCCCTTGAGCTCACCATCCATAGGAGGGGTCAGGGTGTTGGGTGCAATGTGAGCAGGATGGTAGCTGGACCTGGGGGCTGTGGCAATCTATTCCGCAGCTGCAGATGCTGGCTCTAGGAGCATAAAACACTACATAGACTTCAACACTCACATGGGAAGTGACAGCTAGACCTGGAAAGGTGTGATTGAGAGGAAAGGATGTCCCTTCTCTTCACCAAGCGGTGTTTTATTACCTGACTTCTGTGCTCGTCATGTCCTTAACGAAGATCATGTTTGGACATAAAGGTGTGCACATGTGCACCTGGCACCAGCACTATCAACTTTGTGGTTCTATCCTTGGACTTGAGGCCGCATGTTCAGGACACTCTGGTGAAGAGAGGGGTGGGGCTGTCAACTGATCACCACCTGTTGGTGGTCTGGGTCCAATGGTGGGGGAGGATGCTGGTAAGACCTGGCAGATCTGAATGCATTGTGAGACAAACCGTAAAGTGGTCTGTGCCTGTCAGGGTGGTAACCCCCGAACCTGTTAGTGGAACCCAGCGGTGAGGTGTCTAGCTGAAGAAGTCCTACCAAGCATTTTTGGTCTGTGGGGCTCCAGATGTAGCTGGCATGTACTGCCAGGCCAAGTGCCATGTGGCTGTTTAGGGTTTAATAGAGAACCACTTTCGGAAGGTACCAAAGAGATTCTGGTCTGTCATCCAGTGACATGGGAGGTGTAAGCAGTACACTGTCAACAATGCATACAGTGGAGATGGTGGGCTGCTGAGCTTAACCCGGGATCAGTGGAAAGAATACAAGGTCTCTTCAATCCTGATGACATGCTCTCTAATGAGGAAGCAGAATTGATGGACCCTGGGATGGACTCTCCTACTCCGGGGCTGAAGTTACATACGTAGTCATAAAGTTCCTATGTGTAGGGGCCCGGGGTTGGCTGTCCTGGCTGAAATGCTTCTGCAGCATTGCGTTGAAGGCTGGGGCAGTGCCGCTCGATTGGAGTGGTGATACTCCTCTATAAAAAGGGGGATCGGAGGGTGTGCTTCAACTACAGGGGTATCACACTCCTGTCTCCTCAGGGGTGCTTGAGAGGAGGGTCTGACGGACTGTTGAACCTCAGATCCCGGAGGAACAATGTTGCTCTCGTCCTGGCCTTGGAACAATATGCCGTGCTGTACACTATCGGCTGGGTCCTTGAGGACAGGAGTTTGTTCAACTTGTCTACATGTGTTTTGTGGACTTTGAGAATGCATTTGACCGGATCCTGTGGAGATACCTGTCAGGGCTGCTTTGGGAGTACCGAACCCCGTAATAGGAACTGTCGGGTCCTTGTATGATCGGCGCCAGAGCATGGTCCGCATTGGTGGTTGCAAGTCAGACTCATTTCTGGTGAGAGTTGGACCCTAACAGGGCTATCCCTTATCACCAATTCTGCTCATAACTTTTATAGACAGAATTTCTAGGCGCACCCAGGATGTTGAGGGGATCTGGTTTGGTGACCTCAGGATTGGGTCCCTGCCTTTTGTGGATGATGTGTTTCCGTTGGCTTTATCAGACTTTGATCTCCATCTCTTGCTGAAGCAGTTCACAGCTGAATGTGAAGCAGTCAGGATGAAGCTCAGTACCACCAAATCCAAGACCATGGTTTTCAGCCAGAAACAGGTGGAGTGCCCACTCAAGGTTGGGGAGGAGGTTCTGCCTCAAGTAGAGATGTTCAGGTGTCTCAGGGTCTTGTTCACAAGTGATGGTAGGATGGAACATTAGATTGACAGCCAGATCGGTTTGACCTCAGCAGTGATGTAGACTCTGCACCACGTGTCTCGGTGAAGGAGTTGAGCCAAAAGTTGAAGCTCACAATTTACTGGTCAATCTATGTTCTTAATCTCACCTATAGTCATAGGATCTGGGTCATATCCGAGGGAATAAGGTCACGGATCCAAGCAGCTGAAATAAGCTGGGTGTCAGGGCTATCCCTTTTACATAGGCTCTGGCCAACTGGGAGGGGCTCAGAGTAGAGTTGCTGCTCCTCCACATGGAGAGGAGTCAGATCAGGTGGCTCGAGCATGTTGTTTAGATGCCTCGAGGTGAGGTGTTCTGGGCATGTCTGGGGGGAGGCCCTGGGAAAGACTCAGGACATGGGGCGTCCTCCTTCTAGGACGCGCTTGATATACCTCTGACCACAGGTGACAGTAGGAACGTGAATCTCCATCCTGGTAAACCTCCTTTCCATGAAAGACCAATGCATAGTATGTATTATCCACTGATCAATGATCCACACTGATCAAGTTTACACAGCACATATAGAGTGGTGGGGCAGAATTCTGTGCACCCTAATGTTACTGCTGAGGGTGTAAAGCTGGTCCAATGTTCCACAAACAAGACAACAACCCCACTGCTCCCCTTAAATCAGCCATCTGACCCTCCTATTCCCTAAATAGATTTTATCAGGGAGGCTTGAGGGTATTTTGAACATACCTCCTGGTCTTACTATTTAAAGAGGGGGATCACCACCCTGGTCTTCCAGTCAAGAGGCACTGTTCCCGAAATCTATGCGATATTGCAGAGGCATTATCAGCCAAGACAGCCTTGAGGCATCTCATCCAACAGGTCTCACCCCCCCCCACCCCACCCCCCCGCTCCCTGTCATCCAAGGAGCTGCCACTCTCAGCCACTCAGGCCCAGAGATGGGGCTCTCCCCTGAGTCTCTGACTTTGCTTCCTCATTGAAAAGCACATCAGTGAAATTGAAGAAGTCTATGTAGTCTTCCTTCCACTGACCCACATCTCAAGTCATGTTTGCAGCACCACTTCCTTTTCCTGAGTCTGACTACTAGTTCATTGTTATGAGTAGCTGTCCTGTAGTGTTAGGTACCAATTATGGTTTGAAGTATGATGATCAGTTCATTGTTTTAACAAGATTAATGTTAAAATAAAAAATAAAAAACACAACTAAAGAAGGTCCTTCTGGAAAAGGTCAAAAGGTAGCTATGAAATAGATATTAAGTACACTTCTCAATGATAATATATTGTATATGCGCATGCATCCATGTTTTTTTCTGCCTGGATCTGTTTAATCATACAGATTTTACACATCGCTGTGTGTGCACATTTCTTCTGGGGAGGATTTTGGTGGTATTTCCTTTGCAACATCTGAGTCAAAATACTTTTGTAATAATTTAGCTGCACTTACACATTTTAGTAATTCTGTTTATAATTCACGCTCCTCTACAATATATGAAAGCGGGGGCTAGATAAACCCAAGAAGTAAAAAGGTCAAACAATTCGATAACACAAAAAAGCTACTTGTATATATTTCTTTATTAGCAAAAATACAATGGCAAACAGTGACATAATATTGCCTATGATATTTTATAAATAAATAGTGTCAAACTGCTGAGACGATTCACCGTTTCACCCAGATGCAAGAGAATTTGTGCAAGTGTGAAAAAGCTGATCAAAACAAATGTGCTAGACCTTTTTCTGCTGTCCTAGCAATTTGCAAACTACCCAGTGATTGGGAATAGTACCAAACTGTCCCTACAAAACTTTTGTACAATATTAAAAAATAGATTCTTTTTGGAAAAAAGTCAGTTTTAAGATCTACAATACTCAGCTAGAATATGTGCAAAAATTCATAGAGTGCCAGGTAAGACCTTGAGAAAAGCATTAAACAAACATACTTGGTTTGTTGTTCTTTCCAAATACTTTAAATGGAGGGAAGACAAAATGAAGTAAATTTGTTTAATTGGGCATCAAAAACTCCAAAGCTGAACACAAGGCACAATACATGGACTAATGAAAACAACAAAAAAAATTGCTTTCAAATGAGCCAGTTTGGCACAGATATATGGTTCCTCAGCATGAAAATGTAAATACACAGGATGAAAATGTAAATACACAATCAAGAAATGAAGCAAGCAACACCTTGCCCAAACCACCCACTCCCAAATAACCTGTTGGGAGTGGGTGAGTCCCCTGAAATGCCACTGCCCTTATTCATACATGTTTCTGTGGTTGAAAATAAGTTTAGGTTCAAAACATTTTTTTGTTTTGTTTTGTTTTCAAATTTGCTCCAGTCTCTCAAGTCTATCCCGTCTACTGATGGAATTGATTCCAACCAGTGGCTGAAAATTAATAAAAACCCAACAGAACAAAAGGAACACTGAATTACAAAAAAAAGGCTTATTTGAATTATCATTTGTATTTCAAACCAATATTCTTTTAAATATTACTTAAATTATTTAAACATTATCTAAAAATTTATCCAAAAATATAATAATTTCTTACTTTGCCCGAGTGGCTCGAAATGTTTCTGACAATTAAAGATTAATAAACCGAAAAATAAACAAACATAAAACAAAATAGATATATGTCTAATTTATTTCTGGATCATTGGAAGTTAACTTCTTTTTGGGTTTGGGAGTTAACATGTATTCATTGTTATCAGACATTCATGCTCCTAATTACAATCAATTATTCATATGAATCAAGTGACCATCAGGGTATGACTTGTCTTCTCTTTACACTCTGTTTTTTATCTATTTTGTTTAAACTCAGACCAGTCAACCCCCTCCTTGATTTTGGTGTAAATAAAAGCTGGACAGAGAATGAATTATGGATATTTCAGTCTTGGTAGATGTATAGAGAGATGTGTTGCTTATTTCTGTGATGTGTTTCACTTTAACAGAAGACTTATTTTCTTCATGATTAATGCCCTGAAATGTTGAAATGATATGTTTTAATGCAATCTGGACATTCTTCGCTGGGGTTCAATGTGGAGCCTATGATGTTTCCTGGCATTAATATAGCAATCACAATTACTTGAATGGCACGAATATTTTGAAAATGAGGTTTCTCCTCAAGCACTGAATCCACTGAAAGTATACATTGTCTCCATTTAAAAATATAAAGGATCCAGTGGCAAAATAATTTTCTTCAATTGCCAAAATGTTAATTTTGTACTGATAATATTGACTTTGAAAATTAGTTTCATCACCAGCACTTTTTCAACCTCGCATAATCATCCTGTCGGGATGGAGCAGGAACAGTCACCGGTGACATCACTCTAAACTGCACTTTTCCAAATACATTTGAATATCTTTTTTATGCAACAGAATCAAACTTTTATATTCAAATGAGCCTGTGACAAATAAAATTAGGTAATTACTGCATCAAAAGAGTTGGTAAGTATTGGATTTTACATTACACTGACTAATACTTAACAATTCTATTCAATCTACCGGTAGTTAGCTTAGCATGAATGGAAACAGCTAGGAGGCAAGTCTGACATGAAAATACTTTATATAGTTTAACAGCCTAAGGACAAGCCTTGGCTTTTCTGGGCATTAAATGTAAGGTGAAATTTAGAGTCTTTAAGGACATTCTATAAGAAGGGACTAGCCAGACAAATAGCCAGATGTCACTGAAGTTACAGAGCTTCATGTCAGACACAAAAAAAAAACAAAAAACAAAAATCCAGTTGTGACTTTTTAAGAAAATAGTGTGAAACTAACACCATACCATCTCACAAACGTGTTACTTTGACACAGATACATAGAGCAATGTTCACAAGACATCACTGAAACAATTTGGTAGTACTTCAGACAGGCGGACATGGGAGATCAAGGTTCGTGGTGTATACAGTGGGGCAAAAAAGTATTTAGTAATAATGGTGGAAAATAAGTATTTGGTCACCTACAAGCAAGCAATATTTCTGGCTCTCACAGACCTCTAACTTCTTTTGTAAGAGGTGCCTTAGTTCTCCATATATTACCTGTATTAATGTCACCTGTTTGAACTGGTTATCACAACCTCAAACAGTCACACTCTAAACTCAACTATGGCCGAGACCAAAGAGCTGTCAAAGGACAAAAGAAACCAAATTGTAGTTCTGCGATAGGTAAGGCCCTGGTGAGGTGAAGAAATCAACTGTGGGAGCAATTATTAGAAAATGGAAGACATACAAGACCATGAATAATCTCCCTCAATATGGGGCTGCACGCAAGATCTCACCCCATGGGGTCAAAATGATCACAAGAATGGTGAGAAAAATCCCAGAACCACACGGGGGGACCTAGTGAATGACCTGCAGAGAGCTGGGACCAAAGTAATCTCTCCCCTTAGGGTCTCTTTCATCTTTTTAAGTGGGAGAACTTGCACATTTGATGGCTGACTAAATACTTTTTTACCCCACTGTATGCTGATTTATGTTGCTTGTATATCACTGAGTTATTGAAAATTAAAACAACAATACCAAGATTGTGTTTGGCCAAGATGTAGTTTGGAATTTTTTTAAGCAAAAAATAGGCTACCACAGTCGGAATGGCATATAAATGTGTGAAGAACGCATGCCATTTCCATGGAAGGCATAATACAAAAATATTAACAATTCTTTTAACTAGACCCTGGCCTCCAGAACATCCCACACAGTAAAAATCCTGCTTGATGTCAATCAGCGGAAAATTTAAAAAATATGGGAATCAACATTATGCAACATGATGAATTTATCACTTTGGATCAAATTTTCACTGGTACTACAACTGCATTATATTATGTTTCATTCTCCATCAACTTCTGAAAAATATGGAAAAGCAAATATAAAACATTAAGTTCAAAAGAGAAAAAACGACTGACCCTTTTCTCAACAATGATCGGGAGAATCTGATTTTGAACATGTGTGTCCTCAATTATCTAGGCACTTTTCTCATTAAAAAATGATAACTTTCAACAGCTTCCCTTATAAATCATTCAGTTTTTGAATGACACCTTTTCCTCAAAAAGATGTTAGTTATAAAGTTAAAAAATCAAACAAAACAACAAACAACGACAATAAAAATATTTAGAAGGAAGCACGTGAACAAGTATAACAGAAAAATAAATGCACTCAATAAACTGATAAATACAAAAACTTATTCAAGCTCAGTGGTTTGCACTTCCCTTGTAAATTTGACTGGAGCATTGACTGGGTCATGTTTAAAAACATTACATATTACAGTAGCAATAAAAGAGCTGCCTTGCAGTTTGTGTCTGAATTATCCATTCTGTTGGTGTGAGTTTATGATGGAGCGTGTGATTTGGGAGGTACGATGCAATATTCAACTTTGCTTTCAGTTTGTGTCTCTTAAAACATGTATCTGTATTGTCTGGTGACATTTCATTTTAATAGACACCCAATGAAATCATGGTTTTCCCAGCATTTGCTAAAGCGGTTTATTTGTGTTTTCTTGGACACATTTCTACTATTTTCAGATAATTGATTTTGACATCTTTCCAAAGTTTAATTATCTTTTACTGCTGGAAATAATTATTGGAAATGTTCAACTAGAATCAAACCAAACATGAAACACTGAGCTTTTCTGTGTCTCTGTATATTCTTGATTTCCTGCTACAGTTTCATTCTTTTATGACAATTTTTCATTGAAATTCTACTTATACTCAAATGGATATTTGAACAATTTTAATGAGTTGATGAGACTATTTTAAAGGAATGGTGATCATTGCTTAGTGATTGAATCAGTTGAATTAAAATTGTAATTTGAAGCTGACTTCTGTTGCATTGGTGAATATAATCCATAAAATTGGCATTATAATGATGCGATGAAATTTTTAAGTCCTAATAAAAGTGCTGGGATAATATTACATGATTGCTATTATTGCTTTTGATAAGTTTTATTACATTTTGTTGAATGTACCTTTGGTTAAGTTATAAAGATCATTAACTGAAATATTCTTATATTTTGGTTCAAAAAAATATTTGTTGGGCATCAGCTGTTACTCTGACGAGGAGGAGTCTGGATTTGTTTAAACATGAGACCTGTTGACTGAGTGAAGGTCAATCACTGATTATCATAACCATCACTGAGAGGTAAAGAGACACAACATACTTTGGTAGATGTCAGAGGGTCTTAGTCTGTAGGGCTGTCTGTGCTTCTGGCGGTGGATGCTGCAGATGCTCCTTGTTTAGGATGATGCTAACGATGTCACCTTCGTGCTCCTTCATATGCTCCAGCAGGCGTTCCTTGCTAATGGACTCAAAGCCACAGATGCAGCAGCAGAACAGGAGCACACAATACTCCATGCTTGGGCCCGGGATGGGGGACTGGCCAGGGCATGAAAGGCCGTGGGCCTGGGGCTGATATGGTTCCTTCCCTTGTGATGTTGTGGTATGAGATAACCACAGGTGAGTATCTGTGCTATGGAGACTTGATGAGCAATCCAAAGCCGGACTGGGAGCTTGGAGCTCTGATTTGGCCTTGAATTTGTCTTGCAGAAATTGGGCTGCTGATGGATGCTCCGTTATTGACCCTAGTGCAGCTGACAACTTCTGAGGAGCCCTGTAATACATAACAGTATCACGTTTGATAATTGTACTCCTTTTTAAAAATGTCTGAAGTACAATGCTCACAATAGGTTCCTTAAGCCTTCAAGCAAATTTGGAGTTCAAACTGCAAGGAACAAGTGATTTGTGTTTAGTATCTGAAACATTTACAGTCACGGACACACAGAACTGGTGTGTGTGCCTCCATCAATCCATCCATCAATTGTCTGCCACTTATCTTGCACTCAGGGTTGTGGGGGATGCTAGAGCCTATCCCAGTAGTCATCGGATGAAAGGCAGGTAACACCCTGTACTAGTCGCCAGTCAATTGCAAGGCCTCATATAGAGACAAAAAAACAAAAAAATCCCTCACTTGGGGCAAAGTTCCTAATTTTTTCAATTAACCTGTTGTGTAATGTATGGGAAACCAGACAAAACCCACACAGAAACAGGAATAACCGGCTCTGAAAGGGCCCCTTGTCAGAATCAACCCAGGGTCCTTCGTGCTGTGAGCGCTAACTCTTGTGCCACTGTGTATATGTGTCTGTGTCTCATCTGTGATATTAATTATGAATATGATGGCTTCTGTGATGTTCTTATAAAGTTCATGTATAATTACCAATTTTTTAGAATAGTCTTCATTCGAAACCATTATATTTTTCTTCATTTCTTGTTTTTTGTGGTTGATTACTGTGTCTATGACACAACATGATGATTTGCATTTTTTTTTGATTAAAATTACAAACAGTATAGAAACCCCTCCCCTCCTGGCACCCCACCTTATAATGGTGGAGGGGTTCTGTTTCCCAGTGATCCCCAGGAGCAATGTTCTCGGGGGGCAAACCGGTCCTGAGTGAGGGACCAGATAAAGCATGGCTCAAGAAGAGCCCATATGATGAAAAAGACCTGGTTTTCTTTTGTCCAGACATGCGTCACCAGGGCCCTTGCCCATAGCCAAGCATGGGAATGGGGCTCGATGGCAAGCACCCGGTGGCCTGGCCTGCACCCATGGGGCCGGGCTGAGTTCATCCACCCATAGGAGGGGCCATGGGGGCTGCTGAGGCAAATCTCTGGTGTGGGAGGAGTTTGGTGAGGCCATGGAGAACGACTTTCGGAGGTGGATTCTGCTCTGCCACCTAGTGGCTTTGGTGTTGTAAGTAGTGTACCATCAACACCATGTACAATGAAGATGGTGGGCTGCTGACCTTGGCCCGTGGCATTGTGGATCAGTAGAGGAAATATTTCAAAAGTCTCCTCAACCCCAACGACATGCCTTCTAACGAGTCAGGACGCTGACTCATTATTTCCGAGCCTGAAGTTGCATAGGTAGTAAAAAGGCTCCTCAGTGGCGGGGCCTGGGGATGGCTACAATCTACCCTGGGTTCCTAAAGGCTCTGGATGTTGTAGGAGTGTCCTGGCTGATAAGCCTCAGCAGCATCCCATGGAAGGTGGGGGCAGTGCTGCCGGATTGGCTGACTAGGGGAGTGCAGGGGTGCGGGAGCAGAGCATCCTACGAGCGTTGAACATCAGATCCAGGAGGACCAATGTGGCTTTTGTTTTGCTCTGGGAGCATGGAGTACCGAACCCTGTAACACAAGTTGTTAAGCCCTTGAATAATCGGTGCCAGTACATGGTCTGCATTGCCGGTTGTGAATCGGACTCATGTCCAGTGAGGGTTTTTACTCCACCAGAGCTGTCCTTTGTCACCTATTCTGTTCATAATTTTTATGGACAGAATTTCAATGTACAGCTAGGGTGTTGATGGGATCTGGTTTGGTGACCTCAGGGTTAGGTCTCTACTTTGGGCGGACTATGTGGTTCTGCTGGCTTAATCCGACCGTGATCTCTATTTCTTGCTGGAATCAATCCCGGACAATGCGGTAGACAATGGATGGAAGGTATAGAAACACACCAGATGTTCACGACTGAAAATTACATCAAACAGGGAGGATTCTGTAAACAGAATGTAATCAGTAACTTCTAGTTGAGATATTTAAAGCCTTAAACATCTGGTTCCACTTATCAATTTGCTAATACAGGTCATGAACAAAAGCATAAAGTGGTGACATTGTGATTACCGACTACTCTGTGAAATGGCCTCGTTAATGGCTTTATTCACTTGCTCATAGTTGTAGTTCTGATCCCCAGCGTGTTTCCACATGTGAGACTTGAGAGAAGGAGGGTGGCTGCAGACATAGCCACATAGGGAACACCTGGGAAGGGCATAAGAAGAGCCACAGTGACACGAGATTCAGCACCACACTAACCCTTTTTCCATTTTTTAGTCAAGATTCCAGGTGGATTAATGACCTTGAGAACAAATAAGATTTAAAGTTCTCTGTCTTTCTGTTTTTCTCTTGAGAAGTGTCTTTGAGTGCCATGAAAAGCGCTATACAAATCTTGTGTATTATTATTATTATTATTAAAGTGGTACTAAGATTCATTCATTCAAAACAGTATTTAATTATAGTGATGGAAAAGAATGATGGAAAGAATCCACTTTAATGTAAATCGAGTTTACTATGTTGTGTTGTTAAAGTAAGCTCCTGAATAGCAAGGACACTGAGCAAGTGCTTCAAGTCTTTGTACATGTATATGAATTATGGATGAGATTTAGCGTGATCTTAAAACATTTCCATTCCCTCCTTGTCAGTTCAGTCTCTCAGTGTAAGTGATTGGTTGAAGTGTTTCTTCTTCTGCCAGAACAGCTGGGAGAGATGAGCCATCTGAATGTCTCCTAGTTCATAAGCTCAAATAAGGTCTGGAAACATTCTGCCAGGGAAAGAAGAGCAGTACCATAAGCGCTACGTCTATTTTGAACTGAAGTCTTGTATCTTAACAGCTATAACCCGCATCTTCAATTCACCACTAAGTGTGGAATTTTGTAGTTTCAAAACAGATTTTAGAAAATTGTGATCAAGCTGAGTACCTTTGTCAACCTTCAGTGTGAAATCACAACATATTTGTTAGTAAATCAGGCTTTAGAATCAAATTTCAAGAATTTGAGGGAATTTAAATCAAAGACTTTCTGAGAACTAATTCTAATTCTACTCTAGTGAATTACACTACAGTGAAAGTAAAAACCAAGAGTGGGAGAGAAGCACAAATGACTTGTAAAATAGAAGAGAACAGGGAAAATGTTAATTTGTGCAATAACCCCAAAATGCTTTGTGTGTGTACATTAGTGCTGTAAGAAGTGTGCATGCCAATTGACTTTATCGTTTCTGGAGGTTGGATGCTGATTAATACAAAATTAAAGAGGTTGGCAGCAGATGTTCATGGACTACCTTCGACAAAAGTAAATGGTACTATTTGCTGAAAAATTGTAGAGCATTATAACGTTCAACACAAAGCTAAAAACTAAATTGTTTCAAGTTTTCAAGAAATTGTTAAATAGTGATATTTATTGACAATGAAAACCAGGTTATTAGATTGACAAAGTAATAAAAGAAATTATACGTCAATACACAAACTCAGTGGAAGTTTTTGTTAGCACATACATCAGGTCAATAGGAAATCAGCTCATACTTTCACCAGACAGACCCTGCAGCAAGAGGCCATCAGATTGGCGCTGCCATGAAACTGTTGTGTGGTTTTTCACCTGTACTGCTCCAGCAGCTGCACAGCCTGGTGCTCCTGTGGGTGTCTCCTTATGTGGCTCTTCAGGCTGTTCATGTTGGTGGTAGCAAAGTCACAGCTGCAGCACCTGGCAAATAGTGGAGACGTTGCAGGGGGAAGGAGGGGGTGAGGGCAGGACATAAGGAAATTTTTAGAGGCATTGTACTTTTTTTTTTTTTTTTTTTAAAGAAATTACCCGCAGCAAAGAAATGTGCAAGAAAAGTGAAAAGAAATTGTCAAATTTAGTTAATGTTATGACAAACAGAAAGTAGTAAAAAAATAATAGTACAAAAATGTCACATCTTTCACAAACAATACATAAATTCTGCTATTTTTTTCATTAGGAGTTAAAATTAAATAAAAAAAACAAAACTTAAGCAAGGCTGATATATAAGAATGTATTAGAGGAAGATACACACAATAAACAAGGTTTATCCTTATCAATCCTTTGAAATTGTGGTGGCTGAGAGTTTGATTGATCAGAGCTATGTTTACTTTATAGGATCAAACTACTCTTTGAAGTACTTTGTCTGGTTTGTCTTGTCATGTGTTTTCTAACTAAAAAATTGTCACCTCTTTCACAGGAGCTATGTATGGCTGGAGAAATATTTATTAGGGTAAAGGAAGTTGGGTCTTGTTCACCAGTGAGGGGGAAAATGGAGCAGGAGATAGCAATGCAGATCTGTGTAGTGTCAGCAGTAATTACTGTCTTGTTAAAGAAGGAGCTGAGCAGAAAGGCGAAGCTCTCGATTTACCATTTCATCTCCATTCCTATCCTCACCTAAGGTCAAGTGCTGTGGATAGTGACCGAAAGGAGAAAACAGATACAGGTGGCCAAATTAAGTTTTTCCCGCAGATACCCAGGGATAGGGGGAGAAGCTTCGTCTCGCTGGGAGTGGCTTAGAGTAGAGCTGTTACTCCTTGGATGCCTTCTTGGTGTTCTAGGCATGCAGCTTTGGGATGAGGCCCTGAAGAAGATCCAGGACACACTGGAGGGATTATGTCTCTCGGCTGACATGGGAACACCTTGGGACTCTCCCGGAGGAGCTTGGCAGGGTAGTGTGAAGTCTGGATGTCTTTGCTTAGGTTGATGCCCCCTTGACCCGACCCTGGATATCAAGTACTTCTACCATTTTGTTTGACTTGCTACAATACACTAGGGTTAAAATATAAGTGGTTTTCAACCAATCATGTAAAACTTACCATTTGGACACTAAAAGAAATATGCAAATAAGCAAAACTTGAGTATTCTCTTCACATCTATTCACTTACTTAGGAGGAATGGGCACTTAATAAATTACTCATGCTATTCAAGTAAGTCTTACATGGCTCCTCAGTTAGAAGGCGTCAACCTGCCGGAAACAGAATCAAAAGCTGAGGGTTGATTTCTCAATATTAGCTCTGTAGTATGACAATAAAGTTGACTAACACATTTACTAAAACATCACATTTGGATCCGTGACCTTATTCTTTCTGTCACGCCCACGACCATAGGTGAGGGTAGGAATGTAGACTGACCAGTAAATTGAGAGCTTCACCTAATGGCTCAGATCCTTCCTCCCCACAAATGACCAGTGCAACGTGAACAAGACCCTGACATACTTGAACTCCTGCACTTGGGGCAGGACCTTTCCCTAACCCAGGGACACTCCACCTCTTTCCATCTGAGAACCATGGTCTCTGATTTGGAGGTGCTGATCCCCGTCCCAGTGGCTTCAGATTGATGCAAACTGATCCAGCGAGAGCTGGAGATCACGGTCTGATGAAGCCTACAGAATTACATCATCAGAAAAAAGCAGAGACCCAATCCTGAGGCTACCAAACTAGATTCCCATGATACCCTGGCTGCGCCTAGAAATTCTATCCATAAAAGTTATAAACAGAATCTGTGACAAAGGGGATCCTTGGCGGAGGCCAACTCTAACCGGAAACAAATCCAATTTAAAAGTGGCAATGTGGATCGGGTTCTGACACTGATCATTGGAGGACCTACAGCCCCTATTACATGTAGGACAACCTCCAATCACCATCCTGGTTTGCCAATCCAGAGACACTGCCCCTGCCTTCCATGCAATGGAAAGCCCTGCAACAAACTGAGCCTTGAGGAACTAAGTCAGATCTCATCCACCCGTGGGGCCCTGCTAAGGAGGAGCTTTGTGACTACCATGACAACTTCAGCCCCAGAAATAAGAGAGCCTGCCCCGAACTTCCCTGATTCAGCTTCTTCATTGGAGGCATGTCATCGGGGTTGAGGCCTTGGAAGTTTCCTTTCAGCGGTCAACAACGTCTTATGTTGAAGTAAGCAGCGTACCACCCCCACTGTACACAGTGTTGACGATGTATTGCTTCCCTCTCGAGAGTCGCCCAACAGTGAACTGGAAAAGCCCCCTGAAAGTTGTTATCCATGGCCGTACTGGATTCTTGCCAGTTTTTGCCTTGGCACCAAAGCCATATGCCACTTGGCCTGCCAGTTCCTATCACCTTGCTCTGGAGTCCCACAGCCCAGAAAGGCCTTTTACTTGTTTACTTTTGGTGGCTTCGATCTTTAGCACTGGACATTGATAGGTTGTTTTTACTGAGAGAATCATATTCTTTAAGTGTTTCATAATACAATTGAAACACAGACCTTTTGGATTACATTCTGATTCTGTTCCAGATTATTCTTTTGTGATTTAGTTGAATTTTTACCGTTATCATGTGGCACGATTTGTTTACTTAAGCTTTAAGCAAGTGAGGGGATAGCTCAAGCTACTATATCTTACTTTCACTCTGCATACAGCACATACAGTATGTTTGAATAGAATAAATATACTTTAAGAAAATAATTTCTAATAGAAAGAAATTCTACTCAAGTCCTCTTACCGATACGGCTTGTCCGAGTTGTGAATTCGCCGGTGGTTTCTCACGCCAACGTATGTCGAGCTGGTGTAGTCACACACGTCACATTTAAACATCTTCTGTAAACCGCATTCTGTAATGTTGAAGAAAACTGAAACTGTGCATCTTTCTGAAAATTTCAGGATATCATGTGACCACAGAAGTTTGCAGTATACATACTGGCAAATCTCTGGTGAGGAAAGTTTGAAGCACTGAGTAAAACTCACCATTTCAGGAAACAAGTTGGATACTTTTTTTTACCTTCATCAGTGATTCGCTCAGCTTCCTCCACCATGGTAACAGTCTCACTGACAGGTGTAAGTGCTGCCACTTCACAGCACGGGCTGTGGTGCTCACTTTCATGATTTCTCAGTTGACTCTAGGACAGAGAAAAAAATTAAATGCACATAAGATTTCTGGCCCACAGAAAAAACAAAGGCTACATGTTTTAAATACAGGTGCATATCAACTAATACGAAAAGACAGAATAAAAGTCTACTTTTGGTTAGATCAAAAAATAATATACTTTCGCATTGTTATGAAAAACATTAATACTTACAATTTTATTGCTATTTAGTTTCAGGAAATTGGGTTATAAGACTATATTCCTAATATAGATCATGAAGAAATTGTTTTACAACAAAAGCAGTGGGGTGAGATTTGTAATGACTGCAAATATGATTTCTGGAAAACAGTAAATATTAAGGTGAAAGGTTTTTAAGGTTTGGATCATACAGGTTTGGATCAACTGAGACAAAATGCAATGACAATAGAATTCTCCTTCTTGTTAGATCGAATAGTAGAAAAGTTTTTCATTGTTTTGTTGCTAAAACATTAGTTCTTGAATTGACTGCTATTTTGATTCAGGAACTTGGGATATAAAAACTATGTTCCTGATGCATTAAACCAAGAGGACATTATTGTATTAATATCATTTGGGCCAGCTTGCCCTCTGTGCCAGAGAACACATGGGACCACTGCCTGGTGAGATGCAGGAGGAGTCCAGCCCAGACTCACTGTACAGTGCCAAGACACTCCGTGCTCCACAAACCCCACCCCAAGTGAGGCATTCAGAACATTGTCACATTAAGTGGCCTTCCACCTTCAAGCTAAGTGAATGGTGTCAGTTTGATGAGAATTTTGACCAGGTTCTCAAAATTACAGTCAATGGAATGCTGACTAGAAGTTGCGCATGATGCATGCAATAATTTTCAGCCTTCTTGCCCAGAGGGTTTGGCACAAAGGCCAAACAGCACCTAACTAACGATGCAGGAGAGCCAAATTGACCGCAGAGGAAGATCAGTCAGTTGCTGCAAGAGCTTAGACACTTTGGACAGCAGTACGAGGAGCCAAGGGAGGAATACATGGCTAGGCTAGCAGAGCTCTGCAACTGCTTAAGGACGAATTTCACAACACTCTGTTGAGCTGAATTGCACAGAAAGAGGGGAAAGAAGAGAGCCAAAAAACATGCCACCTTCATTGCAAGCCCTTTCAGCTTCACTGAGAAGATCCTTGGGCACAAGTGTGGTCGGCAGTTGGCCTACACTCAAGAAATAATTGTTGACTATCTCATGGCAACCTACGGCAACAGCGCAAGGAATTAGGAATTTTGGCCCTTGCAGCACTCTGATAATCCCACCAGAGACCACTACAGCATTCAACAACAGGGAGCCAATGCGGAGAGAGGTTGAGGAAGTTGTCAGAGCAGCTAGCTCCAGTTCAGCACCAAATCCCCATGGAGTACCATATCTGGTCTACAAGAGGTGCCACAGGGTCTTGCAGTGACTGTGGAAGATCCTCAAGATGAGCTGAAGGAGGGGTAAGGTGGCTCATCAATGCGTATGGATTCCAGAGTAGGAGAACTCATGCACTATCAAGCAGAATAGAAACACCTCACTCTTGAGTGTGGAAGGCAAGGTGTTCTTCAGCATTGTGGCTCAACTAATGACAGAGTTCTTTCTGAAGAACACATAGCTCAACACCACAGTGTAAAGAGGAGGTATCCCAAAGGTATCAGATTGCATCAATCACACAGGACTTGTCACCCAGCTCACCTGAGAGGCCTAGTAAGGCTCAGGGGACCTGGCGGTTCTGTCGCTTGACCTTTCCAATGCCTGTAGTTCCACACAAGTTAGTGAAGACCTCGCTTGACCGACAACATGTTCCAGGCAAGATCAAAGACTTCATGGTGGACTATTACAGCTGATTCAGTTTGAGTCATCTATACAGCCTCAGGGCAGCACTGAATCGTGCCTCCTAGAGCCTGCCTTGGGGGGGGCATAGGCCAGTGTCTCCCTGAGCCGGCCCCAAGCCCGGATAAATGCAGAGGATTGCATCAGGAAGGGCATCCGGCGTAAAACTTTTGCCAAAACCAAACAAGCGAGTCAACCATAACCATATCATACCGGATCGGTCAAGGACCAGGTTAACAATGGCCACCATGGGTATTGATGACCTACAGGGTACCAGTGGAAATTGGGCTACTGTGGGTCAAAGAACAAGAACAAGAAGAAGAGGTGGAGGGCGTGTTCAGAAGCAGAGAGAGAGGAGGAAAGGAAAGAGCCTGGAACAGAGAGTAGGGACTTTGAATATCGGGACTATGACTGGAAAAGGTAGAGAGTTGGTCGACATGATGCAGAGAAGGAATGTAGATATACTGTGTGTCCAGGAGACCAAATGTAAAGGTAGTAAAGCTAGAAGCTTAGGAGTAGGCTTTAAGTTGTACTATTATGGTACTGACAAGAAGAGAAATGGAGTAAGAGTTATCTTGAAGGGGGAGTTTGTTAGGAACATTCTGGAGGTGAAAAGAATGTCAGATAGAAATTGAAGATGTGATGCTCAATGCTGTTAGTGGCTATATGCTCTGCAGCTGGGGTGTGAATTTGAGGAGGACTGGTAGTTTTGGAATGAGTTACCATATTTTTCGGACTATACTCGCTCCAGATTATAAGTCGCACCAGCCAAAAATGCATAATAAAGAACAAAAAAAACATATAGAAGTGGAGTATAAGTCGCATTTTTGGGGGGAAATTTATATGATAAAATCCAACATCAAGAAAAGACATTTCATCTTGAAAGGCAATTTAGAATAAAAATAGAATATAGAACAACAGGCTGAATAAGTATAGCCTACTATTGCCTATATGACGCATAAACAACAAACTGATAACGTGCATGGTAGGCTACGTTAACGTAACATATAACGGTAAGATTCATTCAAATAACTATGGCATTAACACATGCTACAACCAAACAGTGTCACTCTTAATCACAAAATCCAATGACATCTTCTTCTTTGGTGTCACTGAACAACTCCGCCAACTCTGAAGGTAAACAATGCGCCGCTTCCTCTACTACCGGTTCATCACTTACGTCAGAGTCATCGTCACTTGCAGTTCCAATTATTCCAGCCTTTCTGAAGCCCAACAGGATGGTGTCCATGCTCTGATAAGAGAGGCGATTGCGTTGCATGAAGCGGTAACACCAGGAAGGTCCTCAAAGTCATTTATATTCATCTCCTTGGCAGACGCAACTGTACTGTCAACAAGCCTCTCCCGGCAGCATGTTGTTCAAGCACCCATGTGTGAACTCGTTCCTGTATCCGTGGCCAGCTAGCTTTTAGCCCGAGATTAGCTTTTTTAGTTTTCTTCATTACAGTAAGAGGAACCTCCGCTTTTTGCCAGTCCCTTACAAGTTTCTCACTAACTTCAAACTTTCTTTCTGCTGCTCGATTGCCGTTTTCAGCTGCATATTCCACTACTTCCGGCATGTAACCTGGAGAATATGATTTTTGTTCAGCCCTTCTCAGTTGTTTTTATAAGTTACCATGAAGGTTGAAATTATCAATTTTCATAGGTAAAGAAGTCCCTGGTAGCATCTTTTTTCACAACGCACCTCTGCCATCACCCGCCCCCGCTGAATTTTGATTGGTTGGCGTGTGTGTGTGACGATCCCTGGTATATTAAAGACATACACGCAGACACAGACAGACACACATCAGAGCAAGAGAACTCAATTATTTCACACATAAGTTGCTCCCCCGGCCAAACTATGAAAAAACTGCGACTTGTAGTCCAAAAAATACGGTAGATGAAGTGATGCAGAATATCTCCAGAGATGAGAGATTAGTAATTGGTGCAGACTTCAATGGACATGTTGCTGAAGACCATAGAGGGGATGAAGAAGTGATGGGCGGATTTGGTATACAGGATAGGAATGCAAAGACAGATTGTGGCAATATTTGCAAAAAGGATGGAAATGGCTGTAGTTAACACTTTTTTCCAGAAAAAAACAGGTACATGGAGTAACTTATAAGAGCGGAGGTAGGAGCACGCAGGTAGACTACATCTTGTATAGACGAGGTAACCTGAAAGAGATCAGTGACCGCAAAGCAGTTGTAGGTGAGAGTGTAGCCAGAAAGCATAGGATGGTGGTTTGTAGGATGGCTCTAGTGACAAGGAAGATCAAGAGGACAAAGGCAGAGCAGAGGAAAAAGTGGTGGAAGTTGAAGAGGGAGGAGTGTTGTATGGTTTCCAGGGAGGAGTTGAGAAAGGGTCTGGGTGGTCAGGGGCAGCTTCCAGATGATTGGACAACTACAGCAAGTGTTATAAGGGAGAAAGGTAGGAGAGTACTTGGTGTGTCATCTGAAAGGAAAGTAGATCAGGGGGAGGTGTACTAGATTGGAGCATGCACTGGAAAGTTCTTCCATCCAACTTCTATCATTGCGGTCTGGCAGACACCTGCCTGCCCTCTGTGCCAGAGGAGAGGATTACTGAAGCAGATCCTAAACTGTTGCCCAAAAGGATGAGAGATGCTATTGGTGGCACCACGACCAGGTACTGAAGGATAGCAGATACCACAAGCTCAGGGATCCACTCAACATGAAGCAGCAGCCCGCAAGGCTTGCCACTGCCTTTGTTAAAGCTGGAAAGAAGCCACAGCATCACCCAAGCTAAATACAGGGGGTTCCAACCACAGTAAGAGTCTGACGGCTGAAGGTGGACCTAGGCAAGCAGCTTAAATTCACAGATACCATCACAGTGACCACACTCAAGCCGGACGTGATCCGCAAATTAAAATGGGCAAGACAGGTGGTACAGCTGGAGCTGACTGTGGCCTGGTAAGCATGGAGGAGGCATTTGAGAGGAAGAATGCCAAGTACAAGGAGTGCACAGGCGCATGCCAGTGGAACGGGTGTAAGATTCGGTGAACCCTCATTGAGGTTGGCTGCTGAGGATTCGCAGGCCAGTCATTCTGCAGGACTCTCAGGGTATTGGCAACAAGGGGACCAAAAAGCAAGAAATCCATCATGAACATCACTGATGCTACTGGGAAGGCAACAAGATATGTGGATAAGGGGGGTGGGGGTGGGGGCTGGGCCACACAAGCTGCCTCGACACAAGCTGGGGGAGGATCAACCCTTAGCTCCTTCTTATGGCCAAGGGTGTCTGATGTTAAAAGACCCGAAACAATCGTTGACCCAGGTTACATCACTGATGATACCTCTTGGTTGCACCACAAGATGACGCACCTACTTAGGTGCGTCATCTTGTGGTTATAGTTGGTAGATGGTTAGGCTGCTGCCAAAAATCAGCCTCAGACAAACATGTCCAACAACCAATTGTTGAACACTGGCTAAACAATAGACCTCTTGAACCAAGTCAAACATATGGGGATAAAAAAATATGTAGATGGAGTTAAAAACCTATTGCTCTCTTTGAAGGAAAACGACCAGCTTTTAGTTTATCTATGGAGATTTTCAGTCATACAGGTCGTGGCACTGGACTTCATTTCTTCTCATAAAGATGTTTCACAGCTCATCGGAGAGACTTCTTCAAGTGTACTGGACTGTAAGGGGAATTTTCAATATACAACTTCTGAAGTTGGGGTTAAGATGTGGATAAGCTTCTAGTTTACATTATCTTTGTATTAACATGATTCTTTATAGATTTATGGACATAGTGAGAGATTATATAAAGGTAGTTGGTGTGAGAGAGGAGAATCGAGAGAATAGGGTTAAATGGAGAAGGTTGATTCGCTGTGGTGACCCCTGAAGAGAAAAGCCAATAGGAGAAGAATTTATTAAGAAAAAGAAAAAAAACCTTCTTTTTCTGTTTGCATGGATGACACCAGTGAGAATTCTTAAAACCTGACATGGAAAATTTAGGAGACGAAATCTGTCTCTCTTTCATACTGTCATATATATATATATATATATATATATATATATATATATATACTATAAGTAGATCACTGTCTTTCTCTTCTTTCGGTTTTTCCCTTCAGGGGTCGCAACAGCGAATCGACCTTCTCCATCTAACCCTATTCTCTGTATCCTCCTCTCTCATACCAACTACCGTCAAATCTACTCTCATTAAAACCCATAAATCTTCTCTTTGGTCTTCCTCTAGACCTCCTGCCTGGCAGCTCCAATTCCAGCATCCGTCTACCAATGTATTCACTAACCCTCCTCTGTACCTGGCTGAACCATCTCAGTCTGGCTTCTCTGACCTTCTCTCAAAAACATCTAGCATGTGCTTTTCCTAATAGACTTGTTCCTGATCACTCCCAAAGAGAACCATAGCACCTTCATCTCTAGCTCTAGTAGATGGCGATGGTAGGGTCAGAAGCTCTACCATTGCCTCCCCTAGACACTTCCTCGGGGACATCATCAGGACCAACTGCCTTTCCACTCTTCAATGCCTTTCACACTTCACTTTTACTAATTTCTGCTACTTTCTGGTCTACAATACTCACCTCTTTACCCTTGCCTCTCTTTCATTTTCCACATTCATCAGCTCTTCATAGTACTCTTTCCATCTTCCCATCACTCTTCTAGCATCTGTCAATACATTTCCCTCTCTATCCTCAATCATTCTGACCTGTTGCACATCCTTTCCATCTGTATCTCTCTGTTTCGCCAACCTGTATAGATCATTCTCTCCTCCCTAAGTGTCCAACCGAGCACACAAGTCATCGTATGCCATTTGTTTTGCTACTATCTTTATCTTGTGTTGTATATCCTTGTACTCCTGTCTGTTCTCTTCAGTCCTCTCAGTGTCCCACTTCTTCTTTCCTAACCGCTTTCTCTGTAAATACTCGTGCACTTCCTCATTCTGCCACCAAGTCTCTTTATCTATTTTCCTTTGAAATAACACACCAAGTACTCTCTTACCGGTCTTCCTGATAGCACTAGCTGTAGTTCTCCAATCATCTGGAAGCTCTCCCTGACCACCCAGAGCCTTTCTTAATTCCTCCCTTTTCAGCTTCCACCACTTTGTCATCTCCTTTGTCCTGCCTTTGTCCTCTTGATCTTCCTTGTCAACAGCGTCATCCTACAAACCACCATCCTATGCTGTCTGGCTACAATCTCACCTACAACTACTTTGCAGTCACTCATTTCTTTTAGGTTACTTTGTCTATACAAGATGTCACCTACCTGCGTGCTCCTACCCCCGCTCTTATGAGGTACCCTATGTTCCTGTCTTTTCTGGAAAAAAGTGATCCCGAAACCCTTTTCGATCCTTTGTGCAAAGCCTACTACCATCTGTCTCCCTGCATTCCTATCCTGTTTTGCAAATCTGCCCATCACTTCTTCATCCCCTCTATTGCCTTCATCAACATATCCATTGAAGGCTGCACCAAATTCTAATCTCTCAGCTCTGGATATATTCAGCATCACTTCATCCAACTCATTCCAGAACTACTACTACTCCTCAAATTCATATCCCACCTGCAGGGCATAGCCACTAACAACATTGAGCATCACATCTTCAATTTCTATATGACATTCTTTTCACCTCCAGAACATTCCCAACAAACTCCTCCTTCAAGATAAATCCTTCTCTATTTCACTTCTTGTCAGTACCATGATGGTGCAACTTAAAGCCTGCTCCAAAGCTTCTAGCCTTACTGCCTTTCTACCTGGTATCCTGGACACAGTATATCCACTTTCGTTCTCTGCATCATGTTGACTGACTCTCTGACTTTTCCTGTCGTAGTCCCAATATTCAAAGTCCCTACACTCAGTTCCAGACTCTTGCCTTTCATTTTCTCTCTCTGCTTCCGAACACGATATATCACTGTAATCAGTGATATTGATATATAACATAATCATGACAATGAGGAACCCTATTTCATATGCATTTTGCAGCTTGAGTACTCGACATAACATTTTTTTGATTCTGGAATCAATAAAATATTTCTGAATATGCCTTTGTCAGGTAGTTAAAGAAATCCCTAATGCTGTTATGCAGTTCAGATCTCTCCCACATGCCACCATTTCAGCATCTCTGGCATAGTACTTGTGAAAGCCTTTTAGTTATTCTTGAAATTTACTTGAAATTGTTTTGATCAAATTCACTCATCATCGTCATCATAAATCACATTTTTATTCTAGATTAGTCGCTGAAAATTTGAGGCAATTTTCTTTCTGTTCAGGTATATTTAGGATGGTTGTAAACGTAAATAAATAATAGTTAACTGACACAATACATTTCCCTGTAATTCAGCCTGTAATTTGCAAAAACTTTAAAGTGTAGTTTCTGCAATGTCAAGGTCACCTCACCTTGTAATGGAAGGCGTCCGGACAATGTTTACATTGATACATCCTGGTCTTGCAGTGGTGTATCATGTGATTCTCCAGGTCCTTGCTGTCTGAAGCAATGTGCTCACAAATTGGGCACTGATATGGCTGCCTCTGTCTGTGCACCCGCAGGTGTTGCTTGATGTAGCCTTTATTACCACTGCTGTAGCGACACAGGCGGCAGCGGAACGGTCTTTCAATTCCGGGTATGTAGTCCACCAAACCACCATCTGTGGACCCAACCAACTCATCCATTCCTGGTACACTACACATGTAAGTCTCGCTTCCATTTCCTGCGACCACACTAGCTATGGTCCCGTTTTGGAATTGTGCATTATCCTGAAGTTCTTTGAGGATTTCATCATCTGAGGCATTCTGGTCTGAGCGCTCTCTTAGCCTTTCAATGACAGTGAGTAGAGAAAGACTGATGCCTGCTTTAGTGGTGGGACCGTCTTCATTTCCCTCCCCCATATCCAGGGACCCCAGGCCTGCCTCCCTGTCCTTGCTATGAAGCTCCAAGTCCAGCAGAGCTGCAGCTGTACCAACCTCTGACGCTTTCTGTCCTGCTGAAGCAACATCTACCAATCTCTGGGCTGAATTAGGACTCTGTATTGGGCAAGGGGTGGTCTTCACACTTACCTTAGTAGAGGTAGAGAGTTCAGGTGTTCTCATTGGCATAGCTACCAAGGCCTCAGCAGCCAATGAATGAAGGCGGAGGGACTCAGAGTGGGTTCTCTTACGACTGCTAGGTGGAATGTTTTCATCCCGAGGTGAGTCACTACTTTTAACAGCAGATTTAATATCCGTACTGTAGGTACTTTGAGTGCTGATTACCACCCCTTCCCTCTCCTCATGTACAGCCCTCTCACCTTCTTCTTCCTTGACCTCCAGTAAGCTTGAATCTCTGTCAACATTAGGGCTGAGAAGAAGTGGATTATTTGCTATGACTGAATCTTCAGCTGAAGGCAGACGCTCTACAATCACATTGATGTGGCCAGCACTGTTTGGACTACTGTTAATGATCTTTTGAGCAGATGACAGCAAGCTGTCTGTGGCAGATGTGCCATCATGATTACCATCAACCTCAACTTCAGCCTCAGTGGTCACTTGCACTTCCACCAGCGGCCCCTCTGATGTCAGGTCTTTGATGGCGGGGGTGCTTTCTCCCTCTTCCTCAGCTGGTTTTGGACTTTCACTCTTAACAGAACCCATTGGATTTGAAATGTCATTTGTGCTCATATTGGGGACTGGCACACAAAGCTGGATTTTGAATCCAGGTGCGAGCTTTTGCTGGTGTTTATCTTGGAGAACGGGGGAGAAAACAACTACCGCCTCTCTGACTGTAGTTGTCTTTGCAACTAATGACTCCCTCCTTGTAGGGGCAGCATCAGTGCCCTCAAAAATGGGGTAGGAGCAATCAACCAGGCCAGCGTGTTTCCAAGCATGAGTCTTGAGCATTCGCTGTTGGCTACACACATAGCTGCAGATCAGGCAGCGGTACAATCCATATTCTTCGCAGCTGTACCACTTTTTACTGTGTTGTAGCTCCTTAGAGCTGTCCTCCAAGCTTTGAATGTTGTGTCCTTCAACGTTTCTGTTTCCAGGCCAGTCCCCGTCCTGTGGCCTGAGGACTTCTTCTTTGACAGTCCCGAAAGGATCCCATTGCGGCGATTCCTTACTCAGGTTGGCCCCATTGTCAATGTGCAGTCTAACATGATCCTCTAGCTGGCCCTGGTCTCTAGAGCTAAAGCGACACTCTGAGCACATAAGGATGAGGTCACTGGGCTGCTCATTGTGCTGCTTAAGGTGATCTTTCAGCTGAGGCAGTGTTGGGGAGAGATATGGGCATAGGCTACATTGGTAGCATGTCACAGTCCCCTTGTGCTTGCTGCTTCTGTCAGTGCCAGTTACTTCTGTGGGGTTGATGTTACTATCCTCGAATGCAGGAGAAAGAGCACGCTCACCTGTGCCACCTCGGTCCAGTCTCATTCCCTCTGCGCTTTCCTTGAGTTTGCAGTCCCGCATGAGTTTTTTCTGAGGGGAGCCACCTGTCCTGCTCTTTACCTCATCCTCACACAGTCTAACTGAGCCACACTGGTGAACTCTCTTCTGTCCAATCAGATTGTACCGGTGCTGGGGCCTCTTCTCCACAATTCTACTGAGTTTCTCAATGACTTTGATTAAGGAGTCGGCTGCCTGTTTCTGATGAAAATTCTGGCTGGGGTCTTCCTTGACAGTGAGCTGCTGAACTTGGGATCCCAGAACTGGTTGAGCAGAAGTGGTTGAGGATGAAGTGGAGGACTGCGGTAAGAGTACAGCTATATTGCTTATCTCCTCCATGACCTAATAGACAACAGAAAACAATGAAATTTGATCATTTCCATGTGAGACAACGAATTGGCAACATTAACAAATCCTATGAGTCTAATTTTGTCATTTTATCATCCAGCTTTTGAAACAGAAATGTAATACCATAATAGAATACAACAGAATTTGTCTTTGATCAAATTTCAAATGACATAGCGGAAAGTTGACAATGCAGTTAAAGTAGTAAAAGTATAATTTTATAAGGTAGATCAGTAGCATACAAAAATATCATAGAGTATTAAAAATAAAAAACATTAACACTTAAAAAAAAATGGAAACTAGCCACAGGCAACACCTACTTACAACAGCAACATAGTTGGGTGGATGGATGAGAAGATATATGAATGAGTGAGTGAGTGAGTAAGTGAATGAATGACTGAAATTAAGTCTACTCGGAGCAGAGCAGGGTGTAAGACAGTCAAATAGCAGCTGGAAATGGACCTGTGAAATCTCACACACTTAAGGTGATGGAGTCTGTCCCTGAAAGAGCTGTTCAATGCTGCAATGATCTTCAGCATTGGGTGGTAGACATTGGCATTCAGAGCTGCTAGCTTTGATATGACTGGGCTGTTTAATTACGGATACATAATGGACTTGTAACTTAGCGAATTTGTAAGGAATGACCTCACAAATCATTATTGCTGTAAAATATTCTAATATTAACTTCAGACAGAACAGATAATTGAAACTTCCCAAGATAATGTCTATACCGTATAATAAACAGTAATAATTGTTCCAAAAACTGAATACAATACTAAAAAATATCTGAACAAGAAGCGGAAAGGCAAGAGTCTGGGACTGAGCGGAGGGACTTTGAATATTGGGACTTGACAGGAAAACTTAAGAGTTGTTCGAAATAATGCAGAGAAAGAAAGTGGATACACTGTGTGTCCAGGAGACCAGGTGGAAAGGTAGTAGGGCTAGAAGCTTAGGAGCAGGCTTTTAGTTGTACTACCATGGTACTGAAAAGAAGAGAAATGGAGTAGGAGTTATCTTGAAGGACAAGTTTGTTCGAAACATTCTGGAGGTGAAAAGAATGTCAGATAGAAATTGAAGATGTGCTCAATGTTGTTAGTGGCTATGCTCTGCAGGTGGGATGTGAATTTGAGGAGGAGAAGTAGTTCTGGAATGAGTTAGATGACGTGATGCAGAATATCTCCAGAGATGAGAGATAGTTGTTGGTGCAGCCTTCAATGGACATGTTGGTGAAGGCAATAGAGGGGATGAAGAAGTGATGGGCAGATTTGGTATACAGGATAGGAATGCAGAGACAGATTGTGGCAAAAAGGATGGAAATGGCTATAGTTAACACTTTTTTACAGAAAAAAACAGCAACATAGGGTAACTTATGAGAGCGGAGGTAGGAGCACGCAGGTAGACTACATCTTGTATAGATGAGGTAACCTGAAAGAGATCAGTGACCGCAAAGCAGTTGTAGGTGAGAGTGTAGCCAGACAGCATAGGATGGTGGTTTGTAGGATGGCTCTGGTGACAAGGAGGATCGAGAGGACAAAGGCAGAGCAGAGGTGGAAGTGGTGGAAGCTGAAAAGGGAGGAGTGTTGCATGGTTTTCAGGGAGGAGTTAAGAAAGGGTCTGGGTGGTCAGGGTGAGCTTCCAGATGATTGGACAACTACAGCAAGTGTTATCAGGGAGAAAGGTAGGACAGTACTTGGTGTGTCATTTTAAAGGAAAATAGATAAGGAGACTTGGTGGGGGAATGAGGAAGTGCATGAGTATATACAGAGAAAGCGGTTAGGAAAGAAGAAGTGGGACACTGAGAGGACTGAAAAGAACAGACAGGAGTACAAGGATATACAACGTAAGGTAAAGATAGAGGTAACAAAGGCAAAAACAAAGGGCGTATCATGACCTGTATGCTTGGTTGGACAGTAAGGAGGGAGAGAAGGATCAATACAGGTTGGCGAAACAGAGACATAAAGATGGAAAGGATGTACAACAGGTCCAGGTGATAAGGGTAGATATGGAAATGTGTTGGCAGATGCTAAAAGAGTGAGGGGAAGATGGAAAGAGTACTTTTAAGAGCTGATGAATTTGGAAAATGAAGAGAGGCAAGGGTAAAAGAGGTGACTATTGTAGACCACAATGTAGCAGAGATTAGTAGATGTGAGGTGAGGAAGGCATCGAAGAGGATGAAGAGTGGAAAAGCAGTTAATCCTGATGATATACCTGTGGAGGTATGGAAGTGTCTAGGAGAGGCAGCAGTAGAGTTTCTTATTCTTTTATTCAACAGGAGCTTGGAGAGTTAGAAGATGGCTGAATAATGGAAACATGTGTGATGTGCCTATTTTTAAGAATAAGGGGATATGCAGAATTGCTGCAACTATGGAGGGATAAAGTTGATGAGCCATGCAATGAAATTATGGGACAGAGTAGTGGAAACTAGACTAAGAGCATTTGTCAGCATATGTGAACACCAGTATGGCTTCATGCCTAGAAAGAGTACAACAGATGCAGCATTTGCTTTGAGAATGCTAATAGAGAAGTAAAGAGAAGGTCAGAGGGAGCTGCATTGTGTTTTTGTAGACCTAGAAAAAGCATATGACAGGGTGCCAAGAGAGGAGCTCTGGTATTGTATAAGGAAGTCTGGAGTGGCAGAGAAGTATGTTAGACTGGTGCAGGACATGTATGCTAGCTGTGAGACACTTGTATGGTGTGCTGTAGGGGTAACAGAGAAGTTCAAGGTGGAGGTGGGACTCCATCAGGGATCAGCTCTGAGCCCCTTCTTGTTAGCAATGGTGATGGATAGGCTGAAAGATGAGGTTAGACAGGAATCTCCATGGACCATGATGTTTGCAGATGATGTTGTGATCTGTAGTAATAGCAGAAAACAGGTAGAGGAAAATCTAGAGAGGTGGAGGTATGCTCTTGAAAGGAGAGGAATGAAAGTTAGTCACAGCAAGGCAGAATATATGTGTATGAATGAGAGGAACTAGGGTGGAGTGGTGAGCCTACAGGGAGTTGAGATCAAGGAGCTGGACAATTTCAGGTACTTGGGGTCAACAGTCCAGAGCAACGGAGAATGTGGAAAAGAGGAGAAGAGGTTGGAATGGGTGGAGAAAGGTGTCATGGCTACTATGTGATAGAAGACTATCGGCCAGAAGTAAAGGAAAGGTGTACAAGACAGTGGCGAGACCACTGATGCTGCATGGACTAAAAAACAGTTACAATCACCAAAAGACAGGAGGCGAGCTGGAGGTCGCAGAGATGAAGATGTTGAGGTTCTCTTTGGGAGTGACCAGGATGGATAGGATCAGGAATGGGTCCATCAGAGGAACAGCATATGTTAGATGTTTTGGAGAGAAGGTCAGAGAAGCCAGACTGAGATGGTTGGGTCATGTACAGAGGAGGGATAGTTAATATACTGGTAGACGGATACTGGAAATGGAGCTGCCAGGCAGGAGGTCTTGAGGAAGACCAAGGAGAAGATTTATGGACGTAGTGAGAGAAGATATGAAGGTAGTTGGTGTGAGAGAGGTTAAAGAGAATAGTGTTAGATGGAGAAAGTCGGAATCTGTGGGGATGCGTTCTTCTGACAGTGATGCACATTTCCATACACACATACAATGGAGTAAAAAAGTATTTAGTCAGCCACCAATTGTGCAATTTCTCCCACTTAAAAAGATGATAGAGGCCTGTAATTTTCACCATAGGTACTCTTCAACCTATGAGAGACAGAATGCGAAAAAAAAAAAAAAACAGAAAACCACATAGTCTGATTTTTAAAGAATTTATTTCCAAATTTAATAAATATTATATATATAAAACAATAGGTCAACAAATAAAAAAGTAAAATAAAAATGAATATAAATAAAGTCACAGAAGACATAAGATAGCAAAACATCCACGAATAAATAAACAGCAGCAACACGCTTCTCATGCTCAACCTGTATCATTTTTCTTTTTAGACTAATCTTTCCCTCCTTACTCTCCAACCGAGCATACAAGGCATCGTACACCCTTTGTTTTGCCTTTGCTACCTCCTTACTCTCCAACCGAGCATACAAGGCATCGTACACCCTTTGTTTTGCCTTTGCTACCTCTATCTTTACATCACAATGTATCTCCCTTTACTCCTTTCTGTTCTCTTCAGTCCCCTGAGTGTCCCACTTTGCTAACCACTTGCTCTGTATATACTTGTGCACTTCCTCATTCCACCACCAAGTCTCCTTATCTACTTTCCTACAAGATGACACACCAAGTACTTTCCTACCTGTCTCCCTTTTACCTTAGCTGTAGTTGTCCAGTCATTTGAAAGCTATCCCTGACCACCTAGAGCCTCTCTCAACTCCTCCCTGGAAACCATACAACACTCCTCCCTCTTCAACTTCCACCACTTTTTCCTCTGCTCTGCCTTTGTCCTCTTGCTCTTCCTGCTCAACTCCTTTGCAGTCACTGATCTCTTTCAGGTTACCTCATCTATACAAGATGTAGTCTACCTGCGCGTTCCTACTTCCGCTCTTATAAGTTACCTTGTGTCGCTGTTTTTTTCTGTAAAAAAGTGTTAACTATAGCCATTTCCATCCTTTTTGCAAATATTGCCACAATCTGTCTCTGCATTCCTATCCTATCCATCACTTCTTCATTCCCTCTATGGCCTTCAGCAACATGTCCATTGAGGTATGCACCAACAACTTATCTCTCATCTCTGGAGATATTCTGCATCACTTCATCTAACTCATTCCAGAACTACTACTCCTCCTCCACCATACAAAACCCCTCCCCATTCCCTCCATGTTGAGCTTCTGTCACTCCGCTGCCTTTGTCCTCTTGATCTTCCTTGTCACTAGAGTCAACTACTTTGCAGTCACTGATCCCTCTCAGGTTACCTCATCTATACAAGATGTAGTCTGCCATGCATCACAACTTCAATATCCTGTTTCAGACTCATAAGTCTATCTGACACTATTTTCACCTTCAGAACATTCCTAACAAACTCCTCTTTCAAGGAAACTCCAACTAAATTTCTCTTCCTGTCAGTGCCATGATAGTACAACTTAAAACCTGTCCCTCAGCTTCTAGCCTTACTACCTTTCCACCTGGTCTCCTGGACACACAGTATATCCACCTTCCTTCTCTGCATCATGTCAACCAACTCTCTACCTTTTTTTGTTAGAGACCTGATATTCAAAGTCCCTACTCTCAGTTCCAGACTCTTGCCTTTCCTCTTCTCTCTCTGCTTCCGAACACACCATCCTCCTCTCCTTCTTCAACTCAAGAGTAGCCCAATTTCCACTTGCACCCTGTAGTTTCATCAGTACAAAAGGCGGTCATTGTAAACCGGGGCTCGGCTAATCCGGTATGAGATTATTAGCTTTGACTTGCATGTTTGGTTTTTGCAAACATTTTTTATGCCGGATGGCCTTCCTCATGCAACCCTCTTCTTTAATCTGGGTTCGGGACCCCCGAGGGTGGCTTAGGAAGACACTGGCCCGTGCTGCCCTGACGCTGCATTTGCAGCAATAATAGAGAAAAAAAAAAAAATGGATCCTCAATCACGCATTTGTATTTTAAAGATTTTGAGCAAACAGCTGCCTACAATTCCTCTTAAGCCACCTTCGATGCGAAGAGGTCTCATTTGTTTTTACAAACTGATAACAAAATAGGCACTTCAACAGATTTTCAGAAAATTGTGAAACAATGTTTCAAAAAATAGAAAGTGAGACCTTAAAATACCCAGAAAAGATATTAACCCCACTGCTCACTATGGAAACCTTGGAATCTGTGTAAAACCTTCCCTGAATTTGAAGAGAAATCAGACAGAAGAAGCAACTCATTCACCCCTGTGTCATTTCTAGATACTGTACAGCATCAGTATCCTGTTTCAGTTTTTCCCTATTTATTAGACTGAGGATCTAGGAGTCATACAATATTCATTAGTGCTAAGTAACTTTTTGATGTTTTCCTCAACTGGGATCACATAATGTAAATGTATACCAAAATTCATGATAATTTGGTGTCAATTATGTCTTTAAATAAGAACACATGGCTCCAAATCTGCCCCTTATTTCCTTTATCATACACTTAGTCATTAGATAGCGAGGAAAGCCCGCTCGGTGGAATTCTCGAGACATTTTCAAGACAAAAGAATTTCCCCAATGGGGATCAATGAAGTTTATCTTATCTTATCGTATCTTACCATGTAATGTATCTATCACTTTGTGTCCAACAGATGTTGCTCCTGGACAACTTTTTTTAATACAATCTACTTCCCTGCTTATGCCTCAAGGCTTATTCTACTTATTCTACTGACAATGCCTTACATTGGGGCCAATCTCAGGCTTAAAGCAACATCATATTCCTTGGAGTCATCATGTTTATGATTATTTAACAATCACAAATTTCATTGCAAATATTTCTTGTTCTTATTTAATCTTATTTTGTTATCTCACTGAGATCAAATTTGAACAAAGGACAGAGCTATTATTTGGTTATAAGGTTTTTTTTTGTTGGGTCAGTGTTTCTGTTTTAGTTTAGTTACCAGCAGCTCCTTGCAGTCCAAAGGTGACAAAAAATTATGTTTCTCACCATTATACCACTCTTGTTACCTGCTGATAATAGACAATGTATTATTTACGAGGGTTGGGTGATAAGACCCTTTTAAGAGAAATTTCATCAACATGGCCACCTTGATTTGTAGCATGCCTTGAATTTCCTACGATAAGACCTTCACACACAAGCACTTTGTGGAAATATTTACACACTTAGCTTTGAGGGAAGTAAACAAAACCCATAGTTGATTTCCCTTTATCTACTTCCCTGATTTTCTGACCATGAATCGTGTTCCTTTTCCTTCCACTCTTACTTTGTGCCTGGAGTAAACATTTCCTCCCATGACACTTATATATCATGTTAGGATAACTGGACGTAAGCTCCCAATTGATTCCATAAACCATTTTTAGGCGTATCCCCAGGGTCCCCGACTTATATCTTGAGATTATTTCCGGAAAACGTGCAAGCCATTTTTCATATCGTTTGCTGAAGTTATTTAGTGTTTATTTTTATAGTAATATCGTTCCAATATCAGTTATGTTTTGCTGGTTTTCATATGTACACTATATTATATATGCAGAATGCATACTGTGATGAGTGGATTGGTGGATAGGGGGAGGTCTTAGTGTCCAGAGAGCACAAGTATTGAACGCCCGTTCCTGATCGCGGTCAGTGCAGCCTCTTCACTGACACGAGTCCGGAAAGAGTACCTGTTATGTCAGGATCCAAAAATATTTTTCGGGTCTCCTACCAGTGTTGAATGAAGTTCATTGAAGCTTTGCAACTCGGGGACTGAAACATCGGTATTTCGCAGTTATTTATTGTGCTAGCCAATGTTAGCCGATATGTTGCAGCTACTAGATAACGTCGTGGGGAGAGTGAATGGGTTGCAACAGCAAATTCTATTACTTTTGCCTGACCTCCCGATTAACACGCGAGTGTAGCGGTTACCGACCAGCAAGTACAAGGGCATTTTATCTCTCGGTTTGGTAAATGAGTGACAGAAAAGCGCACGTGCCAGTTAAAAAGAAAGATACTCACCGACTCTAAGTAAAAGGTCTCCGCGCTTTGTCCTGAACACATAAAATAATTTCGTTTTACTCGTTAACTATAAAAAGTGGCCTCCTTGTTCCCCACATTGCAAAATGGCGAGGATGGGATATCAGTCACGTGACTCATAGTTTGTGTCAGGTGATCGGCGCAGGCTGTGGAGTGTCAAAAGGTCCTCTGCGGGGCGCTAACGCTGCTTCAAGCATCGCTTAGAAATAACTGCTCCGCTATTAGGGTGTGACATATTAGGTAACGTGTATGTGCTGGCCCAAAATTGTATTGTATTGTATTGTATTTGTATTGTATTTTAGATTGTTTTGTATTTATTTGGAATCTGTTAAGCATGTACATTGGGTGACATGTTATAAATTAAAGACAATCATTTGTTTTTCCTGACACTGACTATTTACAGTTTCTAGAGTGAAAGCATGGGGGTAGAAAATGTTTTGCAGCTTGTGTTCTTGGCATACTGTATTCTGTGGCGTCTTCTGGAGGGGAGGGGTTTCAAACAGTTTGTGATGGGTCCACAGAAATGGTGCCTGGACCAATATACAGTGTCTATACAGTATCGACAGATACTAGAAGAGTGACGGGACGTTGGAAAGAGTGCTTTGAACATCTGATGAATGTGGAAAATGAAAGAGACGCAAGGGTAGAAGAGGTGACTATTGTAGATCACAAAGTAGCACAGATTAGTAAAAAAAAGTGAGGAAGGCATTGAACAGGATAAAGAGTGGAAGGGTAGGAGTACAGGACTACTCTGTGTTCCTACCCTATATACAAAATCTCCCTCTCCCTTCTTCATACCCTCTCTTGCCTACACCAACATGCACATTGAAGTCAGCACCAATTACGAGTCTCTCATCTCTAGGGATATTCTGCATCACTTCATCTAACTCATTCTAAAACTTCTCACTCTCCTCAAACTTACATCCAACCTGTGGGGCATAGCCAGTATCAACATTGATCATTACAACTTCAATTTCCAGTTTTAGAGCTCATGAGTCTATCTGGCATTCTTATCACCTACAGAACATTCCCAACAAAGTCCTCCTTCAAGAAAACTCCTACTCCATTTCTCTTCCTGTCAGAACCATGATCGTGCAACTTAAAGCCTGCACCTAAGGTTCTAGCCTCACTACCCTGCCACCAGGTCTCCTGGACACACAGTATGTCCACCTTCCTTTTCTGCATCATGTCAACCAACTCTACCTTTTCATGTCATAGTCCCGATATCCAATGTCCCTACTCCCAGTCCCAGACTCTTTCCCTTCCTCTTCTATCCATGCTTCCGAACAAGCCTTCCTCCTCTCCTTCTTCGATCCACAGTAGCTCAATTTTTATTGGTACCCTGTAGGTCAGGGGTCAGGAACCTTTTTGACTGAAAGAGCCATAAAAACCAAATATTTCTAAATATATTTCATTGAGAGCCATATAATATTTTTAATGTATAATAAATTAAATATGTCTTACTTTTGATACGACTTCTGGTGCTGCATGGATTTGCTCGATGTGCCGCTTTACATTTGACCGTTTCATTGATGCAATTTTATCATTGCATATTAGACATACTGCAGATCAAAATGCAAATTCCTTTGTCCACATGGTAATCATTGTCTTTTTCTCTTTTCCCCATCTTTTTCATTACAAGGATTAACTAGTTGACCATCTGATAAAATTGATTTCTTCACCTTTACAATGACCCGACATGCTCGGAAGCCATTGGTTCCCGACCCGACCAACAGGTGACCCATGAAATTTATCTTCAAATCTAATTTCTGTTTACTTTAAAATAACACAGCACTGTGAAAAAATAGCACAAGTATTTTAAAATCAGTTCCAAACGTTTTTTTTTTTCAACTCCATATTGTCTGGGAGCCATATGCCGTCACCGGAAGAGCCATATATGGTTCGCGAGCCATTGGTTACCGACCACTGCTGTAGGTCATCAGTACCAATGGCAATCTTTGTTAGCCTGGGCCTTGACCGATCCAGTATGCAATTATTGGGTTTGATTGGCTTGTGTGGTTTTGGCAATGTTTTATGTCTCATTTTACGGTGACAAGACTACCATAATCCTGAAACTTTAGAATTACATTAAAAATAAGAAACTAACATTTCCAAAGTCACAGAGAGCTGCATCAGGGGGATGAAAGAGCCACTGGTGACTTTGGAGATTTGGTGAATATATTTTCCCTCAACCAGCCTGTGGGCTGCGAGTTTGAAACCCCTGCTCAGGGTGGAGTGTACATTCCTCATTTAAACTAACTACCACTGAATTTCTATAGATTATTAAACTTGCAGCAAGATAATTTGAGACTTACTGCAACCATTCTTCCATTTCATCCATCAGAACTGATGTATTTTTCCTGCCATTTATGAAATGAATGAACAGATTCATGTTGGTTTGCACTATTTAGATATATATATATATTTTTTTTAAAGTAATGTGACACCCACGAATATTTTGATGATTGGATTGGTATTATAGGATGTGGAGACATCTCCCAACATTTTTGTTTTGTGTGTATATTGTTGTTCTGATTTCAGGTGGCACTCGCCCACATTATGCTGGAAATGTTTGAATTGACGCTTTGTAATTCTAACTTTGACCGGGGGTGGCGATAGTGACACAACAGCGGGTGGTTGAGTGCTCAAGCCTCGCGCAGAAACAGTGGTTGTCGGCATCTGGCTGCCAGCAGTCACTCGCCACTCTGACTAAAACATATTGACTTGTGTATTCCAGGTGGGTTGAGTGACCAGGTAGTTGTATATGTAGCATCAGTGTGGGAGTTTATGGGTTGAAGGAGACGTTTTGGTTTTTTTTATATTGCATTATATTACATTACATTTGGCAGACGCTTTTATCCAAAACGACTTACAGTAGAGAACATAAGGACTGCAAATAACACTTGCAAATACAAGATACAAGATACAAGATGTTTTGGAACCAATTTTGTAGTGTGTTTTATGTTATTACAGTAATCGCTAACTGGCGCTAGCAAAAGCTACCGTTAGCTCTAGTCATAAGACGTTGACTGCTGAAGCCTCACGCAGAAACAGCGGTTGTCTGCGTCTGGCTGCCAGCAGTCACTCGCCACTCTGACTAAAACGCATTGACTTGTGTATTTCAGGAATAATCACATGAGACACACTAGTTTCTGCTTCCTGTGTATAACATAATCTTGGCGAGCCAGCCAGGAGGCTAACATTAAAACATCTTGAGACAACTTACCTGAGAGTCAAACCTAGACGTATCAAGAGTCAATATGGAGCAGGTGCTAGATGACATTGTTACAACGCTGTGGACCTTGGACAAGCCAGAGCTCATTAAAGTGTGCCATCATCTTAATTGCAGTGAACCGGCAGGTGAGGGATTCAATGAACAGACAAGCCGTGCCCTGATGAGGATGATTGAAGTCACAATTGGTGAAATTGAAGATGGTGAAGATTCCCAAGTGTTCCAACAGTTTATTTGAGAGCTCCAGTCATTTGTAAAGTCCCTTGAAACACAAGAAATACATGATCCTGAGTCAGAAAAGGCTGCAATAGAACTACTCAAGCAGGAATATAAACGACTTCAGCAAGTACAGGCAGTGGAACGTTGTCTCCTGGAGAAGATTGGAGCCCTGGATACAAAGCTGGCAGTATGGCAGTAACCAGTGAAATAGAGACAATACCCTCTGCTATCCTAAGAGTGCCTGAAGTTACCGTAAAGAAAGAATTTAGAATCTCGGGACAGATTGGAGAAGCAGGGGAGAAAGAAAAGCTTTCTTTCACTAGCATAGGCAACCAGATCGAGTCAGGCATAAGGAAAGGGTGCCCTGAAAGTGAGATCATTGAATGCAGCCACAGGGCGGCACTGGCCTATGTCTCTCCAAGCCTGCCTTGGGGGGGCACGGAGCAGTGCCTCCCTGTGCCGGTCCCAAGCCCGGATAAATGCAGAGGGTTGCGTCAGGAAGGTCATCCGGCGTAAAACTTTTGCCAAAACCAAACATGCGAGTCAACCAAAACTATACCATACCGGATCGGTCGTGGACCGGGTTAACAACGAGCGGCATTGGTACTGATGACCTACAGGGTACTAATGGAAATTGGGCTACCGTGGGTCGAAGAACAAGAACAAGAAGAAGGAGGAGGAGGAAGAGGGGAGTGCGTGTTCGGAAGCAGAGAGAGAGGAGGAAAAGAAAGAGTCTGGGACTGAGAGTAGGGACTTTGAATATTGGGACTATGACAGGAAAAGGCAGAGTTGGTCGACATGATGCAAAGAATGAAGGTGGATATACTGTGTGTCCAGGAGACCAGGTGGAAAGGTAGTAAGGCTAGAAGCTTAGGAGCAGGCTTTAAGTTGTACTATTATGGTACTGACAAGAAGAGAAATGGAGTAGGAGTTATCTTGAAGGAGGAGTTCGTAAGGAACGTCCTAGAGGGGAAAAGAATGCCAGATAGACTTATGAGTCTGAAATTGGAAATTGAAGGTGTGATGCTCAATGTTGTTAGTGGCTATGCCCCGCAGGTGGGATGTGAATCTGAAGAGACGGAGAAGTTCTGGAATGAGTTAGATGAAGTGATGCAGAATATTCCAAGAAATGAGAGAGTGGTCATTGGTGCAGACTTCAATGGACATGTTGGTGAAGGCAATAGAGGGGATGAAGAAGTGATGGGCAGATTTGGTATCCAGGATAGGAATGCAGAGGGACAGATGGTGGTAGATTTTGCAAAAAGGATGGAAATGGCTGTAGTGAATACCTTTTTCCAGAAAAGACAGGAACATAGGGTAACTTATAAGAGCGGAGGTAGGAGCACGCAGGTAGACTACATCTTGTATAGATGAGGTAACCTGAAAGAGATCAATGACTGCAAAGCAGTTGTAGGTGAGAGTGTAGCCAGAAAGCATAGGTTGGTGGTTTGTAGGATGACTCTGGTGACAAGGAAGATGAAGAGGACAAAGGCAGAGCAGAGGACAAAGTAGTGGAAGCTGAAAAGGGAGGAGTGTTGCATGGTTTTCAGGGAGGAGTTGAGAAAGGGTCTGGGTGGTCAGGGTGAGCTTCCAGATGATTAGACAACAACAGCTAGTGTTATCAGGGAGACAGGTAGAAGAGTACTTGGTGTGTCATCTGGAAGGAAAGTAGATAAGGAGACTTGGTGGTGGAATGAGGAAGTGAAGGAGTGTATACAGAGAAAGCGGTTAGCGAAGAAGAAGTGGGATACTGAGAGGACTGAAGAGAACAGACAGGAGTTCAGGGAGATGCGGCGAAAGGTAAAGATAGAGGTAGCAAAGGCAAAACAAAGGGCTTATAATGACTTGTATGCTTGGTTGGATAGTAAGGAAGGTGAGAATGATCTATACAGGTTGGCGAAACAGAGAGATAAAAATGGAAAGTATGTACAACAGGTCCGGGTGATTAAGGACAGAGAGGGAAATGTATTGACTGATGCTAGAAGAGTGATGGGAAGATGGAAAGAGTACTTTTAAGAGCTGATGAATGTGGAAAATGAAAGAGAGGCAAGGGTAGAAGAGGTGACTATTGTAGACAACAAAGTAGCACAAATTAGTAAAAGTGAAGTAAGGAAGGCATTGAAGAGGATGAAGAGTGGAAAAGCAGTTGGTCCTGATGATATACCTGTGGAGGTGTGAAAGTGTCTGGGAGAGGCAGCGGTCGATTTTCTGACTAGATTATTTAACAGGATCTTAGAGAGTGAGAAGATGCCTGAAGAATGGAGGCAAAGTGTGATGTGCCTATTTTTAAGAATAAAGGGGATGTGCAGAATTGTGGCAACTATAGAGGGATAAAGTTGATGAGTCATACAATGAAGTTATGGGAAAGAGTAGTGGAAACTAGACTGAGAGCAGAAGTTAGCATTTGTGAACAGCAGTATGGCTTCATGCCTAGGAAGAGTACTACAGATGCAGTATTTGCGTTGAGAATGCTAATAGAAAAGTATAGAGAAGGTCAGAGGGAGCTGCATTGAATTTTACAATTTTTGTAGACCTAGAAAAGGCATATGACAGGGTGCCAAGAGAGGGACTCTGGTATTGCATGAGGAAGTCTGGAGTGGCAGAGAAGTCTGTTAGACTGGTGCAGGACATGTATGCTTGCTGTGAGGACACTGGTACGGTGTGCTGTAGGGGTAACAGAGAAGTTCAAGGTGGAGGTGGGACTCCATCAGGGATCAGCTCTGAGCTCCTTCTCGTTCGCAATGGTGATGGATAGGCTGACAGATGAGGTGAGACAGGAATTCCCATGGACCATGATGTTTGTGGATGACATTGTGATCTGTAGTGGGAGCAGACAACAGGTAGAGGAAAATCTAGAGAGGTGGAGGTATGCTCTGGAAAGGAGAGGAATGAAAGTTAGTCGCAGCAAGACAGAATATATGAGTGGGAATGAGAGGAACTCAGGTGGAACGGTGAGGCTACAGGGAGTGGAGATCAAGAAGCTGGAGGATTTCAGGTACTTAGGGTCAACAGTCCAGAGCAACGGAGAGGTGAAGAGACGGGTCCAAGCATGTTGGAATGGGTGGAGAAAAGTGTTAGGGGTACTATGTGATAGAAGACTTTCAGCCAGAATAAAAGGAAAGGTGTACAAGACAGTGGTGAGACCAGCGATGATGTATGGACTAGAAACTGTTACAATGACCAAAAGACAGCAGGCAGAACTAGAGGTTGCAGAGATGAAGATGTTGAGGTTCTCTTTGGGAGTGACCAGGATGGATAGGATCAGGAATGAGTCTATCAGAGGGACGGCACATGTTCGATGTTTTGGAGAGAAGGTCAGAGGAGCCAGACTGAGATGGTTCGGTCACGTACAGAGGAGGGATAGAGAATATATTGGTATATATTGGATGCTGGAGTTGGAGCTGCCAGGCAGGAGGTCTTGAGGAAGACCAAAGAGAAGATTTTGGACGTAGTGAGAGAGGATACGAAGGTAGTTGGTGTGAGAGAGGAAGATACAGAGAATAGGGTTAGATGGAGAAAGTTGACTCGCTGTGGCGACCCCTGACGGGAAAAGCTGAAAGAAGAAGAAGAAAACCCTGAAGGTGAGATCATTGAGGCTGTTATTGAAGCCGTCAGCCCAGGCCTTCATCTCTGAGACCTGCCGGAAGTGAAGCGGGAACTCACTCTCCCCACTCTCAGAATCATCTTTAGAGGACATTTTAAAGTTGACTGCACAGGCTCATGAACATCACCCAAGACCCGAAAGAATCTGCTCAAGCCTTTCTGTTTAGAGCAATTGAACTGAAAGAAAACTGCTCTGTAAGACCGGGAAAGAAGATGAAGGTGACTGAATTAGCCCAAATCTGATCCAATGTAAGTTCCTTCGTTCCCTTGAGACAGGTTTGCTAAGTGAAGCAGTGAAGTTCCAGTTGAAACCATACCTGAGCGATTCAAAAGTCACAGATGAGATTTTTATTGAAAAGATAAACGAAGCTGCCAGCCTTGAAACAGAGAGACAGAACAAACTTAAGAGACATGTATCAGTCAAACCCCCCAGAGTGAATGAGATTCAAGCAGAGGTACAGCCCACCCACAGTCGCACACCACCAAAAAGTGACAATGACACACAGGATCAAAGACAAAGTAAAGGAGGTGACAATAAGAAGAAAGAAGGCCAAAATATAGGGCCAGATCCAGAGACTGTTAAGTTAATTGAGAGCCTCAAAGCAGATGTGCTGGAGATTAAGAAACTTTACACTGAATCCAGATCAGTGCCACTAAAGGATGCCATGCGTGCAGAGAAGCGGGTACTCGTGTTATCTGTCAGCATTGCTTCAAGTGTGGACAAGAAGGACATCTCTGTCGTGGCTTCAGACAAAGAAATTTGCAGGGAAACTAAAAGGGGTTGCTGAAAGGGGACCAACAGTAACCCAAGCATCCTCCAGGTCCCACATTGAGATTGCAACCTTGTAGGCCAACGCTGAATGTTCACTGAGGCCATCAGGTGAGCACAAAGACACTATGATTCCCTCTCAGTATAACAGTTATCTGCCCTCACAGTGTCAAACCAAGCTCATCAGTCTCATCGGAAGAAGATGGGTGGTACATTGCCAACTTGATAACGTACCAGTGCAAGCTCTATGGGACACAGGTGCTCAGGCAAGTTTAATAAATGAGGAATGGAGACAGAAACACCTTCCTCACAGCACGCTGAGATCTCTCGCAGAACTCTTGTCTGAACCACTGGTAGCTGTAGCAGTAAATGGCAGCGAAATACCATACATTGGCTGGATAGAGACAGAGTTTTACTTGAACTGTGACACTCAACCCTCAAAGACATTACTTGTTCCCATCCCAGTCTCGAGTGATCCAAATGTTGCAGAACAACCTATTATCGGGTTCAATGTAATAGACGAAGTAGTGGGAAAGTGGGACAAAGGACATGTGAAAACACAGCACATACAGAAAATCCATCAAACATTCTCAGTGTCAATCAAAACAGCTGAATCTTCAGTCAAGGTGTTACAGACTCACACAGACAACCAAAGAGTTGGGATAGTTCACACAGGGAAGAAGGACATTTGCCTGTCAGGAGCTAAAATAAGCACCATCTATGTCTGTGCACATATAGGAGCTCAGTAAGCTGGTTGGAGTTCATTGTTAATTTCCACATGAATTGCTAATACTATCTGAGGGCCTGGTCATACAAGAAGGACTAGTCACTGTCACATGGGGTAGGACAGTTTTTATTCCAATTTCTATTCTGAATGCAAACAAGCAAGACCTTACCTTGCCTTCACACGCTATCCTGTGTTACTTAGAAGTAGTAAAAGCACTGTATCCAGTTGCAGCCCAAAGTTCTGAAAATACATTTGAGAGACTTGAAAATGACTGTGGTATCCAGGTCAAGGTAAATGAGGTCATCAGTAACGTGCAATCCCACACTAAACCAGGTCTGTGGGATCCCCCAGTTAAACTTGACCATCTCAGTCCTGACCAGCAGAAAGCGGTGAAGCAGATGCTATGAGAGGAGTGTCATGCTTTTGCATATGATGACAGATGTCAGGTGTATCCCCTCTTTAAGCATGCACATCACACTACCCCTGTGAAAAAGACATATATTTCAGTCCCCAAACCCCTGCACTAAGACATCAAAGACTATCTCTAAGATCTGTCGAACAGAGGATGGATTTCAGAGTCAAGATCATCCTACTCATCTCCAATCGTCTGTATCAGGAACAAGTCAGCTGAATTAAGGCTGTGCTGTGACTACAGAGAGCTTAACAGGTAGTCTGTACCAGATAGACCCCCCATCCCGCGAATCCAGGACATGCACCAAGGCTTTTTGGACCCAGAGTCACCCACTGACTGCTTTTATTACTCCCTGGGGCTTGTACTAGTGGAACTGCATACCATTTGGCCTCAGTTCAGCTCCAGCAGAAGTTCAGCGGAATATGGAGGACTGTTTAAAGGGACTTCATGATGTCATCAGACAGCCCTACTTAGATGACAACTTAGTCCACTCTCCATCATTTGAAACTAACCTCCAACATATCCGTAATGGGCTGCAGAGGTACCACACGCACTGTGTAAAACTCACTCCTCACAAATGTGACGTTTTCAAAAAGCAGGTCCGTTCCTGGGATGAATGCTGTCAGAGCAGGGGTACACAATGGATCCAGCTGAAATAGCCCCTGTCCAGGCACTTAAAGACAAGCCTCAAACCGCTGTAGGTGAGCTTTGAGCAGACTTTTGGGTTTCCTGTCATACTACCGGTCATATATTTCAGACTTTTCCAAGATCGCTAAGCCCCTTTACCAGTTCCTGACCTTGCCAACACACCAGCTGCCACCACCTTTGTCTAAGACAAAAAGTAAAAAGGCAAGTGCAAAGGTCAAAGAACGACCACCACCAAGTACACCCATAACCTGGACAGTAATTCACCAAGAGATTTCAAACAGGTTCACAGACTGCTTAACAGAACCACCCATCTTAGGGTATCCAGATTTTGCACAGCCATTTATACTTCACTGTGACACCTCTCACAGGGGGCTTAGGCACAGTACTGTACCAGTACCAAGCTGACAAACTGAGGGTAATAGCCTATGGTTCACGCACACTTACACCCCCAGAGAAGAACTACCACATGCATTCTGGGAAGCTAAAATTTTTAGCTTTAAAATGGGCGATATGTGAGCGCTTTCGTAACTACCTGTTTTATGCCCCTCAAGGAACAGCCCCGGCAGAGGGCAGAAAGACAGCGACAGAGGTGTCATCGTCATCCCACAGCTACCCACAGAGGGAGCGGCGGTGGCCCAGGATCCTCTCCTATGACCAGCTCGGACAGCCGACCACCAGACCAGTGGGTATAGACTGCATCAAGTTTAGTGTATCACCCACATACCCACAGACACTCTGGAGACCATGGCCATTCAACACCCTGCAAGCAGCTTATTAAAGACTGATCTAGTGATGCAGACACTGTAAGACTGTAACTAGAAAATGGTAATGATTCAGAACACACAGAAGTACAACTGAACTTATAGCGATTGAGATTGTATATTGCAGTGTTAAGTTAAACAGCGCTGCAATATGATAACAGACAGAGTGATAAATTTGGCCGTTTATGTGTCTGGTTTCAAACGTAAAAGGTAGCATTCACTTCAAGTGAACCTGTTTATTAATCTTGAAAAGAAATATGGTTATTCATTCAGAGACTTTGGTATTACTTGGAATAGTATGTGAAATTGTCTGATAAGCTACTTGCAAATTATTCTTCAAAGCAGTGCCAGAAGTATAATATAACCATTGTATAGGCTCAAGTAACACTGTTTGAAAAGCAAGAATGTAAAAAAAAATGGTTCGGCACTTTTTTTTTTTATTAAGCAGGGGAGGGTCTGGCACCCACAACTATTTTGATAATTGGATTGGTATTGTTGGATGTGGAGACACCCCCCCGATAATTTTGTTTTGTGTGTATATTGTTGTTTTGATTTCCGATGCCACTCGCCCACATTATGCTGGAAATGTTTGAATTGAATTGACTTTGTAATTCTTACTTTGACCGGGGGTGGCTGTAGTGACACAACAGCGGGTGGTTGAGTGCTCAAGCCTCGCGCAGAAACAGTGGTTGTCGGCATCTGGCTGCCAGCAGTCACTCGCCACTCTGACTAAAACATATTGACTTGTGTATTCCAGGTGGGTTGAGTGACCAGGTAGTTGTATATATAGCATCAGTGTGGAAGTTTATGGGTTGAAGGAGACGTTTTGGGTGTTGGAACCAATTTTGTAGTGAGTTTTACGTTATTAGAGTAATAGCTAACTGGCGCTAGCAAAAGCTTCCGTTAGCTCTAGTCTTAAGACGTTGACTGCTCAAGCCTCGTGCAGAAACAGCAGTTGTCGGCGCCTGGCTGCCAGCAGTCACTCGCCACTCTGACTAAAACGTATTGACTTGTGTATTCCAGGAATAAATCACATGTGGCACACTAGTTTCTGCCTCTTGTGTGTAACAGTAATACTATATCAATCTTCATGGATCAATGTCAAATAAGTCTTTTTTTTTTCAATCACAGACAAAAACCTAATTGAGTGTTCAAATCATATGGCATTTCAGAAGGGTATTTCAGGATAGGGTCACGGCAGAAATAGTTACTTTCTCTGTCCCTTGTCTGGTGCGAGGCCTAGTCCCACTGTCAAATTCTGCGAACTTTTTCAATGAATCTCAGTCGAGTGAAGTCCAGCGATAGCAAGTAACCCGGAGCTTGCAGGATATCAGCACCCCTTATGTTGAGGTCCCAGCACCAAGGCAGACAGAGGGGCCAGCCAAAGACGGAGAGGTTTAGTGCTAAGATACCATGACCCTAATAGCCAGGTGCAGAAGAAAATAAGCAGTGGGAAGTTATTCATAATGATTTGGGTGGGATGTTAAACAAGCTTAAAGGAACTGCTTGAGTATGTTGGAGAAAATGGGAGATTCTCATTATGACTATGGAAAGGAAAAGTTTGGTGTCATTGAGAAAAGGAAGAAACCAGTGGGTGAGGTAGTCAGATCTAGGCATCAACAAGAGATAGATTGTCTTCACCAGGAGCAAGGACAGCTTAAGAACCAGTGGAAGAAAGCTACAGAGGATAAGAAGGAATTGGTTGTTTAAAGGCAGATGTAAAGGAACAATTTCCAGTGCCAAGAACAGCAGAGAATTCCTGTCGAAATCATCTCGTCATGGCAACTGCACTTGAATTTTTTCACTTGAAGATATTTCATCCCTCATCCGAGAGGCTGCTTCAGTTCTAATGACCTGTGGGGGTTTTCAGAATATAACTGCCAGGGTTTAGGGTGGGTCCAGGTTGTGTTGGCTTGTTACGTAAATGTATGAGTGGATCGGCAGAAACTAGGTCTAAGCAGTGCCGGGCCGTGCATTTTACACTTAGGCCTTCAGTGGTGCTCCAAATCAATCCATCCCCCAATAATTAGTTTATGGCTATGAAAAAACATTTTATAATGCAGAAATGCAGCATAAAGAGGAGTGCATCGCAGATAGATAACTCGTGTAGTGTTAAAATTCGCTCGCGGGTGCGCATCACGTGACGACAAAGGGACGCCCAACTGTGTACTCTTCCACTGACACCTCCCACGCGCAATCGATCGCGCACTCTGCGGCTTTGTCTGGGACGCGGCCCGGCACCCCAAGTACCCAAATTCTAAGAGTGTGTAAAACAAGTCCTCATTAGCAAATGAACCGGACCGTTGAGGCGAAGGTATAAAGTGGCCGCGCCTCCTTGGCTCGGGGCCAGAACCTCCTCACCTGCACATCAGCTGGACGCGTCTCAGCGGGTGTCCAGAGAGGGTGAACAATCCTCTCGGGGTGACATTCATTATATCCCGGGATATCTCTGGCCCAGAATATCTTGTAAGTGTATTTCCTGACTTTGAATAAACCACTCTTGCTTGATCAGTTTCTGACCATTATGACGTTTTTCTCTGAATGAAATCTGAAGACACCGAGACAAAGTTCGGTCCCGGGGCGGGAGCCACAAAAACGGACAGAAGCCACAATAAATGCCTTTATGGCAAACAGCTGCGACACATAAATACCAATAATAACCTTATAAACTTTCAGTATTATTAAGGAAAATAGCAGCATTTTACTCACCAAAATCTGATAATTTGTAGACAAAATCCATCCTCCCTCCTTTCTTCAAATAGAGTTCTATTATTCTGTGGTACAGATTATCCGTGCGCTTCGTCTCCAAGCGCTCCCAGCTATACAATTTGCAGTGTACCTCGGAGCCTGTGAGCCAGGGTACCAGTCATAGTGAAAATGTCGGACAAATCCTTTTCCTGGTTGTGACAGGTTCGCTAGCTCAGGAGTTACTCGACCTTTCTTTACTATGTCCAGCTTTTCTTCAAAACTCCATCTAGAAAACAGCTTTAACAATATATTAGCAACTGAATCCGTTTCTTCTCCTGCAGCCATTGTGGGTTGACAACACCAATATTAAACAAACACAACTATATTTCTGTTCGCAGCTCGCTAGTACGCTTTGCCTCGCTAATATACTTGTCCACTCTCTTGACTATGCAATCAGAGGTTGTGAATATGCTGACGTTGCTGTAGCCTGCTGGAAGGCTTTGATGTCGCCAACTCAAAATCTGATTGGTTGAAGCAAGCGTCATTAACACTTATTATTTGCGTGAAGGGCTTGCAGAACTGATTGTGCACCCCCCCCCTCAGCCAGATTCCTTTGATGTTGACCCTGCCTGACAACGGACTATGGCTGGAATCTGATTGGTTAACATGAAAGTGTATGTCTAGAAGCGGCACAACCAGGAGAAAAGCTATGAAAGAAAGTGAACAGACCATTTGGAATTATTTAATAAGTATTCATGGACAAAATATAATTAACATTTGTGATTCAGATATTTTTTTAGGCCAGTAGAGAAGGCCTTGCAGGCCCTGACGGCCCACCACTGGGTCTAAGGGGGTTGTTATGCTGATGGTTTTGCCATTCGTCAGATACAGAGGAGCAACTTTTGTGGGATTACCTGGATCGGAATGTGAGAAGCTAAAGTTCATATTCGAAAACTCGCCACAGGTCATTAGAACTGAAGAAGCCTCTTGGATGAGGGATGAAACATCTTCAGGTGAAGAAATTCAAGTTCAGTTGCCACAACCAGAAGGTTTCAACTAGAACTGACCATGACCTGGATGACTGAGAATCTTAGGAAGAAGATTAGGAACAATGGGAAGAGAAATAGTAAGGTCGAATAGTATTTTAAAAGGATCCATTTAGGTTTGTGAAGTTGTTGTTTTTTAATGAGAAGCAGTGACGTGCCGTCAGTCGAGGCAGGTGAGGCCGGGCCTCACCTGGCATCATGAAAAGAAAAAAAGTAAAATGAAAAAAATATTTGACTGGATCTATTTATTCAGTGATTTGCACTATAAAGTTATTTTAAACCTGACTTTGGCATTTTTAGTCTTTTTTTTTTCAAAATCGCTGAAAAAAAATCACATTTAGTGTTTAAATAGGAAGAGCCGTGCAGTGACGCAGCAGGCAGCGGAGTCCGCTATGAATTGCGCAATAACTGCGCTGCCATGCTATGTGACTGAGACCGAATTGCTGTCTCTGTGGATGTCACTGTTAAAATTTTCAAAGACTTCTGACAATCAAACATGAGTGGTCGGCCACTCACATTCAAAGTCAAATCGCGCTAAAAACATTCAAGATGTCCAGGATAGATTTGGCTTTAAATGAACAGTGGAGACTCAACATCAGCATCCACAATGCTAACGTAAAGGAAAACTGCTCAGCGCTGCTCAGCGGTGCATGGACTTCATTTATAAGTAAAGGTAAGAGATAATAATGTTTTTTTTATGTGCTTTTTTTCTATGCTACAGTTTATTTATGTAAAGAATGCTGATATCATATTTTAAACACGTTAACCGCTGCCAATAAAATGGTGAATAAGCTAGGGTTCATATGTTTGTAAATCTGACTGATGACGTCAGTGCCTCACTAGCCATGAACCTCACTGCACGTCACTGAGGAGAAGAATGGTACTGTTGTGGTGCAGAAGCTTGATGAGTATTTGGAGGAGATGCACAAAGATAGGGAAAGGGTTGGAGAGATCCTATTCCCTTCTGATATTGCACCTATTGCAGAAATAGATAGTGTGATAATAGCCCACTAATGAGGAGGGAGATCCAGGAAATAGTGAAGCGGGCGAGGGCCTTGTCAGCCCCTGGACGATGGAGTACCCTACCAGCTGTACAAGACTACAGCAGATATATTGAGGTTTCTATGGAAGTTGTTGATGGTAGTTTGGAAGAAATAGATTGAAAAAGCAGGGTGAATATTCATTCCTAATGAAAAGGACTTGTGAGAGTGTTGGATCCTGTTCCATTGTACCTTGCCACTATATGTGGCTGAATCCTCTGTGTTCGTTGATGAAGCAATTGAATATATTTAAGCTTAAATCAGCATTTAATTTGGTCAAAATTGTACATATAGTACGTATACATGATCCACGTATACTATACATGGGGGGTGGTCGTGTACGCCCCAGATATGAGCGTTTCTATGATCACCTTCCATCTCTCAGCGAAGGTGGGGGACTACCTTTACCCTCCTCTGCCAGAACCATCTTATGATCAGTTTTCCTTTTCACTCACACAGCAATCTGCACTTTCACGCCTACTTCAACACGTTGCCAGTTTACATTTGCAACGTTAGGTTTCCACTGACACTGCTGAGTCGGCGATTCAGCACAGCATTAACACAAAATTCCAACATTTTACCTTACCCTTGTTACTTTTTGTCTTTCTGATATTTCATTGTTTTTTTTGTCTTTCCGATGCTCTTTTGTTTTTTTTCTTCCTAATATTCCATTGTTTTTTGTCTTTCTTTGGCTTTTTGAACACCAACAGTCGGCATGAAGTGATTACTTCCGATTGCCCTGTTAGGTGCGGTTGTAAAACCCCCACTGTGCTTTATTTACAGTGTCTCAGAGATTCCCTTGATCTCGACTGGTCTCAGACTCAGTCACCATATTTTCTAAATTATTTAATTCTTTTTGGTTCATAAACACAAAATAACCATTTATTATAAATGATGGGAACGGTATTTTGAACACTAGCAATCCATACGGTACAATCAATTCCGCTGATCCACTAGGTGGAGTTCTTTCACAGTGTCTCAGAGGTTCTCCTAACCTCGACCAATCCTACATCACATCACCTCCTCCCTTTCCTCGGGGGCTGTCTTTTGAACGCTAACGGCAGTACAGACCATTGTCTCACTACGTCCGATATTCCGTTAGGTGGAGTTTTTCGGCTCCCACTGTCTTCTTTCACAGTGTCTCAGAAGTTTTCCTAACCTCGACTGGTTATGGATTGATCACCGTTCTCCGGGAGTCCTCGACTCCTCCGGAGGTTCTCTCTTAACCTCAACTTCTCTTCTCTTTACTAACCTCGGATCCTACACAATAACTGGCTCCCCTCTTTGATCGACTAGTTCCTCTTCGTGTCTTTGTCTTTTCCCTGATTTATTTTCCAATCTTTTTTTTTAGTTTTTTTTTTTCCAATTCCAGGCTCTACTCTGTATCAGATTTCGGTCACCCGTTGATTCCAGTAATTTTCAATATCCAATCCTAACAGTGCAATGCATGCTTTTTATCCGTTAAGATACAATATATTCTGCTTTTGAAGACACCACCCCCTCTTTATCGATCAATATGCAGGGTGAGGTCATAGACCACTCAGCATCATCAATGCTTGCTTGAAAAGCATCATAGTACAACTCATCAGCATCATGATTATAATAAAGTGTGACATGGTCACCATGGTCACCATGGACACCAGTTCCCAGCAGATCTCTGGAAAATTGTCTGCAGCGAGCATCATAAGTGATCCTGAACGAAGTCTGCCCACCAGTGATGTGCGGTCAGGTTCATGGCTGGTGAGGCACTAACGTCATCACAGTCAGATTTACAAACATATGAACCCTACGGAGTAGCTTATTCCCCATTTTTATTGGCAGCAGTTAACGTGTTTTGTTTAAAATATCATATCAGCATTCTTTACAGAAACAAACTGTAGCATAGAAAAAAGCACATTTAAAAAAAAACATTATTATCCCTTACCTTTACTCATAAATGAAGTCCATGCACCGCTGAGCGGTTTTCCTTTACCTTAGCATTGTGGATGCTGATGTTGAGTGCTGTTCATTCAAAGCCAAATCTATCCTGGACATCCCAAATGTTTTTAGTGCGATTTGACTTTGAATGTGAGTGGCCGACCGCTCATGTTTGATTAGGCTTCTTTGCAGATTCTTCAGGTCACAGTGAACATCCACAGAGACAGCAATTCGGTCTCAGTCACATAGCATGGCAGCGCAGTTATTGCGCAATTCATAGCGGACTCCGCTGCCTGCTGCGTCACTGCACGGCTCTTCCTATTTAAACACTAAATGTGATTTTTTTTCAGCGATTTTGAAAAAAAAAAGACTAAAAATGCCAAAGTCAGGTTTAAAATAACTTTATAGTGCAAATCACTGAATAAATAGATCCAGTCAAATATTTTTTTCATTTTACTTTTTTTCTTTTCATGATGCCAGGTGAGGCCCGGCCTCACCTGCCTCGACTGACGGCACGTCACTGCTTCTCATTAAAAAACAACAACTTCACAAACCTAAATGGATCCTTTTAAAATACTATTCAACCTAACTCTTTCTCTTCCCATTGTTCCTAATCTTCTTCCTAAGATTCTCAGTCATTCAGGTCATGGTCAATTCTAGTTGAAACCTTCTGGTTGTGGCAACTGAACTTGAATTTCTTTCATCCCTCATCCAAGAGGCTTCTTCAGTTCTAATGACCTGTGGCGAGTTTTCGAATATGAACTTTAGCTTTTCATATTCCGATCCAGGTAATCCCACAAAAGTTGCTCCTCTGTATCTGACGAATGGCAAAACCATCAGCATAACAACCCCCTTAGACCCAGTGGTGGGCCGTCAGGGCCTGCAAGGCCTTCTCTACTGGCCTAAAAAAATATCTGAATCACAAATGTTAATTACATTTTGTCCATGAATACTTATTAAATAATTCCAAATGGTCTGTTCACTTTCTTTCATAGCTTTTCTCCTGGTTGTGCCGCTTCTAGACATACACTTTCATGTTAACCAATCAGATTCCAGCCATAGTCCGTTGTCAGGCAGGGTCAACATCAAAGGAATCTGGCTGAGGGGGGGGCTGCACAATCAGTTCTGCAAGCCCTTCACACAAATAATAAGTGTTGATGACGCTGTTGCTTCGACCAATCAGATTTTGAGTTGGCGACATCAAAGCCTTCCAGCAGGCTACAGCAATGCCAGCATATTCACAACCTCTGATTGCATAGTCAAGAGAGTGGACAAGTGTATTAGTGAGGCAAAGCGTACTAGCGAGCTGCAAACAGAAATATAGTTGTGTTCCGCTCCGTTTGAAAAGACCGAGTCTTCTGTCTCGTAGTCTGAGGCAAATCCATTAGCGCCGGTGTTGGTCTCCTCTTACTTATTATCTCCTGCTTCGACTGAAAGTCTAGTTTAGAAATTTCTTTCAGTTTAGCTCCGTAATCCTCCATTTTGGAAATAAAGCCAAGCAAGAGCAAAAAATATCTGGATGGCTACACTTGACTTGCTAACTGTTTACAGTAGCTTGCTATCGCAAATACTATTACTCTTTAGCCGAGTAGTAAAAAGGATCCCTGGGATCACCAGTGCCCCCTACCATGAGGCCCCGTCACTGCGTGCCTCACTTAGTGTGTCTTCACTGCCGCTTTACAATCGCTCGGCACGAGAAACACCTCACAGTTTTTGATGAAAAAAATTATACACATCAGCTAAAGTATGGAAATTTAGTTCATATACTAGTGCTTGAAGTGTTTGAAAATTTTAATAGTGACATCCACAGAGACAGCAATTTGGTCTCAGCCACATAGTATGGCAGCGCAGTTAGCAGAATCATTGTGCAATCCATATCTGGCTCCGCTGGCTGCCGTGTCACCTCACGGCAGCCAGCGCGCAAATTTAGCAAACGCTAAATGTGATTTTTTTTAGCGATTTTGAAAAAAAAAAAAAAAAAAGACTAAGAATGGTGAAGTTAGGTTGAAAATAACTTTATAGTAAAAAGCACTGAATAAATAGAACCATTCACTTTATTTTTTCAAATTACATTTTTTTTTCCGGCCTCACCTGCCTCTACTGACTGCATGTCACTGCTGCACACGGAGACAATGATGGACAATCAATCCATCAGGGCTGCATAGAATGGAGGCTCCACTTTTCACCAAAAAGTTTTATCCCATCAGATTCACAGGACAGTAAGGATAGGCCACCTAGCAATGTTTGAATGTCTGTCCTGCTGCAGTGGTGCTCAAAGGCGTGATAAATGGCAAAGATTCTGGTGCTCCCGAGAAGACTTATAAGTTTGGTTGTATTATTAGAGAGGCAGGATGAAGACATGATACCAATCAATGTGGAGTATTAGGCCCCAAAATCAACCAAGAATGGCAGTTCACTATGCATTACTCTCATTGTCATGTATGGGTCTGCCAGTCTCATATGATCTGTATTCCTTGGGCCCCATCAATATTGCTGCTCAGGTGCATGAACCCACCCTGGTCTGCGACCAGAAACTGACCTTGAGGAGGAGCAGCAGCCATGTTTGGAGCTTGATGAGGGCCTGGTGATGTTGCTGGTTTAGGGGGCTGGTGTGGACAGTTTCTCTGTTAGTGACCATTTTGACCACAAACAAACCAGGCGGCTGTGAATAAAGAGCTCCTCTTCCCCTGCCCCTCGCTTTAAAATGGGTCTGGCATCGCCCCAGTATTACTGTGGTTGCTATGGTGGCCAGTAGTTATATGAAGGTGTTACATGAGGTGGGGCGGGGGCTGAGACTGCTGCTGGGGCTGTGTTTGTGTTGGAGGCTGAGGGGGAAACTACTCCACCAAGTGTTGGCTTTGTGAGCTTTCTTAGCGTCATTTGCCTTACACCTGGCATCTATTTGCAACTTTACTAGCTATCTTTGAGTGGTTGCTGTTTGGCTGATGCTTCCACCTGTTTTTATTTGTGTATTTTTAATGATGGGATAAATGTTTTCCCCACATTTCAGTCTGACAGCCAGTATGTCAAGATTAGCATCCATGTCCCATTGAACTGATTTTGGCAAAGCATCCATCACTGCTTCTCTAAAGGGAGTTTTCTGGAGGGTGGAGGAGCTATGGTGGGTGTCTACTACGTCTACCCATGTATTTTTATGGGGGATTAGGAATTCAGGGATGTCCTCCCACTTTGGGGTGAGAAAGTTAAATTATGCATGGCACCTTGAGGAACAGGAAACGTTGCTCGCGTGCCAATGCCAATGAGAAGAACTGGGAAAGATTTTTTCCTGTTAAAAGGAGACAACCTATTTTATTCTGAATTGTTCAACATGTGTACCTATACAATGGTAGACTATGGAAGAAAGGAAGGAAAGAAAGAAACAAGATTTATGGTCTGGGAGTCCACATTTGATGCTTAACCCATTTTAGCCAAATAGTTCTATTTGTGCTTAGTCTGTCAACAAAACATTCTTCCTGTATCTTTGTAGTGTGTCCACTTGAACCTTAGCGTGCTGCAGATGGTGAGCAATGTTTTTAGAGGACAGTAGTGACTTTTTCTTTGCTACACAGCCATACAGGCCATTGCTGATTAGTGCTCGCCTGAGGTTGACTCATGAAAATCAACATTTGCTTATGTGAGATGGTCCTTCAGTTGCTTAGAAATTACTCTCGGTTCCGTTGTGATCTCAGACTATCACACAACTTGCTCTTCGAGATATCTTCGTTGATCAGCCACTACTTTGTAGGGTAAAAACAGGCCTCAATTTCCTCCAATTGTACACAGTCTGACTGGATAACTGTCAAAACTCTTTAGACATGGTTTTGTAACCTTTTCATGCTTCATTATAGACCATTAAAGACAGCTGGGCTTACTCACTCCAGGAGACTTAAACCTATACACAAACACAGATTTTTGCAGCTCCAATATACACTATAGACCAGTGGTGGGCCGTCAGGGCCTGCAAGGCCTTCTCTGCTGGGCTAAAAAAATATCTGAATCACAAACGTTAATTAAAATTTGTCCACGAATACTTATTAAGTAATTCCAAATGGTCTGTTCACTTCCTTTCATAGCTTTTCTCCTAGTTGTGCCGCTTCCAGACCTGCATTTTCATACTAAAGCATTTAACCAATCACATTTCAGCCATAATCTGTTGCCAGCCAGGGATGAAGTCAAAGGAGTCTGCCTGAGGGGGGGGGCTGCACTAGAAACAGTGACAATGATGAAAAGTCAGGAGGCAGATCTTCAGGTTGCAGAAATGAAGATGCTGAGGTTCTCTTTGGGAGTGACCAGGATGGATAGGATCGGGAATGAGTCCGTCAGGGGGACAGCACACGTTAGATGTTTTGGAGAGAAGGTAAGAGAAGCCAGAAGGTGATGGTTCGGTCATGGACAGAGGTGGGATAGTGGGATAGTGAATATATTGGTAGATGGATGCTGGAATTGGAGCTGCCAGAAAGGAGATCTTTTTATGGACGTGGACGTGGTGAGAGGGAGTATGAGGTTAGTTGGTGTGAGAGAGGAGGATTCAGAAAATAGGGTTAGATGGAGAGGGTCGATTTGCTGTGGCAACCCCTGAAGGGAAAAGAAGAAGAATTTTAATTGACCTGCTGCACATTTTTGGACTGTGGTGGGAAACCAGAAAACACACAGGCAGGGGGAGAACATGGAAACTCTTCACAGAAAGGTGGTAATCAAACCAGGGTCCTTCATGCTGTGAGGAGGAACGTGCTCATCATAGTGCCACAGTGCCACCCAATCACCAACACTGCTTTTAAAATTTAAAAAAAAATTAAATTTATTTGTAACCTTACTACCAAGTTCTTGCTACCTAAATCAAAGCTGTGGGATGTGACATTTGGTGAAAAGTGTATCTCATAGATATCAATACTTAAAATGTGATACGGCACTTGATGTCAGGATCTCCTCTCGGCAGCCGAGAGGAGACACAGCTGGGATCGATTTGTAATCGGCGTCAGCTGCAGCAGCGGCCGCTAATCAAGAGCCCTATAAAGGGCAGCGGCGCGCCCAGCCTGGGCTGGGGGATTGTCCCCCTACCCTACCCTACCCTACCCTACCCTACCCTACCCTACCCTACCCTACCCTACCCTGTTTGAGATCCTGCCTTGACCCAGCCTGGGGCCCGTCCTGGTGAGACCCAGCCCTGTGCAACTCTGTCCCGGGGCCAGGGAATCACCCTACCTGCCTGTCTACCCAAATAAAGCGCTTCAACCCTGATTCCGACCTCAAGGTGTGGTTCCCTGCCCGAGTCCGCCCCCGCGACCCGTGACAGAATCCCCCGGCCCCCATGGACTTGGGGAACCAAACCCACCCAGGCTGGCTCCTTGGGGCGCCAGGAGGCACCCATTGGGGGGGGGTACTGTCAGGATCTCCTCTCGGCAGCCGAGAGGAGACGCGGCTGGGATCAATTTGTAATCGGCGTCAGCTGCAGCAGCGGCCGCTAATCAAGAGCCCTATAAAGGGCAGCGGCACGCTCTGCCTGGGCTGGGGGATTGTCCCTGACCACTGCGGATCCCTGCCATGACCCTGTTCGAGATCCTGCCTTGACCCCGCCCGGGGCCCGTCCTGGTGAGACCCAGCCCTGTGCGACTCTGTCCCGGGGCCAGGGAATCACCCTACCTGCCTGTCTACCCAAATAAAGTGCTTCAACCCTGATTCCTACCTCAAGGTGTGGTTCCTTGCCCGAGTCCGCCCCCGCGACCCGTGACACTTGCGATCTGGTTCTCTTTTGTGATTTTGTACTATGTAAATATATGTACATAGATTTAGCTGTTTTATTTTGTTTTTACCTGACTTTGAGGCTTTCAGATTTCTTCAATGAATGCATTAGCGGAAATGCGTTTTCATTTTCAAAATGTATTAGCATATTTTGATTCATAATAAAAATGAGTCATTGAGAAGAGTTATACATTTATGAGTTAAACACGGACTATTTGTTGAGGCTTGAGGTAGAACTGGCTCCGTTTTGAGCGAGAAGGGCTTCCCTGCAACGCCATGCTAACGTTAGCTCAGCGAGTTGAGCCTGTCATGCTATGAGTTGAGGGTGTGCGGAGACAGAGCCTTATTGAGGGAGGAATTAACTGGGTAGATGGAGAGTTCAGAATCCTCACCTGTCATCACGGGGGAAGTGTGAACTGCATTGAGTGGTGGTGGCGTCAAGCCAAGCTACACCCGTATCCACGTCGACCTGGTTTGCTGGTCAAGACCGTGGAGGCAGAGGGGAGCTGTATGCGTGAGGCTTGGGATGTCAAGGATAGGTCTGTGACTCGTGGGCAGATAGTAAGCACACTTCAGAGGGGCTGTGTGAGTCATTGCCTGGGGATTCTCCTGAGGATGCCACCTATCCCTGCCAACCAGTGACACTTCTTCATCGTCTGTTCCTGAAGGAAGTGCAATGCGAGGAGTGACGGTACCATATTTGTTTAGTTTTATTTTGAAAAGTCTGAGATACTTCCAATTTCTTATTTAAAGAGACACCTACAATGGTATCACTGTATTCTCTACTGAAGTCGATTGGTATTGTTTTGTTTCTTTTCTATTGAAGGGACTGTTATTTTCTGTTTATCCCCCCTTTGCCCCAACTCTGGGGTGAAATGTTGAAGTTGTCATGAGAGATACTGAAACATACTTTTATTTTTGTTGCTTTAAAATACCTTTACAAAAAAGGGAATGAATGAAAAAAAAGTTTTACAAAGTGATCTATATTTTGTTGTGGTATTTATTTACCTAGAGTTCATCTTGAGGTATCCCTCAGTAGGGGCACTTCACCTACTGCTGTAGAGTTGCATGAGAGGGTAAGATACACCACAAGGTAGGATATACCACCTCACTTGTACAAGCTACACCCTAGGTTGCCATTCTGATCATAATAGACAGTGGGGCCCTGCCAATTGTTACTTGGTTGCAGGGTTTTTAAGGGATGAATTGAGCCGGGGCTCGGGACTAAGACCTCTTTTGGGTTTTCCTGGCCATACAGAGTGAAATAAATTCACATTCCGACAGTACAGGTGTTTTGCATCCGTCAGATTTTTTGGCGTCACAAACATGATAGTTCTTTTGAAATAAGGTGCTGGTTTTGTAGATCCCCAGCCCCAGGCGGCATCACAAAAATGGGTACTGAAGAGCTACAGAAGGAATTTCAAGAGCTGTGGCAGGTGTTTCAGGAGCTACAGGGCAGGCTGGCAGAGCAATTCACAGCCTTAATGCAGGCAAGAGAAGAACAGAGAGAAGTGCTCTCCCTTGCAAAAATTGTAATCGAAAAGGAGCAGGCCAGTGCTGAACAGACCCCAGCAACAGTCTGTCCAGAGTGTGATAAATACTCACCCCCACAACACGGATGCTTTGTGTACGTTTCAGTTAGGGAGCGCTTGTGTCAGAGATCAGCCGGCATGTAAAACAGCTGAGCGTGTGCAGTATTCTAGTGCTCAAACAAGCCATGAAGAAGACCAAGCTCTGCAGTCCCAAGCTCCTGCAGAGCTTGGGACAGCTGATACAAATTGAATTTTGATACCTTCTTTGCGTGGCAGGACATGAAAAGCAAAATGCAGTTGGGATTACTTATTGTTCATTTTAGTTATGAGTCAAAATATGCTAAAAAATCTTAAAATGAAAAAGAATTTCTGTTCATGTATTTAGATTTTCAAATTTGACATTTCTGATTGAAATTTGATACCAAGCTACTGGAGTATGAAAATTAAATCTTAAATGTATTTTGCTTTCAAATTTGGATTAAGTCACAGAATGAGTATATGAATATTCTGCTGCATTCTTAAAATGGAAAAGCATGCTACTAATGTATTTCACTTTGAATTATACCTATATGCTTCCATAGACTCCAGTTTTATCTAACAAATAGGATTGAAACTATTCATATAAAACACAATTATTTTATTTTTTGTCATATTGTATACATTTATATGTACTTCTGGTAGTTGCCACATGATGGCAATAGTGACCTGCTGATTGTTCCAAATGGACATCTGAGAGACAGTAGAACTAGATTATCGAGAGAAAGACATGAAAAGAGGAAAGTGATCCATCTTAACCACAAGAGTGATGCATTACACTCGCCTGGGAACTGTTGTGATTCCCCATCCCCCCCACAGGTCACTGGAACTCTGCTGGGTACTTCTTCTGTGGAAATTTTGGCAATTAAAGATTATGAATGTCCTCCATTTTGCCAATAAAATGTGAAAACAAAACCGTAAGTGAACAATAATTCACTTAAGGTAATTTTTTTTAAATGTTTTTTTTTTACTTGGTCTCATCCAGTGATTTTATAAAACTGAAATACATTCATGATGGTTAGTTTTACAGTTTTATATTTTTAAAAGTCTGAGCTTCAACAGAGATAATAGCCAAAAGAGATAGGCAAGGAAAACAGTAAAAACGGTTTCTTGCAAGACAGCCACACAGCTAGTCTTTTCAGGTGTACCATTCCACCAGAAAAGAGCAAATTATCTCCTGTCTTATAGTTTTATGCACCCTTTTTAGGTCAGGCTTTGGTCTTTTATCAGTTATTACTGTCTGTTTTGACTGAAACTGCAGTTTTGAGAAAATTTTAAGCTTCGATATATCAATCTCCATCTGGGGAGATTGATATATCTAACGAAGCACATGAAATAGCTCACTTGACTTGCTGACTTTAGCTAACACATGGGCACCGAGCATCAATTGCTTATGGAACGATGGCAGCAACATGCATCTGTCAGCTCACATAAATCCTTCAGGGTGTGAGACAGTTGCCTCACCTTGTGACTTTTCCAGTCAATAAGAATAATTATGTCACACACTTTCGTAGAAGAGATTGCACAGGCTGTAGAAAAGTCATGTAGAAAGTCATGGTATATAACAAATCTTTCTAAAAACACGATAAATTGTTAAGGTGAGAAAAAGAAATTAGCAGGCGACACACAGCCCATTTTTTGAGCACCTGAGTGTTCAGAGATGAACAGACAGTGGTGCCAAACAGTGAGTTTCTGCCCTAAAAATGTGCAAATTCAGCAATTTTTACGTGAGATGATAATAATTGGCATCACACCAAAAATACATTTATAACAAATCAGTGTACAAATATTTGTTTTATTTTATTAGCTTTATTTTTTTGTGATACCTCCTTTGACTGTATGCCACTGAATAAGAATAATACTAAGAAAAATACATATATGTATACTATATTTATGCTTATACTGTACACATGTTCATATACTTACACAAGCTTTGGCATTTACTTTACAAATCCACACTAGCACAAAGTTGGCTTCCTTTTACATGGCATTCCTACTTCATTGAGCTGGTTGAGCAAATTGTCTTCTCCTGTCCTGTTTGAATTCTTTCACTGGCTGACCTCACAGGCCAGCCACAGAAGAAATATGCAGCGACAGCAGCAACAATAAGGAGGAGCATATTGAAACATTAATGCTATGGTTGGAGGGAGGATGTCCAAACTGTGAGATTTTCAAAACAAAACCTTCTAGGAGACCGAGTTTCCTTGCACTTCTGGGTGTCATTGGTGAGGCTGACTTCTTTCAAAATGAATCCAAGCAAGATAATTTTCTGTGAGCTGTCACTGCTGGGGTGCTCCCAAACACTAATGTGGTCTTCTTGTACCTTTTGGCTTTTCCCCTTAGGGGTCGCCACAGCAAATCAACCTTCTCCATCTAACCGCGTTTTCTATATCTCTCATACCAACTAACTTCATATCTTCAACATCCATAAATCTTCTCTTTAGTCTTCCTCTAGACCTCCTGCCTGGCAGCTCCAATTCCTCCATCCATCCATCCATCCACCCATCCATCCATCCATCCATCCATCCATCCATCCATCCATCCATTGTCTTCCTCTTATCTTGCACTTAGGGTCACGAGGAATACTGGAGCCTATCCGTGCTGTCATCGGTCAAGAGGCAGGGTACACCCTAAGTGGTCCCAGTCAATCGCAGGGCCATATATATAGACAGCCATTCACTCACTCATTTGGGGCAATTTTCTTAATTTTTTCCAATTGACGTGCCTGTTTTTGGACTGTGGGAGGAAACCCACGCATGACACGGGGAGACCATGCAAACTCCACGCAGAGAGACCCCCTTGTCGGTATCAAACTAATTGTTTCTCACCAGTATGAAGAAATCTGCTTGCTGCATGTTCAGCAGCTGAGGACCAACTCTAGTTCAATCCAGGCCACTACACTGACTGTTGTACGCACTTTCTGGACTTTACCACTCCCAAATGGCCTTCATATGGTCTGGCGAGATCATAATTTCTAATTTCTGTTGGCGTAACAAGCTTGCTTCCTTCCAGCAAGAGGCCATCTTGCACTGTGAGAAATGCCTGTTGTGCCCAATCCAGTCTCAAATTTTTTTTTTTCCTGCTGTGTGCAGGACATCCTTTCTCACACGGTCATCACTCGACTGCAGATACTGTCTCCCTTCAGCTGCTCCCTTAGCTTGTCAAGGTAAGCAGTGCTTGCTGGCACATCGTCCATCACCATGTCCACATAGATAGTGGTGTCATCAAAGAGTGGTGTCTCATCTGATGTTACTCTACTCATCACAGGAGCCCTTCCCTTGACAGTGTGTCTACTGTCCACAGCCATGACTAAGAATAATGCATTGGGGCGTTTGGAAGTGCAAAATCCAAGGAGGGAGAGTATCCAATGGTTGAGAGCCTAGAAGGCTCAGGAGAGGCTTATGATCAGTTTACATCTGGAAGTGTTTGTTGATAAATGTTTTGAAACCTTTCACAAGTCCAGGTCATGCCCATGGCTTCCTTCTTGACCTCGTCACATTTAGGGGTGATGAGCAGGGTGGAGGAGCCAACGGAGTAGTGTATCTGTTTAAGGAAGGTGTACTTGACCCAAACGCAAGGACACTCGGGGGGGTAGGGTGTGTATTGATAAGGAAGGTACTCACGGACAGGCTTGACCTGGGAAGGTTGTGTGTATGCAGAGGGGCTCATTATGGACTCTACCTCGAATGGGCTGATGAATCCAGGGGCCAACTTCCGGGAGGTGGATTTCAAGGGAATGTCTAGAGAAGAGAGCCAGAGTCCGCCTCTGGTCAGCAAAGCAGTGGTTTTGCTCAGAGGTGTGCTGCAATGTGGTCAGGGCGGTGCGCCAGACACTCCTGCAGCAATGGATATTGTGTTGGACCGAAGTGGGGCCAATCTCTCTCTCATCCGTGGGGAAGAGTGGTGGTTGGTAAACCAGGGATACCTTGAAAGCAGGACAGACCAGAGGCAACAAGATGTGCAAATTGCGAGGATATTCAACCTAAGGGAGCAACTGTCTCTATTTGGATGGGTTGGCGGACGTGAGGCATCTGAGGGTGGCCTCAAGTTCTTGATTCATCCATGCTGTCTGGCCAATGGACCAGGGGTGATAACCTGAGGTGAGGGAGACCCTGGCGTTGAGTGCACCTGGGAGATGAACTGACGTCCACGGTCAGATAACATTTTTCAGGGCATGCCATGGAGGCGGAAAATGTGCTTGACAAGCAGTTGAGCTGTCTGAAGGGAGCTTTGAGGGGAACGAAGTGACATGCCTTGGAGAATCGGTCCATGATGGTGGTCATCTCCTTCGGGTGGCGGTTGGTGACAAAGTCGATATTTGACCAGGGTTTCTTCGGAATAGTCAGAGTATGAAGGAGACCTGCGGGTGGTCGGTTCAAGGTGGAGACATATGTCTTACTGGGTGGATTAGTACCAGGGTCTGGTTCCGTCTGTAGTGCCTGGTTGACGACATCTTCAATGGCCCACGGGAGAGCCCTAATGGTGCAGTTGGGTGGCAGGATGGACGCTGAGGTCTTGTCTGTGCCATCCAATGAGAAAGAGCATCAGGTTTTGTGTTTTGGCCACCTGTATGATACGAGAAAGAGAGGCTGAACCGGGAAAAGGGATTGACGAGAGTCAAGACATTTGGCTGACAGTAGGTATGCTAGGTTTTTGTGATAGTTCAGATTAACACCAATGCTCAGCACCCTCCAACCGATGTTGCCATTCCTCCAAAGCAACCTCGATGGCAAGAAATTCCAGATTTCCCACACTGTAGTTCCTCTCGGCAAGGGACAGCCTGTGGGAGCAAAAGGCATAAGGCTTCAGAGTCTGAGCACTGGTAAAGGACTGTACCGGCCCCCCATTTCAGATGTGTCAACCTCAAGCACAAGTTGTTTGTGGGGATCGGGCTGGACAAGGACGGGCGCCTGGAGAACCACTGCTTCAGGTCCAGGAAGAAAGTTTGCTTCAGAGATCTACGAGAAGGTGGTCTTGGTGGAGGTGTGGGCGGTCAGTGGAGAAACTATTTGGCTGTAATTCCTTATTAAGAAATGCGCAAACCCTAGGAACCTCTGGAGTTGTGTGCGTGTTTGTGGAATTGGCCAGCCCAGGAGTCCTTTCATTTTTGCTGGGTCTGTATGAAGCTGTCCGCCCTCTAGTGTGTAATCAAGAAAGGCAATTGCGGGAACATGAAATTAACATTTCTCGGCCTTGACATGGAGGCGGTTCTCTCGCAGTTGCTGCATGACCATTCGTACATGCTGATGGTGGTCCAGGTCCTTCGGCTCATCCAAGGGAGCTAATTTGTCCTTCAAGGTCTCATTGAGGGCATGAAAAAAAGGCATTCAGTGCGGGAGAGCTCCACCCAGACGCAGCAGTAAATGTCCTGAACGCAATGGTAAAGTCAGAAACAGTTTCCCTGACCTTGTGTGAACATCAAGGTCTATGGACCAGGTGGTGTGGTCAGAATCCTCAATAAAGACTTGCTTTTCCTGTAAGAACTCCTTGAAGGTGCAACCAAAGCTGGATGCGTCCTGGAACCGAGCCTCAGGCCCTCTCAGGGCCTTGCTGAAAAGGAGGCCCAGGATAAATTAAATCTTGGCGTCGTCATGGGGGAAGCAATGTGGGGAACGATTAAAGACCAGGGTGCACTGTTGAAGAAATCCCCCCCACAACGACCTACCTCTCGAGAGTTTCTCTGGTATGGGTGAGTTATGTCTAGGGACGTGGCAAGGGCCTGGGAGACTGGCAGAGCAGGACTAGGGTGAAGGTGCAGGAGGAGCTGAGTCACCTGATCCAAGCGTTGATTAGTGTTCTCTTGTTGTAGGCTGAGAGACCTAACAGCATTGTGAGAGTGGACTACAGAATGCTGTTCAGCAATGGGTTGTCGGACAGCCTCTGCTGGGTCAGAATTGCCGGGTTGTTCTGTCATGTTTAAGAAAGGTGTGCCTGACCCAAATGCAAGGACACTCAGGGGCGAGGGCTCCTAATGGGGTTTATTGATGAGGAAGGTAAATAGAGAGCTGTGCCGGTGCAGGGTTGTCTTGTCTTGACCTTATCAAGGTCTTGTCTCTCATAGACAGCGGTAGGCTGAACTTCCTCAACTAGTTTATTATGCCAAGAAAGCTTCTCACTTTACTCTTGTCAGCTCTTTCATCCCCTCCACTGCCTCATTCTTTTGGGGTCAGGGCTGATGCGGCTGTTAGAGATCCTTCCTCAATAAGTCACAGTTCTCAGCATGATGCCTGCCTTTCGATCCTCCCCAGCACAGCACAGTGACAAGTGTTGTGCTCCTCTTGTGGGGTCCTGTTTTTAGTCTGATCGTATACGGCTGCAGCATCTTCCCGAGACCGCTGTAAATGTTTGGGTAGGATTCCTTCACCATCTTGATCTTGATGGAATCAAGACATGCCACAAGCTACATCTTGTGGATTGCTGGTTACCCGAGCGGCGCAATATGTAGGTGTTGGTCGACCTAGATCTCCCTGAACACAGAGTGAGGTATAATCATGACATCAGCACCAGTGTTGATCTTGAACTTTACCCGCTTGTCCCTAATGTCTATGTTGATTACCATCCATGAGTCACCCACCTCTGCTGATATGCTGCCAACGAATTGCTCAATGTTCTCCTCTTCAACTTTATGCACAGTTTTGGCAGATCTGCATATGTGATGATAATGACCCTTCTTGCCACATGAATGGCATCTCACCTCACTGCAGGGCAATCTTGCTGAAGGTGGGATGGTGAGTGGCTGCATTTTCATCATTTGCACTTGACTTGCTGCTGCTTTTATACACTCGTTCTACGGCTATAGCATCACTTGTCTCCCTAGCAGTGTTCCTTGGGGGGGGGAATTCCATTTTGTGCTGCATATTCCAGAGGGGGCTTACCGTGGGGCTGAAGGACAAACTGGTGAGGGCCTCCAGCCCTCAATGCTCTCATCAGCCTGTCTACCGATGTCGACCAACATCTCTGTGCGCACCAAGGTTCCAGAGCGCTGCAAAAAGCTGTCCAAAGATTGGGCTCATTGGATTTCACTTTAGCCGAAGTTCCCATTTCCCCAAACCTCTTTGTCCAGTCAAGTTCCCAGTCCACTCATGGCAAGGAAATATGCATGCGGTCAATGCACTCTTCATATTCTCATTGAGTTTGCCCATGTCAGCCTCATGTTCCTCTGTTTACCTCGGACACTACCATACCTGCTCTTGCCCTAGACAGCCATGATATTGGCCCTATGACGCATTGTATGCATACCCTCACATTGACTGTTTCAAGAAAACAGGAGGAGATGCACTTTTTTGTGATGAAATTTTCTGATACTCTCACTCTAGGCCTGCCCTGGCTGGCACTGCATGTTCCCCATGTGGATTATGAGGCTGGTTGCATCCTCAGTTAGAGCACTGCCTGCTATACCCGCTACCTCTGTGCCCCCAATAGCTCCTTCTGCTTACCATGACATGGTGGAGGATTTCAGTGAGGACCAGGCTTGCTCTCTGGCCCCCCCCCCATCGACCATTCAACCTTTCCATCAAAATCCTCCCAACCGGCTGGCTTTACAGTCTGTCCCTCCCTGAGATGGCAGCCACGGACAAGTACATCACCAAATGCTTGGCGGAGGGTCTCATCCATTCATCTCAGTCCTCAGTAGCAATGTTTTTTTCTTTTCAAGAAAAGGGGTCTTTTACAGGGGTCTACAACCCTGTACCAAGCACCAGGATCTCAAAAAATCACAGTGATAAGGTACCCACTCCCCTTCGTCAGTTCCAACTTCGAGCCACTCCAGGGGACTACCAACTTCACAAAGTTGGACCTCCAGAGCGCTTACCATCTTGTACGGAAATGTGAGGGAGATTAGTGGAAAACCGTCTTCAAGACCCCCAGAGGCCACAATTTCACCATGACATACCCGTTGGCCTCAAGGCTGATACCCTTTCTCAGATAACCTTAGCAGGGAGGGACCCTGACACCTTTGACACCGTACTTCCTGCTTCTCAGGTGACTGGAGAGATCAACATGAATCTCGAGGCAATGGTCAGGAGGGCTCACCGTACCCAGCCGGATCCTGGGACTGGATCTCCCTCCTGGCTCTATGTTCCTGGTGCTGTTCGGACTGAGGTGCTCAAGTGGGGTTACGCCAGCTGAGTGGCACGCCAAAATCTGAGAAAAAATGTAATGAAAAAGCAGAATATTGTAAAGAATTAATTGATGAACAGTTGAAAATTCAGTCAGAGAGAATCTCTGAATAAGGAAAGATCTATGGATGCATGTTTACAGAAAGTGAACAAAAAGTTATTCATTATCTACCACTTATCCTGCACTTTGGATCGTGGGAATACTGGAGTCTATCCTAGCTATCATTGGATAATAGGTGAGGTAAACCCACACTCAGTCAATCACAGAGCTCTCTCATTCAGAGAAATTTTCAGATTTTTTTCCAATTAACCTTCATCATTTTGGACAGTGGGAGGAAACAGGAGATCCTGAAGGAGACTCAAGCAGACATGGGGAGAACTTGCAAACTCCACACAGAAAGGTCCCATGTGGGAATCAGATCAGGATCCTTTGGACTGTGCCTCAAATTTAAAGTGATAGTCTGGCGATCTTGTATGATATCACAAGATCACCGTAAAAAATAACATTAATTTTCTTGACGACTGAAATATGTTTCTCCAAAATTAGCAAGAATTGGAGAAAAAACAATAAAGAAATATAGGACATATAGTCCCATTGTAAGTGACACATTAAAGTTAAGACCAAAGATTTTAATTATGAAGGACCACCTTATAAAGAAACTATTGCAGATGATAAACTCATAAACTAAGTGTTAAATTTAAGTGAAATTAAGCCATTCTGTACCTTGCTGAAGACCCAGTCAAAGACTTTCAAGGACACCTGGGTGTCTTCTGGAATGATGATTGAGAATTGCTGTTGATTGCTTGCTATTTAAATAATTCTATGATTCCTGCTTGGTGCAAATATGAAACTTTGCAGTTACAAAGAGCAAAGAAGGGACAGCAAGTTACAGCATTTGATGTAACCATTACAAAAAACTACAAATTTAAAAACACAAAATATGGATGCTCTGAACCATAATAACAAGAGTACAATCTTGAAAAAGCCTCCTCTCAGTCTTTATGAGCAATAAGAGGAAATTATGTGACAGTAATGATATGAAGGAATCAATGAAGGGAAAAAGCAGTGATTTATATTACTTATAACACACACTGCATTACAGCCAACTGACCAACAACAGCAGGCTTCTGGCAAAATGAGAATTTCACTTCCTCTGTGTGTGTGCGTGTGTGCTTGTGTGTTCTTGCTTACACATTCTCTTGAACACTCATCTATTTGCACAGCAGCCACTATACCTGAGCTATGGCCTAATAGGATAATGAATTCATTGTGTAGCTGTGGTTCAAGATGTGTGTGTATACGTGTGAGTGCATGTATTGGTGAGTGTGTGTTGGTGTTTGTGTGTGTCTCCGTAGTGGAGCAGTGGGGTTTAATACAACATGATAAATATTTGATTTCTGCTGGGGCTGGTCCCCACCTACAGAATGGGAAATGGCTGTAACGTGATTCAGAACAGATTGTCCTCTGGGAGGGCCATGGTGTGTTTTGTGTGATGCGATCGTGTGTGTGTGTGTGTGTATGTGTGTTTGTTCAGTAAGTGCAATTCTATAGCCAGGGGAAATAAAAGAACAAATCGGATTACAAATCACCCCGGCACCAAAGTGAACAATGGCTGCTTTCTGACAATCACCAGCAGCAATGACCCTGAACATGACTATCAACTTGATGTCATCAAGTACTGGGATTGACACACTACTTGCAAGAGGTGATTTGTGATATGTTCATCTGGTTGAAGGGAAAACATAAGCCATTACACAGTCTGACTTGTAATATATTGTATGTGACAAGTGATCTCATTGAGATACATGGAAGGACAAATGTTCTGAACCCTACATTTCTGAGTGTTGGCAAGTAAAAAAGTTGACATGATATAGCATCCCTATGTGAACATTATTAATTAACCATTTTAATCATCCCCCGACCATTTTGTTTCATGATGGACTAAGTTACTGACCTGTTCAAAAATGTCAGACAATGGGCTGATTACATTTCACAAATCTTTAGGAAGTCCACTGTCATACCGAACGGTTGCTCTTATTTAAAGGTCCCCTTTTTAAAACGCTGAGCAACACAAAAAATAAAATTTTAAAATGTACTTGGAACTAAATCACACTGTGCAATTCTTTATTTTCAACAAACGTTGGTGTCACCTAATCTGAAAATAAGCAACTGCAAAACCCCAAACAGATTTTTGGGAGTAAAAATTATTGTCCAGATACAATGTGGTCCAACAATGGTTCCAAAACTTGTCACAGTCCAGTATCCCCTCAGACATCTGACCCTATTCTTCCTATTCCTGGGCACTTAAAAACAAAAAAATGAAGAAATCAGTGTCGTTAACACACACACACACACACACACACACACACACACACACACACACACACAACACAAACATCAATAAAAACAATTTTTTTGTGCATTCATATTTCAATATTCAATATCGACATAAAGATAAATATTTGGTTAAATAAATATGGCCAGAAGGAGAAAAATAGGGTAAATGAATAAATGTGAAAAAGGAGGACAGACAATTGACATTATCTTTGTTTATCTTAAATTTGTTAAGCATTTTGACTAAAACCTGGGTACTATATTTTATTCACTGATTTGTCTTTGTCTAGGCAGAGAGAGATGTAAAAAAAAATAAATTAGAGGATCAGATTTAAAACAAAACATATATACATGAGCACAATGACAAACACACAAACAAAATTGTGTCATAACAAAGAAAAAGGGATCCTCAAACTCAATTCTGAATGGAGAGACTGACCTGCCTGATATATTTATAGGCAAGTGAGCCACACAATCAGGAAACATTTTGTCCTCAAGTCAAATAAATATAGCCTTGGGTTTTGGTTATATTGTGTGTTGTGAGACAGAGGCCAGTGATTGATTATAACCAGACCCAATCCTTGTTGCTAATTAAATCTTCTCTGAAAAATGACAAAAACTGTTTTACCACAAACACACAATCAAACCCACTCACACTCCCTTGTACTTCCCTTCCCTATTGTCAGGGCAAATTTATGCAATTAATGTGGCAATGGGAGGAGAGTTGTGAGTTTTCCATGCTGCAATTCTGTTATCTACAGATGGAGGACAAGAAAAAAAAAAACATATATATCACCTTTACCATTTTCTTCTTCTTGTTGAAAAGTGTTACACGTGGTTCATGTGTAAGTCAGTGTGTGTGTGTATATCTATATGCTGGCAACTTAGCAAGATGTGCTGGGGCCCCAGGCCAGAAGAAATTACTGTTAATGTGTCCTAATAAGTTGCACATATATATAGTAATTGGAATCATAGGAAATATATTTTATTCCAGATGATCATGATTTTAAAGAAGAGGTCCTCAAATGGTAGCTTAATACTTAAAGAAACTGAGTCATGTGGGGGGGTGGGGGGTGGGGGTGGGGGTGGGGCAATAGGTTTGGGGACATATATTTCAATATCTTTTCGAAAAGCCAAATAATTGGTCATGACCACTTTTGATTTGAAGGACACAGATCTCGCACAATACAGTAGAGAACATGGATAATCTATGTTTGGATATGGATAATTTAAACTCTGACTTTTGAGTTATTTAATCTGTGGAATATTGAACACTTTTTTTTTTAAATCTCGTGCTGCTTGGCCTAAACCCTGATCTTGGATGTTTTTGTATTGCGACACTTGTAAGATAACATAGGATTCGCACTTTATAATTTTTCTTGTAAAAGACAATATGTGAGATTTATCAGGTGACATGTGGTCAAAATCTTCCCTTTTACTGTGTATGGGAAACATGGCATATGTACAATGTCAACAAAGTGCCTGAGATCTGAGGTAGCGGGTTTTTAATCATGTGAGGTGAGACTCTCCTTTCTAGATGTTGTAGGTGACCTCAGACATTCAGAGCTGACCCTATTAGCGTTTTTTATGACATGGTTAATCTTGTAAATATAGTAGAAGTAAACATTCCATTAGGCTTCAGAAAAGTAGAAATGCTGCTACTGTGAACTGGCTTTTAACCTATGTATTCCAGTGTGTGGAGCATTAAAGTGACTAGACTATTTTATCTAGCCAGTCCAGGCAATCCTGTCACGATGGCCATTTATGATTTAGTACAAACAATAACAACCTTGGATGAAGTGTGTAGCTGTGTTTTCTATGCTAGATATTGAGTAGAAATGTGAAATATGCATTTGATTTTTCAAGGTGCTTTGAAACTGTTAAAAGTCCTTGTTTATACTGCAAGAAAGATGACACATTTTGAATTAATACTCCAATAAGGCTGTGTGATTGTGTGTCACACTGAAAAAAAAGTAAAAATAAATTAAAAGAGTGATGAAATATGGAGTATATTTAAGAGTCAGTTTCCTCATCAGACCATGTCTTACAATACCTGTCTCCTTAGTCTTATCAGTGTAGGAATTGGCAGTTATTACAATAGTTTTAGTAAATTACTAAATAAGTAAGATATTTATGATCTTCTTCTTCTTTCAGCTTTTTCCTTCAGGGGTCGCCACAGCGAATCAACTTTCTCCATTTAACCCTATTCTCTGTATCCTCCTCTCTCACACCAACTACCTTCATATCCTCTCTCACTACGTCCATAAATCTTCTCTTTGGTTATCCTCAAAACCTCTTGACTAGCAGCTCCAATTCCAGCATCTGTCTACCAATATACTCACCATCCCTCCTTTGTACATGACCAAACCATCTTAGTCTGGCTTCTCTGACCTTGTCTCCAAAACATCTTACATGTGCTGTTCCTCTGATAGACTCATTCCTGATCCTATCCATCCCAAAGAGAACCTCAACATCTTAATCTCTACAACCTCTAGTTCTGCCTTCTGTCTTTTCGTCATTGTAACTGTTTCTAGGCCATACAGCATCGCTGGTCTCACCATTGTCATGAACACCTTTCCTTACATTCTGGCCGATAGTCTTGTATCACATAGTACCCTTTACACTTTTCTCCACCCATTCCAACCTGCTTGGATCCGTCTCTTCACCTCTTTTCCACACTCTCCGTTGCTCTGGACTGTTGATCCAGAGTACCTGAAATCCTCCAACTTATTCTCCACTCCCTGCAGCCTTGCCGTTCCACCTGAGTTCTTCTCATTCACACACATATATTCGGTCTGGCTGCGACTAACTTTCATTCCTCTCCTTTCCAGAGCACACCTCCACCTCTCTAGATTTTCCTCTAACTGTCTTCTGCTCTCACTACAGATCTCAATGGACCATGATCTCAAACATCATGGTCCATGGAGATTCCTGTCTAACCTCATCTGTCAGCCTGTCCATCACCACTGCGAACAAGAAGGGGCTCGGAGCTGATCCCTTATGAAGTCCCACCTCCACCTTGAACTTCTCTGCTACCCATACAGCACACCATACCACTGTCTCACAGCTAGCATACATGTCCTGCACCAGTTTAACATACCTCTCTGCCACTCCAGAATTCCTCATACAATACCAGAGTCCCTCTCTTGGCACCCTGTTGTATGCTTTTTCTAGGTCTACAAAAACGCAATGCAGCTCCCTCTGACCTTCTCTGTACTTCTCTATTAGCATTCTCAACGCAAATACTGCATCTGTAGTAGTCTTTCTAGGCATGAAACCATACTGCTGTTCCCAAATGCTGACTTCTGCTCTCAGTCTAGTTTCCACTACTCTTTCCCATAAACTTCATTGTGTGGCTCATCAACTTTATCCCTCTATAGTTGCCGCAATTCTGCACATCCCCCTTATTCTTAAAAATGGGCACCATCACGCTTCGTCTCCATTCTTCAGACATGTTCTCACTCTCTAAGATCCTGTTGAATACTCGGGTCAGAAACTCTACTGCTTCCTCTCCTAGACACTTCCACACCTCCACAGGTATATGATCAAGACCAACTGCTTTTCCACTCTTCATCCTCTTCAATGCCTTCCTCTCTTCACTTTTACTAATTCGTGCTACTTTGTGGTTCACAATAGTCACCTCTTTTACCTTTGCCTCTCTTTCATTTCCCGTATTCATCAGCTCTTCAAAGTCCTTTTTCCATCCTCCCATCACTCTTCAAGCATCAATACATTTTCCTCTCAATCCTTAATCACCCTGACCTGTTGTATATCCTTTCCATCACCTTTCCCCAACTTGTATAGATCAGTCTCACCCTCCTTACTATCCAACCGAGCATACAGGTCATTGTACGCCCTTTATTTTGCCTTTGCTACCTCTATTATACCTTATGTTGTATTTACCTGTACTCCTATCTGTTCTCCTCAGTGCTTTCAGTATCCCAAGTCTTCTTTGCTAACTGCTTTCTCTGTATATACCCTTGCACTTCCTCATTCCACCACCAAGTCTCCTTATCTACTTTCCATTTAGTTGACACACAAAGTACTTTTCTACCTGTCTCCCTGATAACACTAGCGGTTGCTGTCCAGTCATCTGGAAATGCTCCCTGACCATCCAGAGCCTTTCTCAACTCCTCCCTAAAAACCATACAACACTCCTCCCTGTTCAGCTTCCACCACTTTGTTCTGTGCTCTGCCTTTGGTTTCTTGATCTTCCTTCTCACCAGTCATCCTACAAACCATCATCCTATGCTGTCTGGCTACACTCTCACCTACAACCACCGTATTTTCCGCATCATAAGGTGCACCAGATTACAAGGCGCACCTTCAATGAATGGCCAATTTAAAAAAAGATTCATATATAAGGCGCAACGCATTATAAGGCACATATAATAGAAGCTAGAGTAGTGGCTGGGGTTGTGTTATGTATCCACTAAATAAAGCTGCGCTAAAGGGAATCTCAACAAAACAGTCAGATAAGTCAGTCAAACCTTATTAATAGAATACAAACCAACATTGTGACAACTCAGTTCACTCCCAAAACAAGCCAGTGCATTCATAACACTGTACCGTACGTACCAGTAGCTCTTACCGGTATTCGCGCCGCCTTTGTTGAAAGCAATGTATTTCCAATTCCATTGTCATAGTTCAAAGCTTTTCATGAAACGAAAGCACCAAGAAGGACCGCCTCTAAATTCATTGACATTCATGTCACAAGCTAGTGCTGTTGCCTTCATTAGAATAGTGACTGTAGCGACGATTCTACTTGGTGCTCTCTGTTCAACAACCCTCTGTTCAAGTTTGTTCTCCAACTGTAGCCATCTCACTTTGTTTCCTTGGAAACTCTGTTTAGTCTTCTTTAGTTGGCGCAGGTCATCTTGTTGCTTCCTCCACTTCCGCACCATTTATTCGTTAATGTTGACTTCTTTCGCCGCTGCTCTATTCCCATGTTCCACTGCGTGACTGATCGCCTTGAGTTTGAACTCTGTGTCATAAGAGTATCTCTTGAAAGGTGCCATTTTGGGGTCTTTACACACACACAAGTGGTGCGGGTCTGGAATTCCCCTTTATCGTTTTTACCACTGCTACTTTGGCGACGCGCAAACACTATCAAATGGAAATGAAAATGCACGCTTTGTGCAGTCATATATCCCAGCATGCACCGCGTGCTTCTTCGTAGTTGCGAGATATCTTGCGGCTCAATATTGATCCACATATAAGGCGCACCGCATTATAAGGCGTACTGTCGGTTTTTGAGAAGATTAAAGGCTTTCAGGTGCGCCTTATAGTGCAGAAAATACGGTACCTTGCTGTCACTGATGTCTTTCAGGTTACAAGATGTTGTCTATCTGCTTACACCTGCCTCCGCTCTTATAAGGTACCCTATGCCTCTGCATTCCTATCTTGTATACCAAATCTGCCCATCACTTCTTCATCACCTCTATTGCATTCACCAACATGTCCATTGAAGTCTGCACCAATTTCCACGCCCTCAACCCTGGGGATATTCTGCATCACTTCATCTAACTCGCTCCAGAACTTTTCCTTCTCTTCAAATTCACATCCCACCTGCAGGGCATAGCCACTAACAACATTGAGCATGACACCTTCAATTTTCCATTTCAGACTCATAAGTCTATATGCTATTCTTTTCACCTCCAGAACGTTCCTAACAAACTCCTCCTTCAGGACAACTCCTACTCCATTTCTCTTCTTCCCAATACCATGATAGTACAACTTAAAGCCTGCTCCTAAGCTTCTAGCCTTACTTCCTTTCCACCTGGTCTCCTGGACACACGGTATATCCACCTTCCAATTCTGCATTTTTAGATTATTCTTTCCCTCCTTCCTTTCCAACCGAGCATACAAGTCATCGTAAACCCTTTGCTTTGCCTTTCCTACCTCTATCTTTACATCACGCTGTATTTCCCTGTACTCCTTTCTGTTCTCTTCAGTCCCTTCTGAGTCCCACTTTGCTAACCGCTTTCTCTGTATATACAAGTGCACTTCCTCATTCCACTACCAAGTCTCCTTATCCACTTTCTCTCCAGATGATACACCAAGTACTACATGTCTCCCTTATAACATTAGCTGTTGTTTTCCATTCATCTGGAAGCTATCCCTGACCACCCAGAGCCTTTCTCAACCCTTCACTGCCTTTGTCCTCTTGATCTTCCTTGTCACCAGAGTCATCCTACACACTACCGTCGTTTGCTATCTGGCTACACTCTCACCTACAACTACTTTGCAGTCACTGATCCCTTTCAGGCTACCTCGTCTACACAAGATGTAGTCTACCATGCATCACACCTTCAATATCCTGTTTCAGAGTCATATGTCTATCTTACTTTATTTTCTCCCTCAGAACATTCCTAGCAAACTCCCTCTTCGAGAAACTCCAACTGCATTTCTCTTGCCTTACTACCTTTCCACCTGGTCTCCTGGACACACAGAAGATCCACATTACGCCTCTTCATCATGTCTACTAACTCTCTACCTTTTCCTGTCATAGTCCCGATATTCAAAGTCCCTACTCTCAGTCCCAGACTCTTTCCTCTCCTCTTGTCTCTCTGCTTCTAAACGCTCCTTCCTCCTCTCGTTCTTTGACCTACAGTTGCCCAATTTCAACTGGTACCCTGTAGGTCATCAGTACCAATGGCCGTCGTTGTTAACCCGGTCCTCGACCGATCTAGTATGATCTGGTTATTATGTTTGATTTGCATGTTTGGTTTTGGCAAAAGTTTGACGCCTGATGCCCTTGCTGACGCAACCCTCTGCATTTATCCGGGCTTGGGACCGGCACAGGGAGGACACTGGCCAGTGCCGCCCTGAGGCTGCATTAAGTAAGATATTTATGATATATGGTCAAATTTAAAACAAATAAATCACAAGGGAGTTAACACATGAGCCCATATTCAAGAGTTCACTGGCTTGAGTGACCTGGTAACACAGGAACCATGTTTATAGAAAATTGGGGTATCGATAGTCCACATTGGTAAGTCCCCCCGCTACTTTTACTGTGGTACATGTAAAGAAGTCAACAACACTTCTGTAAATGTTAGAAGATTATTCCCTTAAAGATATCAGAAGAACAGGCCTGCCTTATGTGAAGAGGGAGGCTGTTCCACAATTTTAATGCTCGCTAACAGTCTTTTTTCCAGAGTGCAATACAGGTCCAGTCACATATGGCTTCACCATGTCTGATAGATAGGATGTTGCAGTGGCTCATTTAGAAAATTTCATTGACAAATTTAATGTTCAGTAACCCAATGAGAAAATTATTTTATGGACGACTCAGTGGTTGGAAAATGTTATTAGACTGTCATTAAATTAAAATGATAATGAAATATGGAATGTGAGAGATTTTGGCGCAAAATGTATCTCATCGATACCAATCCCAGCAGTAGTGGTAGCAGTATAAAAACAATGTGAGAATACATATTGCCGGAAAATGTCGATAGAGCAAAGTTCTTTATTAATAACTGAATTCATTCTAGTACTACACTTCCTCCTTCCTGTCAAGGTAACTGAGCACCTTCCCCATAGCTGAATATCAAAATAAGATATGTCAGTTTTGCCTTGTAGTGGACCATAAAATAAAGCTTGCATGTAAAGGCTCCAGACAAATTGACCAGGACAAAGTCAATCTAGAGATTCAGCCTTTCTTCCTTAATTACAGTGAGGGGTTATTCCTGAGAGAGAACACTGGGAGAGATCCTGTTCATTCAGTCTCTGACTTTAATAGTAATGTTTAATTTGTCATATGGAAGGTTATGTTTCATAAAGGGCAGCCAAAGCTCATGTTAATTGGTGTGACCTATGAGGTTGCCATCAAATAAGAGGAATAGCAATTGTGTGGCAAAATCTGATTTTTATTTACCATAAATCAGGATGGCATCCTGATTTATGGTAAATAAATCAGGATGGCAAGAGTATTTTTTTGAACTGGTGGGTAATGTACCCATTACAGCTGGAAGTCCACAGCCTTTTAGTCGCTGTCCGACTTACAGTGGAGACGCCGGGGATTGAACCAAGGACCTCATACATGCAAAACATGTTTGCAGAGAGCAGAAGGTGAGCTGTGGTAGTCCAATACAAAAATTGTGTTGCATCCATCCTTTTTTTAACCGCTTATCCAACAGTTAGGTTTGTGGGTGAGAGCCGGGGCAGGTCCTGGTCTGGTCACCAGTCAATCACAGGGCCATATAAACAGACAAACAACCATGCACTCACAAATTCAGGACAATTTCCTCAATATTTTCCAATTAACCTGCATGTTTTTGAACTGTGGGAGCAAACCCATGCAGAGGAAACCCATGCAGACACAGGAGAACATGCAAACTTCACAGAGAAAGGCCCCCTTGTTGAAATTGAACTCGGGTCCTGCTGTGTGGCCGAAACACTAACCACTGTGCCACCATGCTGCCTGACCACAAACCAACAATTGGAAATTAACTATGGAATTTGGCATCATGACTGAAAACTGCCAAAAAGTAAAAAAAGATCCATGAACTCTTTATTTGATATTTTGGATGATCACTACCTAGAGCTCGTGACCACAGGTGAAGGTGGGAACGTAGATTGACCGGTAAATGGAAAGCTTCGCCTTTTGGCTTAACTCCCTATTCCCCACGACAGAGTCCCCTGTAGTTGGAGCAAACCTTCCAACACCCCTTCTTAAAAGGGGGGATCACCAGCTGCCAGTCCAGTGGCAGTCCGGTGGCACTGTCCTGACATCCATGCAATGTGGCAGAGGCATGTTAGCCAGGACAGCCTTACAGCGTCCAGAGCCTCAATGAACCCAGGCGAACCCTATCCACCACCAGGGCCCCGCTACTAAAGAGCTTTTGACTGCTTCAGTAACTTTAGCCCCAGAAATAAATGTGTCCGCTCCAGAGTCCCCTTACTGTGCTTCCTCATTGGACGGTGTTTCAACAGGGTTCAGGAGGTGTCGGAAGTATTCCTTTCACCGGTCTACAACGTCTCAAGTTGAGGTCAGCAGCACCCGGCTCCCACTGTACACAGTGTTGACAGAGCACTGCTCCCCCCTCCTGAACTGCTGGATCGTGGACCAGAATCCACTCAACACCCACTCAAAGTCATTCTCCCAAACTCCTCCCAGGCCTGCCAGTACCTCAAAAAACTTAAATGATTAACTTAAAGTGGCAAGATAATTATTCTTACTGCAAAAGCGCAGAAGAAAAGGATGGCAATAGAGGTGGGAAGCTATATTTTGCTCCAGAGCTAATGTAAATCATCTTGAATGATTTTTGAGAAAGTGTATTGGAGCTTGTATCCACCTGACCAATGATGTTTGAAGATTCATAGGAAACTGATGCTTCACAACCATTTAGGGCCTTTTTCGTTGGTCTGAATCAGTTGTGCGCCTACACCTCGTTCGACAACTATAGCTGTTAGTGCTCAAGGAGGGCTCTGCTGGTAATGTGAGGACAGGCAAGAGAATGCTGAGGTTTGGAATGTCTCGGTGATTAACCACTTGGAGGCCTTGCTCGTCACGGTGGGAATCCTGTCACTGGCTGTGGGGAGAGGAGGAAGGCGGAACAGGAGAATCAGTCCCTCATACAGACTCAGAGCAGAAGACAGCAAAAGGAGCATGAGAGAGAATATACAGAGAGAGAAATCAAGAGTGACAGCAAAAGGCAACGACATCCAGGGGACTCGAAGGGGACAGCACATAGCGACGAGACCCAAGCAACTGAAAGGGGACAATACAAGGCAATACAAGGTGAATTTGAAGGGGACACAAGGGATGCCGCCCACAAACAAATCCAGAATGATAGGCAGACAAGGAAGAGGGCAAGGGCACAGTAGAAAGGAAGGCAGACAGTAGCCATGCATCCCGTTTCCCAGGCAAATGGGCAGAATGTGAAGCAATGAGGCGGAGGGGCTGTTGGACCACCACACTTTCCCTGGACGCGCCATGATAGTGAACTCCTCCTTAGCCGTAGACGATTTTACCACGTCTAAGCACCATGCCTACGCCAGTCTAAGCACCATGCCTGAAAACTGTCAGTCTCACAGTGGAATGAAATGTTCCATACCTTGTTTAGCTGGCCACTGTTGAAAAGGACAGTGTAGTGAGCAATGGAAAATCTGCCTGCAAATGCAGAAAAAAAGTTAGCGTTAGCCAAAACTGCGTGCAGCGGAGGCAGGAGCACAACAAATAAGAAACATGTCCATATGTATCTGTGTGTTGAAATAGTAGGGACCCAAAGTGTATATATGGCTATCTGAAACATATTTACACAGTGAAGCGTACGAAATGATCAGTGTATGAAATGTCAAGCTGATGTCGGGCCCTAAGCTAATTAGCAGCATCCAGAACATTGTGAACATTTGTATTTATTGATGTATGGATGTGTTACTTACATACCAGGCATATGTCAGCTTGCTTGTCAGACACACTGCTGTGAGTGACATGGAGCTGACAACACCAAAACACAGAGATTTTTGTCCTGCTGTTCACTAAAAAACAGTTGATGCTCTAAAGGTGAAATCAGTTGTCAAAACTTATGGAGGCTAAAAACTCAAACATTTCAGTCTAGGCAACAACATGGACAGAACACTATTTTGTTGGATATTGGTTATTGATGGTGGGTTGCCCTTCATCTTGCATTTAATCAATCATTGTACTCTTAATCATTAAAGCAGAAATCAAACCACATTTTCTTCGCGAACATCCATCCATCCACACATTATCTACTGCTTATCCTGTGCTCAGGGTTTGGGGGGATGCTGGAGCATATCCCAGCTATCCCAGAACCCGGAGGAAACCCATGCAGACATGAGGAGAACATGCAAACTCCACACAGAAAGGCCCCCTTGTCGGAATTGAACCAGGGTCCTTCATGCTGTGTATTATTTTTGTTTTATAATATAATCCAAGAGCACATTAAATATAAAATCAAATGAATGTGAGGCCATTGATTTTTTATATATTTAAGTTGCCATAAGTGGTTGTCACCAGTTGATTTGTAAACAAACCCTATTACTTAAGTCACAGAACCACTATGAAAGCAGGTGTAGCTATTCCCCTTGAGCCCTAGGCCAATGCAGTTTTTTTGTCTTCTACCTGATTCTGAGAGTGATGATTGTAAATTTTATCTTTTGTCTAGTTAATGAATATGCACCAAAAAGCAAAGCAGAGAGTGAACAAGTTCCACATTCTCAAGAATGAACTTTCCGCATACCAACAAGATAATATCGTTTGATATCACAATTATATCAATATATCAATGCGTGATATTTATTGCACCCTCGATGATACTATTGACAGAATAGGTTGTTAACCCCAGCCAGTGTCTTTTCACACCCTCTGAACAGCTATATCCTCTCATGACCTGCTGGATAATCTTTCACTCTGAGCTTATGGTGGGAAGTCGGCAAGGTGCATATTCAAGTGTTCTGTCAGCAGTATACATCCAATTCTTTTGCCAAAACAAAAAGGGTAACTGAAATCAGAAATATTGAGGAAGAGCTGGGTGGAGTCACAGGTGCCACCACTGATATTATAGACCTCCAGACACCCAGAAGAATTCCATTCTTAGCGTTTATTGGAAAATTAAAAAAAAAAAAACAGCCCCTTGGACATTGAACAGTAACCTGAGACTCTATACAACACTGACCGTAAAAAATCCATAGCCCATGGAATCCTAGGAGCAGACACAATCAGGGAATCGAAGGAGTAGTATCATCAACGAGACCAGTTAACTCATGCCTGGTTGAGACGGCTTTTTTACAAGGAACCAAACGGGTGTCACTAATGAGGGAAACCCAGGACAGTTAAACAGGGAATCATAAATGTTGCTCTGCTTCCAAAGACAGGAGACTTAGCCTTGCTGAAAAACTGGAGGCCTGTGACCTGACTCTGTGCAGGCTACAAAATCCTGTCGCTATCCTGGGCACTATCCAAAAGACTGGGCTTTTCTTGGAAACGTCATATTCTTATGAACGATCTCTCTGCGAGAGGGAAAGCTCAGCAAAGGTCACCTTGGGAGAGAGCAAAGCTCTGTTACTTGGCAAATGGAGCGGCCAGACATAGCCCACCCCACCTGCTGGTCTCAGCTGGGAGAAGGACAGCCTTAAGGTGTTCGGGGTGTGCCCAGGGACTGAGGCCTTTATGGGAAGAAACTGGGAAGCCGTAAAAGACAAACTGCACGGCTATAAAAGTGGAAGTGGGTACAGCCTTAGTTGTAATAAAGCGCAAGAGTGCCGATAATCATCAATCTGATTGCCTCAAATCTTTGCCACAAGCCTATTGTGGACAGACAGCTTTTTGATGCAGCTGGGGATTCTCAATCAGACGGGATTCAAATCTTTCATAGCTCAGTTCTCTAGGCCCAGGTCTTAGTATTTAGGTGGGTTGATAATGAAACCTCAGGCTGCTTTAATGGAAGAAGCTCTTCTTTTCAATATTTTTCTGAGGTCTCAGTCTTTGCATTCTAAAGGCATCTAAAGGGCCACCCCTGGAAAAAAGGAAAGGTGACGTCCAGTGGAGGAGTGGGCCTGGCGCCATTGCCACAAACAGATATAGAGCACATTCTGAGTTTGGGGCGACCTGAGACTGCTTGTTGTGTTCACACCTTCAAACGTTGCCTCATTAGTTAATTGAATGACTCAAGTTGCTGCCACAGGTGAGTTTCATGAAGGGTATGTGTTTTGGTCTGAAGGCTACCTTTACTTTCCATTTGTTTATATTTGGTCCTAAATATTCGAAGGATAACAGGGTATCAGTTATGTTAGACTTTTTGTCTGGCACTGCAAAATTAGCTATTTGGGTGAAAAATAAGGCTCGCGACCGAGGGAATGAGAATCCAGTGACAGCTTTGTGAGCAAATTAAGACTGGCCTCATAGTTTAATTCCATTTCTTTTCATTAACTGACAACCTGGAGGACTTCATTTCTGCTTGGTAGGAAGGGTTTTGTGTTCCGTTAACAACACCAGTGAGTTGATGTTCTCATTTTTAGTTCATCATCTGTCACTGCCATTGAGTTGAACAGAGTATCTCTTGAGTATCCCTTCGAATGTATTCTTGACAAATCCCAACATCTGAATAATTACATTTTTTAAAACTCTAGCTCTTTCTTTCTTTCTTTCTTTCTTTCTTTCTTTCTTTCTTTCTTTCTTTCTTTCTTTCTTTCTTTCTTTCTTTCTTTCTTTCTTTCAAATGTTTGCATTGTCAATAAAAAACAATAAAAATAAAAACTCTAAACCAACACAAAAAGTATGGTTTTAATCCTTCCTCTGCCTTAAGTCCCAATTTCATTTCCTTTAATCTCCATCTCCCCTAACCGCCTCTCTACAAGATCTGCCTCAAGATCACGTGCAATGTTATCTACTGTTCGTATTGAGCGCTTTCATCTAAAAGTCCAATAGATGGTGCTGTTGACCACAGATGGTCCATAGACGCGTGAGGTCCCCGTGGATGCAACTTCCCTTCCTCGTTTTCTACTTTCCTCCCCCTAATACTTCATATGTCTCAAACCGATGAATGAGGTCCCACTGATAATATTTGTCTCTCCTTCATCATCTTTTTCAGTCTGTGTTGTCTACACATTCATGCTGCTTAATTGATAGAATAATAGTGACACACTTACTAAACATTGCCTCTCTTGAATAATGACATTGTTGACATTGGATGATGGCTTGATATTGATATTATATTGGTATTGTCAATATTGATATAATAGTCTTTTTTATTTGTAAATGTGCAAATGTCTGTGATTTTTATCTTTGCGTGGTTTTTAACCAATACAATGTGATGTCACAGCATGTGTATGTGTTTTGGTTTTGGCAAGATGTCTTTGCTCTGCTCATTTTTTTCTTTTCCTTTCCTCCTGATGTTTCCACTTTTCTTGGAATCCCCCTTCATGTCATCTTAACATTTTTCTATTGGGGATTTTTGTATATTTTCTTCTTTCTTTCAATATTGATGTGTGATCTTAGCCAGATGTCATTTTTTTTCTCCTTTTTGTGCCTGGTTTTCCTCTGAAAGCGCTCTTTGCTCGCTTCCTTTGTCTCTTTCAATCATATCTCCTCTATTGTCAACTTTTGTCTTACTTTTTTCATAGGTGTATTTGGTACACTTCCAAGATTTAGGTATTTTGGAATTTTGGTCTTATCTCCCTCCCATGTTCCTACATAGCTGTCCTTTCTATTTTTAATGTCTAACTTAATTGCTTTAAATTGTGCTAAATTGTGTCCACCATCAACTTAAATATGACTAAATAATTTAAAATGTCTCATGAGCGCAGTCTTGTTATTCCTTCCAATATTAACAGAACTGTACTTAAGAACAACCTAAGTGCAAAAGAAATTAATGTAAAACATTTTTTTTCGTTATTTATTTAGTCACTAGGGTCACTGTGAAAATGTTCATAATTACACTTCTTAAAGTCAATTATAGTATGTGCAGAACATGTCATTCAAAAATTTGCATTCAATGCTGAGTATTTTTTATAATCCCTTATTAGTTTCTGTTATAAAAAAATGATGATAAAACCAAGGTTCATAAAATTCTGTGGCTGTGAGGCCATTCGGATTGTGAAGTGTGAGACTATGACAGTATTGTCACGAGGTGGGGCTTATCAAAGAAACAATCAGAGGCAAGGTTAAGTTACTGACAGGACAATGTTCTTTTAAAGATGGATTAAATTTAACAGTCAAACAGTTAGCCTGAGGGTGCACTCGCACGTTATGATAACTAACGGTGCAGGTTAGTGTCATGCATCGAACACAATATTGCAATCTTAATAAACGATGGAGTTCTTTAACACAGAACCAAGAGAAGCTCCCGACAGTCATCTTCATCATCACTTGCAAAAGATTCTGGGGTTCTGCTTGCTAATCTCCCTGCCCCATGCTACAGTATGTTAATTCACCAAAAAAAGGGTTAACTTTTCATCTATATATAAATTACATTTTGCTCACGACTCTTTTACAAATAGGGTAATTGCATTTTAAGACTGTTTTTAAGACTTCTAAATAATTAGAAGGTGACTGTTACTTACCATCTTTTTCTATCAATCATGTATGTGTAAACAGAACATATTTATCTGCATCATTTTATACATTTATAAACATTACCCGAACTGTAATGTGCACAGGGTGTACTGTATGCACTGTATAGTGTACACGCACACACACAAACACACACACACACACACACGCACACGCACACGCACACGCACACACACACACACACACACACGTTTGAAAATTAATTCATCATGGATGAGGGGTGTCATAATGTCTTTTGTGACTCAGCTGAAAAACATGCTTGGGACCGAAGAGAGAGAGAGAGAGAGAGAGAGAGAGAGAGAGAGAGAGAGACAGAGAGAGAGAGAAAGAGACAGAGGGAGAGAGAGAGAGAGAGAGAGAGATAGAGAGAGAGAGAGAGAGAGAGAGAGAGAGAGAGAGAGAGAGAGAGAGAGAGAGAGAGAGAGAGAGAGAGAGAGAGAGAGAGAGAGAGAGAGAGAGAGAGAGAGAAAAGCCATTCGTTATTGGCTGATGTATTCGTTATTGGCTGAAGTGATGTAAATCAAAACGTTCTACAAAGGAGGCTCACAACTTACTTGATGACGTTGACTGCACCTTAGATGTTGCATGTCTCACTGTTTGATATACTCCATAAATATCAGCCAAAAAAAAAAGGAAATGAAGTGTCCTTATTTTTATGAATTCTTTCTCATCTTTGCAAAAACATTTCACTGCACTGATTTTTAATGTAGACAACTGTCTATTAGAGTCAACAATAGGTCACCTTTTTACAATTGAATTGTCCATTGTTTTCTTGTCATTGTATTTAGTTTTGAAGACATTTTGAGGTTGTGGCATGCATTTTTTTTCAACCAATTTCTAGCTAAACATATATTCTACTTTCAATTTATACAACTTATTGGTAATTTTTCATAAGTATTTTTATATTACAGAAATTGTATTTTGTCCCATTGTTAATTAGAACTATTTTTCAAGTGATTTAAGTCTTAACTACCCTAATGTAGTGATCCATCATAATTACTGTAATTTTTGGACTATTGAGATAGACTATTGACTATCTTTGTCTATCTTTGTCTTCCTCCTGCACACTAAAACCATTAAAGTTATCTTCTTCAATTCCGGAATTGAACAGCCTCAGAATTTCATGGTAATTTCTTTGGTCTGATGTGATGAGGCTAAATGTTTTGGTGGCAGGAAGCTCGATAGGCCAAAAAAATTCACAAATTAGCCGCATCATTGTTTAAGCTGCAGTGAAAAAGTAGTGGCTTATAGTCCGGATGGAATTCATAGTAATGCTTTTGTCAGTTCTTCGATTTCATATAAGACGTATCATGTTTGATCCTAAAGCATGCAAGTAAAGCGTTGGGTCAACAAGGTCAATCATACTGAACCAAAAAGATGCACCGTGCACTCACTCTGGTTTTCTTGAAAATTATAATGTTTGTGGCATGATGTTTTTATCATTTTTTTCTGCTGCTTGAAGGAAATCCAACTCCAAACAAATATCACTTTAAACCCATGAAGTACAATGGAAACAGGCTATACTGAAGTTTACCTGCAACACCGATGCAAGGATCAAGAGGGCCCAAATAGTCCTTCTAACATCCAAATATAAAGTTATTCCTATACGTGAGCTGTGCCCTGGTAGATGTTTTACCTACTGCTCGGCGTGTGGATAAGAGGCACTTGCATATTCATAAGAGAAGATAAGAGCTACTCATCCAGCTGCCTTTAATTGAGGATGATGGAGAGTTATGAGGGATGGAGGGGCGTAGCAGTGCAGAAGTGCAGTGAGCAAGAGGATGGGGAGCGATAACCCAACAGTTGCCTTGATGCATTAATTAAGGGTATTAAGAGGGAAAGACAAACTTGGTGGCGATGGTGGTGTTGGGCAGTTGTGGTGTTCCCACAAATGCCAGCAGCGCCAATAAATTACTCCCCACAAAACTCTTCATCAAGACCTGCAAAAAATAAGACTTAATCCTGCCCTTCAAGGTGAGATCAAGTGCTGGAATGGCTTGTGGAACACTATTTGAGGGTTTCAAACAATCAGACTTGTGAAAAAGTTCTTTAGATTACAATTTGCTTTTGGTCACTAATATTTTGATCGAAACAGAGTTTCACGATGAAAAAGTTAACATTGATAATCGTCAGTGCCATTGTTTACCCTCAAAGCTGTCATATACAATCTGGATCCTGCTATGCTATTCAATTATAAAAAAATACAGATACAAAAAAAAAAAAAAACTGTTTCGTAACAGTACTCGAATATAACAGGGATATAATACCAGCACAGATTTCTGTCAGAAGTTTGGATCAAAAAATTGTTCATCACTATTTGCTACCACACAAGAATTACTGCTAAGTTTCAGGACCCTGGGATAAGAAGGATAATGCAAAGTCAATACTTTAATTTCAGAGAGGCCTCTATGGCCTATTTCAAACTGTGTCTCTATGCAGGAAATATTCAGAATTCATGACATGAATGGGAAAAGAGGAGTAGGACAGATCCTTGTAGTGGAGGTTGTTATGGCACCATACTGACATCCCTGAAAGGGCAATTTGAAATCCTGTTCAAAAGTTTTTACGTGAAAGATTGACTAAATTGCAGTTTAATGTGGACAAACTGTTGCAATATTGCAACGGTGTACTCATTGTCTTTGCACTGTTTGAGAAAAATACATAATTAAAAATATATAAAAATAGATAAAAACCTATACACACAAACACACACACACACAAACACACACGTATATACATATGTATGTATGTATGTCATCAAAGCATCCTGTCTGGTCACAACTTTTAGGAATCCCTAAACTGTTAAGTTTCTTTAAGGAATGCCCGTTTTGAATACTTACAAACTGCTGAGGGTCTGTTTGTAACAGCAGAAAGATTCGTTGTTGCAGTAAACAGTATTTATCCTCTTGTGTACAACTTAATTGTTTGCCATGCTTGCAGAAGTCAATTTTCTAATGAAAAATGGTAACATGGTAAAATAGTAAATATTACAGAATTGGTTAGGCTGTTACCGTTTACTTCAACTACTATATAACATTGCTTTACAGATTCTTTTGAGCTTTTGGTGAATGTCATAGATTCATTGATTTGAGCATTAGCTTCAGTTCACTCATATTTACTCTGGTGTTCTTGTGCAACATGGGCCAACATTACATAGCCCTTGAATATGTCATCTGTGTAACATCAGTGCATACACATCAGTGTTTTTCTATTTAGACTTTGACATATGTATGTCTATGTGTGTGTTGTGAATTTGTATCTCTTGAATCGTTTGTTGAGTAAACCTACACATTCTTGCTCCCAAGCTTGCATATGTACCAATGCATTGAAAATCCCATTCTCATCATTTCTCGATGCACCGGGCACGTAGTTTTTTGATGCATTGGCAACCTGTTCAGTAAACCGACAGTGCCTGCTTTTGACTGCATTTCTGGCCATGTGTTGGGAAGTGTGCGTGCGTGTATATGTCTGTGCGTGTCTGTGGCCATTGTTTGGCCTCTGGGGTTTTCATTAAGGCCTAGTGTCCAGCAGTAAAAAGTCATTCATCTCCCCTGTTGTGAAGTGGCAGCTCTGTGCTTTGTCCCCACCTTCTTCTCTCCCTCTCCTCCATCCTCCCAACATTTTCCTCTCCTCTACTTATATTTTTCCTTCATCTTCAGCTACCTTTCCTGTCTGCTTTGTTTCATCTTTTTCTTCTATCTCTTTTTCATGCAAGGAAAAAAAATCAGAATGAGTAATACAGATATATTTATATATATATATATATATATATATATATATAGATAGATAGATAGATAGATAGATAGATAGATAGATAGATAGATAGATAGATAGATAGATAGATAGATAGATAGATAGATAGAGATTGAAAAACAAGGAAAAAAGGGGTCTTTTCTTGATTTCCTTCAACTTTTCTAATGAATCTTTCACTACTCCTCCACCAGTGCTACAAGATGACTTCAGCTTCCCCAAGTTTCTTCTTTTTTTGCCTCTATGCACATTTATTACAGCCGTCGAATCTTAAGTACATCCCTCTGTCTCTTTTTTTTTTTTATTTTGTCCCTGGCTGAATGGGATACCGTTAATTAAAAGATATCAGATCATAAAGGCCCCAAGAGCACTACGGCCTAGCCAGGCCCGTGCTTCCTGACATGCCACAACATCAGGATTTTTTTTTTTTACCCTAGGAAATTCTGGTCCCTTTGGCTTGCAAATTTAGAGGAATGAACTGAAGTCTGCAGACTTGGAAGCTGAGGGGTGTGAATGTGCGTTGGAGTACCATATTAATAAAAGCATCTTTTTGTATTAATTGCATTTGGGCATCATGAAAGCCTGGCTCCCTCCTCTGATGAGGACTTCTGAAGGTTCAATGTTTTTAATGGCATATCTATTCAGACAGAGCAAAGTACTTAATGAGAGATACTGAGATCACCACCTTCCCTTATGTACTTCTTAGATCTGTTTTAATCAGTCTATACATAGTTATTCTATCTATCTATCTATCTATCTATCTATCTATCTATCTATCTATCTATCTATCTATCTATCTATCTATCTATCTATCTATCTATCTATCTATCTATCTATCTATCTATCTATCTATCTATCTATCTATCTATCTATCTATCTATCTATCTATCTATCTATCTATCTATCTATCTATCTAATGTTTATTTCTGAAACTGGGTGAGGCAGGCCTGCTCAATCGATGTCATTAAAACAAAGCTGAAAAATCATTTGGAAAAGGCAGGGACATAGGGTAACTCACAAGAATGAAGGTAGGAGCACTCAGGTAGACTACATTTTGTGTGGACAAGGCAACCTGAAAGAGATCATTGACTGCAAAGTAGTGTTAGGCGAGAGTATAGCCAGACGGCATAGGATTGTGATTTGTAGGATGACTCTGGTGAGAAGGAAGATCAAGAGGACAAAAGCAGAGCCTTTAGATGACTGGACAACTGCAGTTAATGTGATCGGAGTTGTTTTTCGAACACGAACTTTATTGCAGGCAGCATGAACACACAAAACGTTCTTGTAAAACATTGCAGCATACAGCAGACTTCCAACCATTGACTGATAGGTATGTTGGTGCACTGGTTTACTGACACCATCACTCTTTTTCAGCTTGATGTTGGCATCTGCAGGAGTTGCTTTATCCATTCCATATTTCCGGAGTATGGCTTCAATGTAATGCTTCTGCTGAAGTATGACACAATTCTTTTCTTTATCTTGGATCACAGAGATCCCCAGGATGTAGGACAGCTTACCCATGTCTTTCATCTTGTAGCGCTCCTTGAGAGACGCTTTGAGCGAGTCCATGCTCTCAGTTCACTCTGTAATCAGGATCAAATCATTCACGTAAACTGTGAGTATTTCAAGCTCTTGTCTTGATCTCACAAACACGCAAGGGTCTGATGTGCTCTGTTTGAATCCAATTTCCATCCTGAACTCTGTAAAAGCCTTGCTCCAACTGCGAGGAGACTCTTTCAGTCCATAAATTGATTTTTTCAGTTTGCATGCCAGATGTTCTTGCCCTGGTTTGATGTAGCCCTCTGGTTGCTCCATGTATATTTCTTCTTCCAGGTGTCCATTTAGGAATGCAGTTACAAAGTCCATCTGGTGGACATGTAGATTTTTTTGAACAGCAAATGACAGTAATGTATGAATAGAGCTGAATCGTGCCACTAGTGAAAACGTTTCATTATAGTCAGCAACATACAACTGCAATGAGTCTAAACTTGTATCGTTCCATTCTTCCATCACCATGATGCTTGACTTTGAACACCCATCTGGATCCTACTGCCTTTCTGTCTCTTGGCAAGTCGAGTCCCATGTCCAGTTTTCCACCGTGACTCATATTCCAAATCAGTTGCCTCCTGCCAGTCTTTTGTATCAGGACTCTCCATCGCCTCTTTCAGTGAGAGTGGCTCTGTCACACAGGACATGTTTGCATTATGATCAACAGTTACTACATCAGCAAACTCATCATATCCAAATCTTCTTGGAGGATTTCTGATTCTGTCACTTTTTCTGACAGTGCTCTCAACAATGACCTCATCATCTTTTGTTTCACTCTCATCTTCTTCTTCTTCTTCTTCTTTTGGCTTTTCCCGTCAGGGGTCGCCACAGCAAGTCAACTTTCTCCATCTAACCCTATTCTCTGTATCTTCCTCTCTCACACCAACTACCTTCATATCCTCTCTCACTACATCCATAAATCTTCTCTTTGGTCTTCCTCGAGACCTCTTGCCTGGCAGCTCCAATTCCAGCATCCGTCTCCCAATATATTCACTATCGCTTCTCTGTACATGACTGAACCATCTCAGTCTGGCTTCTCTGACCTCTCCAAAACATCGAACATGTGCCATCCCTCTGATAGACTCATTCCTGATCCTATCCATCCTGGTCACTCCCAAAGAGAACCTCAACATCTTCATCTCTGCAACCTCTAGTTCTGCCTGCTGTCTTTTGGTCATTGTAACAGTTTCTAGTCCATACATCATCGCTGGTCTCACCACTGTCTTGTACACCTTTCCTTTTATTCTGGCTGAAAGTCTTCTATCACATAGTACCCCTGACACTTTTCTCCACCCATTCCAACCTGCTTGGACCCGTCTCTTCACCTCTTTTCCACACTCTCCGTTGCTCTGGACTGTTGACCCTAAGTACCTGAAATCCTCCAGCTTCTTGATCTCCACTCCCTGTAGCCTCACCGCTCCACCCGAGTTCCTCTCATTCACACACATATATTCTGTCTTGCTGCGACTAACTTTCATTCCTCTCCTTTCCAGAGCATACCTCCACCTCTCTAGATTTTCCTCTACCTGTTTTCTGCTCTCATTACAGATCACAATGTCATCCGCAAACATCATGGTCCATGGGGATTCCTGTCTAACCTCATCTGTCAGCCTATCCATCACCATTGCGAACAAGAAGGGGCTCAGAGCTGATCCCTGATGGAGTCCCACCTCCACCTTGAACTTCTCCGTTACCCCTACATCACACCGTACCAGTGTCTCACAGCTAGCATACATGTCCTGCACCAGTCTAACATACTTCTCTGCCACTCCAGACTTCCTTATACAATACCAGAGCTCCTCTCTTGGCACCCTGTCATATGCTTTTTCTAGGTCTACAAAAACGCAATGCAACTCCCTCTGGCCTTCTCTGTACTTTTCTATTACCATTCTCAACGCAAATACTGCATCTGTAGTACTCTTCCTTGGCATGAACCCATACTGCTGTTCACAAATGCTGACTTGTGCTCTCAGTCTAGTTTCCACTACTCTTTCCCATAACTTCATTGTATGGCTCATCAACTTTATCCCTCTATAGTTGCCACAATTCTGCACATCCCCTTTATTCTTAAAAATAGGCACCATCACACTTTGTCTCCATTCTTCAGGCATCTTGTCACTCTCTAAGATCCTGTTGAATAATCTAGTCAGGAAATCTACCGCTGTCTCTCCAAGACACCTCCACACCTCCACAGGTATATCATCAGGACCAACTGCTTTTCCACTCTTCATCCTCTTCAATGCATTCCTCACTTCACTTTACTAATTTTTGCTACTTTGTGGTCTACAATAGTCACCTCTTCTACCTTTGCCTCTCTTTCATTTTCCACATTCATCAGTTCTTCAAAGTACTCTTTCCATCTTCCCATCACTCTTCTAGCATCTGTCAATACATTTCCCTCTCTGTTCTTAATCACCCTGACCTATTGTACATCCTTTCCATCTTTATCTCTCTGTTTCGCCAACCTGTATAGATCATTCTCACCCTCCTTACTATCCAACCAAGCATACAAGTCATTATAAGCCCTTTGTTTTGCCTTTGCTACCTCTATCTTTACCTTTCGCCGCATCTCCCTGAACTCCTGTATGTTCTCTTCAGTCCTCTCAGTATCCCACTTCTTCTTCGCTAACCTCTTTCTCTGTATACACTCCTGCACTTCCTCATTCCACCACCAAGTCTCCTTATCTACTTTCCTTCCAGATGACACACCAAGTACTCTTCTACCTGTCTCCCTGATAACACTAGCTGTTGTTGTCCAATCATCTGGAAGCTCACCCTGACCACCCAGACCCTTTCTCAACTCCTCCCTGAAAACCATGCAACACTCCTCCCTTTTCAGCTTCCACCATTTTGTCCTCTGCTCTGCTTTCGTCCTCTTCATCTTCCTTGTCACCAGAGTCATCCTACAAACCACCATCCTATGCTGTCTGGCTACACTCTCACCTACAACTACTTTGCAGTCACTGATCTCTTTCAGGTTACCTCGTCTATACAAGATGTAGTCTATCTGTGTGCTCCTACCTCCGCTCTTATAAGTTACCCTATGTTCCTGTTTTTTCTGGAAAAAGGTGTTCACTACAGCCATTTCCATCCTTTTTGCAAAATCTACCACCATCTGTCCCTCTGCATTCCTATCCTGGATACCAAATCTGCCCATCACTTCTTCATCCCCTCTATTGCCTTCACCAACATGTCCATTGAAGTCTGTACCAATGACCAATATCTCATTTCTGGGAATATTCTGCATCACTTCATCTAACTCATTCCAGAACTTCTCCTTCTCTTCAGATTCACATCCCACCTGCGGGGCATAGCCGCTAACAACATTGAGCATCACACCTTCAATTTCCAGTTTCAGACTCTTAAGTCTATCTGACATTCTTTTCACCTCTAGGACGTTCCTAACAAACTCCTCCTTCAAGATAACTCCTACTCCATTTCTCTTCTTGTCAGTACCATAATAGTACAACTTAAAGCCTGCTCCTAAGCTTCTAGCCTTACTACCTTTCCACCTGGTCTCCTGGACACACAGTATATCCACCTTCCTTCTCTGCATCATGTCGACCAACTCTTTACCTTTTCCTGTCATAGTCCCGATATTCAAAGTCCCTACTCTCAGTCCCAGACTCTTTCCTTTCCTCCTCTCTCTCTGCTTCCGAACACGCACTCCTCCTCTTCTTCTTGTTCATGTTCTTCGACCCAAAGTAGCCCAATTTCCATTAGTACCCTGTAGGTCATCAGTGCCAATGGTGGTCGTTGTTAACCCGGTCCGCGACCGATCCGGTATGGTATAGATTTGGTTGACTCGCATATTTGGTTTTGGCAAAAGTTTTACGCCGGCTGCCCTTCCTGACGCAACCCTCTGCATTTATCCGGGCTTGGGACCGGCACAGGGAGACACTGCTCCGTGCCCCCCCAAGGCAGGCTTGGAGAGACACGGGCCAGTGCCGCCCTGAGGCTGCATTTTTGTTTCACTCTCATCTGTTTTCTTAATTATCTCGTTCTCTGTGCAGCATTCTTTCAGTTCCTGCTTCAAGTTGAAGTTTGATTCATCAAAGATGACATCTAGACGGATCAGAATCCTCCTCTTCTCTTCATTGTACAGGTGATAGCCTTTGGCGTTCTTTGCATATCCCACAAAGCGAAGCTTCACAGTATTTTTGTCCAGCTTCCTTCTCTCTTCATCTGGGACAAGTGCACAGGCAATACAGCCAAACACCTTCATGTGACTCACATCAGATTTTTTCCAACACTATCTCTGGTACGGTGTCACTCTCTTCAGCACAGAAGCAGGCAGCCTGCTCTGTATGTAAGCTGCTGTGGCTACAGTCTCTGCCCAGAACATCTTTGGTAACTTAGCATGAGACAGCATGCTCCTTGTTGCTTCAACGAGTGTTCTATTTTCTCTATCAGGAACACCATTTTGCTGTGGTGAGTGCGGTACAGTCATTTCATAATGGATGCCTTTAGCCTTTAAATATTCTTGAAACTCCTTTGAGGTGTACTCACCACCATTGTCTGTTCTTAGCCTCGAGACGCTTAGCCCACACTCTGTTGTGAATGTCCAATTCCTTGAATTTGCACAGCACTTCATTCTTCTGTTTCATGAAGTATACCTTGGAGCATCTTGAGTAATCATCTATGAAAGTCACAAAATATTTTGCTCCACTTATAGATTCAGTTTGCATGGGACCACAGACATCACTATGGATCAACTGCATCTTGCGCTTGGAACGTATTTCTCCAATTGACTTGAATGGCTTTTTAGCTAGTTTGCTCTCCACAGTCGTTCACAGAAGGGAACCTATTTGTCTGCAGAGAAGTCCACTCTGTTCACCAGAACTTTTAGTTCCTTCAGCTTGGTAGTGTGACCGAGGCGCTGGTGCCACAAGCTAGCAGCTACTGATGCACTGTGAGGGACAGATTCATTTCTTCTCACATCCAGCTGATATGGCCATCAGCTCTTTGTGTTCCCATTCCTTTATCCTTTGTGTGGTGTTCTCACTTTTGTGTGTGTGTCTGCCGACAGACCCGAACACCACACAAGGGTTAAGAGTTCCATCTTTTTCATGAATGTAGCAGCGGGACCTCTTAAACAGAACTGTATTTCCCTTTTTGAGAATCCACTGAGAATAAATTCCCAGAAAGTTTTGGAACATACAGCACATCACACATTGTGACATTTTTTACATTACTTGACATGAATGTCATTGTCATATTGACATTTCCAATTCCTAGGGCATCAACCACCCTGCTGCCACCGAGTTTCACTGACTGTTTTCCTTTGAGAACTGCTGGTATTCCTGAAGAATTCCTTGATCACATGTAATGTGCTCCAGAATCAATTGACCACTCAACCTGTTGTGGTTTTCCTGAGTTTTCCCTTCTTGCTACAAACGCACTTTCAGATGAGCCATCTTCATCCTCATACATCAGATTTTTAGCCTTGTGGATTTTCTTTTTTGATTGTTTTTTCCACCTTGGACAGTCATGTTTAATGTGGCTATCCTTCCCACATTTATAGCATCTTCACATGCTTTGTCCTGCCATCACTGCTTTGGAGTGGTCCTCCACATTGCCTCACACTTGTGATGACATTGCTCCTCCACCACCTGAAGTACCACTACTGTTATCATTAGCATTCACTTGCTTTTGTTCCTCATTGATTAATGCTTGCTGAAAAAATTTCAGTGTCAGGTTGTCAATCTTCATTTCCAGTGCAGTGACAACTATAGCATAATTTGGTGGTAAACTTCCCAACAATGTTACAATTTGGTCTATGACAGGAAAAGGGAAGAGAGTTGGTTGACGTGATGCAGAGAAGGAAGGTGGATATACTGTGTGTCCAGGACACCAGGTGGTAGTAAGGCTAGAAGCTTAGGAGCAGCTTTAAGTTGTACTATTATGGGACTGACAAGAAGACAAATGAGTAGGAGTTATCTTGAAGGAGGAGTTCGTAAGGAACGTCCTAGAGGTGAAAATAAGGTCAGATAGACTTATGAGTCTGAAACTGGAAAGTGAAGGTGTTATGCTCAATGTTGTTAGTGGCTATGAACCACAGGTGGGATGTGAATCTGAAGAGAAGGAGAAGTTCTGGAATGAGTTAGATGAAGTGATGCAGAATATCCCCAGAGATGAGGGCGTGGAAATTGGTGCAGACTTCAATGGACATGTTGGTGAATGCAATAGAGGTGATGGGCAGATTTGGTATACAAGATAGGAATGCAGAGGCATAGGGTAACTTATGAGAGCGGAGCCAGGAGTAAGCAGATAGACAACATCTTGTAACCTGAAAGACATCAGTGACAGCAAGGTACTGTATTTTCTGCACTATAAGGCGCACCTGAAAGCCTTTAATCTTCTCAAAAACCGACAGTACGCCTTATAATGCGGTGCGCCTTATATGTGGATCAATATTGAGCCGCAAGATATCTCGCAACTACGAAGAAGAAGCACGCGGTGCATGCTGGGATATATGACTGCACAAAGTGTGCATTTTCATTTCCATTTGTAAGTGTTTGCGCGTCGCAGTGGTAAAAACGGTAAAGGGGAATTCCAGACCCACACCACTTGTGTGTGTATAAAGACCCCAAAATGGCGCCTTTCAAGAGATACTCTTATGACACAGAGTTCAAACTCAAGGCGATCAGTCACGCAGTGGAACATGGGAATAGAGCAGCGGCAAAAGAAGTCAACATTAACGAATTAATGGTGCGGAAGTGGAGGAAGCAACAAGATGACCTGCGCCAACTAAAGAAGACTAAACAGAGTTTCCAAGGAAACAAAGTGAGATGGCTACAGTTGGAGGACAAACTTGAACAGTGGGTTGTTGAACAGAGAGCAGCAAGTAGAATCGTCGCTACAGTCACTATTCTAATGAAGGCAACAGCACTAGCTAGTGACATGAGTGTCAATGAATTTAGAGGCGGTCCTTCTTGGTGCTTTCGTTTCATGAAAAGCTTTGAACTATGACAAATGGAATTGGAAATACATTGCTTTCAACAAAGGCGGCGCAAATACCGGTAAGAGCTACCGGTACGTACGGTACAGTGTTATGAATGCACTGGCTTGTTTTGCGAGTGAACTGAGTTGTCACAATGTTGGTTTGTATTCTATTAATAAGGTTTGACTGACTTATCTGACTGTTTTGTTGAGATTCCCTTTAGCGTAGCTTTATTTAGTGGATACATAACGCAACCCCAGCCACTACTCTAGCTTCTATCATATGCGCCTTATAATGCGTTGCGCCTTATATATGAATCTTTTTTTTAAATTGGCCATTCATTGAAGGTGCGCCTTGTAATCTGGTGCACCTTATGATGCGGAAAATACAGTGGTTGTAGGTGAGAGTGTAGCCAGACAGCATAGGATGACGGTTTGTAGGATGACTGGTGAGAAGGAAGATCAAGAAACCAAAGGCAGAGCACAGAACTAAGTGGTGGAAGCTGAACAGGGAGGAGTGTTGTATGGTTTTTAGGGAGGAGTTGAGAAAGGCTCTGGATGGTCAGGGTGAGCTTCCAGATGATTGAACAACAACAGCTTGTGCTATCAGGGAGACAGGTAGAAGAGTACTTCGTGTGTCATCTGGAGGGATAGAAGATAAGGAGACTTGGTGATGGAATGAGGAGGTGCAGTAGTATATAGAGTGAAAGCGGTTAGCAAGGAAGAAGTGGGATACTGAGAGGACTGAGAAGAACAGACAGGCACAGGGAGATACAACGTAAGGTAAAGATAGAGGTAGCAAAGGTAAAACAAAGGGCGTACGATGACTTGTACACTCAGCTGGATAGTAAGGAATGTGAGAATGCTCTATACAGGTTGGTGAAACAGAGATAATCATGGAAAGGATAAACAACAGGTCAGGGTGATCAAGGATAGCGAGGGAAATGTATTGACAGATGCTAGAAGAGTGATGGGAAGATGCAAAGAGTACTTTGAAGAGCTGATGAATGGGTAAAATGACAGAGATGCAAGGGTAGAAGAGATGACTACTGTAGACCACAATGTAGCAGAAATTAGTAAAAGTGAAATGAGGAAGGCATTGAAGAGGACGAAGAGTGGAAAAGCAGTTGGTCCTGATGATATACCTGTGGAGGTGTGGAAGTGTCTAGGATAGGCAGCAGTAGATTTTCTGCCTCGATTATTCAATGGGATCTTAGAGAGTGAGAATATGCCTGAAGAATGGAGACCAAGTGTTATGGTGCCAATTTTTAAGCATAAAGGGGATGTGCAGAATTGCACGAACTATAGAGGGATGAAGTTGATGAGCCATACAATGGAGTTATGGGAAAGAGTAGTGGAAACTAGACTGAGAGCAGAAGTCAGCATTCGTGAACAGCAGTATGGCTTCATGCCTGGAAAGAGTACTACAGATGCAGTATGTGCGTTGAGAATGCTTATAGAGAAGTACAGAGAAGGCCAGGGGGAGCTGCATTGTGTTTTTGTAGACCTAGAAAAAGCATATGACAGGGTGCCAAGAGAGGAACTCTGGTATTGTATGAGGAAGTCTGGAGTGGCAGAGAAATATGTTAAACTGGTGCAGGACATGTATGCTAGCTGTGAGACAGTGGTATGGTGTGCTGTGGGGGTAACAGAGAAGTTCAAGGTGGAGGTGGGACTCCATAAGGGATCAGTTCTGAGCCCCTTCTTGTTCGCAGTGGTGATGGACAGGCTGACAGATGAGGTTAGACAGGGAGTGGAGATCAAGAAGCTGGAGGTTTTCAGGTACTTGGGGTCAACAGTCCAGAGCAACGGAGAGTGTGGAATAGAGGTGAAGAGACGGATCCAAGCAGGTTGGAATGGATGGAGAAAAGTGTAAGGGGTACTATGTGATAGAAGACTATCAGCCAGAAGAAAGGAAAGGTGTACAAGACAATGGTGAGACCAGCAACATTGTAGAAACAGTTACAATGACAAAAAGCAGAAGGCAGAACTAGAGGTTGCAGAGATGAAGATGTTGAGGTTTTCTTTGGGAGTGACTAGGATGGATAGAATCAGGAATGAGTCTATCAGAGGAACAGCACATATTAGATGTTTTGGAGAGAAGGTCAGAGAAGCCAGACTGAAATGGTTTGGTCATGCACAAAGGAGGGATAGAAAGGGATAGAACTTGCACAATTGGTGACTTTTTGCCCCACTATACATGTATGTGTGTGTTTCACATCCCTTTCCTGCTGCTGTGGTCAATGATTCTGCTCTACCCTTCCAATCTGGGCCCTCCTCTCAGTCTGCTTACTGTGTTCTGTCATGCCATTAGTTGACACGCTTCCTTCTTTTCCTGGGCCCATGTCTCACTTGGGGTCGCCTGTGATTGTCTTTGGTCAAGTGATTGTAGAGGTACAGGTGAAAAAGGCTCTGTCATTTTCCCCTTGCTGAGGGTGAGTCTGCTGTTGAAGCCCGTCTTTTATCCTGTTGAAATCGGTCGGGTCCCATAGCATGCCAAAGCTGGAAAAGTTCTCGCAACATGAGGCTGAACTGCAGGCAGAACGCTATTATTTCTTCAGCAAATCTTTCTCTTCCACTGCCTATGTAATGCCATCACAATGTACTTATGATGAAAATTAGAGGCCTCTTTCATCTTTTTAAGTGGGAGAACTTGAACAATTGGTGGCTGACTAAATGCTTTTGTGGTTTGTGGTTTGAATGTGGTGTAAAATGACTTTTTTTCATTTACATTAGCTCAACAATTGCACTTGAAAACATAACAGCTAAAATCAATCACTGGATTCCAAAGTCAATACTCTAAGACTGGCTCACAGAAAGATCCTGAGGCGCAGGCTCTTGAAATCAGGATGAAAAATTAGAACAAGTAATGACCGAAATCAATTCTAAAACACTGCGCAAAATTAAGTTAGGTTTCTGCCTGGAAATTATGTGTGTTATGTGTGTGCATGCACACGTGCTAACGCATCATTTTTCTCATGATTTGTCACTGTCATTCTGTTGTTAAGGGGGTAGGCTGCAATTGGCAATGATTTTCTTATACCACCTTACTCATCCCACATAGGCCAAATGATTAACCACAAATTGCCGAACACAGTGTGTATGTGTGTATGTGTGAGCGTGTGTGTGTGTGTGTGTGTGTGTGTGTGTGTGTGTGTGGGTGTGTGAACACATGTGTGTCTTTGTGTGACTATGAGTTCGTATGTGTCTATGTTTAGAACAACAATGTAACCATGTCATAATAGTGAAAACTGAGGAACTGAGGTTACTCTCATATGTTTGTCAAATGAAAGCTGCACTCATTGATGGGCTTAGGCGTGCCACATCAAGATTTTGTTGAATCACATGCAATTTGGCTGCCTTTTAATTTGGAAGGGTAATAGTTTGATTTTGGTTACTGGATTGTCTTTACATAAGCTCCCATCATTCCATGAACAAGGCATTTTTCAAACCAGACTCTTCCTGAAGGTACAGTGCATATTAGTCCCACCAATGGTGGGGACAATATTGAATCAAAAAGAGCAACAATGAGTTGCCATACACTCCAATATATAGAACATAATAAAACAACAGAAAAACAAACAAAAAAAATTATAAAGTATGATCTTTTTTCCTCTTTTGACTTCCAAAGAGAACCTCAACATCTTCATCTCTGCTACCTCTAGCACCGCTTCCTGGCTTTTCTTCAATGCCACTGTGTCTAAACCAAACACCATTCCTAGTCTCACCACTGTCATGTACTCATTTCTTTTCATTCTGGCTGATTTTATTCTGTCTGCCTGCGGCTACCCTCCATCGCTCGAGTTTTTCTTTGCTTGCTCCCTGGCCTCATTCCAGACCAAAATGTATGCAGCCTTCATGGTCTTTAGTCTAACCTCATCCGTCCGCCTGTCCATCACTGATGCAAATAAGACGGGGCACAGAATAGATTCCTGATGTAATTCAGCCTCCAACATGAACTCTACTGTCACAACTGCGGCACACCTCAGCACTGTCTCACAGCCTGCACACGTCATGCACCAGTCTAACATAATTCTCTGCCCCTCCAGACCTCCTCATACAGTACGATAGTTCCTCTCTTGGCACTCTGTCATATGCTTTTTCTTGGTCTGCACAGGCACAATGCAGCTCCCTCTGACCACCACTTCACTTCTCTACCAGGATTCTTAAAGCAAATCCAGCATCTGTAGTGGTCTTTTGACAATAGTATGAACTATACATGAATGTTGTGAAGCCAAGACTAAAACTCAGACACGTGACTTTGAAAACAACAGAGCGGCATTGTTACTCATGGGTTAGGGTTAGCCAATTCTGTTGGCTTCACAATTTTGTCATTGCATCATTGCAGTTATGTTAAAATAGTGACCTCAGTTAACTTTAGACTACTGTTTCACCAACCCGTAAACAGAAGAAATGAATCAGACAGGGTAACTCTTAGGGTAACTCTGTGTATGTTCATCAGCCCCACTCTGCAGAAAGAGGAGGACCCTGAAGCAATGCCTGAAGCATCACACCGCACTGACAGAACACTCCTGATGACACTCCTGAATAAACAACACACTTGTGTGTGCATGGCAGAAAAAGGTTGGCTGCACATGAGAAAGAGGTGGGTTTGAAGCTGCCAGGTGGCTGAGACACTCAGATGGCGGGGGATATGGGATATGGGATGGATCCTGATGGATCAGCTGTCCTGAAAATTTGCTGGTTGAAGAAGAGTAAGAGCGATACCACGGGTTGTCCAATGATTTTAGAGCAGACTTTGGCTCACTAGGCAGCTCCTGTCCTGCAGAGTGATTGAGTAGAATTAAGAGGTGAAGGAGAAAGTCATTATCATTTCAATGGAGTTATAGAACGTGGTGAGGCTGGTTCAGCTCAAATCAAATGACCTCAGGTTACGGGGCAAATACTGCTGCTAAAGACATTTCCAGAGAATCTCCTCAGTGTTCGAAGAGAAGCTCAGTAGGTTGTCAAAGACAGTGCCCAGGTACCTGTACTCTTTTGCTATTTCTGCTGGTTTCCCCTGGATGGTTATGGTGACTGCCTCAGCCTCTGTCTGCCAGAGAAAGTCATTATCATGTCTTTGGTCTTACTCATGTTCAGCTAGAGGCAGGAGGCTTCGCACCAGTGCACAAAATCCTGAAGAATTGAGCCGAGGTGAATGAAGAACCAGACAGCAAGGAAAGTAGGAGAGTGTCATCGCAAATTTCATCAGGTGGCAGTTCGGTTTGTTGGACCTGCAGTAATCTGTGTAAAGGATGAAGAAGAGATAGGATGAAGAAGAGATAGGATGCAGCCTTGGGGTGACAGAGAAGTTGTTGTTAACACCCTTTTGACCAGTGGATGAGAAAGTTTATGATCCACCAGATGAGTTTGTGGCTGAAGTGGAAATGGGTCATCAGATTCTCAGCCAGTTTTTTAATACCAATTAATATTAAATACCAATTGCCACTTTTTCACGTCTAGGGATTTTCTTCACATCTAACTCAACTCAGAATTTTTCCTTCTCCATCTAACATCCCACTTATGTGTCACAACTTCAGTCTCCAGCTTTAGATGAGATGAGAACAACTTTATTAATCCCGAAGGAAATTGTTGTGCCAGAATTAATAGCAGAGAATATGACAATGTGGCGTGGTTGAAATCCCCAGAGATGGCTATGAAGGCGCTGGGGTGCTGAGTCTGGAGTCTTGCGACCGTTGAGCTGATGACGTCATTAGCCCGCGGTGCAACGGCAGACGGTTGGATGTAAACCGTTAAGATGATGAGTAAGTATTGAGTAAGTAAGTAAGATGATAAGTAATAGACTTATCATTCTAAGTGCTTGAAAGGCATTCTTTTCACCTCCAGATGTTGGGATCCGAGGTCATGTGTCTGTGTATAGTTCCTTTCACCTCAGCCTTCAGATAGCCCGATTGAGCAGGAGAATGAGTTCAGCTGGGGTATAATGCACACCTGCAGATCATGAGGCCTCATCAAGAAGAGCTTAAGAGGAGCTTGCTGCCACCCCTTGGGGTCTGATGATTGTCTTGAGTGGGCACTGTCACACAGAGCCCTCTCCCGGATTACCACTAGCCCTTCCTGGTGGGCCATGTGCTCCACCATGCCATTCACCCCTTCCAGATGGATCTTTATCCCCAAAGTACAATCCATTTTAATTCTCAAGTCCTGATTTTGCTGCCAGTCCCCAACTGTACTCCTTCCTTTGTTGGTGAGGGTCGTTGCCTCTTCCTCACTACCAGAAACAACCCGGAACCTGCATAGCCCTCAATTCGTCCCCTTGAAATAAAACCGCTCAAAGCCTGTTACCTCCGGAGTGTCTTCTGAACATGCCTTCCTCCTCTCTGTCTAGTCTTAACAGTAGTCCACATTTAACTGGTACCCTGTAGGTTATCAGGATCCATGGCAGTTGTTATCTCAGGCCTCAACTAATTTGGTGTGAAACTCACAAGTTTGATTCACATTAAGTGTTGGCAAGAGTTTTATGCGCAACCATTATCTGAACTTGGAATGCTTCAAAAAGACACCATTCTGTGCCCTCTTGAGGCTGTATTAAGCCCTTTGGATGAAATATTTAGTGTGTTATATTAACCAAAGTACAAAAATAAGATCCATGTTTATGTACTGCTTGTATAAAGAAAAAAACATACCATGTCACATTCAGTTATAAATACAGCACAATATTAGCAAAATTCAACTATTGTATCTAACCCATCAGGGATGAACCATGACTAGAAGGGAGCTACTTGGCGGTGTCAGAGGAGCAGTTGGGGTTCAGTGTCTTGCTCAATAACACTTCGACGTGCGGGTCTCTGCCAAGTATGTTCCGTTCTAAGAACAACTGATTTAACTGCATGAGCCACGTCAGCCCAGCGTGATGTATGTACTCATAAATGTATGTATTTATTATAAACCTTGGATGGGTATGGCAGCCGTGAGATTATCTTCGATGATGCAATAGCTGGGACATAATAGGTTGTGTAACCATCCCTGAGGTGATAAAAGGTAGGGATAGTATTAGAATACCACTGATAACTTGTTTCCATACTACTCCTTTGTCAGGTGGTAAAGGCTGGGCTAAGAAATAGGTTTTTTTAAGGAAAGAAAAATGTTACATTTCAATTATGGCAAACCAGAGTATATGTTAATTTTATTTGGTTTATATTTCTATAACGGACAGGCAGAAGGTGGAAGGTGCATGAGGTGGTGGATCAGACAGAAGCTCGGTTGTTCCACAAGGAGCTTGTAAGGTCCGTGGCAACTGGTCGGGCAGGCCTGGGAACTATTCCGACAATGCTACTCAGGAGGCGCAAGGGCAAGGAAAGGCGGGACCAGGTCCAACTCGAGGTGCGGGCTGGTGTCGAAGAACAGTGTGCGAGCCAGTGGGTCGGGCTAAGGCAGCAAGGTGCATGGACTAGATGGGAGGAAGCCATGGACAGGAAGATCTCGTGGACGGAGTTGTGGAAGGCTGAACCACTCCGTATAAAATTCCTCATCCAGTCGCTCTATGATGTCTTGCCCAGCCCGTCAAATCTCTTTCTTTGGGGCAAGGTTGAAACTCCATCATGCACATTGTGCCAGGGAAGGGGAACTCTGGAGCACATTCTTAGCAGCTGTCCGAAAGCACTTGGAGAAGGCCGCTATCGTTGGCGCCATGACCAGGTGCTTAAGGCAATTGCTGAGTCCATCCACTCTGCCATTGACCACAGCAAGTGCTTCTCGCCACAGAGGCAGGGCGTGACATTCATCAGAGCCGGGGAACAACCTCCTCCCCAACCAAAGACCCAAACAGGACTTTGGGGAACTGGCAGCTAGGGGTGGACCTCTGCAAACAGCTGAGGTTCCCTGAGGACATCGTAAAAACCCGCCTAAGACCAGACATTGTCCTACATTCAGAGTCCTCGAAGCAGGTCATCATGCTAGAGCTGACTGTGTCCTGAGAGGAGAGAATGGAGGAAGCCAGCAGAAGAAAGGAGGAAAAGTATGCTGAGCTGGTGGAAGACTGCCGCAACAGGGGGTGGCATGCACAATGCTTGCCCATTGAGGTCGGGGGAAGGGGCTTTGCAGGGAAGTACAGGGCCTACAGTCTCCTGGGCATCACAGGGGCACACAAAAGGAGAGCCATCTGTTCAGCGTCAGAGGCCGCTGAGAAGGCATCCAGATGGCTCTGGATCCAGAGGGACAAAGAGTGGATGAGCGCTTCTTGGACACAGGTTGGGAACTGATCACTCCCGGCCGGGTCGCCTGGGTGAGGGGGTCTGAAGTTGAAAGACCCGAAGCCCCCCGTGACCCCAGGTACTATCACTGACGATGTGTCCAAGAAACTGCATCACAAGATGTATCTTAAAACCGAAACCTATATGTACATCCATTCACACTATCAGTCAAGATAATTCTGTCAAAATGAAAGAATCTGATTACACCTTTTGTCTAATGGCTTATGTATCACTACTTCCTTTTTGTAATCAGTATACTACAACTGCAGCCCAAAGTTACTGTTTTATTCTTTCATGCGACCAGCAAATGCGGGGGAAAAGACTTGTAACACTAAATTGTTTTGCCAGAATCTAATAAATATCAGGCAACCAGGGTGCCGCCATTATTAGAAAAACACACTTCCATCTATGTTTTACTCCTTTTAACCTTTTTGGTGCAATTTTCAGCTCTTCTAATGACTTGATTTATCTGAGTTAAATATTTGAGTTTTCTTAGAAAGAGGCTAGTGTTGTCACATGTATAGAAGATGATCCTTCATCTTGATTAGAATTTCTCACTTCAGTCAAATGACAAGCAGGCTAATTGAATATTTACAATCTCTTAAGAAGACATTTGGGAACACATTACGGCTGATGTGCACCTGCTCCTTATAACCTAATGTGTGTGTAGGTATCTAAATGGGATCTGTCTATATGTTGCAGAGGGGAAGGGTGGGAATCATACCTTGACAACGGCACCACAGGCACACTATCTTTCTTTCTTTTTCCTCTTCACTGTGACTCGTCGCCTCCTTTCAATTAAAGGAACCTTTCAGTATTTTCCTTTTGCCTAGTCCCTACAGAGGTTACCCCAGCAAATCAACTTGCCTCAGCTAACTCCACTCTGTGTATCATCTTCTATCACACCAACTAACTTCGTGTACTCTTTCACTACATCTATAAGTTTGGTCTTCCTCTCAATCTCTTGCTTGGCAGTTCCAACCTCATCATCCTACCATCAATATATTTGCAATCCATCATGACTACATGACTAAACTATCTCAGTTTGACCTCTCTGGACTTATCTCCCAAAAGACCTAACATGTGCTTTCCCTAATTCCTGATTCTATCCATCCTCTTCCCTCCCAAAGAACCATAACATCTTCATCTCTGTTAAAGCGAACATCATCATCTCTGCAAAGAATTCTTTCAGTAACTACACTGTAAATAGTAAACATGTCCATCTGGGAGGAGACCGCGGGGAAGACCTAGGACATGCTGAAGACACTGTCTCCAGGCTGGCCTGGGAATAGCTTGGAGTCCCCCCAGAGGAGCTGGACCATGTGGCGGGGGAGAGGGAGGTCTGGGCCTGCTCCGGCTGCTGGCCCAGCGACCCGACTCCAGATAAGCAGGAGAAGATGGATGGATGGATGGATAGTTACAGCTACTTCCTAAAATAACAGTTGCTCTTGGAAAAACAAATGAGTTAAAAGGAAAATGTTTTAGAATATTAATTTATAGGTGAACAAGTTGAATGAAAATTGAGGTTAATTTAAAAAAATAATAATAATTTGGTACAGTAACTTCTGAGCGAGTCCGAATTTCTTAACTGAGCATTGGCACTGTTTGATCGCAATCACATCTCTTTGAATCTTCTCTGGTATTTAATAAAAAAAATTGTAGAATGCACAAGGGCATTCCCATATAACAACCTGCATGGCAACCTTTTTTTTTGAAGTTGTCTCAGTAGTTCCTTAGCAGCTCTTGAGCTACATCCCCCTCGAGAGTTTACTTGCAAACACCAGTCAGAATTACATTGAAAGCATCACAGTTGCACCTGCCCCCTGCTGTGGGAGGTTACGATTCAGCTGCATTGGTACACTGAGCACCTGGAAAGCCAGGACTGCATGTGAGGTGTCTGTGTCCATGGATCAATGTCACACTGTAAATTCATTTTTACAATCCAAGTCACTGGATGATATATTTAATTTTGCACAGCGAGTCAACCATTGAAGACAAAGGAAAACAGCCTGGACAAATTATGAAGACCTTCCTGTTTTTGCTTTGTTGTCTAAGAATGATTTTTTTTTCATTACTTTTTCAAGAAATATTGAAATACTGAAATACTGTATTTCTGAAAATACTGAAATATCTAGATACTGACTGGAGCCATTTCGCTTGAGAACTATTCAGCACAATTTATGACTGGGCAGTATACTCTTCCTTTTGGCTTTTCCCTTCAGGGGTCGCCACAGTGAAAACCTTCTCCATCTAACCTTATTCACTATATCCTCTGTCACACCAACTGACCTCTTATCCTCTCTCACTACATCCATAAATCTTCTCTTTGGTCTTCGTCTAGAACTCCTGCCTGGCAGCTTCAATCCCAGCATCCATCTAGCGGTCTTTCTAGGCATGAAGCCATACTGATGCTCACAAATGCTGACTTCTTCTCTCAGTCTAGTTTCCACTACTCTTTCCCATAACTTCTTGTATGGCTCGTCAACTTTATCCCTCTATAATTACTGCAATTCTGCACATCCCCCTTATTCCTAAAAATGGACTCCATTCCATAGGCATCCTCTCACTCTCTAAGACCCTATTGAACAAGCTAGCCAGAAACTCTGCTGCTGCCTCTCCTAGACAATTCCATACCTCCACAAATATATAAGGTATACTTTATTGATCCCCATTGGGGAAATTCTTTTAAATAGCCATCAGGACCAACTGCCTTTCCACTCTTCAATGCCTTCCTCACTTCATTTTATTTATCTCTGCTACTTTGTGGTCCACAATAGCCATGTCTTCTACCCTTCCCCCTCTGTCATTTTCCTCATTCATCAGCTCCTCAAGTACTGTACTCTTTCCATCTTCCATCACTCTTCTAGCATATGTAAATACATTTTCCCCTCTGTTCTTAATCATCCTGACCTTGTGTACATCATTTTCATCTTTCTCTGTTTGCCAGCCTGTATAAGACTCCTAAACAGCTGACACTCATTCTTTTTCTCCACTATACATGCAGCACTGCACATGTAACTACTGGCATTAAAACCATACTCATCCTTACACCCGTACTTTGTGTTGCACACCAAGCTGCACTCAATGCTTTACTTGCACTACCAACACATTCATATTTATGTTGACACTACCTATTTATCAATACAAATCCAAATGCACTGTGGACAGCAAAGTAAGAATTCCATTGTACAGGGAAACATGTTTACACACTCTACACATGACAAAAACCTCTAATCTTCAATCTCTATAAATCAATTCCTCCTTCCTTACTCTCCAACTGAGCCTACATTTTATCGTACGTGCTTGGTTTTGCCTTTGCTACCTCTATTTTTACCTAAAGCTTTATCTCCCTGTACTCCTGTCTGTCCTCCTCAGTTCCTTCAGTGTCCCACTATTTCTTTGCCAACCGCTTTCTCTGTAATACTTCGCAGTCTACTCATATGTTTTGGGCCATTTGCTTGTGTTTTACTCATTTTACCATCTGTACTTATGCATCTATTTTTTGAATATTGGAAAATTTCACCTTTAAAATCATCTTGATCATAACTTTCTCTTATTAGTTCTCAATCCCCAAGCAGATGCTATGATGCATATCATTCTTCTGATTCATTTATCCTGTCCAAATAAAAATGTGATTTTTAAGATATTTAACCTTACATCTCTTTTTTTCCTATTTCATCCAAAGTTCAGTTGAGGTTCCAGTATCCCTTGCCGGAACCTAACGCTGTGTTCCTGGTCAACAGGTGGCCTAAATGCCATCACAAATATTGGACATGTCACAAGAAGGCAGATAAAGAATTACTACAGGTACTGTATATAGTGTATAATACCAAGCTCTGTCTGACCCTTTTTTAATCTTAGGTTGTTTCCCATTGCTCATTTCCTCTGGTCTAAGAATTGAGACACATGCTTCCAAAAATATTTAAAATGCCTCTTTCAACATTGCTCATCTTTTGTCATTGGACAGCATTTTTTCTTTTAAATGTTATCCTCATCCCTGCAATATGATTTGTGTACTTTTTGGTCCTCAATGAAACACGGGAATTTTGTTTGCTGATAAGATCTAAAAGTTAGACACTCCACCTAAATTTAAAAAAGTGTTTGTGTACATGTGTGTGTGTATGTATGTGTGTGTGTGTGTGTGTGTGTGTGTGTGTGTGTGTGTGTGTGTGTGTGTGTGTGCCTGTGTGTGCGCAACCCCATTTGGCCACCAGACAGTCCATTAACTTATTATAAAGGCACTTTAGTGGTATTAATATTAATGGTACCCATTTTACTCAAGATGTCTGCCTGACACTCAGATGAGACTGCACTTTACTGGTTTAAATGGACTGTCTTGAAAAGGAAATGTGAGTTTAAAGGGGGGCAGCATGTGCGTGTGCTGAATCTTGTGTGTTTGCATATATTTGTGTGCCATAAATGCAAGAGAGAATGAAGAGAATGAAGGAAAGAGACTATCTCAAACTTGACACTCTTTCATTAAATGATCCTCATTTTCTTACTGCATGTTTTCTTGTTAATGTGTTTGTGTGAGAAAATAAATAAAATGTCCCATTGTAGAAGACATGAGCAGAGGGGATCAGGGACAAATATCAGTAGTCAAGATGAGGGTACTGAGGGGGATGCTGGAGCTTATCCTAGCAGCCATTGGACTGGTCGCCCAGTCAATCGGAGCCACAAATGGAGACAAACAACTATTTACTCTCTTTCTCACATCTGGGCAGTTTTCCCAATTAACATACTGCATGTTCTTGGATTGTGGGAGGGAACCGGTGAACCTGGTGGAAACTTACACAGGACTTGAACCTTTGTGCTGTTATGTAGAAGCACTAACAACTGCACCACCATGATGCCCTGCTTGAGAGTTCTACCCCACATTTTTGTCCCAGACAAATATTGTAGTTAAATTCCACATACTTTCTATGTCTGAATTAAGACCGTGATGTTTTTTTAAGCATGAACAATACATGTTAACCAGTAAGTCAATTAGAATTAAATATTGTTTCTGTCTTGAAGAAATTGTCAGACTGTTGACAGAGTGTTTGACACCACCTTTTCAGACTGCATGTCTTTGAGTTCACATAGTTGAGGTAAACACCCTTAGTATGCAAAAAGGAGTCACATGTTTCTTCTGTTTCATTTGCCTTGTTAGGGCTTTCTGAAACACCATGTATCTAATAAGAACTGAAACAGTCTCTCACATGATAGACGAAGAAATTTAAAAAGGCTATGTGTAACACTAAGATTTTTCTGGCAGCTCCAGTTATGTGCCTTAATGACATAACTGAAGTGTAAGATTGTTTGTTACATTGTTAGATTGGAGTCACTTGATTGATAATTTTTCTTCTGCTTTCAAATTTTCTCTTCAGGGGTTGCCACAGTGAATCAACCATCTTTATCTAACCCTATTCTCTGTATCCTCCTCTCACACTGACTACGTTCATATCCTCTCTAACTATGTCATGTGCTGGCATGCGCTGTCCCTCCAATAGACTCATTCCAGATCCAATCCATCCTCGTCACTCCCAAATAGAATCTTAGAATCTTCATCTCTGCGACCTCTAGCTCTGACTTCACCTCTTTTCCACACTCTCTGCTGCTCTGATCTGTTGATCCCAAGTACCTGAAATCCTCCAACTTCTTGATCTCCACTTCCAGGAGATCAAGAAGATGCCATTCCTCCTGGGTCCCTCTCATTGACACACGCTGTCTTGCTGTGACTAACCTTCATTCTTGCCCTTTCCAGAACATACCTCCACATTATTCCTAAACCTGTCCTCTGCTCTCACTACGGATCACAATGCCATCTGCAAACATCATGGTCCATGGAGATTCCTGTCTAACCTCATCTGTCAGCCTGTCCATCACCACTGCAAACAAGAAGGGGCTCATACCTGACTCTTGATGGAGTTCCACACCCACCTTGAACTTCTCTGTTAGAAGTTCAAGATGGAACACACCTCACCACTGTCTCACAACTAGCATACATGTCCTGCACCAGTCTAGCATACTTCCCTGCCATTCCAGACTTCCTCATACAATAGCAGAGTTCCTCTCTCGGCACCCTGTCGAATGCCTTTTCTAGTTCGACAAAAACACAATGCACTTCCCTCAGGCCTTCTCTGTAACTCTCCAATAGAATTCTCAAAGCAAATGCTGCATCTGTAGTACTCTGTCCAGGCATGAAGTCATACTGCTGTTCACAAATGCTGACTTCTGCTCCGTCTAATTTCCACTGTTCTTTCCCATAACTTCATTGCATGGCTCATCAACTTTATCCCTCTATCGTTGCCGCAATTCTGCACATCTCCCTTATTCTTCAAAATAGGCACCATCACACTTCGTCGCCATTCCTCAATTTTACCCTTCAATTATCCTCTTAATCTTCTCATTCTCTAAGATCCTGTTTAATAATCTAGTGAGAAACTCTACCGCTAAACTCTATCCTTGACATTTCCACACGTCCACATCAGGACCAAATGCCTTTCCACTCTTCATCGTCTTCAAAGGCTTCCTCAGTTCACTTTTACTCATCTCTGCTACTTTTGGGTCTACAATAGTCATGTCTTCTACCTTTGCCTCTCTTTCATTCTCCTGATTCATCAACTCTACAAAGTACTCTTTCCAACTTCCAGTCACACTTTTAGCATCTGTCAATACATTTTCCTCTCTATCCTTAATCACCCTGACTTGTACATCCTTTCCATCTTTATCTCTCAGTTTCGCCAACCTGTACAGATACTTTTATCCCTACTTACAGTCCAACTGAGCATACAGGTCATTGTACGCCCTTTTTTTTGCCTGTATTACCTCTATCTTTACCTTATGTTGTATCTCCCTGTACTTAGTCTGTTCTCTTCAGTCCTCATAGTGCCCCACTTCTTCTTTGCTAACCGCTTTCTCTGTATATACTCCTGCACTCCCACATTCCACCACCAAGTCTCCTTATCTACTTTCCTTCTAGATGATGCACCAAATACTCTCCTACTTATCTCCCTGAAAACACTAGCTGTAGTTGTTCAATCATCTGGAAGCTCACCCTGACCACCCAGAGCCTTTCTCAACTCCTCCCTGAAAACCATACAACACTCCTCACTTTTCAGCTTCCTCACTTTGTCCTCTGCTTTGCCTCTGTCCTCTGGATCTTCATTGTCACCAGAGTCATCCTACAAACCACTATCCTATGCTGTCTGGCTGCACTCTCACCTACAACTACTTTGCAGTCACTGATCTCTTTCAGGTTACCTCGTCTATACAAGATGTAGTCTACCTGCATACTCCAACCTCCCCTTATAAGCTACCCTATGTCTCTGTTTTTTCTGGAGATAGGTGTTCACTACAGCCATTTCCATCCTTCTTGCAAAACCTGCCATCATCTGTCACTCTACGTTCCTGTCCTATATACCAAATCTGCCCATCTCTTCTTCATCCCCTCTATTGCCTGCACCAATATGTCCATTAACCCTCTCCAGGCAGATGTTGCAGATTTGCGACAGCTAAATGCTACTTAGCTAATTACACCACAACTTAATTTGAACCTGAGAGGGTTAAAGTCTGCACAGATTACCACTATCTCATCTCTGGGGATATTCTGCATCACTTCATCTAGCTCAGGGGTGCCCACACTTTTTCAAATGACCATGTGAAAATGATCTACTTCCACTAAAAATGTTGAATATGTATTTATTTATATATCTACTGAGTATACTTAACACAATATATGTTTGTAGATCTTGCATAACTGCTTGAACCAATTTTTTTATACAACTCCACACATGTTTTGTCATTACCGTACTCTGATGACTTGCACTGAATAGAATCAGCCAGGGATGCATAATCCCGACAATAGCTGCTGATAGCCAGCCTCAAGCACACTTTCAAATGATCATCAGCCATGCTGGAACGGTTCTTGGACTTTATGATCTTCATGTGGGAAAAGGACTCACATAAGTAAGTGGAGCCAAATAATGCTGTTAAGGATGTTGCACATGTCCTCATGTTAGGGTATTTTTCCTCTGTGAGTAAGCTCCAGAATTGTCCATGAGCTCTGGACTTCAGCTCAATGTTGGCTTGTAATGTCAAAATTTCATCCTCCACTCCAGAAGACTTCAGATGAAAAAGTGTTGCAATTTTTGATGCGAGTGAAACAACCTCACCATCGTCCCGAAAAGAGTAGAACATGAATGTAGCAATGGCTCAAGTAAAGCAAAGTTTTAAAATCGTTTGTCAAACTCTTACAGACAATTGTCAGTCTGTTTTGTGTGGCTTAAGGATTGAGATTAAGGTCATTCAACATGTTGATCAGATCAGTTAAAAATGCCAAGTCTATCAGCCACTGGTTGTCATTTAGTTGGTTATATTTCTCATGTATAGCTTTACAAAAAAAAAAAAACCCTTAATCTCCGGAAAAAGGTCTCGAAGTCTTGACAGGAATTTCCCTCAACTAAGCCATCTGACATCAGTGTGCAACAATAACTAAAAGTGGTCACTGTCAGCATTATCCAGATGTGCACGGAATAAGCATCTTTGAAGTGATCTGGCGCAAATAGAACAAGCGATCTTCAATGCCACATCCATTATTTTCTTCATGTTGAGCAAGCGCATAATACTTGTTGGTGTACTATGCAGTTGTAATTAAAGAAGTCCGGTAAAGCATCGTCCTCCCTGCTCTTGGCAATGAACCCTTTTGAGTGGCCAACCATTGCAGGTACTCCATCCGTGGTGATGGACACCAACTTGCACACTTGAAGCTGAGTTTTTTCAATAACGTTTTTAAAAGACTGAAATATGTCCTCTCCTTGCGTGTGTTCTTTCATGGGCAGGATTGTTAACAGCTCCTCTTTTGTGATCATATCAGTAAGCACCATCCGAATAAAAATGCACATTTGGGCTGTGTCACTCACATCTATAGACTCATCCAGCTGCAGTAAGAAGCACTTGCAGTCTGCGATGTCCTTCCAAAGTTGCTTCGTCAAATCCTCGGCCTAGGCTTCACTGCGCCGTGTAACTTTAGTTCTTGATAGCTGGTGAGCTATGATAGTATTTCTGCTATCGAGTACACAACGAGTCAGCTGCTTCAACGAATGCCTCTTTTACAATCTCTCCATCTTGGAAGGATTTCTTGTTCTTGATATTTAAGTGACTCACCTGGAACGAAGCTTCGGGGGCTGCCTTTGTTTTTGAAGTTAGTTGTGAGAAAAATTACTGCAGTCCTGACTGCTGGGATTGTAGTTCCTTCACCTTTCTCCTTGAATTTTGGAAGGAAGTCAGTGTCGTAGTTTTTATGAACAGTCTGAATATGCCGCTTCACATTTCCATTTTTCGGTATAGCAATGGCAGATTGGCAGATGAGGCAAACGCACTTTGACAATGACATAGTAAAAAAAAGTCCACCTCCCATTCTATATGGAAGTGATACAGTCTTTTTACTTGGTCCTGCTCCCCTACCCATTTTTATACCCATGAGTTTAGAAGTCATAAATTGGAGGCTAACTAGCTAGGTTGCTTGAACGTGCCGTTATGTCCACATGCGCAGTGATGCCTGTGTCAGAAAAGGTCAGATTGGACATACCAATTGTCAGTCAAGTGACAAATTTTACAGTGAGGATGATAGGTTGACGTCTACGTTTTAATGCCGTGTGACCCACCCACACTACCTTTGCGATTGACCGGTAGATTGCGATCGACCAGTAGATTGCGATTGACGTATTGGGCACACCTGATCTAGCTCATTCCAGAACTTCTCCTTCTCTGCAAACTCACATCCCACCTGCAGGCATAGCCACTAACAACACTGAGCATCAGAGGATGCATATCAGAGGATCCTATAAGATTTCTGGTTCACTAAAACATACACACATAATGTCCACATCATGTAAATATTCCCTTTTTGCAAGGATGGCTTTCACACTTACAATGCCAGATCTGAGTGTTTAGGCATTTCCTGCAAAATTTGTGTGTTTCTTGGGCCAGAACTTTGCTTACCTTTTACTAAATTGTTGTAGTTGATGGGACATTGCAGTTTCTTCCCATGGAATAACTCTTTCACTGCTTGAGCCTGTTTTGAGGGGTGTGACACTCTTTTGGAAGCTTTTTTCTGTAATTAAGATGGCTTTAGGCTGTCACATGGCCAAAGAAATGCTGTCTTTCACTTTTAACCTGTTACTTTACATTACATGACATTACAATCATTTGGCAGACACTTTTATCCAAATCGACTTACTTCTTCCTCCTCTTCTTCTTTTGTCTTTTCCTGTCAGGGGTCGCCACAGCGAGTCAACTTTCTCAATCTAACCCTATTCTCTGTATCCATTGTCAAAAGCGACTTCCAAGAAGTGCAATTCAGTCACCGAAGATCCGAAGTACCAGTAGTTGGAAATCAGAAGTAGCCACTCAGCCAAATAGCCATTTCAGCACCATATACATACATACATTTATTTCATTTTTTTTTTTTTTGGTGGGGGGGTTGGGGGCTAAGTGTGATTAGCAGGGTAGTGCTTGGCGAAGCAATATGTTTTCAGCTCACAGCGGAAGATGGGCAGCAGCCCCGCTGTTCTGACCTTTTCCGGGAGTTTGTTCAAACACTGAGGAGCCAAGACCGAGAAGAGCCGAGACCGGTTCCATCCCTCAGGGGCTCTGAGGGATGGGGTGGACAGTTGCCCAGAGGTGGCAGATCGTAGGGGATGGGTAGGGATATGTGACTTGACCATAACCTGGAGATAAGACGGGGCTGTCCCATTCACTGCCCGGTAGGCAAGCACCAGGGTCTTGAACTTGTTGTGGGTGGCTACTGGGAGCCAGTGTAGGGACATAAGAAGGGGAGTCGTGTGGGAGAATTTGGGACGGATGAATACCAGGCAGGCTGCCGGTTTCTGAATAAGCTTCAGAGGCCTGATGGTCACTGCTGGGGCATTGACAAGGAGGGAGTTGCATTAGTCCAAATGAGAGATGACTAGAGCCTGGATGAGTATCTGTGCTGCATCTTCCATGAGGAATCTACGGATCTTCCTTATTTTATAGAGGAATCTGCAGGAATGTGCGACGGCAGATTAGAGGAGGAGAGGGTGGAAATCAGTGTGTCAGTAGCTGTGTCAGCGGGGAGGAGGGAAAATTAATTGATGGAGGGGAGAGATGCAGAAGTGGATGAGGCAAGATCTGTGGGATGCAGTGAACGGAGGTGTCTGTGTGTAGAGACCAGGTGGCCAGTGGGGGGAGTTGAGGGACAGGGGGACAGGGCTAGGGTGCAGGTTATGAAATGGTGATCTGGGAACAGTCTCTTAACAGGTATGACTGAAATGTTAGTCAGAGGGCAGTTTCTGGTGAAGATTAGGTCGAGCTGACGGACGGCCGCATGTGTGGGAGGGGAGGGAGAGAGGTGAAGGTCAAAGGAGGAGGAGAGAAACTAGCGGTTCTAGCTTGTCATTTTCCCCACAGTTGAAATCACTAAGAAGAGAAAGAGCGGAATTGTTGATGGGGAAGTGTGATACGAGTGCATCAAGTTCCTCCAGAAATATTCTGAAGGGCCTAGGTGGACAGATCACAACTTTAATAGTGAGTCTCACTGGATGAGTGAATGAAACGGCATGGAACTCAGAGGAGGATGGAAGAAACTCTGGGATGAAAACAGGAGAGGATTTCCATTCTGGGCAGATTAAAAAGCCAGTTCCACCCCCACACTCATGAGCTCTGGGCGTGTGAGGGAAAGTATACACATCTGACAGGGCTGCTGATGTGGCTGTGTTTTCGGGTGAGAGCTAAAAAGTTTAGTGTGCGAGTGGATATGCCGGCCGCAATGAAATCTGTTGCCTTTTCTTTCACTGCTCACCATCTAGTTAGATACAATTGGATATATGAGGTTCAAAGGGTTGCGGCATCTAAGTGCGACCCAGCATCTGCGGGTGGATGCTACGCTGGGGATGGGAAGGAGGCATATGGTCTAGTCCAGGGAAACGGTTGGCAGGTGGTTGTACCTGGGTTTTATTGGTTTTGCTTCTCTGCATTTCCTCTTGAAAAGGTTCACTGCCTTGTTTTGCGGTGCCGTACACTATGAAAGCCCAGCTTTCAAGTGGGGCTGGAATTTAAGGAGCACCAATTGTCGGTCAATCGCCGACAGGCGGGAGACTTAGATATGCCAAGACACGCCCCAAGTTGATAGGCCAATCAGAGACCAAAACCAATCACACCAAGGACTAAAACCATAACAACAGAAACAAGCTAGTTTCTACTAAAGTAAATTTACTTCTACTCACAATAATTAACTTCTAGACTGGTATGCTGTTACAAGTTTCTCAATAGGTATTTAGTTAAGTCAGTTACTTACTGGTTTCCCGAATGCTAGTCTCCTGGACACTTCTCTGTTCTGAATTGCAATTCCAATTGTCACTGGATGCTAAGGTCTTTTTAACATGTGCAGAACCATCCTTACCCATTCTAGTACTCCACTGAGAGTTTTAATGACCTTCTCCTTCCCTTGCTACTTACACTAGATCACCCTGCAGGAAAGGAACCACCTGGTAAGCACCGCCGAGGTCTGCTCCAAAGTCATTGGCCATCCCATCAGATCTCTATCCCTCCACAGCAAACTTTAAGGACAGCTCGGAGGATATTATAGGATCCATCCCCATTCTCAATCCAATATTTAATTGGCTCCCCTCAAGACACAGACTCCCCTGCTCCGGCTGCAAAACTCAAGGGAGGACAAGCTTTGTCCCCTGAGTAGTTAAGCTCCTCAACATCTCTGAAAATATCCCGTGCCAGCTCATTGTATCCCTTAAATGTATTGCTATTCATGTTATATTTATCAATATACAGTTCATTGTATAGATGTTTATAGATATACAGCCATTCTCAATATATGTACAGTTTATTAATAAATATGTGGATCTTTGGCTGATCATGCTACCCCATGTGCCCTACGATTGCCCTTTGGGAACAAATTAAGTGACTTCTCCTTGCTTTTACTTGCTACACTTTGTCACATTTGGTGGGGCTATATCAGCCTATTAGGTCCCTGTGTAGGGCTGTAAGACCAAACAAAAGGTTGAGAACGAAAGTATGCAGACACAAGTTACAGATATATAGCATGTAAGTGCAAAACACACACACACACACACACACACACACACACACACACACACACATTTACATATCCAGACACACACGCGTGCGCGCCATAATAGACAGTGTATGGTACTTGGCTCCTAGCATCTCTCTGTCCCTAGAATGACATCATGGCCAGCAATAAAGGGCCAGCACCCTGAACCAATAGGCAACTGCAATTAATTAACAAAACACTCTCAGCTGCTCGGAAATACCTGCAATATATAAAGAGGGAAGACATTGCCACAGATGGCAACACCCCAAAACACAGCGACTTCTATTGACACAGCTGCCCCACCACCAAAAAAAAAAAAAAAAAAAAAAATTCAACCTCTGTTGATCTGTTGGAGGGGAGGGGGAAAAAGGCAGTAATCACCAAAGACTCATGACAAAGTGTCAGCCAGGATATTATCACTACCCCTCTTGTACTTAATCTCTAGGTTGAAGTCTTGTAAATAGAGTGATTAATGCATAATGTGCTGGTTTGTGTTCTTCATCCCAGAGAAAAGGACAAGAGGGTTGTGGTCAGTGAATGCAGCCAGGTGCTGCAGTGGAACTGACGTACACTTCTAAGTGTTGCAAAGCTAACAACAGGGCTTGTGCTTCCTTCTCATTGGTACTATAGTTTATTTTATGGTTCAGAAGCTTTAGAAGAGTAAAATACAGGGTGATCAAGCCTGTCTGATCCCTCCTGAAGGAGAACTGCACTAGCACGTGTTGCCCTTGCATCCACCTTGGGTTTGAAGGACTGGTAAAAGTTGGGAGCACTGAGCTGCACAACAAAGCCTTTGTGCTCTGATAGCAGACTCCATCAATAGACCGCACAAATTAAGCACTGTTACAAAGGAGATTGGTCAGTGGCAAAGCTTTATCTGAGACGTTTCCACAGAAGCTACGTTAGTAGCCAGCCATTCCCAAGAACTGTCAGACCCAGTTGGAAACTCAATCTTAGCTACAAGCAAGGACAACAGGTCAAGTAAGGAAAACTTGACCTTGTCCAACCTGCTACCTAAGTAAATGACAGAGGCTTTACCAAAGTCACATTTGGCGAAGTTCAAGGTCAAAGGGTTCACGTAACTGTTGGTACACAGAACTTACTAAATCTCATCAGCATGAGATGTAAGTGGGACCTGCCAATACCCTTTAAGTAGGTTGAGCTTGATAACAAACGTGGCAGAACTAACCCGATTCACACAGTCCTTGGCGGAGTGGACAAGGGCTTGGCTTGGTAACTGCATTGACTTTTCTGGAGTCTGTACAAAAATGAACTGTTCTGTTCGGTTTTGGAACCAGGATGCATGGGGAGCTCTATGGAGTGGAGCTGGGTTCCGCTAACCCCTAATCCACTAAATACTGGCTCTTAGAAGCCATTGCTACTCTTTACTGGATTAAAATGATAAGTGTGCTGCTTGATAGGGGGGTGACCGTTAATCATTATCGTAGCTAAGGGCGTGACTCTGAGATGAGATATCTGAAAATAAATCGGTTTAAGACTTGATCAGCCTCTGCACATCTTTAGCGCGACCATCAGGCGAATCTGAAAGGAAATCTGACAGTTAGGGTACATTTCAGAATTTGAAACGTGGGGAGGACACTGCAACATCACGAAAGTTCAGGCTGCCCTCTGGGGAATAGAAGACCACAGGAGCACAAGAGGCCACAGAAGACTGGGGCACGAGCACTTCACTCCCCACTGACTCAGCATCTTGAGAGACATACAGTTTCAACATGTTTGTGAAAGAAACAGGTTTTTCGCCTCCTTTCAGGAGTGTGAATTGCATAAATCTCACCAAGTTTAGACCTTACCTCATACAGCCCAGAAACTTTGCCTGCAACACTGACTCCACCATTGGCAGCAGCACTGGGACTCTCACCAACCTGAAAGGAATGCGGAACCTATTTGTGGTCAAAACAAATCTTCATCTTTGATTGAACCGAAGATAAGGCTCTCTTAGCACACATGCAAGCATTGTGCAAGTGCTCGCGAATGAACTAACGTAGTCCAGAATGTTCTGCTGCTTTAGGGGCAGTGGTCTCACACTCAAACTTCTTTCGAGGTAGCTTCAGAGGACCTCTGACGGTGTGGCCAAAGACTAGGTCAGCGGGACCGAAACCTAGCGATTCCTGGGTAGTTTCACGCTCCTCAAACAAAGGCTTCAATCCACTCTTTTGCGGAATTGTGGCAATAGGTGTGAACCATCGATTTCAGGGTCTGGTCGAACCACTCCAAAGTCTGTTGTGACTCTGGATGGTACTCACTAGATGTAACATGCTAGATGAACAACTGCTGGGTGAACAGCCGAGACCAAAACTTTGATCCCTGATCTGTTTGGACCACTTTTGGCAGCCCAAAGATTGAAAAAAAAATGAGCACCTTAACCACTGGTTTTGCTTTAAGCGACGGTAATAGGATGAAGAGGAGTGGGTGGAACAACTTGAATTGGTTTTCCTGATAGCTAACAGCAGTAGCATGAGCCACAGTATCTCACAATATCAGACTTCAGCCCAGACCCCTCCCCAAAAAAAAGAAAGATACAATGGTAATTCTCATGCCCAAATCACCAGCGAAATCATGGTCAAGCTCCAACGTCAGAACATGCAGCTGAAACAGTGTTACATTGCAGCTATTAATTTTGTGAAGGTGTCCACTTCCTCATTAATACGCGATCCTCCCAATAATATGCAACGGTTTTAATCGTCGTTTTTCCCATTCACATTAGTGATAGCATGATATTCGGACAATGATTGATCGCTCCTTTGAATCAAGTTTGAGAACACAGAGACAACTCCTCCAAGGACACTTAGAAATGAAAAAAACCTCCTCATGTGAACAGGAATCAAACCAGATGAAGCAAGAATACTATCCTTGATGTAACTGTTTCATTTGAAGTTGATTGGAAAATTTCGGTAACATCAATTTTTTGTGTATATATACCACAAAAAAATTAAATTTTTTTTTACACTAAACACAATTATTTGTACATAGAATCTCAGTAAAATAATGGATACTTCAATGAAAATCACAGGCGCCACTAAGAAGTTCAAAGTTCATTTCACTTTCAGCATATCCATATTCTTTCATTACTGTGGAGAAAAATCATGTTGTCCTTGCTGTGTTAACAGCTGTGCAACATGCAACATCTCATCGTTGTGTCAGCAGCTGTGCTACGTGTACTTATTGTCTAGTCTGTTCTCACATATATCAATGATATGTGTATGTGAAGGACATGCTAATGTACCTAAGAAGGAATTATTAACCAACTGACAAAATGTGTATGTGTTCTTTCTCTGCTTGTTGCTCTATCTAAGCTTGCCTATAACATTGTTCGGGGTCCAGTCTGTAAGCCATGACTGCTGGCCAATGCTGATCATTGTTGACAGTTGGCTATTGGTGGTTGTTCATTTTAACTGCATCATGCATCATTGCATCATTCTTGTAATAAATTCTTGTGATCTTAGAGGACTAATTGTAGTCTTGCCTCCTCACTATGGAAACTTTTTACCTCTACAAACTTGGTGGCGAGGATGGGATTGGATGCATGATCAGATTTAGTTATTTGATTGTCTGTTTGTATATTTTGTGTATATTGTCTATTGGTACAGTTTCACATTTGTATTGTCTTCCCAGGACTACAGATGGAAATTAGCAATGAGCTACAATCTGGTACAAACATCTCTGCCTCTGTGCTTAATCTAATTGTACCCTGTCCCAATAAACCAATAAATGAAATGAAATCAGGACTCTGCCAGACAGCCAAACGAACCTCTGATAGGAAGGCTTCGATCCAGCGGAGCCTGGATCACCAATCCAATCCACTGAACAACCCCACTGCAGTGAGGACACAATGATCCACTTCAGATAGACAGTGGAAAGGGAAATTTGTCACAACCAAGATTAGAGTTGAGTTGTTTACAAACGTGTCATGGTTATCACTGGTATTTTCTGTGGTTGTATCCAAAAACTGAAATTAAAGGTTCGATATTGCTCACTTTTGGAAATACAGAGACAAATAACTAGAGATGGAGTACCTGAGGGATAGTTGCAACAGTGGAAACTTGTTGCCTTTGTTTGAATTTATGATATCCTGGCAGTTTGAACCAGATTCAGAAGTGAATAGAGTTAGGCTTTCCCTCTAAAAGGAATCTATGCAACAACCATCTAGAGCAGTTAGAGACACTATTATGGCAGCTGTAGTTTATGAGTACAGCTTGGCATTCTACCTGTCCCGTTCGCTAGCTAACACTGTAGCCTTCATTCAAATAGTGACTGTAGAGACACTTCTACTTGCTGCTCTCTGTTCAACAACCCACTGTTCAAGTTTGTCCTTTAACTGTAGCCATCTCGCTTTCTTTCCTCGGAAACTCTGTTCAGTCTTCTTTACTTGGCGCAGGTGATGTTGTTGCTTCCTCCACTTCCGTACCATTGATTCGAATTCCACCAGAGACTAAATCTGACTACTATCACCTCTAGGATGCAAGGACCACAAGAGACTTACAGTGCATTCCTAGTGCGTCTGCCTTCAGCCTTTGATGTTCCCAGTGGTCGAACGATACCTGACCCCATGGGCATTGAATCGCTCGACTCGAAGCGATGGTGAGAAAAGTCATGCATCACCTGGAAGACCTGCCCACTTTCAAGTATCCTTGAACATGCAGAAAAACAGCTGTAGAGAAAGGACAATGACAAGAAGCAAACTAGACAAAAGAAGGTTAAAGACATGCAACTTGCCATGTTCAATGTATGCAGGCTGCTCTTACAGCAGTACAGACACTGGCCGGGCAGGGTTGGGGGCAGGAGGGGGCAAGTTCGGCAGGCCGCGACTCCCCCCGGTTGTGTAAACTCTCACTTCCTGCTGGGCCATCACCTCCCTCTTTGCTCCTGCCATGTGTCCCCCTACCTGGTCTGCCCATTCCTGCGAAGGAACAAACAATATATCAGCACAACAGTAGTGTTAACAGCTACAAGGTTCTGGTTACATAATACAATAATGGGTTCAATATAAATGGGTGACTGGGAGAACATCAGTAGATTAAGCCAAATCCCGTGGAATTATGCAAGATGAGAGAGCCCAGGGATTCAGGAGAAGACAGGAGAGTGGAAAGGATAGGAGGAGTGGGAGGAATGAATGTCTCATGGGATATCCTTAAACAGAGAAAGCTTACAGGAGCATGAATAGGGCCTAGCTTAGCCCAAACTTTATGCTTACTTGTTCTTTCCTCAGACTTAAATTTGAACATTGTTTGATAAAAGGGGATCTTGGTAACTGAATGGTCTGGCCCCTGGGGTGGGTCCCACAGTCTAAAAACATGCAGAAGGTCAATTGGAATAAATTTGGAAAGTTGCCCAGATATATGAATGGTTGTCTGTTACTATATGTGACCCTGCGAACAACAGGTGATCAGACCATGATGTTCTCCACCTTTTGCCCAATGACAGCTGAGGAGCTGACAGCACCAGCATCAGTGCAACCCTAAGTGCAGGAAAAAAACAGTAGATGGATGGATGGTCAGGTGTGTGGTTAAAATATTTTCAATGACTCATTCACAATGTCAAATCTACAGTAAACACACATGAAAACATGCAGTTTTACATTTACAGCTGAAAATGCGTCACTCTCACAAATAGGATCCCAACATTTTTAACAGCACAGGCATTTAATCATGCACAAACACAGACACAGACAGACACAGACACAGACACAGACAGACAGACACACACACACACACACACACACACACACACACACACACACACACACACACACACACACACACACACACACACACAAACAAACATGCCAAGCAAAAGTGATGGTGTGATATCAGGCGGGCCATACCTGAGCCCTACTCACAGTGGGCCTGTCACTGTGTATGGACCAGCCCATTTATCCTCTAATCTGAAGGTGAGAATAGACAGGGCAGCAACCTGCTATTGATCTGAGCCTGGGGCCCCTGCTATTGTTCATCTGAAGCCCTCAACTGGCACACAGCATTAATGAAAGAGACTAAACAATGCATAGCAATCAGAGCCCCCCATCACCTCCTCTCGGTCCTGTGAGGACGACTTTAGAGAACTGGTAGGGGTTTTGAAGGAGGAAACCGGCAGCAGAAGGAGGAATTAAGTTTTTAGTTGAGTTTGGGGGAAAACTTTTATTATTATGTTCGTGTTTGAGAAGGTGCGAGCAGGGGGAGAAGAACACATTTATCATGTCAGAGAGGCTCATATCATCCCTGACCCTGAGCACCAGACAATGTGGTTGACGCTGTTGATATTGAAGTTGTCTATTGAATAATGCTCAATTGCATTCTCTGCTGGGGAAATGGAGACATATGGTAAATCACTACAACAAAGGACTTCTAGGATTGTTAGAGGCTGGAGATTGTACTCTGAATGTTCCTGAAATTCTGATGATATTGGGGAGTTTAACATCTCAGTAAACATACAGGTAGGAGGAACTTCCTGCTGGGCATCTTTGCCTGACGCATCTCCTCCAATACCCATGGGTCAGCTGCAGTGTCACCAGCCATTGAGCACCATTCGTCAACTGTTTGGCCCTTAATCCTGGAATGTCTTCTGGTGGCGGGGGAGTGACAGTGATGTCTTCCCTGCAGCTAATGAATATTACCCCCTCCGAGTGTTGTTGGGGTTAGTTTTATTTCCCCAGCACCTGTCCTTCTTTCTCAGCCAGAGCTAAAGTTCTGGCTGAGAGAATGCGATCATACAGCCCGACAGGATATGCTGGGGGTTTGTGTTGTGGGGTTTGCAGAGGTAGCAGCCTTCCTCATCCCAAGTTGTCCAGCTTTCTTGTTTGCCTTGCGACACAGCCTTGAGCTTGCATGGTGCAGGAGGTAGAACAATCGTCTATTGAACCGAGCATTCCTTGGTCAATTCCCGGCTCCTGGTAGTGTGTTGAAGTGTTGTAGGGCAAGACACTGAACCCCTAACTGCTCCCCTGGTGCTGGTCATACCTACTGTTCATGGTTCATCCATAATGGGTTAATTGCAGAGAATGAATTTTTCCATGGGGATTAACAAAGGATAAATTATTATCTTCCTCTATCCTCACCACCTCCACCACCACCATCTCCTCCTCTCTTTGCAGTTGTCTTTTCCCCATCCTACTCCTGCTCTTCCTGCATAGGAGCGATTCCACTATCCTGACAATCGCTCAATGTTTCATTCTGCCACCAGCTCGTTTGACTTTGGCTTGGGCCTTCCACTTTCCACCTTTTGGAACCTTGGGTTTGGGTTCCTTACTGACTGATCAGCTGACTCCGTTAGTTCAGGAACCAGTTTGGTCTTCTCTTGCATAGAACCCTCAATAATGGATTGCAGTGGCAGTTGCGTGTGTTCTTCCTGAAGAGGCCTGTATCAGAGAAGCACCTTGGCAGCCCCAACCACTTTCGGATGAATGAGTTAGTTTTTCAGTCCATTTTTCCTACAGTGGATGAGGAGATCTCACTCATTTCAGAAGTCACATTATACTCCTATATAGGGTGAAGTGGTAGGACCAGACCCTGTACCACCCAAAGAGATGGTTTTGGTCCTTGCCAGGCTGTGTGTTAGCTGCTTCATGACTATTCCCTCCCATCTGTCTTTTCAGCTAGCTTAGCAGTATCATGCCCTCCCAGGCTTTCGATGGGTTCTTCCGACAAAAAGGGGATTTTTCCTCCCCCAACAAAGGTGATGGATTAGTTTCTGATCCCCCATGTCACAGGCTGTGTGACTTTGTGGGCTTGATCTTCACTCTTTCCCAAGCCATCAACTCATCCATCCTTATTAGCAATGAGCTGATAGCTTAGGCAAGAGTGATGATCAAGCCCAAAGGCCCTGGGTATGAGTTGTGTCCAGGAGGCACATTCTTTTTTTCGAACACCTGTTAATTAGAACTGTGGAAGCCTCTTGAAGAGGTGGTAAAACCTCCAATTGCAATAAATTAAAATACAAAAATCTATATGTGCGTATATATGTATATAACTAAGTCTTTAGGTCAGGTTGGCAAACCCTTGTATGGATAATTAGAGTCAAATACACAAACGTAGACAAATGTGCATGTGTAGATACACACAAACGCACACAGTGTAGAGAGATTTTCTTAATAAACATTAGTAGATGTGGCAGCTACAAATTATTAAGGAGAACATAATGTAGACAAATCAAAGTAGGCCATCAAAGAGTGAATTGCCTTTTGTTCTACTGCAGATGTTGTGATCTGGATGACTGAGAATGACCTAACTCATTGTGAGAGGACTTAATATTTTGAGAGATTTATTGACCCTTCAGAGCCCCTGGCTTCCCAGCACTCACTCTAGAACCCATCAATACTTGACACTAAGCCTTGAGCCAATGTACTACTCCAATTGAATATTCTAAAAAAAATTGTTTCTGTTTTTTTGCATGAAAATATGTTTTTACATCTCTGAATCCTAATCAGAGTTAACATATTCTTGTTTTCATCAACTGTGATTTGTCAGTCTGCCAGTTGCACCAAGAGTAAATTACACCAATCAGTGCGAAAAGAACATGAAGTCATTGAACACTAAAGAGGAGAGGGTACAATGGGCAAAAGGTGAAATTGTGATATTTGATACTTTTTATGAAATTATTGTCCAGTCATATAACCATGCATTACATTACATTCTCTGAAAACATGCAGTGCAGATCCAATGGTTTTTTTGTTACTCTTTTAGGTACCAGGGCATTAACAGAAAAAACACGTCTATGGCAGAGGAACAAGTTTACATCCTCTAGGAGGACATGCAACATATCTTGATTGGTTGTAAGACCAGCCTGACACAAGACCACTACACCTGCAGCCAGGTCCTCCCTCAAGAGCCTGACAGCAATGCTTTAGAGCAAGAGGAATATCACCAACTCCTTGCTCCCATGAGCATCCAATTCAATCACAACCCCAACCTTCATCTGAGATGGTCAGAAAAAGCCCAACCATCTCCTTACCATACTAGAAGCTGGAAAGCTCACCGTGGTCTGAGACTGTTGATATTTGCCACCAACTAGCCTTTCCAGCTGAGATCGCAGTCACTTTCGTTAGACCAGACTTGATACTGGTCTTCCAAACTGTCACGTTCCTTTTAACTTTCTCATTCTCACAGTGGCGGTGACAATGCCGGAGTTCTGGCAGAGAGACCTGGCCTCAAGATTCGCGACCAGCGATCCAGACAGCAAGCACATTATGGAGCTGTTGCGCAACCCCCTGCAACACGATTGATACATCACCTTCAAAAGACTCCTGCTCCGGAGGTAAAGTCTTTCTACCGCAGAGAGGGCAGATAGACCCCACTCCTCCATGGTTTGGGTGACGGGACGGCTATGAACTTCACGGACTACCTGCTGCAACTGCTAGGATCGTGCGAGGGTGGTTTCCTTTTCCCACATGTCTTCCTGCACCTGCTCCCACTTCTAGTGCACACAGCTTTGGCTAACTCCTGGTACCTGGCCCCCAGTGATTGCAAATGTCTGCCAGAAGAGGCCGATCGAGCCTGCACCCCTCTGTGCTTGTTTGAGGCACCAAGAAACTCAAAGACTAGGGCTCCAGTAGCAGCTGTGGACCCAGGTGGACATACTTAGCAGCTCTTCGTAAAAGACACAAGGTCAGGAAGATGGTTTTAGGTGAATTCCAGTTTGCAAAAGAGCCAGCTCCCTTCAACTAGAGCAGACCTACAGGTTGATGGCACAGGCCTGCAACTGAGCTAAAGGTTTGTCCAATGTAATATTCTGCACTAAGTCTATGTCTATTTATTACCATGAGAGCCATTTTAAGTGGGACTTTGCAATGGACTTCATTACTGTTCCTATCGGTGAAGATTTTCTGTGTGCTCATGGCCTCCTTGTTACGTACTGCTGTTTAATTGATGCTGTGTCTTGATGCTGTGTCATGCAGCTTTTTATCAACCATTGATGTTTTCAGTGTTTGCTCCTGGATTTTTCCATTGCTTACTACACCTATCTTTTCCACCATGGTTACTTAACACAGTGTACAGGATTTCATTCCATTGTGGGGATATGACTTTTCACACAGCAAAATTGTCCATGGCTAGGGAGGAGTTCGCCCCCTTTGAATGGCTGGGTATAGTGAGGCGGTCCAATAGCCTGTTGGCCTCGCCACTCCACAAGGTGCCAAAGGCCAACTTTCTCCATTTGAACATCACAGCGAATGGCCACTATCCCATCCCACGCAAACAGGACTTCTCTATGCGGCTGGCAGGTACCACTAATTTTCGAAGGTGGGCCTGGTGCATAGCTATCAACACGTTCCCTTGCACACCCTTGCCCAAGTCCTAGGTGATTAGCCCATTTGGGCTCTTTAAGTTTCTGCGGATGAATTTCGGCTTGAAGGGGGCACCCTAAACCTATCAGAAGCTGATGGACTAAGAGTTGCATGACCTTGCCTTTGTGATCGTTCTCAACGACATATTGCTGGCCAGCCAGACGTCTGAGTCCCTAAAGCACCTGGCACAGGTTATCCGTGTCGACGAACATGGCTTGATAATCAATCCGGCAAAATATCAATTTCAACTGCTGGCAATTGACTCCTTGGGGCACAATGTTTGACTGCAAGACGCAGTCCCATTGCCTTCTAAGCTGGAGACAGTGTCAGAATTTCCCTATTCAGCCTCTATCAAGGCACTGTAGGAGATTTTTGGACACCGTGAATTTTTTAACTGTTTCCTCAGCCACTTTATTGGTCTCTGCGGCTAAAGAAAAGGGAGACAGATATGTTAACTGGACTCCCGAAAGTGTCCAGGCCTTTGAAAGGGCTAAGCACTCTTTGGCTAACGCATGGTGCACAGCTTCCATAGCTTTAATGATATCCTGGGACTTTGCACTTGCTTTTCTTTCCCCAGGCCCCGTTTACCACTGTTTTCTGCAGTCTTTCATGCCTGCAGAGCTCGTGTCAGCACATTATTTTTTTGTGCGACATGAGACTCACCGCTCACCATTCCAACTTTCATACAATGGTCCATTTTGGATTCAAGGTCATAAGTTTTTTGTGCTGGGTATGGGTGGGTGTGGGGGGCGTATCACACTGCCTCCATAGGTTCAACATTCTGTTTCTCCTGCTGTCTCAGCTGGAGTTACAGCAGGAGGATTGAGCCTTCAGTGAGCTTCTTTATCTACGTTATCTTACCTCATCCTGCCCCACAACTGAATTTTAAACAGCAAGCCATTATATTTTCATGCTGAATAAAATGATTACATTTTATTTTAACATAACCAATAGCTACATGTCTACATTTTGTTACCATAAATTCCATGATCAATTATTTATAAGACAAAGTAATGTCAGTAGCAAAATAACAGTCAGGCATTTTTTAAATCAATAAAACAAAGGTTGTCTAAGGCATTTGAGAAAAAGTCAATTGTTTTTCCTATTGCATTTTTACATCTGTATATTGCTTCCCATTCCAACTCTTCTCTTAGGTCTTCTGTAGACCTCCTGCCTGGCACCTCTCCTCTTCTCTCTCTCTGGTCATCGGAACCAATCGGGGTTGATTTTAACCTGGACCTTGATCGATCTGGTATGATTGGCTTTTTATGATTGATTTGCATGTTTGGTTTTGGCAAAACTATTGACCAAACTTATTAGAACGAGAAAATGAGAAAATATGGACCAATTTTCACAAAAAATATTTTCATCATACAACAGTTTAATATATCTAGCAATAAAACATCTTATTCAAAATTAGAGAAAGCAGAATACCACACTATCTCAGTCCAGGAAGCTGTTAAATCTCATTTCCAACACGAGCAAGTGCCGGTCACTGACTGAATCTTCTTACTTTAGAATGTTCTCAGATGAACTGAGAAACTTCACAGCACAGAATATCACATTGAAGAATCAATGAGGTTTTCATCTTGATTAAATCTTGTTGTCGCAACTGGACTTGAATTTGTTACGTTGAAGGCGTTTCACCTCTCATCCACAAGATTCAGTTTAACTGTACTCTGTAGTCAACGAACAACTGAAGAATGAAGGTCACTCCTTTGAATACAGCTGTGTCTGCGTTGTGGCCAGAGAAAAACATCTTTGATATGTACAGCTTTACGTTCATGCCCAATCATTATCTGCACACGATTAGTCATTAATAAATTACTTCATTAAGTTAAATTGCTAAAGCTTTATTGAGTGCATTAATATGTCATAGAGAGCAGGAGGGCGTAAGCAGAACAATGTGTCAAAACAACACGATATGCACAGGCAGCTCGGGATGGAGAGGTACAGATAAAAAAAGTATGCATTGCATGTCAGATAACTGTCATACTTGACTGCAAATAAGTAGGGTCTCAGGTAAGAAACATGATTGTAGATAAATGGATAACAACTCCATATGTGGTAAACAAAGACAAACAAGAAAGCACTGAGGGTTCTAGCAAGAGAGGGGGAGTGCTGTGACCTTGATGACCTTTAAGTTTCAGCCCCATCCTGAGGAACCAAAAAGGCATGAGGAGTCAGATAACGACGGCCAATCAGTGGAAGCTACACCATGGGAGAAGACCGTAACAACAGTCAACAACCAATGAGAAGAATACACATACAACTGCGCATTTCATTTTTTGTACCATAAAAACACTGGGTCAGGAAAGCATAGTCAGACTTTGCAAACTGACACATTTTATTGCTTGTCAGGGAATGGATCAGACCCTGAGCTCTGTATTCTTTATTTTGACTGGAGAATTAAATCCTCCCTGGTCTCCTTGAACATTCAGAGTTTCTGCATTGGTTTTGTCCTTGCACAGGAATCCATGTGGGGATGCATTTTCTCACACCTGAGAGTCTCAGACGGGCTGTCTTTGCTTGGATGGTGTGTATTACCACTGTATCAGGTGACATGACACATGAGATTGCTTGTGCAACTGCTGCTTTGTGTGTCTGTGTGTGCATGTGAGACATAGAAACAAGAAGTCTCCTGAAATGGACACAGGGAGGACTGGGGCAGATATAAGGTTCCAAATTGGCAATTTACTACAGCTACAGTAGAAGACTGTGTCAATCCAGGGTCAGTCTAATAGGGGTTAAAACCTCAAGAGGAGCCAAGAGCAGCACTTTGCTCTTTGTACAACCTCATGGCAAACATACAAATTGATCCTTTGTTGCCATTGTTCCCAATTCCTATTATTTCCTCTCTTCCTAGCAACAATATCTTACCTCTGGCCCATCCAAATAATTTCTCAACTACATATGCAAAACAAATATTAGGGTGTTTTTCCTAAGAACTATAAATTTATTTCATAATTTCCCTTACATTTCAGTGAAACAAATTATTGTGAATTAAAATGAAAGCTGTTGAAATTCAAGGTCCTTTCATAAAGCCAGGGAGCAGTGGCGGCTAGTTAATCTACTCATTGACACATCGTCTTCTGGTGTGGCTGAATCACAGTCTTTAAACTAATGATGACGCATATGATACATTGTCCATTTAAGAGAAACACACACCTCCTGGCAATTAAAGTGCGTGAGAGTATGGTACAACCATGTCTGGAGACATGAACTCATACACAAGCAGATTTGTCAATTTCTCATTAATCTTTCAATGATGTTTTTTGTGCATAACTAAATCCAGAGTCTTGCCAATTATAATTTGTCTAGTTTGTAGTAAAAATAGTCCATTCACATAAAAACTTGAAAAATAGGTCTGGGCCTTATTCCACTCCCATTGCAAGGCCATTGTCTTTTTCTGAAAGAGCAACTTCTTTTTCCAAAGAAGATAATACATTTTTGTAGGAGTCATGACCAAAAACAACATTATCAACTTTGTGCAGCCAACCCAAATGCTTGGTTGATTATTCCAATGGCTTTCTGTCTGGTGAAGTCACCCATCAGCAAGGCCTAGGTGTTTATTGCCCAATAAATTCCTGACAAAGGCCTAAAGAACTGGGCAAGCTGGTGCTGTCCAGCTCTTTTCTTCCTGTAGAGGTCAGGTTCATCCGTAGGTGGGTCTATGGTATATGGGTGTTCTTATTATCTTGCCGCTGAAAGTAGACTTCAGCTGGAGTGTTGGCGAACAGTCTGATTTATTCCCCTGGTCTCAGCTTCCCTGCTGTATCTCTTCAGGTGGGTAAGCAGGACTGTGACCTTCTGCTTGACAGTCTACAGGGCTTCACCCTCAGCTATTGGTGTTTTGCTGTGTTTGGCTGACACTACCAGATAGCACATTTCCGTAGCTCAGTTAGCCAACTACCCGTTCTCCTTGTTCCTGTGATCCTGTTGTCTATGTTGCACACGTGAATGATGATGATTCAGTGTGTAGGTTTTGCGGGTTTTATTGTAGGTTGTAACACAGACATTAGCCACATTACTGGTGTCCAACCTCTTTGCTGCCGACACAGCACTGAACTAATGCTGTGACCACATCTTGGCAAACTAATCACAGTTTTCCTTATTTACAAAACCAGCATAGCAATTGCTCCCATTTCCCCTCTGTACATGTACATTTACACACATTCCAAACCGACACTCGGCTCCTATACACAGTAGTCCCGCCACAAGGCTACAGTTAGCTAGCGGCTAGCGATTGCATGCTATTAGCACTACCCAAGCTACTGTCGACCTCAACCCTACAAGTTAAACAGCCATTCACTCACTTCACCGGGACTCTTTCGCTCGTTTCTACCTATTTACGTGTCATTATAAATCTTTACCTGTAACACAGACATTAGCCACATTACTGGCGTCCAACCTCTTTGCCGCCGACACAGCACTGAACTAATGCTGTGACCGGCATTAGTTCTGGATCATCCTCACGCTCCAGATACTGTGGTACTGCTGGAACCTCTTCGGGTTCATGTTCAGGTCCCCTTGTCTGCTGATGCTGTCCACTCGATCCCTGGTCGTGTGCTGGCAACACTGCAACTCCTCTCCAGTCATCCTCCTTCTCTGAACTGTGATCTTGTTCAAACTGCTCATGTCTTTTGTGGTTTTCTTGTCTTTTCTTTCTTGGTTCTGCATGTGGGTTTTCTTCATTGACTGGCAAGAAATTACACGGCAGCAAGAGATTCCTGTGGACCACCCGGATTCGTCCTTTTCCATTTTCTGGCTTAATTTCATACACTGGACTGTCCTTATATTTTTTTTGTGTCACTACAAACACTTGATCCTCCCAGAATGACCTTGATTTCCCTGGTCCTCCTTTATCATTTAAATTTCTGACCAGCACTCTGCATCCTGGATCCAGCTCTGCACCATGGATTTTCCTGTCATATAATGTTTTTCCTCGCCTGCTCTCTTTGTGTGCTGTCTTTGAGGCAAGTATGTATGCATCAGTCATACGAGTCCTCCACCTCTCAGCATAGTCACTGTGCGACAGACTTTGATCCTTCACCACAGGGTCAAACATCAGGTCAATGGGGAGTCTGGGGTTTCTACCGAATAACAGGATTAAGGTGCATATCCGGTGGCTTCACTGCGAGTACAGTTCTAAGCGTGCACTACTTTGGCCAGCGACGCTTTCCAGTCTGCTTTAGCTGCCTCTGGGAGATTTCGGAGCATTGCCAGCACTGTCCTATTAAACCACTCCACTTGACCATTCCCCTGGGGGTGTGGTCCTGGACCCTTTCACTCCATTATATCCTTCTAGCTTGGCAAACAGTTTGTTTTCAAACTCCCTACCTTGATCATGGTGGAGTCGAGTAGGAAAACCAAATCTCAAAACAAAATCCCCAAAGATTTTCTCAGCAGCTGTTTTGGCACTTTGGTCTCGGCAGGGGTAAGCCTGGGCGAACCGCGTGAAGTGGTCCATGACAACTAGGATATATTCATATCCTCTCTTACATTGTTCCTGATGCAAGAAATCCATAAAGACCAGCTCAAATGGGTAGGTGGTAGTGATGTTGATGAGTGGTGCTCTAGTGGGTCTCTAGTGGGCGCTTGTTTTTCAGACAGCTGCATACTTTTGTTACATAGTGCTCAATCTGTTTCTGCATGTGAGGCCAATAAAAGCGGTCCCGGGTGAGGTTCAAAACTCTCTCAACTCCTAGATGGCCTATATCTTCATGCAGTTCTTTGTAAACAAGCTGGTGAAATTTCTTAGGCAGGAGGAGCTGAGAACGGTTGGGTGTTTTCCTATACAGTAACCCATCCTCATCCAAGTGCAGTTTCTGTTTTTCTCTTAACAAGACAGCTATCCCTTTGTTGCGGGCTTGTTGTCCACCTTTTGGCCAGTGGTTGGTGGTGACATACTTAAGCACTTCACTGATTACAGGGTCCTCCTGCTGAGCCTGTCTTAGATCTGCTTTTGGAATTTGCACCACTGACGTCCTCACTTCATCGGATATCCCTGCTATAGCTGTTGAAATGGTCAGGGGACACAGCCAAAGCTCACCTTTCTGCAGCTGGACGGCCAGAGCCTCAGTCACACCGTTCACTGAGAGCTAATGTTGTCAGGATCTCCTCTTGGCAGCCAAGAGGAGACACCTGATCTCAATTGATAATCAGCGGCAGCGGCCAGCTGCAGCTCATCAAGGTCTCTTTAAAGAGCAGTGGCACGCTCCGTCTGGCACCGGAGAATTATTAGTCTCCACCTGACCCTGTGGACCCCCACACCACATTAACATTTTTTGTTACAGGTCCTGTCCTCTTGTCCATTATTGATTGTTTTTCTAAATTCGCGCACCTCATTCCTCTTCCCAAACTTCCCTCCGCACTAGACACGGCTAAGTTATTAGTCTCTCACATTTTCCGTGCTCATGGTATCCTTAGACATTGTTTCAGATAGAGGTCCTCAGTTCACGTTCCGTGTTTGGAAGGCCTTTTGTTTAGCAATTGGGGCCAAGGTCAGCCTATCATCCGGATTCCACCCCCAAAGTAACGGTCAGACGGAGCGGCTGAACCAGAAGGTGGAGGCGGCCCTCCGCTGCATTACCTCGAAAAACCCCAGCTCCTGGAGTGTTCACCTTCCCTGGGTGGAGTACGCGCACAACACCCTCCCCAGCGCCGCTACCCAGCTCTCGCCGTTTCATTGTGCTTATGGCTACCAGCCTCCCTTGTTTCCTGAGCACAACCGAGAGATCGTGGTCCCCTCGATCGGCGTTCATCTCCGCAGGTGCGCTCGGACCTGGCGTCAGGCGCGCGCCGCCCTCCTCCGTGCTTCCCGGCGAACTCAGACCCAGGCTAACCGCTGCCGATCTACGCCCCCGGTCACAAGGTTTGGCTATCTACCCGGGACCTTCCTCTGAAGGCATCCCCCAAGAAACTTTCCCCACGATTCATTGGCCCATTTGAAATCGCCACAATTATCAATCCGTCCGCTATCCGTCTCAGACTCCCATCTTCACTAAAGATCCACACCACGTTTCATGTTTCCCAGGTCAAGCTGGTCCGTGAATATCCACTGGCCCGTCCCGTTTTCTGGATGGTGATCCCGTGTACACAGTCTCCAGCCTCCTGGACGTTCGGCGACGAGGTAGGGGGCTGCAATATCTGGTGGACTGGGAGGGCTATGGCCCAGAGGAGAGGTCCTGCGTTCCGGCTCGGCAGATTCTGGACCCCTCACTAATCCGGCAGTTCCACCGCGACCACCCAGGCCGGCTCAGTACCCCTCCCTCAACGGGCGCCAGGAGGCGCCCGTTGAGGGAGGGGTACTGTCAGGATCTCCTCTTGGCAGCCAAGAGGAGACACCTGATCTCAATTGATAATCAGCGGCAGCGGCCAGCTGCAGCTCATCAAGGTCTCTTTAAAGAGCAGGCACGCTCCGTCTGGTGCCGGAGAATTGTTATTCTCCACCTGACCTTGGCAGACCCCCCTGGACCCTGAACCCTGATCCTGTGGAACCCCCCCCCCACTTTGGACCCCGACCCTGCGAGAGTTCCGACCTTACAATAAAGAGACTTAATCAAATTCCAGTTCTGGTGGTGTGGTTCCCTGTCCGAGTCCTCCCGTGCCGTGACAAATGTGGTTCATCTTGTAGCCTAACATCTTGGGGCTTGGTACCCAATCTTGTTTGTTTGGGGATAAAGATACCACCTCTTTGACCATTTTAACCGGAAGTGATATTTATCTTGTTTTAGTTGCATTTCCTCTGTTGAATTTATTTTTATAAGTTTAAAATATCAGAAAGACATCTAAAAGATCGAGTAGGAAGTAACCCTTTTTGAGCAAATATCCAGTTGTTGCAATAAAAGGTCATCTTTATGATTATAAAGATGTGGATAAACTTTCTGTTTCCAATATTTTCCATTTGCAATGTATATTTCAGGCCAATAACTTGTCATAAATTCAGTCTCAGGGCAGCACTGCCCCCCTGAGCCAGCCTCAGGGGACACAGAGGGGTATCTCCCTGTGCCGGTCCCAAGCCCGGATAAATGCAGAGGGTTAGTCAGGAAGAGCATCCGGCGTAAAACTTTTGCCAAAACCAAACATGCGAATCAACCATAATAAGATCATACCGGATCGGTTGAGGCCTGGGTTAACAATGACTACTATTGGCACTGATGACCACTGTTCCCTCTAAGCCACACGTTTGCGCAATTGTGCATTGCTCCAGCATTGTCCGTGCACAGCAAATCGATGCTGCGCAAAAAATAAAATCCAAACTGAACTGTAAATAAAATAAATGTGTTTAATTTATTTACAGTTCGGCTTTGTTGTGCGCGGAGAACACTGGAGCAGTGCACGGTTGTGCAAATACTTGACTTAGAGGGAACAGTGCCAATGACCTACAGGGAACAAATGGAAACTGGGTACTGTAGGTCAAAGGAGAGGAGGGAGGCATAGAGAGAAAAGGAAAGATAAGGGTCTGAGACTGAAAGCAGAGACTTTGAATATTGGGACTATGACAGAAAAAGAAGGAGTTGGTCGATAAGCTTAGGAGCAGCCTTTAAGTTGTACTATTATGGTACTGACAAGAAGAGAAATGGAGTAGGAGTTATCTTGAAGGAGGAGTTTGTTAGGAACGTCCTAGAGGTGGAAAGAATGTCAGATAGACTTATGAGTCTGAAATTGAAAATTGAAGGTGTGATGTTCAATGTTGTTAGTGGCTATGCCCCGCAGGTGGGATGTGAATCTGAAGAGAAGGAGAAGTTCTGGAATGATTTAGATGAAGTGATGCAGAATATTCCCAGAAATGAGAGAGTGGTCATTGGTGCAGACTTCAATGGACATGTTGGTGAAGGCAATAGAGGGGATGAAGAAGTGATGGGCAGATTTGGTATCCAGGATAGGAATGCAGAGGGACAGATGGTGGTAGATTTTCCAAAAAGGATGGAAATGGCTGTAGTGAACACCTTTTTCCAGAAAAAACAGGAACATAGGGTAACTTATAAGAGCGGAGGTAGGAGCACGCAGGTGGACTACATCTTGTATAGACAAGGTAACCTGAAAGAGATCAGTGACTGCAAAGTAGTTGTAGGTGAGAGTGTAGCCAGACAGCATAGGATGGTGATTTGTAGGATGACTCTGGTGACAAGGAAGATGAAGAGGACAAAGGCAGAGCAGAGGACAAAGTAGTGGAAGCTGAAAAGTGAGGAGTGTTGCATGGTTTTCAGGGAGGAGTTGAGAAAGGCTCTGGGTGGTCAGGGTGAGCTTCCAGATGATTGGACAACTACAGCTCATGTTGTCAGGGAGACAGGTAGAAGAGTACTTGGTTTGTCATCTGGAAGGAAAGTAGATAAGGAGACTTGGTGGTGGAATGAGGAAGTGCAGGAGTGTATACAGAGAAAGAGGTTAGCAAAGAAGAAGTGGGATACTGAGAGGACTGAAGAGAACAGACAGGAGTTCAGGGAGATGTGGCGAAAGGTAAAGATAGAGGTAGCAAAGGCAAAACAAAGGGCGTACGATGACTTGTATGCTCAGTTGGATAGTAAGGAGGGTGAGAATGATCTATACAGGTTGGCGAAACAGAGAGATAAAGATGGAAAGGATGTACAACAGGTCCGGGTGATTAAGGACAGAGAGGGAAATGTATTGACTGATGCTATAAAAGTGATGGGAAGATGGAAAGAGTACTTTGAAGAGCTGATGAATGTGGAAAATGAAAGAGAGGCAAGGGTAGAAGAGGGGACTATTGTAGACCACAAAGTAGCACAAATTAGTAAAAGTGAAGTGAGGAAGGCATTGAAGAGAATGAAGAGTGGAAAAGCAGTTGGTCCTGATGGTATACCTGTGGAGGTGTGGAAGTGTCTAGGAGAGGCAGCGGTAGATTTTCTGACTAGATTATTCAACAGGATCTTAGAGAGTGAGAAGATGCCTGAAGAATGCAGACAAAGTGTGATGGTGCCTATTTTTAAGAATAAAGCGGATGTGCAGAATTGTGGCAACTATAGAGGGAAAAAAGTTGATGAGCCATACAATGAAGTTATGGGAAAGAGTAGTGGAAACTAGACTGAGAGCAGAAGTCAGCATTTGTGAACAGCAGTATGGGTTCATGCCTAGGAAGAGTACTACAGATGCAGTATTTGCGTTGAGAATATATGATATATGACTTCCGGTGACCCAATGTACTGAGACATACGCACGGAGTTGAGCTCTCCCGAAAATTGGTAGTATTCGGCTGTTTATGAAAAAATACTCGACAGTTTAATGGTGGAAGAGTGAGTTTGAAGCATTGCAGATCAGGATGAGCACTGCCAGAGACACATGGAACGCAGCAAAACAGCAAAAACAGTACGAAGACAGACATCTTCCCCAAGCCAGGTGAGCGGAAAAACGGATGAACAGAACATGGAGAACATTCTTCGTGAGTTGAAAGAGTTGAGGAAAGAAAATAAGTAAGCATTTGCAGACACTAAGGAACAATTAACTAGACTGGAGGTGTTGGTCACGGACTTGATTCAAAGGATGGAGAAGCTAGAGCGGAGAACTGAGGAAGCGGAGACCAGGGTATGCCAGGCGGAGGACACAGGCCAGCGCCATGAGAGGATGCTGAGGCACCTGTTGAAACGGGAGGCGGCCCTGACGAACATGTGCAACGATCTACAGAACCGGATGCGCCGCAACAATCTGAGAATTTATCAAGTCCCCGAGGAAAGTGAGAAAGGTGACATGATTGGTTTTGTGAGGAACTTAATTGAGACAGCGCTACAACTCCCGCCCGAGCTAAATATAAAAATCGAGAGGGCACACAGATCACTGGGGCTAAAGCCTGCGAGTTCAGCGCCTCCGCACTCCATTATCGTGAGGTTTCTGGATTATACAGTAAAGGAAGCAGTGCTGCGACAAGCATGGGCCCAAAAACGAGTGAAGTTCCAAAAAGGAGTAATTTACTTCGACCAGGATTACTCTCCAGAAATACAGAGGAAGAGAACGCGGGTCTGAGGAGTGATCAAGCAGCTGAAGGAGAAGGAGATCCGGGCAATGTGCCGCTATCCAGCGCAGCTGAGAATCAACTTGGAGTCGGGAGAGAAAACATCTCTTACGCTGGCGGATGCTGTGCCAACGTTGAAGAAGCTGGGCATCGAGTTGCAGGTTAGTGGGAGAGAAAGACTGGAATGGGAACTCTCAAAAGACACATGGCAAAGACAGGATGGTGCGAAGAGAGAAAGAAAGGACACATCGCTGTCCGCTGCAGACCTGCGCGATGTTTTGCTGGGCTAAAATGATGAGGAGTACTGTGCCCGAGTAATGTTAAAATAATTAGATAATGTTATTACTGTCAATCTTAAAGTTCTATGTGTATTACTGTTCATAGTTTAAACAGCCAAATATACTGAAGTTAAGTGAATCATATTGGAAAGTTATTGAGAGGAGAGGAGAGGAGAGTTAACGCTGCTATTATTTTCAATTAATATTTTTTTACGACGAGACCCGTGTTGGTATCACCGCCTCACCAAAGATTTTGTTTTTTCTTTGGTCTGTGGTTGGGACAGCACTTAGTGCACTTTGCCCAGAGGGAATCTTAAATCACAACCCTCTGCCTGCATTACAACAGGAGCTGGACAGATCTCTGTACTCAGCTGGACTATTGGAAGTCACATATGTTTACTTTATTTTTTCTGTTCTGTGTTTTAAGAGTTCTTATTTCCTTGACATGTCGGTTAGGTCGGCACAAGTGATTTTTGTTACTATTAGGGCAAGGATAGTTACTTCATGCAAAGGTGAATCTGGGGAGAATAAAATGAAAATAGGAAATGCCGATTTATGTCAGGGGTTGGGACTATCAGTTATAATGTCAAAGGATTAAATAATCCTATGAAAAGAAAGAAAATGCTGACTCAGTTGAAGAAATTTAATTGCTCAATAGCGTTACTACAGGAAACTCACTTAAATGAGATAGAACATAAGAAATTGAGGAGAGACTGGGTTGCACAGGTATTCTATGCTTTTTGTTCAAACAGCAGAAAAGGAGGAGTAGCAATTTTAATTAGTCATTCAATTAGTTTTGCAATTCAGAGAGAAGTGAAGGATAAAGCAGGGAGATATATACTTATTATGGGAACAGTAGGTGAAGTAGAGCTAACTATCATGAATATCTATGCCCCTAATGAAGATGACCCCAATTTCTTTAAAGAAGTGGCAACTGTAATGGCAAGAGAAGCCAGAGGTACTATAATTTTTGGAGATTTCAATTGTGTTTTAAATTGATAAAACTCCTTCTGATCATGGGCCCATTAGCAGGGAATCCAGGGCAGCAAAACATATGTCGGAAGAATTAGGACTTGTGGATGTTTGGAGGGCTAAGAACCCAACCATGAGAGATTTCACCTTTCTGTCCATGGTACATGGGTCATACTCAAGAATTGATTTGATTTGCATCTCAAAACAAAGCTTATATAAAGTCAGAGAATGTGTAATTGAACCTGGTACCCTATCTGATCATGGTCCTGCATATGGTATATGAAATTAAATTTAGGCTTTGGTTGGCACTTCAAATACTGGAGACTAAATATTTCGTTGTTGACAGATCCAAATATAAAGGAAACCATAAAAAAAACAATTGATGAATACTTCAAAATTAATGATAATGGATCAGTATCCCCCTCGACTCTTTGGGAGGGGGCAAAGGCGGTGCTGAGAAGGAAATGTATTGAAATTGCGGTTAGATTAAACAGACAGAGAATGGAAAAGGAAAAACAGCTGGAAAGTGACATAGAAAGACTAGTACATGAACACAAAATGACAAGGGACAAAAATGTCTTTAAACAAATACAAGAAAGTAAAACCTCCTTGGATGAACTTCTCACACAAAAAGCAGAGGGAGCACTTCGATACACAAGCCAAAGGTACTATGAAAAGGGAAATCGGGCAAGCCGGTCACTTGCCTTTCAACTGAGGAAGCAACAATCAAGCCGTATTGTCCCTAAGATAAAACACCCCTCCTCTCTGACCGAGATCTCCCACTCAGAGGAGATAGCTGAGGCATTCCATACTTACTATAAAAATCTTTATGATACATCAGGAGAAACACAAGACAAAAGGAAATTAGAAGATCTTCTTCTTTCGGCTTTGCCCGTCAGGGGTCGCCACAGCGAGTCAACTTTCTCCATCTAACCCTATTCTCTGTATCCTCCTCTCTCACACCAACTACCTTCATATCCTCTCTCACTACGTCCATAAATCTTCTCTTTGGTCTTCCTCGAGACCTCTTGCCTGGCAGCTCCAATTCCAGTATCCGTCTAACAATATATTCTCTATCCCTCCTCTGTACATGACCGAACCATCTCAGTCTGGCTTCTCTGACCTTCTCTCCAAAACATCTAACATGTGCTGTTCCTCTGATAGACTCATGCCTGATCCTATCCATCCTGGTTGCTCCTAAAGAGAACCTCAACATCTTCATCTCTGCAACCTCTAGTTCTTCCTGCTGTCTTTTGGTCATTGCAACAGTTTCTAGTCCATACATCATCGCTGGTCTCACCACTGTCTTGTACACCTTTCCTTTTATCCTGGCTGAAAGTCTTCTATCACACAGAACCCCTGACACTTTTCTCCACCCATTCCAACCTGCTTGGACCCGTCTCTTCACCTCTTTTCCACACTCTCGGTTGCTCTGGACTGTTGACCCTAAGTACCTGAAATCCTCCAGCTTCTTGATCTCCACTCCCTGTAGCCTCACCGTTCCACCCGAGTTCCTCTCATTCACACACATATATTCTGTTTTGCTGCGACTAACTTTCATTCCTCTCCTTTCCAGAGCATACCTCCACCTCTCTAGATTTTCCTCTACCTGTTGTCTGCGCTCACTACAGATCACAGTGTCATCCGCAAACATCATGGTCCATGGGGATTCCTGTCTAACCTCATCTGTCAGCCTATCCATCACCATTGCGAACAAGAAGGGGCTCAGAGCTGATCCCTGATGGAGTCCCACCTTCATCTTGAACTTCTCCGTTACCCCTACAGCACACCGTACCAGTGTCTCACAGCTAGCATACATGTCCTGCACCAGTCTAACATACTTCTCTGCCACTCCAGACTTCCTCATACAATACCAGAGCTCCTCTCTTGGCACCCTGTCATATGCTTTTTCTAGGTCTACAAAAACGCATTGCAACTCCCTCTGGCCTTCTCTGTACTTTTCTATCAGCATTCTCAACGAAAATACTGCATCTGCCGTACTCTTTCTTGGCATGAAGCCATACTGCTGTTCACAAATGCTGACTTCTGCTCTCAGTCTAGTTTCCACTACTCTTTCCCATAACTTCATTGTATGGCTCATCAACTTTATCCCTCTGTAGTTGCCACAATCCTGCACATCCCCTTTATTCTTAAAAATAGGCACCATCACACTTTGTCTCCATTCTTCAGGCATCTTCTCACTCTCTAAGATCCTGTTGAATAATCTAGTCAGAAAATCTACCGCTGCCTCTCCTAGACACTTCCACACCTCCACAGGTATATCATCAGGACCAACTGCTTTTCCACTCTTCATCCTCTTCAATGCCTTCCTCACTTCACTTTTACTAATTTTTGCTACATTGTGGTCTACGATAATCACCTCTTCTACCATTGCCTCTCTTTCATTTTCCACATTCATCAGTTCTTCAAAGTACTCTTTCCATCTTCCCATCACTCTTCTAGCATCTGTCAATAAATTTCCCTCTCTGTCCTTAATCACCCGGACCTGTTGTACATCCTTTCCATCTTTATCTCTCTGTTTCGCCAACCTGTATAGATCATTCTCACCCTCCTTACTATCCAACTGAGCATACAAGTCATCATAAGCCCTTTGTTTTGCCTTTGCTACCTCTATCTTTACCTTTCGCTGCACCTCCCTGAACTCCTGTCTGTTCTCTTCAGTCCTCTCAGTATCCCACTTCTTTTTCGCTAACCGCTTTCTCTGTATACACCCCTGCACTTCCTCATTCCACCACCAAGTCTCCTTATCTACTTTCCTTCCAGATGACACACCAAGTACTCTTCTACCTGTCTCCCTGATAACACTAGCTGTTGTTGTCCAATCATCTGGAAGCTCACCCTGGCCACCCAGACCCTTTCTCAATTCCTCCCTGAAAACCATGCAACACTCCTCCCTTTTCAGCTTCCACCATTTTGTCCTCTGCTCTGCCTTTGTCCTCTTCATCTTCCTTGTCACCAGAGTCATCCTACAAACCACCATCCTATGCTGTCTGGCTACACTCTCACCTACAACTACTTTGCAGTCACTGATCTCTTTCAGGTTACCTTGTCTATACAAGATGTAGTCTACCTGCGTGCTCCTACCTCCGCTCTTATAAGTTACCCTATGTTCCTGTTTTTTCTGGAAAAAGGTGTTCACTACAGCCATTTCCATCCTTTTTGGAAAATCTACCACCATCTGTCCCTCTGCATTCCTATCCTGGATACCAAATCTGCCCATCACTTCTTCATCCCCTCTATTGCCTTCACCAACATGTCCATTGAAGTCTGCACCAATGACCACTCTCTCATTTCTGGGAATATTCTGCATCACTTCATCTAAATCATTCCAGAACTTCTCCTTCTCTTCAGATTCACATCCCACCTGCGGGGGCACTAACAACATTGAGCATCACACCTTCGATTTCCAGTTTCAGACTCATAAGTCTATCTGACATTCTTTCCACCTCTAGGATGTTCCTAACAAACTCCTCCTTCAAGATAACTCCTACTCCATTTCTCTTCTTGTCAGTACCATAATAGTACAACTTAAAGCCTGCTCCTAAGCTTCTTGCCTTACTACCTTTCCACCTGGTCTCCTGGACACACAGTATATCCACCTTCATTCTTTGCATCATGTCGACCAACTCTGCCTTTTCCTGTTATAGTCCCAACATTCAAAGTCCCTACTCTCAGTCCCAGACTCTTTCCTTTCCTCCTCTCTCTCTGCTTCCGAACACGCACTCCTCCTCTTCTTCTTGTTCATGTTCTTCGACCCACAGTAGCCCAATTTCCATTAGTACCTTGTAGGTCATCAGTACCAATGGCGGTCGTTGTTAACCCGGTCCGCGACCGATCCGGTATGGTATAGTTTTGGTTGTCTTGCATATTTGGTTTTGGCAAAAGTTTTACGCCGGCTGCCCTTCCTGACGCAACCCTCTGCATTTATCCGGGCTTGGGACCGGCACAGGGAGACACTGCTCCGTGTCCCCCCAAGGCAGGCTTGGAGAGACACGGGCCAGTGCTGCCCTGAGGCTGCATTACAAAAGGAAATTAGAAGATATATTCAAAAATCTTAACTTAAGAAAACTCTCTGCATCTGAGGCGGACGAATTAATAACTCCTATCCGAGAAAACAAGATACAAGACGTTATTAAATCATTAAAAAACAACAAATCCCCTGGCACAGATGGTCTACCAGGTGAATTTTATAAGGCCTTTGGAGAGGAGCTCGTGCCAAAACTTTGCCAGATCTTTAATTATGCCTTACAGGAAAATGACCCACCTCAGAGCTGGTCTGAGGCAGTAATAACGGTTATACTCAAAGAGGGGAAAGATCCATTAGATTGTGGTGCCTATAGGCCAATCAGTTTGTTGGGGAATGACATAAAGATTATTAGTTCTGCAAATAGAATGCAGAAGTACTTATGTAAATTGATTAATCCAGACCAGACCGGTTTCATACCAGGTCGACAAGGAGCAAATAATATTAGAAGAGCATTAAATGTACAATCAGTGGCAAGACATTCAGCTCACCGGTCAATGCTTCTTAGTCTAGATGCTGAGAAGGTGTTCGACAGGGTGGACTGGACATATCTGAAATTTACTATGGAACAAATGGGATTTAATTTGACATTTATAAAATGGATTGAATCACTGAATAAAGACCCAATATCAAGGATCAGGGTGAATGGGTACTGCTTCCAATTTTTTCACCTTAAAAAAGGAGTTAGGCAGGGGAACCCAATCTTGCCTATTTTGTTCGCATTGTGTATCGAACCGCTTGCTGAATTGATAAGGACAAACGATCAGATCGAGGGAATAGTAGATGAAGGAGGGGAGAATTGCTCAAAATTTCGTTGTTCGCGGATGATGTTCTTTTGTTTATAAGAAATCCTCAGTCATCTATACCGGCCCTTATGCAGTGCCTGAGGGACTATGGGGAGATGTCAGGGTGCAAGGTGAATGAGGGGAAATCAGAAGCAATGATGATAACAGGATGCTGGCCGACATGCTTGGATGGAGAGGTGAAATTCAAGTGGTCAAAAGAGGGCTTTAGATACCTGGGAATCATTCTCACACACGACCCAAGTCAGCTACATAAGGCAAATTATGGTAAACTAATTTCTCAGATCAAAAATGACATGGAAAGATGGGAGGTGCTTCCTTTGTCCTTGGTTGGGAGGATAGAAAGTATCATGATGAATGTCCTACCTAGAATGCTGTTTCTGTTCAATGCTCTGCCTATCACTGTTCCTGTATCTACCTTTACATCACTGGATAAGCTCATTTCCAAATATATATGGCAGAACAAGAGGCCCAGAGTGAGATTGAAAATACTCTGTGCACCCAGAGATAAGGGTGGATTGGCCTTGCCACACTTACGAAGTTACTACCTGGCAGCACAACTTGGAAAATTGGTCTCATGGATAAAACTAGATATGGACACAAGATGGGTGCATATAGAGCAAGGTTCAGTTAAAAATGTGTCGCTTTCAACTCTTCCCTTTCTAAATTCAAAAACAAGTCGTGGACTTAAGATACAAAATGAATATGTCAACCATACACTTAAGGTTTGGGAGAAGACAAGACGATTCCTGAATCTACCTCTATCTCTATCAAGGGCAGCAAAAATAACAGCAGCAGGTGACTTTCTGCCAGCAAAGATGGACGGTGGTTTCATTAGATGGGCAGGGAAAGGTTTAATCACAATACATCAGTTATTTGAAGGAAGAACTCTGAGGGCTTTTTCACAACTTCAGGCAAAATACGACATTGACTCTAAGGATTTATTTAGATATTTTCAAATTCAACATTATTTGATGACACACAAAGAATGGGACAATATTAAAGAAGCTTCAACTAATTTTGAACAATATTGGATTGAGATAGTTGAGAATAAAATGAACATTAAAAATACAATATCAGATATATATGGCAGGATACGTATGGACACTTTAGTAGACACACTGGATGTGAAAGCTAAGTGGGAACTGGAATCTAATGCCGTGATTGCTGATGGAGAATGGGAGAGTTCTTGGTTGCCCTGGCAAAAATGTTTAAGCAGCCCAACATGGAGGGAGTTCAGCTGGAAGTTAAGAATAAGGTATTTTAAATCTCCCTTGATAATAGCTTCTTATGATAATAACTGTTCTCCCCTGTGTTGGAGGGGCTCTGGCATAACGGGGGACTTTTCCCACATTTTTTGGGACTGCCCTAAACTGATGAAATTCTGGGAAGAGGTAAAAAAACAAATAAGTGAGATTTTAAAATTAAACAGACCAATTGATCCACAGCAATTTATTATGGGTACAGCATCAACAAGGAAAAACCAGGTGTTTTCACGTGTAGTTCTTCTATTAATTGCACATAAAATGATCACAGTAAACTGGCTCAAACCCCACCCACCCACCTGGACCAGTGGCGTCAGAGACTTAAGGATGTAAACTGCATGGAACGCATAACAGCAAACTTACGACTTCAGACAGACCTATATCTTGACAAATGGGCACCCATTAAAAAATATTTGGAGAGTTGAAGATATTATATCTATTTGACTGAGTTAGATTTTTTTTTTTTTTTTTTTTAGTTTTATTTTATTTTTCGCTTGCTATTGAGGATATAAATGACCTATAAAGAATATTGTATAATGTGTATCTTGTTATGAGGTTTAGTAAGAATGTGTATGACTCTGTTAAGAAACCTGTTCCAATAAATGTTCAAAAAAAGACAATGCTAATAGAAAAGTACAGAGAAGGTCAGAGGGAGTTGCAATGCGTTTTTGTAGACCTAGAAAAAGCATATGACAGGGTGCCAAGAGAGGAGCTCTGGTATTGTATGAGGAAGTCTGGAGTGGCAGAGAAGTATGTTAGACTGGTGCAGGACATGTATGCTAGCTGTGAGACACTGGTGTGCTGTAGGGGTAACGGAGAAGTTCAAGGTGGAGGTGGGACTCCATCAGGGATCAGCTCTGAGCCCCTTCTTGTTCGCAATGGTGATGGATAGGCTGACAGATGAGGTTAGACAGGAATCCCCATGGACCATGATGTTTGCAGATGACACTGTGATCTGTAGTGAGCGCAGACAACAGGTAGAGGAAAATCTAGAGAGGTGGAGGTATGCTCTGGAAAGGAGAGGAATGAAAGTTAGTCGCAGCAAAACAGAATATATGTGTGTGAATGAGAGGAACTCGGGTGGAACGGTGAGGCTACAGGGAGTGGAGATCAAGAAGCTGGAGGATTTCAGGTACTTAGGGTCAACAGTCCAGAGCAACCGAGAGTGTGGAAAAGAGGTGAAGAGACGGGTCCAAGCAGGTTGGCATGGGTGGAGAAAAGTGTCAGGGGTTCTATGTGATAGAAGACTTTCAGCCAGGATAAAAGGAAAGGTGTACAAGACAGTGGTGAGACCAGCGATGATGTATGGACTAGAAACTGTTGCAATGACCAAAAGACAGCAGGAAGAACTAGAGGTTGCAGAGATGAAGATGTTGAGGTTCTCTTTAGGAGCAACCAGGATGGATAGGATCAGGCATGAGTCTATCAGAGGAACAGCATATGTTAGATGTTTTGGAGAGAAGGTCAGAGAAGCCAGACTGAGATGGTTCGGTCATGTACAGAGGAGGGATAGAGAATATATTGTTAGACGGATACTGGAATTGGAGCTGCCAGGCAAGAGGTCTCGAGGAAGACCAAAGAGAAGATTTATGGACGTAGTGAGAGAGGATATGAAGGTAGTTGGTGTGAGAGAGGAGGATACAGAGAATAGGGTTAGATGGAGAAAGTTGACTCGCTGTGGCGACCCCTGACGGGAAAAGCCGAAAGAAGAAGAAGAAGATATAAGTGATTACTTGTACTGAATGTTATCGCTAAGATGCTAACATTATCATTAATCTTATTACTCATTGGAAAGTGTGGTCTTCTTGGGACTGAAAGTTCCTGTTTTTATTCCTGAGCTCCCTCGTCTGCCAAAGTATTGTTGAGCAAGACACTTAACCCCTAATCGTTACCCAACATTGCTAAGTTGCGGCCAACTGCTTACAGTTCATCCATGATTGGTTAAATCCAAACGATAAATTTCACTGATGATGTTGGTATGTATAATTGATAGTGACAAAAAAGGGCTTTTTCTGAGATTGATGCTATTGAAACTGCCAGCCACCAGGCAGGAGATTGATGGCAAACAAACCTTTTCTTTATCTATAATATCAAGAAAATATGGAAATTGAGGTGCTTGTATATAGATCATTCCAAACATAAATTTATAGCTGTGATGCTTGCACATACATTGGAACCTACCAATTTAGAATTTTCAGAGAAAAGAAACAGAGGGTGGTCAGTCTTGATAGGATTGGCACATTGATTCAACTATGGACAAACTCTAACTCACTAAACATTTTTTTGTGAGATCAGCCTCAAGAGACAAATACCCTTCTCTTTTCCAAGGGCATTTGGAGCAGGACATCGAGGACAAACTTAAGTGGCAATAGACACTTTTCAAATCCTTTGTGGTTGGAATCCTTGAGATTCAATACATCTTTCACTCCACTCTTTGTGCTGGGGCCATGATCACAACGATGGAAAATACGTCCAGTTTATCCATTTATTTAGTGATCATGGTGACTCATCTACAAGACGCAAAACCTCATTTTTAAAGAAAAAGCTCAATTAGATACATATCACATCTTGTCCCTCATCACATTAATGTTACAACCCTTTTTGCAATCATCTTAAATCAAATGTGTGTGGGGATTGTTTAAGAAAAAATAACTTCATAATGCTTCAGGATGAGTTTAAACTGTTCGGACAAAATGGGAGTTTAACCTGAGAACATAAAGTAGTTTTAGAGGTGGCGGAAAAATGCTCATATCCCAGAGGGAAATGTATTAGAAGAGAGAGCTTATCTAGAAGCAAACATTACTTTCACTCTCCTGACACTGGCATTGCAAAACTCTGGTTTGTGTGTGTGTGCGTGTGTGAAAGAGAGTGAAGCAGTGTTAACATACTCAATATTCCGCCTGCAGATGAGTTTGATTTTGATCTCCAATTAAACATGGAGGAGTCCCAGGTCAGCTACTTATGACATACTCTTCCATCCCTCACATTACTCTCTCCTTTTCTGTCCCCATCTTGCTCTCTCTCTCTCTCTCTCTCTCTCTCTCTCTCTCTCTCTCTCTCTCTCTCTCTCTCTCTCACACACACACACGCACACACACACACACACACACACACACACACACACACACACACACACACACATACACAAAGAGAACGATCTCAAATTCCCTGGTCCCTGATGTAGCTAGTCATAAATATCAAAACAGTGAATTGGAGTTTCTTCTGATCAAAATATTGACATTATGTGCAGGTAATCGGTTATCTAATGGCAAATAAATAGTGGGCTTGTGACAATAATGGAGTCAGATTAAACATGTGATGTAGCAGCCATAGCGGTACTGCTATTTTTGTTGTCTTCTTATAACCATTGCCTGAAGTATGTATAGATATCACAACCTGTTTAATGATAGTTCCCTGCAGTTTGTTTAAACATAGAGCGGAGAATCTTAGAATGATGACCGTGTTATTAAAGTTCTGTTCTAGAATCCATTCTCCCAAATAATTAACTAAGCTCTGCTTTTATCAATCATTATTATTCTATTTTATCTAAGTTTTCAATTTTTTCATTTTTTATTTTATTTTAATAAATTCTAGTTTTACTTATGAAGGGAATAGAGACATTCTGGAATGAAGTAGATGAAGTGATGCATGTAATCCATTTTGTGAATAACTGTGCAAATACAACTTAGACTAGTAATATCCGTGGAGGTTCTCAGTATTCCAAGTCATGGTAAATTCTTGTCAAAATCCTGTTGTGGCGACTGGACTTGAATTCTTCACTTGTAGACTTTTCACCCCTCAGAGGCTGAAGAAGAACTTCCTCAGAACTGAAGAAGCCTCTCGGGTGAAGGGTGAAGAAAGTGGAGAAATTTGGACCAGTTACCACTACAAGAAGATTTTGACAAGAATTTGACACTGGTAATAAGACACTGGTCAGAATCAGAAGATGACAAATTTGATGATCAGGAGTTGAAAAAGGAGCCAAAATGTTGACCAGCCATAATGATTCAGGCACAGGAATAACTACAAAGTAGCCACTCGTGTATTTTTACAGTGAAGAGGTAAAGGAAAAAAAGAACCTAGATGATCAGAAATAAAAAGAATAGTGTGCACATTTAAATGAAATAATAGCTGTTACAAGTGCACCCTTTATTAAAGCTCCATGTATAATATAAGTATGTGTGTGTGTGTGTGTATCTCTTTCTCTGTAATTCTTGGCTCGCTATGTGTAATGACCAGAATCTCATCCTGGTCCTCTGATTTTCTTGTACAGGTAGATGCAGACAGATAAGGGTGATGCAGGGCAAATACAAGCAGCATGCAAAGGGCAGTAGCAGGCAGTCTAGGAAGGGAGGATGAAGGGCAGGAGCAGGCAGACCAGGTAGGGTGGATGCTGGGCAGGAATAGGAAGTCCGATTGGGGATGGGCAGCTAGGAGGAGGTAGGTGGCAGCCCAGCAGGATACAAGGGTTTACATCGCCACAGGGAAAGGTGCCCAGGTGAGTAGCACAGGTTTACTTCTCTGAGGAGAATTACAGCCCAGTGAGTTGCACAGGTTTTCATTGCCAGGGAGAGGGGCAGCCCAATGAGGTGTGTGGGTTTATACTGCTAGGGGGAGTGGTAGCTTAGCGAGATGCATGGGTTTACACGACCGGGTGGAAGGAGAAGACCAAGGGGAATTAGCTGTTGTAATGTCTTATTATGTTGCTTATGTGCTAAGGTGTTTTCCTAATCCCACACCGAGTCCACCAACAGGCCTTGTTTGGGAGTGGCTTTTTTTTCCCTCTCCTTCCCCTTTTTCCTTCCTTTTCCATCTGTTCTGTTACATAACATAACGCTCCACTGTGCATGGCAACCAGATGCATTGTAGACAGCAAAACAATAATATCAGTGTATGGGTCACTGTACATTGACAATAAAGTTCCTGATACTTAATTCTTTTTCAGGAACTTCACAGCTTCGCTGGTCCACTTCTTTGATTTCCTCACAACTTGGTCACAGAGTTTTAATTTCTGACTGTATGCAGGAAGGATCAAGACCTGGTCAAAGAGGTCCAGTTCACTGCTTACTGTAGTGTAACTGTGATGCAGAATGTTTTCTCTGGTCGGGCATTTGATGAACTGTCTCTATTTTGGGAGTTCATGGGTGAGGCATCCCTTGTTAAAGTCCCCGAGGACAATAGTTTGAGAGTCTGAGTTTGTCTTCTCTCCACTACTTATCTTGTTGGTGAGCATGGGTAGTCCCTCTTGCATGCTTGCCGATGGTGAAATGTAACTGACACCGACCAGGATGAATGAGGCAAACTCATGGAGGGAAAAGCAGTCTGCAGTGAATGAAAAAAGATTCCAGATTGGGAGAAAGGTGATTTTGGATCACAGTCACGCTGTAGCACCAGCTACTGTTGGTATATCAAAACACAAACCTCCACCTTTCGTTTTGCCAGAAAGTTTTTGGTCGTAATACACCCTGAAGAGTTGGAAGCCTGCCAACTCCAGCGCAGAGTCCAGCACTGATCTGCATAGCCATATCTCCGTGAAGCACAAAACAGAAGGTGGGGAATTGTCCCTGACTTTCCCCAATAATAGCTGCTGTTTGTCCAGTTTTTCCATCCAGTATCACTGTTTACCTTACTATGTCAGCTGAGAGGAGGGTAATGTTCTTGTCCTTCTGGAGTGAGGAAACTGCTGTCTTCTCCTCACGGTGGATGTTTTTTGGAGAGTGCTGCTAGGACAGCAAGCCAGCAACAAACCATCACAATTTAGACTGACCCCTAACACTGGTTGTTATATTCAGAACTCCCTACAGTTCATTTGAACAGAAAAAGCCTCGCAAATGAGAGATGAAACATCTTCAAAGGAAGAACATCAAGGCCAGAGAGGAAGCTTTTTACCAGAAGTAGGTCTCACAGTTCGCCATTACATGAGGTTTAGTCTGTGTTCATGCTGAAGACCTACACATGTCATAACTCCCTCCATCCATCTTCCCTTGTCTATCAGGAATGCATGGAGGTTGCATGGGCAGCAGCCGGAGCAGTGAGGCCTAGACCTCCCTCTCCCCAGCCACATGGTCCAGCTCCTCTGGGGGGACCCCAAGGTGTTCCCAGGCCAGCCTTGAGACATAGTCTCTCCAGCGTGTCCTTGGTCTTCCTTGTGGTCTCCCCCGAGATGGACTTGCCCGGAATACCTCCCTCACGAGGCCTCCAGGGGGCATACTGACTTGATGCCCCAGCCACCTCATGTGGCTCCTCTCAATGCAGAGGAGCAGTGCCTCTACTCCGAGCTCCCCCCAGATGACCGGATTCCTCACATTATCTCTGAGGGTGAGTCTGGCATTCTGCGGAGGAAACTCGTTTCAGCCATTTGTATCCACAATCTCATTCTTCTGGTCCCGACCCACAGCTTGTGACCATAGGTGAGGGTGGGAACGTAGATTTACCAGAAAATTGAGAGCTTCACCTTGGCTCAGCTCCCTCTTCCCCACGACAGGGCGTTACAGAGTCTGCATTGCAACGCAATGCAGCAGAGTGTGTTAGCCAAGACAGCCCTACAGCATTCAGAGCCTTGAGGAACCCAGGGTGCACCCCTTCCATGCCCGGGGCCCCATGACTGAAGAGCTTTTTGATTGCTACAGCAACTTCAGCCCCAGAAATAGGTGTTTCCACTCCAGAGTCCCCTTGCTCTGCTTCCTCATTGGAAGGCTCCCTCCTGGGTTGAGGAGGTCTTGGAAGTATTCCTGCCACTGATCTATAATGTCTCAAATTGAGGTCAGCAGCGCCCCGCTCCCACTGTGCACAGGGTTGTCAGAGCACTGCTTTCCCTACCTGAGCAGCCCTTAGTAGTCCATAGAGGACCAGAATTTCCTCGACACCCACCAGAAGTAGCTCTTCATGGTCTCCCCGAACTCCTCCCATGCCCGAGTTTTTGCCACCAGCAACAACTGAAGCTGCATGCTACTTGGCCATTCCGTACCTGTCAGCTTCCGGAGCCCCGCAGGTCAGAAAGGCCCGATAGGATCACTTCTTCAGTTTGAGAGCATCTCTCACAGCTGGTGTCCACCAGTCTACCTGCCGACGGCAGGCGCCGAGACAGGGGGGCAATCATGTAAGAGGCACCTGCCCGGTGCCTCTTACTGGGGGCAACTCCAGACTAAAAAAGAATCCTGCCCCTCTTGAGAGGGTTGGTTCCAGACCCCACGCTGTGTGTTGAGGTGAATTTGACAATATCTAGTCAGACCCAGGGCGTCCTCAGCCTCGTGCACCAGCTCTTTCCCTGCCATAGAGGTGACATTCCATGTTCCAAGAGCCAGCTTCTGCAGCCGAGGATCGGATCGCCAAGGTCCCCTAGGAAGCCCATGGGATGAGGGACCCATGTCATTCCTCCAGGCTGTGGCCGGCCAAGACCCATGGGTGAAGGCCTAGCCACCAGGCGCTTGCCATCGAGCCTTGTCCCTGGGCCTCGCTCAAGGGCTGGGCCCAGGTGACCCGGGTCCAGGCAAGGGAAATCTGGGTCCAATGATTGTTTTCTTTATGGAGGTCTTCTAAGCCACTCTTTGTCTAGTCCCTCACTTGGGACCTGCTTGCCTTGGGTGACCCTTCCAAGGGCCTATAGCCCCCGACAACATTGCTCCCAGGATCACTGGGACACATAATTAATGCAGAAACTTTTAGTACTCAGACCTCTGCAATATAATGCTTAAGGCGCAGTTGTGCTGTTAAAACAATAGATGATTAGATGTTGCTGGAACCTAAATATTTAATGTTCAGAATTAATCTTTTGGGTATGACTTACAGGATAGATTGGATTGTTGGAGCTGATAAAATAATGACAAGTACAGCATCAATACAATTTACTGAGCTACTGGGGGAAAAAAAAAAAAAAACAGTATAAATCAGTCTTAGGAGACAAGCAGCACCTGAGAATTTGGCACTTTAGGAAAAAAAAAATATTGAGTTGACTTTGTCAGTTTACCATTTGGTATATGTGAGTTAACAGTATTTCAAGAGGTTCAAAGACAGGTGCGCTACACCATAAGCCGCTTTTGGCTTTGTAGGCTATGCTGTCATACCAGCTGCATTTTTCAAGGATGAACCCTATGTTTCTCTCATCTCCTTCCACCTCCACAGGTATCACTCACTGGTGAAAGGAGACCAAAGTGCTTCCCCGTACTTACTGTTTGGCCTGTTGTGTGTGTGCATGATTGTGTGAGTGTGGACATATGTGTGACAAATTTGGTGTAATCCCAGCCACTCGGGTCACTCAGAGTATTACATGTGGCCTACAGGGGCAATGGGGAGTAGAAATGAAGGGCTATTAGAGGGAGAAGGGGGGAGACTAAAAGTACTATTGCAGCTGGAGGCAATGTGACAGTGAGACTGTCCAATAATGGTGATGTCTTCCTATCAATCTGAAAATGATGCAAGGGAATAGAAAAGCCTTTACCGATACTAAGCTGAATATCATACCAATATAGTGTTATATCTAAAACAAATAATAATAATTGTCACAGCTACAGTAAAGGGTACGTTTACAATCAGCGATTAAGAGTTGAATCACTTGGTGATCTTTCCTTAAAACACTGCTAAAAAAGTCCTCCCCAGAGATAAGATTTTTGTGTTACAGTCACATTTGCATGATGAGAAAGAGCTGCCCATATTCATCGTAGTAAATTTACAGTAAATAATTCCAACAGCATTATCATCATTTGTTTTGTTTTATGTAGGTATGAAGTCATGGAAATCACTCACTTCAATGAAAAAAAAGGAAAATATGCTGATGGTCGCTACATTAGGAGCCCAGTTTTTTTTTTTTTTAACATTGGAAGGATGTTAAGTTGGAGAGAGGATGACGCAGTTACTTTATTTTCCCTACAGTTCACTGAGGTGATTTTTAAATAATGCACAATGGGACATAAGTATATGGATCACAACTGTGATACTTTCAGACGTTTGACCTGAAATGGTACTGCCACAAGTGAAAGGAATTACAGTGTTCTTCCACTAACTTGCAGCAGTGGGTTTCATTGGGAGAATTATATAATTTTTTTTGTTCACATGTAGCATCAAAAACAAAGAAAAACAACAAAAAAGTTCCAGCAATGGTTGATAGCATTCTCATCATTGAAAAACCATGATAAAAAACAAAAAAAAAGAACTTTCTTATTTTCTTGTGACTGAAGTCTTTAACTGGAGCTAGGTACATATTTACAGGACTATGTGACAAAATACCAACACCAAATATTGGTATGAATACCAATAAAAACTCACAGGAAAGATAAACACATTCCCTGAACTTAATAAATAAAAGCATCTAGTGACAACACAGGATGTGAGACAGAAGAACGTTTAATTGAGAAATTCTACCACAGATTAAATCAACACCATTTCCGAGATTAACTAAATTATATTTTGTTTTGATATTATCTCTTAAGCTTCTTCTCAAGAATCAGGTTTTGTCAAGCTCCTGATGTCAGCTGCACAGACATGTTATGAAGCTTTTGTTTTTGATTTAATGATGATCATCTAAGTCTTTAACAAATCCAGTGATTGTCACAACGCATCAAATTCTTAGGCGTAACCGAATAGAGGGAATATCAAGAGTGAGTTACCCCTTCAATCTTGCTTTTCTTGACTAAACTTAGTTTGACATTTTCTCTTCTTGCTGGTTTATAATTTATTTTTTATTTTTCTATTTTTTTTTTTTTTGCTTTTTGAGACAAGGCAAATAGTCAGAAATAATGCACCAAAGTGAAGTTCAAGGAGAAATAACACTCCAATGAAGTGTAATAGGTTTTTAACCTAATTTAAGAATATCTAATGCCCTTTAACTGTTACTATTGATGTGCTGTTGAAAATATGTTTCAGCACGAGTTGCATGCTGGTATGAATTTTTTATCCTTTTTTACTCCTTTTTGCAATAAAACAGTTCAAGCTCTCCTACTTCGATCCTCATGATCTTATCCACCCACCCAATTTCTTAATCTTTTCATTGTACCTTCTCCTCCTCCTCCTTCTCAGCAGTGGAGGGCAAAGAAGTTGTAGCTCACACCATGTCTTCATTAAAGTGTCACTCCCCATTATTTTCATGCTATCTCAATTAGCAGCAGGTTTAATAAAGGGCTTCATCTCTGCTTCCCGCTCCCTCTCAGTAACTCTCTCCATCTCTAACTCTAACTCTGTAATCAGACTGAGTGATGGAATTGCTGTAGAGGAGGTGAAAGAAATAGGAGCTAAAGAAAGAGACACAGAAAAACAGACTGGCAAAGTAACTGAGGAAAAAAAGACAATAAGAAGAAGAGTGGATCTGAACCACTTTTCTTCTGAGAATTTCTTTTGTCCTCTGAGAGCAATTAGACATCGTGGGCAAAGGCAAGTCCCTCTGATGATCTGCAGATTCTGCTATCTTGGCATATGTGCCTGTGTGTGAGTGCCAACTTTTCCAGATTATCTGTGCAGCATGTCAGTAACATTCTTGAAATAAGTAAAGTGAAAGCAAAATGGCATGCATTCAGATCAAATACACACACATTAATCGATATGCAATCATTCATATTGGTTGAATTGAGTTTTTTTTAAATTCTAATTTGGCCACAGAGAAATAAAAAAAAATAAAAAAAATCGATCATAATAATACTGATAAGAAGATGAATGAAAATTATGTGATTGTTATTGCATTCAATTACTATTGTTTTGGGCACAAAAATCATTCAATTTTCGGGGTTGACTTTGACAGAAAAGAGGGTTTAATCTGATTCAGAAAACCAAAACCACTGTAATTATATATACTCAGAAGAAACAGAGGCTTCGAGGGTTTGTTTGCTGAGATGGTCAATTCAGCACAATTCAGTTGAATATGATATAATGCTGTTCAGCAAATTAAAGAGGGTTTTACTTTATCTATTCATCTACACAGCTTACAGTAGGGCAAAAAAGTATTCAGTCAGCCACCAATTGTGCAAGTTCTCCCACTTAAAAAATCTACAAAATGATATGGTTTGATTTTTACAGAATCTATTTACAAAATATGGTGGTAAATAAGTATTTGGTCAAGAACAAAAGAACATCTGTATACTCAGTTGTTCCCTTTGCTGGCAATGACAGAGGTCAAATGTTTTCTGTAAGATTTCACAAGGTTTTCACACACTGTTCCTGGTATTTTGGCCCGTTCCCCCATGCAAATCTCCTCTAGAGCAGTGGGTTTTTTGGGGCTGTTGCTTGGCAACACAGATTTTCAACTCCCACCAAAGATTTTCTGTGGGGATGAGATCTGGAGACAGACTAAATACTTTTTTGCCCTACTGTATAGAGTCGATATGTGTATGTGAAGGACATACTAATGTACCTAAGAAGGAATTATTAACTAACTGATGAAATATTCATGTGCTATTTCTTTACTTGTTTACTTTCTTTACTTAAAGATGAAGATTAAAGATGATCTTTAGTGAAGATTTTCTGTGGGGTTGAAATCTGGAGACTGGCAAGGCCACTCCAGGACCTTGAAATGCTTCTTCCGAAGCCACTACTTCGTTGCCTGGGCGGTGTGTTTGGGATTATTGTCATGCTGAAAGACCCAGCTATGATTCATTTTCAATGCCCTTTTTCACTCAAAATCTCATGATGCATGGCCCCTTTCATTCTTTGCTTTACATGGATCAGTCATCCTGGTCTCTTTGCAGAAAAAACAGCCCCAAAGCATGATATTTCCACCGCCATGTTTCACAGTAGGTATGGTGTAATTTGGTTGCAACTCAGCATTCCTTCTCCTCCAAACATGCATTCAAACATGACAAGTTGAGTTTTTGGCAAACTTTGTATTTTGGTTTCATTTGACCATAGGATACTCTCCCAATCCCCTTCTGGATCATCCAAATGCTCTCTAGCAAACTTCAGACGGGCCTTGACCTGTAACTGCTTTAGCAGGAGGACACGTCTGGCACTGCAGGCTTTAAGTCCCTGGTGGCGTGGTGTGTTATGGTTGGTAGCCTTTGTTACTTTGGTCCCAGGTCTCTGCAGGTCATTCACTAGGTCTCCTGCGTGGTTCAGGGATTTTTACTCACCGTTCTTGTGATCATTTTGACCTCACAGGGTGAGATCTTGCGTGGAGCGCCAGATCAAGGGACATTATCAGTAATCTGTTATGTCTTCCATTATCTAATAATTGCTCCTACAGTTGATTTCTTTACATCAAGTTGCTCACCTATTGCATATTCAGTATTCCCAGCCTGTTGCAGGTCTACATTTTGTTTCTGGTGTCCTTTGACAGTTCTTTGATCTTGACCATATTGGAGTTTAGAGTATGACTGTTTGAGGTTGTGGACAGGTGTCTTTTATTCTGATCTTCTTCTTCTTCTTCTTCTTCTTCTTCTTCTTTCGGCTTTTCCCATCAGGGGTCGCCACAGTGAGTCAACTTTCTCCATCTAACCCTATTCTCTGTATCCTCCTCTCTCACACCAACTACGATCATATCTTCTCTCACTACGTCTATAAATCTTCTTTTTGGTCTTCCTCGAGACCTCTTGCCTGGCAGCTCCAACTCCAGCATCCGTCTAACAATATATTCTCTATCCCTCCTCTGTACATGACCGAACCATCTCAGTCTGGCTTCTCTGACCTTCTCTCCAAAACATCGAACATGTGCCGTCCCTCTGATAGACTCATTCCTGATCCTATCCATCCTGGTCACTGCCAAAGAGAACCTCAACATCTTCATCTCTGCAACCTCAAGTTCTGCCTGCTGTCTTTTGGTCATTGCAACAGTTTCTAGTCCATACATCATCGCTGGTCTCACCACTGTCTTGTACACCTTTCCTTTTAGTCTGGCTGAAAGTCTTCTATCACATAGTACCCCTGACACTTTTCTCCACCCATTCCAACCTGCTTGGACCCGTCTCTTCACCTCTTTTCCACACTCTCCGTTGCTCTGGACTGTTGACCCTAAGTACCTGAAATCCTCCAGCTTCTTGATCTCCACTCCCTGTAGCCTCACCGTTCCACCTGAGTTCCTCTCATTCACACACATATATTCTGTTTTGCTGCGACTAACTTTCATTCCTCTCCTTTCCAGAGCATACCTCCACCTTTCTAGATTTTCCTCTACCTGTTGTCTGCTCTCACTACAGATCACAATGTCATCTGCAAACATCATGGTCCATGGGGATTCCTGTCTAACCTCATCTGTCAGCCTATCCATCACCATTGCGAACAAGAAGGGGCTCAGAGCTGATCCCTGATGGAGTCCCACCTCCACCTTGAACTTCTCCGTTACCCCTACAGCACACCAGTGTCTCACAGCTAGCATACATGTCCTGCACCAGTTTAACATACTTCTCTGCCACTCCAGACTTCCTCATGCAATACCAGAGCTCCTCTCTTGGCACCCTGTCATATGCCGTTTCTAGGTCTACAAAAACACAATGCAGCTCCCTCTGGCCATCTCTGTATTTTTCTATTAGCATTCTCAACGCAAATACTGCATCTGTAGTACTCTTCCTAGGCATGAAGCTATACTGCTGTTCACAAATGCTAACTTCTGCTCTCAGTCTAGTTTCCACTACTCTATCCCATAACTTCATTGTATGGCTCATCAACTTTATCCCTCTATAGTTGCCACAATTCTGCACATCCCCTTTATTCTTAAAAATAGGCACCATCACACTTTGTCTCCAATCTCCAGGTGTCTTTTATTCTGATAACCAGTTCAAACAGGTGCCATTAATACAGTTAACGTATGAAGGACTTAGGCGCCTCTTACAAAAGAAGTTATAGGTCTGTGAGAGCGAGAAATCGTGCTTGTTTGTAGGTGACCAAATATTTATTCTCCACCATAATTTGCAAATAAATTCTTTAAAAATCAGATACTGTTATTTTCTAGATTTTTTTTTTCCAATTCTGTCTCATTGTTGAAGTGTACCTATGATGAAAATTACAGGTTTCTCTCATGTTTTTAAATGGGAGAACTTGCACAATTGGTGGCTAACTAAATACTTTTTTGCCCCTCTGGTGCTTTGTCGCACCAGAGTATTTTGTCAAATTATCCTACTCAGAAAACTCCTGATGTTTTATTCTGATTACTCCATCTTCTTCCAACTTTTTGATGTGACCATTTGGGACTAGACACAAGCTTTTGCCTCCTTGAGTGGAATAAAAATGTATTAAGGATTCTCTATTTTATTACAATGCACATTCTTATGTGCATAACCTTAAAAATCTGCTGAATGATAAAATTCAACAAAATACAATTTTGGCTGGTGACTCCAGTCTACTTCATCAAGCACTTTTAAACCTTTACATACATCTATGTTTATTCTCAGAAAAACTCCCAGTGACATCTAAATGCACCTGCAGATATTGATAAATACAGTGCACCACACACACATATACATACAGAAACAACAACAAAAGAACGGTCACTTTAGCTTAGGTCTTCAAGTAAGCACACATTCACACTTTGCAACGGCCTGGTTACAGCAGAGTGCCATCAGTACTGCCATCTTACATATAGCTCAGGCTACATTGGAGTTGGCATGCTAAATAAGTGTGCATATATTTGCACCTTATATTCACAAACTCTCCTTCACTCTTTCTCTCTCTCTCTCTCTCTCTCTCTCTCGCTCTCTCTCACACACACACACACACACACACACACACACACACACACACACACACACACACACACACACACACACACACACACACACACACAACACACACACAGTATGCGATGTCCTGTGACAGGAGTGGGTGGTTGGTTGTTGTGTAATTGGGGGAATATTACAGAAGTCATCTCACTTGCCCCCTGGGAGGCTCATCTACATTCAGTGCAGCTCATATTGAACACTGAGGTCCCGGAATCATATTGCATGGCGATCCCACAGATCGGGTATCAAGTAGCATCCGGTGTTCGTCCTACTGTCACGACAGCAGGAGCAGAGCTTTTGGGAAGCCTTTTGCAGTAAATATGTGATAGGTTTTAGTTTGGGACAAAGGTGGTCAGTCCTTTCCTTGTACAAAAAAAAAAAAAATTAGGATTCGCAATGCCAGTGCATGTAATGTCTGCAAGACCATATGATTATGACAATTATGAAATTAATTATAAATGTATTCACTGCCAATTCAAGTTTATCAACATAATTCTCTGATATGCAACATTACCCCAGTGTAGTCTCTCAATGTAAATACTTGATATACATACATATATATACATATATATATATATATACATATATATATATAACACTGAAAAACATGGATAAGATTATAAAGTACTGTATAAAGTACTAATGACAAAGTAAACCAACACATACAGTAATTACATAAGGGCGGCATAGTGGCCATGTGATCGACTGGCTACTGGCACAGGATGTGCTCCAACCCCAAGGACAGCTGCAATAGGCTCCAGTGTTTCCATGTGACCATGGGACCAGGATAAGAATTGCTAATTGCTGATTTTAGTGATGAATAAATGAACAATATCATTTGTAAAAGTATAAAAAGATAAAAAAAATTCTAAAGAGTACCTAATTTTGAGGTGGACCAGTAATAATGCATCACATTTTTTGTGCTTTCCAAAAAACAGATGTATATTGCCTTTTGGCATTTTGTTAGTCCCTGCTGTGGTTTTGCAGCCACAGGTGTTGCAGCTGAAACACAAGTCTTTAATGAGAGTCAGCATGGCATGCAAGAAAGCAAGGTGATCCATCCATACCCTGGAGGGGCCCATGCTAATTTTTTCCGGGGCATGTGCCCATTAACATCGGGAAGCTGACAACATAGCTCTAGGCTACAGTTAATACCCTAATGACCACTCTACTGTTACTCAGAATCAAGGGCATGTTTTTTTTTTTTTTTTTGCCTGATAAAAGCTATGCCTGAACAGAGTTTGCTTTCATTCCATTGTTGGATTGAAGAAAGAAGGAAAGAAGGAAAGAAAGAAAGAAAGAAAGAAAGAAAGAAAGAAAGAAAGAAAGAAAGAAAAAAGAAAATGTTTGTGTTAAAAAAAAAATCCCGTCATTCAAAAGTTCAGCTATGACAAGAATACAATTACAATAAAGGGGAAAATGTAAAGATTCTCAGCTCAGCTGGAAGGTTGATCAACTTAAAATGAGAAAGTTGTTACACCATTGTTGTTAACGGAACACAAAATGCCTCTCACTGCCCAAGTTGAAATAAAGTCCCCCGGGTTATCCGTTAATAAAAAGAAATCAAGTTACCGTTTTGAACAAGTCTTAATTAATGCCTTTAAAACTGTGACTGGATTCTCATTCCCTTGGTCATGAGCCTTATTTTCCAGGGTAAGCCTAAATGCTAATTTTACAGAGTCAGACAGAAAATTTAACAAAACTGATACCCTCTTGTTTTCCTTTTTTATACTTGAGACCAAAAATAAACAAATAGAAAGTAAAAATAACTCTCAGACCAAGAAACATACCCTTCAATAAGCTGAATAGTGGCAGCAACCTAGGGCATTCCATAAACAAATGAGTCAATGTTCCAGGGTGTGAGCAGAGAAAACAGTCTCCTGTAAGCCCAGATTCAAAATGTGCTCTATAACGGTTTGTGGCTATGTCGCCAAGCACAATCCTCCACTGGTAGTCTCCTGCCTGGACCTCCGTGTCTGGTCTAAAGAAGCTAAGCAACTTTGATACCTTCATTTTTTAAAGCCGTTGATGATTAAGAAACTTAAAAAAAGTTACATAGATGTCTTTTTTATCTGTAGCTTGAAATTCCTTCAAGCTTGGGGTCTTGAAGGTCAATGGTAGGCCACCTTTGTCCTGCCACTCCCCGATCTGTGGCAGGATGTACAGCAAGGGGACCCTGTAGTTAATGTTCTTATTCCATGACTCGAGGTGAGAGTGATCCATCGACGGGCATCGCAGATATCCTTGGTGACTTTAGCTATCAGCCTAACAGAGGTGATACATTAAGATTCTCTTATTCCATTCAAGGAAGAAGGGGCTAGCTGCAAAATATGACCCAGTTTTGTGAGATCACCCCTGCTGAGGTTGAGATACAGGCCCATGGAACACAAAGAATCTTCCATCAGCCAGCAGCCCTTAAATTCTAGGGGCTGCCAAGCTTGGATGACTGAGCTATAGTCCATTCCAATTAAGAATCCATGGCTGCATCAAAAAAAGCTATCTGTTCAGCCCTAACCATTCAATCTCTTTCAAAAGTAACTTTGCAAGGATCAGCAAGCTCGGTCTGCACATGTAATGGATCCTCTTTGCTGCATGCAATCTGAGGCCTGATGCCTTACTGAAGATGTGAGTGAGGCCTTAGTCTTCCTCAGTAATTGGAAGAAAGAGCACTGGCGCTTGGTTCCAGTGTTTTCCAGACCAGAAGAATTCTAAGATAAGCCTCTGGATCTGGAAGATGATAGCCCTTTTTGTCATCATGGAATTGTGGCATACTGGAGAAGACTCCCCCCTCCGTCCGAGAATGAAATGGCGTGAAGGTTCCCTTGTGTTACATTGTCCCTCCATGCAATGTCGCAAGGATAATTGCACAGTGTACACCATTAAGGATGAAGGTAATGACCTTATGTTACTGAAGATCGAAGACGTTATGACAGACATAGCATGTGATAGACGAAGCAAAGGTGTCTGTCCTGTATGGTTGCATGACAGATTTGATATTTAGAGTACTCTTCCATTTTGGTAAATTACCACAATCATGTGAGGAATCACCAGCTCATGGGAATCACTGTAAATAGTATTAGCAATGTCTGTGCCATCCCCCTTAAGACCAGGTTCAATTACATTTAAGTCTCCTCCTCTTCTTCTTCTTCTTTCGGCTTTTCCCTTCAGGGGTTGCCACAATGAATCAACTTTCTCCATCTAACCCTTTTCTCTGTATCCTCCTCTCTCACACCAACTACCTTCATATCCTCTCTCACTACGTCCATAAATCTTCTCTTTGGTCTTCCTCGAGACCTCTTGCCTGGCAGCTCCAATTCAAGCATCTGTCTACCAATATATTCTCTAGTCCGCCTCTGTACATGACCGAACCATCTCAGTCTGGCTACTCTGACCTTCTCTCCAAAACATCTAACATGTGCTGTTCCTCTGATAGACTCATTCCTTATCCTATCCATGATAGACTCATTCCTGAGTCTCCGAAAGATGCATATGTTGGACACAAATGCAAGATATACACATTGGGACTTAGCAACCTAAGATATAGCCTTTGGTGGGTTGTCCCCATGGGGACATTTTGTCTCAATGTAACAGCCAAAGCATTTGTTTGGTTATTTTGAGTACAAGATACAGCTCAAGTTACAAATATCCATCTTGGTGCGGTAGACCTGGTGAGTGCGACACAGGACCAAACTACCCCATCGAGTTTGATTGGCGGCGTGCATGAAGGGGAAGTCTGATAATGAAAGACCTCCCAACTTGAGCACCACTCTTCAAAGCCCATAACGTAGCTAGTTTATTATGACAAAGTTTGATAGCAAAGGCAATCACTCAAATTGTTGGATATGCCAACTTTTGCCCAACTCAGCTAAATTTCCTATGTTAGTCCTGGTTCCATTCACTGGAGCAGATTGGAGTTTATCAGGTGTCCATCGTTGCCTCCAATTCAAAGCAAGTGATGGATACTTCCTAAGTGCCAGCAACTATTAAAGTATTAAGATTACTCTTCAGCATGTATCAAAAGATTTGCCACTCAAAGAGCAAATTTGTTTGGTTTGCAACAATGTGGCTTAGGGATGCGTTCCCAGAATAGACACAGTGGTTAGGAAACCAGTTGGTAGAAGTTGTTATTTAGCTTATCTTATACCTTTGATTAGGCGTGCGGATATGAAAGAAGTAGCTCTGTTTCATGCACGTCACCAGCGGGCCATATCTCTAGGCTCCAGCATCTTAAGCATCCCTATACCATTGCATGGTTTGGTACATATTGCGAAAGGAAATTGCTGTGTGCTCATTTGTGCTTGAGAGACATATTAAGAAAAAAAGACTGTGATCGCCCTTTCTGCAGTTCAGGGAGAATTGAATTACATTAGACACATGATGTTACAAAATAGAATGTCATCATACGTAATCCTGGCCTCACAAGGGGGTGTTTGCAAAATTATACCGTATTTTTTGGACTATACGTCGCTCCGGATTATAAATCGCACCAGCCAAAAATGCATAATAAAGAACGAAAAAAACATATATAAGTCGTACAAGAGCATAAGCCGCATTTTTTGGGGGAAATTAATTTGATAAAATCCAACACCAAGAATAGACATTTCATTTTGAAAGGCAATTTAAAATAAAAATAGAATAGGGAACAACAGGCTGAATAAGTATAGCCTGGTATGGCATATATGACGCATAAACAACGAACTGAGAACGTGCCTGGTAGACTATGTTAGAGAGTGATCCTAATTCATGCTGGTCTAAGTTGAAGCCTGTAAAGAGGAGACCGAGGTTATCACAAGAAATATCACAGACAAGTGACTATTCTTTTGAGCTCTGCAGAGGGGGAGACTCAGCGCGCTCTTTGGAGGCAAGATCCAGAGAATCCCCCCGAGTTCCTCCTTGCTCGGCCTTTTATTGTGTGAATGTGTATTGGTGTTGTTGACAAGCTCATATACAGGAAGAGGGGGTAATTCTCTACTGTTCTCTACTTCAACTGCCCGGACCTGCAGATTTGTGCTGTACAACATTCAGAAAATAGGACCCTACCTGACCCAACAGTCGGCACAGCTATTGGTTCAGGCCATGGCCATCTCCCGCCTGGACTACTGCAATTCCCTCCTAGCTGGACTACCTGCTTGTGCAATAAAACCACTGCAGGTGGTACAGAATGCTGCAGCACGGTTGGTATTCACTCAACCCAAAAGGGCTCATGTTACACCTCTGTTCATCCAGTTGCACTGGCTACCAGTAGCTGCCAGGATCAAGCACAAGGCCCTGACCCTGGCATTCAAAACCACCTCAGGAACAGGTCCAGCATATCTCACCGAAATGATAAGATCTTATGTTCCCGGCAGAGAGCTGCGTTCCTCTAATTCAAACCTATTACCAGTACCTTTTGCTCACTCTAAGCGATCTTAAGCAAAACTGTTCTCAGTTCTACTACCTCAGTGGTGGAACAAACTCCCAGAAGCAACAAGGCTAGCATCATCTCTCTCAATCTTCAAGAAACAGGTAAAAACGTTTCTCTTTCAGGACTTTTTACTGCGCTGATGCCCCAGATCAGCTTAGACAGCAAGTTAGGCTATGCAGTGTGTGTGTGTGTGTGTGTACGTTTGTGTGTCTCTGTCCATTAAAAAAAAAAAAAAAAAAAAAAAAAAAAAAAAACAAAACCCTCACTAACCCAAGCTTACTGTTCTGTATATTTCCTGTGCATCGTGTATTTGCAAGTGTATTGGCAGTCCCTATGTCCTCTATTGTAAGTCGCTTTGGATAAAAGCGTCTGCCAAATGCAATGTAATGTAATGCCATGTAATGTAATGTAATGTAATGTAATTCCTGTGTACATTCAGGGGGTAAGTTCCTTATCAGGGGGTAGGTTCCCATTTGCTTTGCAGTCATTTGGCAGACGCTTTCATCCGACGTGACATACAATGGAGGTGCCGGGGATTGAACCCAGGACCTCATGCATGTGCTCTACCACTGAGCTGCAACACCTTTATGCTTACTTGAATATAGTATCATGGGGGTAGGTTCCTGTTTGAGGATAAAGGCCATTTGTGCTCACACGTCTGGCTGTCTTCATATGAGTAGTCGAAATAACATAGCTATGAATATAGAGAGAAAACTCTAACAATTCCCTCCTGTTTATGAGACTACGAACAATGTTAAACACTTCAGCATCATCACATCATGTTAGTACAAAGTTTAGAGATATCACTTCATACAACATCATCGTCGTCTTCCACAGTCGAATTATTACAGTTATGTTTTTCTAAATAACTTATAGACAGTTGCTCATATTTTTGAACGAAATAACATAGCTATGAATATAGAGAGAAAACTCTAACAGGCTACGTTAGCGTAACATATTACGGTTAGAGTCATTCAAATAACTATAGCATATAGCACATGCTACAACCTAACAATCAGAGTCACTCTTAATCACTAAATCCAACAAAATCTTCTTCTTCGGTGTCACTTCTAAACAACTCCGCCAACTCCGAAGGTAGACAATGCGCCGATTCCTCTTCTACCGGTACGTCGCTTACGTCAGAGTCATCGTCACTTGCAGTTCTAATTATTCCAGCCTTTCTGAATCCCGACAGGACGGTGTCCTTGCCCTGATAGAGAGGCGATTGCGTTGCATGAAGCGGAAACACCAGGAAGGTCCTCCTGCAAAGTCATTTATATTCATCTCCTTGGCAACTACCTGGGTGTGAAGACGCAACTGTACTGTTGACAAGCCTCTCCCGGCAGCACGTTGTTCAAGCACCCATGTGTGAACTCGTCCCTCTAGCTGTGGCCAGCAAACTTTTAGCCCGCGATTAGCTTTTTTAGTTTTCTTCATTTCAGTAAGAGTAACCTCTGCTTTTCGCCAGTCCCTTACAAGTTTCTCACTAACTTCAAACTTTCTTTCTGCTGCTTGATTGCCGTTTTCGGCTGCATATTTCACTACTACCGACTTATTACCTGCAGAATATGATTTTCTTTTTGGAGAAAATCACATTCCCCCCTGCTAGTTTGGATAGCAGGGGGGAATTCTTTTCATTTTATTGCTGTTTGTTTTGATTCAAGCCATGATCAAATTATTTGTTAAAGGAACTGGAGTTACATTGCGATAATGGAATGGCAAGACAAATGTGACTCGTACCTCCTTCCGGGCTGAATTCCCCCATTTCATGGGAACTGTGACGGTGATGGTAACTCAAGGAGAAATGTTTAAAGGTTTCCATTTTCTTTCATGTAGAACTGATCTGGTGATGTATTGAACCTGCAAGAATTAACATTGTTTTTTCAATTAAGAAGAATAAATCAGTAGATTAGTTGTCAAAATGACAAAAGGGTGGATTGTGGAGAAAATTTACTTGCAGTAGTAACAGCTGTGCAACATGCAACATGCAACATGTTGCTGTGTCAGCAGTTGTGCTACATGTACTTTACCTGTCTTATCATCCAGACTGTTCTCATGTACAGTGGGGTAAAAAAAAGTATTTAGTCAGCCATCAATTATGCAAGTTCTTCTCCTTAAAAAGATGAGAGGGGCCTGTAATTTTCATCATAGGTACACCTCAACTATGAGACAGAATGCAAAAAAACCCCAAAAAAAACAGGAAATCACATTGTCTGATTTTTAAAGAATTTATTTGCAAATTATGGTGGAAAATAAGTATTTGGTCAAGATCAGAGTTTCACCTCAATACTTTGTTATGTACCCTTTGTTGGCAATGACAAGGGTCAAAGGTTTTCTGTAAGTCTTAACAAAGTTTTCTCAGACTGTTGCTGGTATTTTGGCCCATTCCTCCATGCAGATCTCTGGAGCAGTGATTTTTTGGGGCTGTTGCTGGGCAACACATATTTTCAACTCCCTCCATTGATTTTCTGTGGGGATGAGATCTGGAGACAGACTAGATACTTTTTTGTCCAACTGAGTTGATATGTGTACGTGAAGGACATACTAATGTGCCTAAGAAGGAATTATTAACAAACTGATGAAATGTGCCTGTGCTATTTCTTTACTTGTTTACTTTCTTCACTTATATAAACCTGCCTATAACATTGTTTGGTGTCCAGACTGTAAGGAGAGTGTGCCCTGTTCGGCCAAATAAAAAGACTTGAGCTCTGTTTCTAATTGACTGTTGTTAGCTGTTGCTGGTTTTTCATGTTTATTCGATGCATTGTTTCTGTAATAAGTTCTTGTGATCTCACAAGACTTATTGTAGACTGTCTACACAGCCACAGGTGAGAAGAGAGTTCGTCGCCTTCGTTCCAGGAAAGCTGCTGGCCCTGACGGCCTTAATCCCAGAGTGCTGATATTCACACATCTCTTCAACCTGAGCCTGAATCAGATGGTTGTCCCTGACTGTCGGAAAACCTCATGCCTAGTTCCAGTGCCCAAGAAGAAGCATCCCAGCACACACATCGACTACAGACCAGTGGCCCTGACATCACACGTCATGAAGTCGCTGGAGAGGCTCATCCTGAGGCACCTTTGCACAGTCATCGGACCTTCGCTGGACCCTCCGCAGTTCAGATACCAGCCCCGGATAGGAGTGGAAGACGCCATCATCTTCCTGCTGCACAGAGTGTACACCCCCCTGGAGGAGGCAGGAGGCACTGTGAGAGTTATGTTCTTTGACTTCTCCAGTGCTTTTAATACCGTTCCACGTGCCCTGCTGAACAGGACATGCAGGTGGTTGCCCCGCTCGTGGCCTGGATCAACAACTACCTCACAGGCCGGCCGCAGTACGTGAGGCTGGGAAACATCACATCGGACACCACTGTGAGCGACATGGGAGCGCCGCAGGGGACGGTCCTGTCTCCCTTCCTGTTTACGGTCTACACCTCGGACTTCAGGTTCTCCTAGTCCTGCCAATTCTCAGATGACTCTGCCATCGTGGGCTGCATCGACAGAGGCCAGGAGGAGGAGTACAGGAGCGTGGTGGACAGGTTTGTGGAGTGGTGTGGACTGAACCACCTGCAGCTCAATGTAACAAAGACACAGGAGCTAGTGGTGGATTTCAGGAAACAAATGACCCATCTGAACCCTGTCACCATCAGGGTTACAGAAGTGGACATTGTGGACAACTACAAGTACCTGGGTGTCCACTTGGACAATAAACTGGGCTGGACTGTAAACATCAATGCCATTGTCAAGTAGGGTCAGAGCTGCCTGTTCTTCCTCAGAAGGCTCAGATCTTTCAGCGTCTGCAGGACCATGCTGCAGTTGTTTTACCACCCGGTGGTGTCGAGCGTCATCTTCTACGCTGTTGTGTGCTGGGGCAGCAGGCTCAAGACTGTTGACGCTAAAAGACTTAGCAAGCTCATCAGGAGAGCTGGATCTATACTGGGAGTGGAGCTGGAATCTGTAGGTGTCAGAGAGGAGGATGCTGAGGAAGCTCCTCAGCATCATGGGAAATGTTCATCACCCCCTGCATGCCACACAGACGTCCTGTCAGAGCTCTTTCAGCCATAGACTGATACCATTGGGGAGCTCCACTGAACGCGACAGGAGGTCTTTCCTACCTGAGGCTATCAGACTTTTTAATTCTTTTCCCCTCAGCCGCAGGGAATCTTAAAATCGTAAAACCTTAAAAAAAAAAAAAAAAAAAAAAAAAAAAACAAACCTCACCCACTTACTGTAATAATTTAAACTGTAATAATTTATCTATATTGTATATTATTGTAATTTCTATATAATTTCATATTTGTGCAATATTTCATAACAGCTACATATATAATATTTTTTCATACTCTTGTGGACTCCTTATCTTTCCCTTGTGACTAAGACACTTTGTAGTTTTCACTTGTTACTTAAGACACTTTATTGTTTATTTGTATTTCTTCTTATCGCCTTTTCCCCTTTGCGTTGAGAATGCTAATAGAAAAGTACAGAGAAGGCCAGAGGGAGCTGCATTGTGTTTTTGTAGACCTAGAAAAGACATATGACATGGTGCCAAGAGAGGAGCTCTGGTATTGTATGAGGAAGTCTGAAGTGGCAGAGAAGTATGTTAGACTGGTGCAGGACATGTATGCTAGCTGTGAGACACTGGTACGGTGTGCTGTAGGGGTAACGGAGAAGTTCAAGGCGAAGGTGGGACTCCATCAGGGATCAGCTCTGAGCCCCTTCTTGTTCGCAATGGGGATGTATAGGCTGACAGATGAGGTTAGACAGGAATCCCCATGGACCATGATGTTTGCAGATGACATTGTGATCTGTAGTGAGAGCAGACAACAGGTAAAGGAAAATCTAGAGAGGTGGGGTATACTCTGGAAAGGAGAGGAATGAAAGTTAGTCGCAGCAAAACAGAATATATGTGTGTGAATGAGAGGAACTCGGGTGGAACGGTGAGGCTACAGGGAGTGGAGATCAAGAAGCTGGAGGATTTCAGGTACTTGGGGTCAACAGTCCAGAGCAACGGAGAGTGTGGAAAAGAGGTGAAGAGACGGGTCCAAACAGGTTGGAATGGGTGGAGAAAAGTGTCAGAGGTACTATGTGATAGAAGACTTTCAGCCTGAATAAAAGGAAAGGTGTACAAGACGGTGGTGAGACCAGCGATGATGTATGGACTAGAGACTGTTACAATGACCAAAAGACAGCAGGCAGAACTAGAGGTTGCAGAGATGAAGATGTTGAGGTTCTCTTTGGGAGTGACCAGGATGGATAGGATCAGGAATGAGTCTATCAGAGGGATGGCACATGTTCGATGTTTTGGAGAGAAGGTCAGAGAAGCCAGACTGAGATGGTTCGGTCATGTACAGAGGAGGGATAGTGAATATATTGGTAGACGGATGCTGGAATTGGAGCTGCCAGGAGAGAGGTCTCGAGGAAGACCAAAGAGAAGATTTATGGACGTAGTGAGAGAGGATATGAAGGTAGTTGATGTGAGAGAGGAGGATACAGAGAATAGGGTTAGATGGAGAAAGTTGACTCGCTGTGGCGACCCCTGACAGGAAAAGCCAAAAGAAGAAGATTATCCCCTTTTCTCTTATTTTTACTGTTTATACAATGTTTCTACTATTATTCATTATTATTATTATTATAATTATAATATTTTGTTATATATATTATCATTATTATTATTATATATTCTTATTCTTATTCTTATTCCACTTTGACAGCTGTGCATTTTTTGTCTTTTTTTCCTAACCATTCTCTTCCCCTCATGGTCCCAGTCGTTAAGCACACCCCTAGCACCATCAGTGTTCCCACCTGAGCAGGCAGGGTGAGCAATGTCTGGCCATTCCTTTAGCCCAGTAGCAGGGCTTTACTCTTTTCCCAGTTCCCCTTTGCTGAGCTTGCCATCTCGTATAGAGAGCGAGTGCTGCTGACTGTTGCTGGACATCATCCTCGTTGGATACGAATATATTTATGTCGTCAGCATAAGTATACAAACTAAAGAAGTGCTTATGTCCTCTTGGCCCCAACAAAGGAAAGCAGTTGAGCTGGTTTCTAAGCCAAGAGAGCAAAGGCTCGATGGCAAGGGCATAGAGCTGACAAGAGAAGGGAAAACCTTGCCTTATTCCCTGCTGAAAAGCAATTGGCCAACTCAGCCATGCACCCATTTTGATCAAGCATTGCGCATTATAAGAGTAAACACAACCAGGATATGAAATTGTCTCTAAACCCAAAGGCTGAGAGTGAGAAAAACACGTATGATTGGTCCATCCTACTGAAGGCTTTGTCTTGGTCTCAGGTGATTGTGCATGTTTTCACACTGCAACTATTGCATAAATCAAAAACGTACTTTATTAGAAATGTTATCCCTTTTATTACTGTCATGACACAACAGGATTGCTCTGCCTGTATGAGGTTACCAAGAAAACCCTTCGGTCAGTTGGAAAGTGGTCTACCTGGACAGGATTTTGTGGTCCATACAGGCTACATGCCACCAGTTTGTCAGCATAGCCAAGTGTCTTGAAGCAGTGGAAAAACTATTGTTTGGCAGGAGCCAATCTGGTGGCTAGTTTTTCCAATGGTAAGTTCCTTGTCCAGAGTAGATCTTTCCTCCTGGCTGAGTTGAGTGAGGTCCTTTAGGACAGTGGTCCACAACCACTGGGCCCTGGACTGGTACCAGGCCCCACAAGAAATGATCAATTATTTCCGTTGGATTTATTATTTAAATCTGAACCATCTTTATTTTGAAAAATCCTTTGTCACGGGTCGGGAGGCGGACTCGAGCAGGGAACCACACCAAGGCCAGAGTAGGTTCAGATGTTTTATTTTTAATCAGGGGATGCGGGGTCGGGGTCCAATGTCACCCCGGCCAGCTGGGTCTGGTCGTGACGGGGTTCTCGCAGGGTCGTGGTCCACCAGGGGGTCTCACAAGGTCAGGGTCCAAAGGTCCAGGGGGGGGCCTGGTCCACAAGGGGGTCTTGCAGGGTCAGGATCCGATGTTACACCGGCCGGCTGGGTCCAGTCGTAACAGGGTCGGGGTCCACCAGGGGGTCCCAGTCTACACTCAGGGTCCACCAGGGGGTCTCACAGAGTCAGGTTCCGATGTTACACCAGCCAGCTGGGTCCGGTCATAACGGGATTCTCGCAAAGTCAGGGTTGTTGGACAAAGGGAAGTCCAGGCACCACAGCTAGGGCCAGACATGACAGGTTTCATGGGGCTAAACAGGGTCAGGGTGGTTGGGCAACCACAGTCCCTCAGCCCCAGGCAGCGCATGCTGCTGCCCTTTATAGGGATCTTGATTAGCGGCAGCTGGTCGCAGCTGCAGTTGGCACCGATTCTTAATTTGACCCAGCCGTGTCTCCACTCGGCAACCGAGAGGAGATCGTGACATTTATTTTGTGAAAAAGGACAAAAATCTCTCAGTGATATCTTGGTCACTTGAGCACCAAAAATGTACCCACAAGCTAGCAATATGAGTAAAAAACAGACATCAGATGTAAAGTTTCTTTTTGATTGGGAAAAGATGAATTTATTATTGTAATCACAATATAACAATATATGTGTGCTGCCCCAACTCAGCCCGCGGTAAAATAGTCAAACGCTGACTGGTCCGTGGCGATAAAAAGGTTGGGGACCACTGCTCTAGTAGATCCTCAGCTCCCACAGTCACAATCCACTACAGTAAACCCTTGTTTATTGCGGAGGTTACGTTCTAAATATAACCCCCAATAGGCAAAATCCGCAAAGTTGTCAGCTTGTCATGAATGTCATAGCTGTCAGCAAGGGTTTCATAAAGTTTTTTAGATTTTGTTTGGGTAACGCTGCTGTCGTCCTTATGTTATTTTCCTCCTTCTTTATGTAACAAACCGAAGATTAATTTATTCCGTGATGGCACCCTACAGCTGCATAGCTTCTACCTTCAATCAGCATGTCCAGAAGTTTAACTTTTTCTGCGATAGTTAACATCTTCCTCTCCCTTTTGGGCGTGTCGTCAGGTGCCTTTACCGGTGCAGAACGTTTCATCGACATTGTGGGTTTTGTCATGGAGATGATTTGCAAGCTGTACAGAGACAAAGCACGGACATTGTTGACACTGGTCTATCGTCCTTTAGCCAATTAGGATGCAGAACAAAATATACCATACTGTAAAAACAAGCATTAAAAAAACTGCAATCATCTGCGAAACAGTGAAGTTGCAAAAGGTGAACCGCGTTATAGCGAGGGTTTACTGTATCCCAAATAGGTCTGTATAGAAACTTTAGTTCCACCGGGTCGATGGTGCCTCTGAATGCCGACAGCTTCAAACAAAGCATTTGCTTTCACTGAGTGGCGGATCTTTCTATGTTGAAAAAGAGAAGCTTCAGGCATCCATATACTTAAGTTGGAGTAAGTGGGACTTGACCAGGGCTTCCTTTACCGTGTGACAAGTTTGAGTCAAAGTTAAAGTCAAAGTCAGCTTTATTTTAATTTTTTCTTCATGTACTAGATGTGGTATGTCCAGGGTATCAATGGAACCTTTTTTTTAAAATACTGAAAACGCCACCCAAGGGAGATATACGCCTCAGGAAAGGAGATCAACCCATTAATGCAAAGCACTCAGGCTCTATCAAGGATGGACAGAGATAGTGTTTAAGGGAACAAATTAACAACCTCTTTGATTTATCCTGTAAATAGTACAGAATGGCAATCGCTCAAAGCACTGGCTGGGGGGGACATATAGATGCACAGACTACCACATAGATTAACAGGAGAGGGCCTCGCCACAGGAAGGCGGCCAGGAGGAGGGCTAGGAGAGAGAGTCACACGTAAAGCACATATGCACAAACAAATGTGATGGACAACTACCATTGATGTGAGTCCGGCATGCAGATACCCCGCCACCAGGTGATGGGCCTCCCTGCTAGCGTCCCCAGCTCCTGGGGAGGTAAAAAGTCTAGTGGTGAAAAAAAACACCCGCTTGCCAGTTGCAGCCCCATTTAAGGGAAGTCAGCTGACTACCACAAACTGCAAAGCGCATAATCTCCAACAGCAGTAAACTGCTTTTCCATGAAACGCAGATCCCTATGGCCTTAGAATCCCAAGAGACAAACGAGCAGACTGCCGGAGATTGTAACAAACAAGCAGATCTGCCATGCACCTTTGAGTCGTCGGTGTCGTGCTTTTTAAAGAAACTAAGATACGGGCGATTGGCACCGATCAGTCGCATGTGATGATGACAAAAGACACAGGCCCTCAATATCCTCTACATAGACATACAGAGGAATTGAGAAGACGTTTCTCACTTTCCCACAGTGACATGAAATGAACAAAATAATAATAAGAAACTGCACAATACAGATTAAACAATAAAAATTAAAATATAAATCATATACCGGGGAGCATGGTAGCGCAGCGTTTAGTGCTCGTGCTTCACAGTTAGAAGGTCCCGGGTTCGATTCTTGGGCCTGACGGGGCCTTTCTGTGTGGAGTTTGCATGTTCTCGTCGTGTCTGTGTAGGGTACTCCGGGTACCCCGGTTTTCCTTACCACTAAAAACATGTACAATAGGTCAGGAGCGCAACTGTGGGACAACGGATGCAAATTGGCCCATGACTACAATCCGGAGTGGTGTGCTTACAGGCATGTCTCTGTGCTAACCAAATAAATAAAATATAAAGTGCATGCAGATACAAACCACTGGTACTGAGGTGAAAGGATGACAGAGATTTAACAGCATAAAACCTGAAATGTGTAAATATATTTAATTTGAGCGTGGAGAGTAGCAGCAGAGTTTTCTGTACAGTTTAGTGCAAAAATGTCCATAATTCCACAGTCTCCTCTGTTTCAGCAAGTACTCAGCTGTGGCCCAAGTGTTCCCAATATTGGTAATTTCATCTTAAAGTTTTTCAAATACCTTGTTTGTTTTGGCTGAGGAATTGGATACATAATACTGACAGAAAACTTGGATCTGCATCTTGCTGACTTCCCATCATAAACTCAAAGAGAGGTTTTGTTTCTTTTTCCATTCCTGACAGGAAACAATGACCTTTTGACAGAAACCTCTGTCTTGTAGTAGTTCATTGTTGAAGTGCTAAAACCATTTGACATGTGGCCAGAAGTTGTGACTAGCTTAAATGTAACTAAATGATGATCTGAAAAGCAATTGGGGTTATGTTACCTTTAAGTAATTGGCTTATGAGGATCTTTGTTTATAGAACCTGTCGAGTCTGGCTGCTGACATCCAGCAGGTCATCAGAGGATATGGCAGTTTGCAGGGTCTGAGAGGACACGGGATTGGGCTCCAGACCCATTCTGTCAATAGTGTCAGCAGGGGTGAAATTTATTTCTCCACCCACAATGACAATTTCATGCTGATATGTTGAAAGTCCATTCTTTAATGTGTGGAAAATGTTCTCTCGCTCTCTGCTGCTGGTCAGCGCATATACATTGTCTTGGCAAAAGACAGATTCTGCTATCATTACTCTTACAATTAGTAGATGGCCTTTCATGTGATGTGTTTCTTGATTATGGTTCGCTGGCACTCCCAGTCAGGTACCTGGGCACACCTCCCAGCTCAAACAATCAAATAAACCATTTAATTGGTCAGTAATTCAGACAAAAAGAAAAAAAAAAACAGACAGAAAAACAAGTAAAAATTACACATATGGGAAAAATGTGAGTAAAAAAGTGGCCCAAATGGCCCAAAAAAGCACTTTCAAGCACTTTCTCCTCATCCCTCTCGCACACCTGCACTGGAAGAAAGAAAGAAAGAGTGAAAGAAAGAAAGAAAGAAAAATGCATTTTGGCCCAGAAACTGAGCAAATCAACATTTCTGCTCCCATCTTTTCTGCATGTTCATCCAATCTTTGCCTCTTATATCTTTTTGTTGCTCTCCTTTCCCCCCTTACATTTTCATGAAAAACACATTTGCATCAAAGAAATTTATTGGTGGATCTATTGTCATATGTTTACAGACATGAAATGACAATTTCCAGCTTTGCAGCTAATTAAAGAGGCAAGTTGAGATTCTACATTTCCTTCTAAATATAATGTTTCAAGTCTTAGTTTGGAAGACCTTGATTTGATGGCCAGGCTCAAAGACTGCATGTTTGGATGTGTCACAATCTGCTCTCCCTCTCCCCTGCTCTGTCGCTCAGCCACACCCCTCATCAGCTTAACTGCTTTCACCTGCTGTTGTCACCTGCTCACCATCTCCAATCAAGCCAGCTCATATGCAACCTCACTCCACTCACTCTTTACCAGATTGTCTTCGCTCTGATGCCTGACTCTCCAGCGTTTATTTCCGGATTGCCTCCCTGGCCTCTGCTTCTCGTCTCATCTCCGACCTACTGCATCAGCTTCACCCCGTCAGCCCTCACCGCTGGTACCGTCGGCCAACCCGATCCAACCACAGTCTTGTGGTACCGTTCCTGCCTGCCACATGGGAGACCTGGTTTCAAATCCAGCCATACCCACTGACGCATCTGTGTGCCCGCTGAAATAAAACTGCTTCACTGCAGAGCTGATTTGTTTGTGCTGCAATTAGGTCAATCCTACACCCGTTACAGTACGATCTGGCCAGCTATGGACCCAGCACACAATCCCACACCACTTAGTCACCTTGAGACTATCGAGGGCGTCCTGTAGCAACATGAAGCCATGATGACTGCATCTGCTGCTGAGGCCAGGCAGGTTGCTGAGGCACAGGGACAGGCGCTATCAGCTTTAGCTGGACAGATGCAACAGCTAGCAGCTCAATGTTCCCAGCTCTCCTTTTCCACTGGATCTGCCTCCTCCTCTGAAGCATCAGCTCCTGTACCAGCCTCTTCTCCGCCCAGAGATGCTCCTGAGCCCCGGGTGGGTTCCCCGGAGCGTTACAACGGTGATCGAGAGACTTGTGGGCCCTTCATCCCCAACTGTTCTCTTCTGTTTGCCCTGCAACCCGGCACCTTCGCCACTGAGCAAGCGAAGGTTGCTTTTGTCATCAACCACCTGACGGGCAGAGCTCGGCTATGGGGAACAGCTGAGTGGGAGAGGCAGTCTCCAGCCTGTGCTTCCTTCCACCTGTTTGCTGCTGAGCTTCGCAAGGTTTTCGGCTTTGAGAAGTGTGGTTCTGAGTCTGCAAGGGGAGAGCACAGTAGCAGATTACTCCATCGAGTTCCGCACGAGGGCCAGCCATAGCAGTTGGAACAGCTCAGCCCTCTGTGATGCCTTCCTGCATGGCTTGGCTGATTACATTAAAGATGAGCTGGTTTCGCATGATACCCCCATCACCTTGGACGGGGTGATTGATTTAGCCATCCGAATCGATCTTCGAATCCAGGCTCGTCGACGAGAGAAGCGTCAAGGGGGAACCCAACGTTCTCTTCCATCCCGCTCCCATGGGGGTGCTTCTGCAAGCAACTCCACCTCAGTGGGTCAGCAGCCTGGGGATCCCGAACCCATGCAGCTGGGTCGCACCTCCCTCTCACTGGAAGAGAAGGAGCGCCGCCGTAAGTCCAACCTCTGCCTCTACTGTGGGGTAGCTGGACACTATATCTCCAGCTGTCCAGCAAAAAGCCAGAACTCACCAGTTGCCGGGTGACCCTGGGGAGCTCAACTGCCCTGCCACCTCCCCAAAGCTTGAGACCTTTGTTCCAAGGCCGCCTCCACCTTCCAGATGGGCCCCACACCTTGGCCATCTTCATTGACTCTGGGGCTGATGCCTGTATCATTGATGGGGAGGTGGTCCTGCAGCTGGGGCTCGAGCAGGTTCCTTTGCCTCACCCGGTTCCTGCTAGAGCCTTAGATGGACACATCTTGGGCAACGTCACACATCAGACCTCTCCTGTTCACCTGCTGCTCTCTGGTAATCATCAAGAAACAGTCCAGTTTCACATTCTGAGCTCCTCCTGTCAGCGTCTCATCCTGGGATATCCATGGGTCCGTCTTCACAACCCTCACATTGACTGGGCCACTGGGGCCACTCTGGAATGGAGCTCCTCCTGTCATCAGAGGTGCCTGCAGCAAGCCTCAGCTCCGCTCCAGCTCCAGCCTTTCCCCTGACCTCATTGGGGTGCCACCAGTGTACCATGATTTCCACCAGGTCTTCAGCAAGGCCAGAGCTACGTCTCTTCCCCCACACCGCCCCTATGACTGCGCCAAAGATCTCCTGCCTGGTACGTCAACTCCCAAGGGGCGCCTGTACTCGATGTCAGAACCCGAGAGAAGAGCCATGGAGACGTACATCAATGACTCTCTGGCCGCATGGATCATTCGTCCGTCTACATTGAGGCCCTGCATAGACTACTGAGGACTGAATGAGATCACAATAAAGAACCGTTACCCACTGCCTTCGAACTGGGGGCCACAGTGACTTTGTCACTGGTCTTCCCGCCTCTGACGGCCACTCAGTCATCCTGACCATCGTGGACCGCTTTAGTAAGGTGGCCCACTTTGTGCCTCTGCCCAAGCTCCCCACCGCAAAAGAGACTGCTCAATTGGTCCTGCTCCATGTTTTCCGCCTGCACGGCCTCCCTGTTGATGTCATATCGGACCGTGGGCCCCAGTTTTCTTCTGTGTTCTGGAGGGAGTTCTGCAGTCTGCTGGGTGCCACTGCCAGTCTGTCCTCTGGATTCCACCCCCAGACCAATGGACAAACTGAGCGCATGACTCAAGAACTGGAAACAGCCCTGCGATGCATGGCCTCCCAAAACCCCTCCTCCTGGTCGTCACAACTAGTGTGGGTTGAGTATGCTCATAACTCCCTTGTCTGCTCTGCCACTGGCCTCTCTCCCTTCCAGTGCGCATACGGCTATCAACCCCCACTGTTCCCTGCCAAAGAGAAGGAGATTTCCTGCCCATCTGTCCAAACCTTCATCCATCGCTGCCGCAGAACATGGCTCCAAGCTCGCTCCACCCTCCTTTGTTCTGTGGGTCGCTATGCCGCCACTGCCAACCGCCGCCGTACTGCTGCACCTACCTACCGAGCTGGTCAGCAAGTGTGGCTCTCCACCCGAGACTTACCTCTCCGAGTGGACCGTACCCCTCTCTTCAGGGGTACGGTCTTGAAGAGAGGTCCTGGGTTCCTACTCGCCATATTTTGGACCCCAGTCTCGTGGCCGAATTTCATCGGCAACACCCCAACCAGCCAGCCAATGGGTCTGCTCGTCGGGGACCCTGCATCTTGCCCCCGCCTGTCCAGAATGATGAGGCCCATTCCGTGGGGGAGATGTCGGATGTCCGGGAAGCCCTCCTCCGGACCCCCTCCGCCCACCCAGCGGAGGGGATGGAATGGTCTTCCTCCCACCCGGCTTGATGGTTTTGGGGATGACGGGAGCCATCCCTTGAGGGGGGGTTCTGTCACAGTCTGCTCTTCCTCTCCCCTGCTCTGTTGCTCAGCCACACCCCTCATCAGCTTAACTGCTTTCACCTGCTCACCGTCTCCAATCAAGCCAGCTTATATGCAACCTCACTCCACTCACTCTTTACCAGATTATCTTTGCTCACATGCCTGACTCTCCAGCGTTTATTTCCGGATTGCTTGCCTGGCCTCTGCTTCTTGTCTCATCTCGGACCTACTGCGTCAGCTTCACCCCGTCAGCTCCTCACCGCTGGTACCGTCGGCCGACCCCATCCAACTGCAGTCTTGTGGTGCCGTTCCTGCCTGCCACACGGGAGACCTGGTTTCAAATCCAGCCATACCCACTGTAGCATCTGTGTGCCCGCTGAAATAAAACTGCTTCACTGCAGAGCTGATTTGTTTGTACTGCAATTGGGTCCATTCTACACCCGTTACAGTGTGGCAAAAAAGAAAATGTTTTTTTGAGAATAGATAATTTTTCAAAACAACAAACTCATATTTTCATCTTTACATATATCAAAAATAATAAAACTTCTCCCTTATATGCAGATGTCATGTGGAGCATCCCCATCATTTTGACCGCACGTGGCCAAACAGGAATTGTTCCAAATTTGTACACCTCAAGTAGTTGACTTACTTTTATACTAGTTTTCTGGCAGTGCTCCTGTTGTACCCAATGTCAATCCTGTTTAGATTTTCAATTTTATAAATGGAGAATTTTCCTCATATTTTGCTTATTTGAATTTAACTGTAAACATTCCATTATTGAGTAAATATCTGGACTGTTAAAGTTGTTGAAACAGTGATCAAACCAGTGGTCAAAGATGCTTTTCAATATTTCAGCATACAATACTGTGTGTCCTACTCCTTACCACTTTTCAATCCAGGTATTTGTACATGCCTTGTGGATGATAAGGACTATGATGTGACCATTATTTCAAAATTTCATTTGATTTCATGCGTTCAATGGACGTTCAATGGACATATATGGAGCAGATCAAAAAATAATGGGGGACTTTGTGAAAAATTATGAATTATTGAGCACTGATGTGATTAATTCTATATAGTCATTGTCAAAAATCGATGTCTTCGAGTGCTGTAAAATTTCAGGAAACCTACTTCAGCAGAGTGTTTCTCTTCTCTGCTGTCTCATGCAGGAATGCTGCACATTCTCACTCCCCCCTCTTCAATTGCAGCTGCTGCAACTCGTTTATATCTGTCTACATTGACCAACAATTGAGTCAGAGGATTTATTTTGTAAATCTTTTCATTTTATTTCAAAATGATATCATAAAATTACAATAAAATCATGATTGTGTTTGATACTTCTGCTGGCTTAAGTGTCTTTCGAATTTATTCTGCTGCAACAGCTTTGGTAACATATTTCTTTGGTAACATATCTTCGACTTCACCTTTCTTTTCTTATATTTGTCTTCAGACAAAATAATCATCAACATTTTTTTTTTATTTTTTGTGTAATTGTTTTCAGCATGTACTTAATGTATTTAAAGACACAACAAGATCATGCAAGAAAAGAGTAGTCAAGACAAGACCAGATCATTAAGAATAAAGTAAGGTAAAATAAGATTTCTTAAACTAAGATAAGATAAGATAAGATAAGATAAATAAGGATAAATGACAATAAGGTGAGAGAGGAAAGGCCAGATCGGCTCGACATGAAAAAAAAAAACAACTTTTGAGCCATCTACCTACTGAATCTAAACAAGCGTTCCCTAATGGCCTGAAGTATTTGGAAAAAAACAAAAAAAAAAACAAAATAACACAAAACATAGAAAATCGGAGGAAAATGAATGACAGTGTGATCTTTTAAAAAGCTGAAAGATATTTGTTAACCTGTTAGATAACAGATGATGGGTAAATTATGGATAACTAAGCTAATTTCTGCCAATTTTAATAATCACTTGAAAAATACTATTCTTGGTTTTGAATCCCTTAAATTGATTCATGATTAAATTACTCGTCTTACAAAAAATGTGGAAAAAATAAACAGAGCTGCCCTCCAAAAGATGAATACATCACCCCACTGAAAAATATGAGAAAGTATATTTTTTTTATTTCATGTTTTTAGAATGGTCTCATATCCATCCATCATTTATCATTTTCCTGCACTCGTGGGTAACGGGAAAGCTGGAGTCTATGCCAGCTGTAATTGACCAAGAGAGGCGGGGCACACCCCGGGTCAGTTGTCAGTTGATTGCAAGACCATGTATAGAGTAATAACCATTCACTCTCATTCACAAATCTGTGTATTTTTTCCAATTTATTTCAAATAACCTCTGGTATGTTTTTGGACAATAGGAGGAAGACAGAAGACAGACAGATTATTACTTTCAGTTGTACATGAAGCTAAATGTGACCATTGCATTTAAACCATCATGGGTGAACTGTGAGCAGAGGGAAGCTACTGAGCATGGCAGGGGGAACAGGTAGTTCCTCAAAAACCCTTTGACAGGCTAAGATAACCCAGGAATGAAACCAGGAATGTTCAGTTCTAAGGACTACGACCCTAACCCGTGCCCCCCCTAATTTCTTAAGCTTACAGCACCTGCTATTCTCAAGTGGTCTCCTGTCTAAGTATTATAAGCCACGATTTAGCTTTCAAGGTTAAATGAAATTGAGCAATGGCTCGTCGGGATGGAGGTAGGCAATGAAATTTGCACAGACATGGGGAGAACAGGTCCTCAATGCTATTCGGTGGAAGTGCTAAACTAGGGGTGTCAAACATATGTCCCGCAGGCTGGAACCATCCAGCAAGGAGGTTTGATCAGGCCCACAGGGTAATTTGAATGTGAAAAAATGCATAAAAGATAAGGATTTAATTTTTTTAATTAAATGCAATTCAAGAATTTTCCACCAGGGGGCGCATTGCAATTCAGAACAGAGAGGTGTCTAGGACACTAGCATTCGGGATTCCAGTAAGTAACTCCCCTAACTAAATAACTATTGAGAAACTTGTTGTAGCATACCTTGTCTAGAAGTTAATTATTGTGAGTAGAAGTTCATTTACTTTAGTATACAGTAAACTAGCTTGTTGCTGTTGTTGCTGCTGTTGCTGTTGTTGTTGTGGTTCTAGTCCTTGTTGTGATTGGTATCAGTTTCTGATTGGCCCATTAACTTCGCTTGTGTGCGGGCGTATCTCAGTCTCCTGCCTGTGGACGATTGACCGACAATTAGTGTCCCTTAAATTCCAGCCGCACTTGAAAGCCGGGCTTTCATAGCTGGGCTTTCGTAGTGTAGGGCACTGCGAAACAAGGCAGTCAACTTTTTCAAGGCAAAAACTTCTTCAAGCAAAAACGTAGTCAAGTAAAACTGAAAGTAAAGTAAACACAAGTAAAACAAGTAAAACACAGCCACACCAGCTGCCCTGTCCGATATGTACACATTCACTCACACCCCCAGAGCAAATGAGTGTGGCGGTGGAACTGGCTTGTTAATCTGCCCAGAATTTAAATCCTCTCCTGTTTCTGTCCCACACTTTCTTCCATCGTCCTTTGAGTTCCATGCGGTCCTTGTCAGTCACCTGGTGAGACTCACTATTATAGTTGTGTACCGTCCATCAAAGCCCTTCGGGTTATTTCTGGAGGAACTTGATGCACTCATATCACACTTCCCCATTGACGATTCCGATCTTACTCTTCTTGGTGACTTCAAGTGTGGAGAAAAGGACAAGCTAGAACAACTAGTTTCTCTCCTCTCCTCCTTTGACCTTCACCTCTCTCCCTCCCCTCCCACCCATGCGGCTGGTCGTCAGCTTGACCTAATCTTCACCCGAAACTGCCCTCTGACTAACATCTTGGTCATGCCTGTTGATAAGAAACAGCTCTCAGATCACCTGCACCCTAGCCCTCTCCCCCTCTCCCTCAGCTCCCCCAACTACCCACCTGGTATCTACACGCAGACACCTCCGTCCACTGAATCCCATGGATCTTGCCTCATCCACTATTGCTTCTCTCCCCTCGATCAATTCATTTTCCCTCCTCCCCGCTAACGAAGCTACTGACACACTGATTTACACCCTCTTCTCCTCAATAGAACTCTGCCCCCTCACCTCCAGATCTGTTCACTCAACCCCACCTGCTCCATGGCTATCTGACACTGTGCGCAGTGACAGACGGACCCTTAGAGTGGCTGAATGCAAACGGAAGAAGTCCCTACTCCCTAATGACCGCCAAACCTTCCACTTGCTCCTATCCACCTTCACCTTCACTACACTTCTCCAACCCCCTCCTCCCCCTACCACCTCTTCCCTTCTGCCCGATGATTTTGCAAACTTCTTTGAAAAGAAAGTTAATGATATCAGATCCTCTCTCTCTCTCACAATCAAACTAGCTCCACAGCCAACCACCCCTCCTCTCTCTCCCCACCCATCACACCAGTCATCTTCACCCCTCCTAACCCACCTCAGCCTACCCTACCCCACTTCATCCCTCCCTCTCCCCCCGAGGTCCTCAAACTCATAACATCCAGCCGCCCGACCACCTGCTCCCCCCCCGCCCTTACAATCCAGACCAGACCATCTCCCCTTCCTATCTCACCTCATCAGCACAACCCCCCAGACAGGCTGCTTTCCATCTGCCCTCAAGTCTGTGAGGGTCACCCCTCTGCTCAAGAAACCAGCACTTGACCCATCTGACGTCGAAAACTATAGACCCGTCCCCCTACAACCCTTTCTCTCAAAAACACTTGGGCGCACAGTCTTTAACCAACTCTCACTACCTTCTTCAAAACAGCCTCCTGGACCGTCTTCAGTCAGGGTTCAAAGTAGGTCTCTCGACACAGACAGCCCTCCTTGCAGTGTCACAATCACTGCAGGAAGCGAGAGCGGCCTCTCTCTCGTCTGTGCTTATACTTTTTGACCTGTCAGCCGCGTTCGACACCGTCAACCTCCAGATCCTTGTCTCCACTATCAAGGGTCTCGGTGTCACAGGATCTGCACTCTCCCTGTTGGCATCCTATCTGACAGGCCGCTCCTACCAGGTGACATGGCGGGGGGCTGTGTCTAAACCACGCAGACTGTCTACCAGTGTTCCACAAGGTTCAGTTCTAGGCCCTCTCCTCTTCTCCCTGTACACAACATCGTTTGGTTCTGTCATTCGCTCCCATGGCTTCTCTTACCAGCTGATCCTGTCCTTCTCTCCCTCAGAAACCCGAATTACAGCTTGCCTGTCCGACATCTTAGATTGGATGGCAACTAACCATCTGAAGCTCAACCTGGACAACACTGAGCTGCTCTTTCTCCCAGGGAAAGGTTGTCCGCTTAGAGACCTGGCCATCACCATTGACAACACTGTGGTAAGGCCAACCACAACCACGAGAAACCTGGGTGTGTTCCTAAACAACCAACTGTCGTTCTCAGGGAATGTCGCAGCAGTTGCACGTTCCTGCAGATTCCTCCTTCACAACTACAGAAAGATTCACAGATTCCTCACGGAGGATACGGTGCAGATACTCATCCAGGCTCCAGTCATCTCTCGTCTGGACTACTGCAACTCCCTCCTTGCCGGTGCCCCAGCGTTGACCATCAGGCCTCTGGAGCTTATTCAGAAAGCGGCAGCCCGCCTGTGGTTCAACCATCCCAAATTCTCCCACACAACTCCCCTTCTTATGTTCCTTCACTGGCTCCCGGTAGCCGCCTGCATCAAGTTCAAGACCCTGGTGCTCGCCTACCAGGCAGCGAATGGGACAGCCCTGTCATATCTTCAGGATATGGTCAAGCCACATGTCCCTACCCATCCCCTCCAATCTGCCACCTCTCGGCTACTGTCCACCCCATCACTCAGAGCCCTTGGCTGCCGATCGAACCGGTATTGGCTCTTCTCGGTTTTGGCTCCTCATTGGTGGAACGAACTCCCGGAAAAGGTCAGAGCAGTGGGGTCGCTGCCCAAAAAAAAAAAAAAAAACAAGAAATGAATGTATGTACGGATATGGTTTTGAGATGGCTATTTGATAGAGTTTTGACTTTTGAATAACGGCTACTGGTACTTTGGATCTTCGGTTATTGCATTGCAATTTTTGTAAGCTTTGGATAAAACCGTCTGCTAAATAACTGTAATGTAATGTAATGTAATTTTGGTCAGCGTAGATGACAAGCCGCATCACTGAGACAGACCAATCAGCGGACGTTATCAATGCACCATGTGGTGCTTGTTACAACGTTATTTCTACCCTGTTCTCTACCTCCCCTCTACTCCCCAATTAGCCAAATGTCGTTATAAAAACAGAGAAAAATAGATAAAGAGTGTAGACTTTTCAAAGAAAAATGGACTACGTTCATTACGTTTCGGTATTTAAGGAATATAATATTCGGGGCCACTATGAGACTCATCACAGTGAAAAATATGACAGCTTGCAAGGACAGCAGAGAAGAGATAAGATCAGCAAATGGCTAGCGGGTTTGAGGAAACAGCAGTCCACTTTCACCAATAGGCGAGAAATCAGTGATGCAGTGGTAAAAGCCAGCTATCTAATTGCTAACGAAAATGTGCAATCTTAGTCACCTGCTGCACTACAAAAGAGTATGTTGGAATTCCACTGTTCATGCAAACTCCATACATTTTTAGTATGTATTGTATGTGTATGCATGTTTACACATTTACAGGACAGGTGAATACTTTCTTCCTTACACATTTGATAGCGCTCTCTGTAGTTTGTAAGGTGTAGGCAGGGATTCAATTTAGATTTTATATGCACATGTGTAAATGGTTTAAAAATCCCTTTCTTTATAACTCTCATTTGATCTTGAAGTTCATTACGATATTTTTCAATACCAATTACTTGTTAAAGTTTTGAGTTTTTGTACGATCAGTGGAATCAGTTGCAATGCATACATGTGAATGATAAAAGTAAATTACATGTTTAAGGAAATATGTATTGTTTCATGAAATATTTTTTAAAAGGATTGTTCACTAAAGTCCAAGATTTTCCTAATGTCCTTGTACTTCTTTACACCAAAACAGAGGAAAGACCTGATATTTTGGTTATTTATTGCCGAGTAGGCTGTCATTTTAATGGTCCGGTCCACTTGACATGTACCTAGGTTGTATGTGGCCCGCAATGAGAAATGAGTTTGACACCGTTTGACCGTTTGGTGCAGTGCTAAACACTGTGCCGCTGTCTCTTATATTGCTTCTTATTCATTTGAAAAAATAATATTGAATATGAAAATGAAACAAACATTTTATTATTGCCAATTAGCAGTGAAATTGTTTGAAATAAAATGAATCTGAAAGAGCCATTTATCTGGGTCCATCTTATTCCAGCATAAGCTGTTCAAACAGGCTGCATAAAAAACAGCAAACGCAAACTGAAGAGATAGAAAGAGTCATGTTTCCAAGACCTCTTCAAGTTGCTAATCAGCAGTAATGGTTGCTTCCCCACACCAGAATAGAAAAAAAAAACATCTTATTTTGAATATTAATTTCAAAATATGTTTCTGTAAATTATAGATAACAGACATCGATATGTTAATGGGATCATGGCATATGGTTCTGCACCACGGGTACACCAGCAGGGGGAGGAGTGTGAGCAGAAAAAAGGATATCTGTAATGAAACCAGCATCAAACTCTAAGGTGCCTTCACAGTGGTGCCTTGATTAAATGAGCCAATGCTCATTTTGTGTGTTTGTGTTAAAAAATATTATTTGATTTATGCAAAATATGAGACACTCAATCAATAGATGAAGTATGTTTTAGCAGGAGGTTCTTGTAAATATAGAAATAATGTATAATTTATATTCTACATCTCATCCAAATTAAATTCTAAATTCTCTATCAAAATGAGAGATGGTTTTAATAATCCTTTAATTAAAATGTGTGTGAAAGGTTTTTCAAATTTGAATAGAGAACATGCATTTACCATTAAACGAGGTCTGACCTTTGAAAGCATAATTTTAGCCATTTCTAAAACAAATGACCATCAATTTCCTTCAATCATTTCATCCTTGTTACCTGTTCTCCAAAGTCATCTTTTTTTTTTTATTCTATTCAGATTATATTTCCATCCATATAAGAAAAACAAATAATAAAAATAGAAATAAACCAAGTATAAAATTATATGACAATAAAAAAAGGGCCTGTTCACACCTGACATTATCTTATAATGTCTCCGTTAAATCTTTTTTTTTTTTTTACTGTTTTTGTATGTATGTATTGTTCACTGAGCGTCATGACCAATAAAAAACAAGTGTACAAAAGGAGGCTTTATATGGTCCTTTTGTTTCAAAAAGACTGCAGAAAACTTCTGGGTCTTCCTCTTCATGCTTTTTAATATTGCAAATTCATTGAGAGAATTACTCAGTATGTGACTTTTAGAATTTTAGAATGGCAGGAAGGCCAATGTGACGCTTGGCCAAGTGTCATTTCTTTGTAATTGTTCATTGATGTAGTGTGGGATGTAAACCTCGATCTGTTCAGTTGTCAAAGTCATAAAAGCTAGAGACAGACTTGAGATATGAAAGCCCCAAGTCTGGGAACTTTACCACGGTCATCTCCAAAATGGCTTGAAAGTTATCACTGTTGTATTTTATTTGGCCTCCCTGCTCATTACAGTAACATCTTATTGGTGACACCTTTTTTGTTATGAAATAACAGAGGTTTGGTCAAACACAATTCATTCAAGTTTTATTATTAGGTAAAGCAAACATTCATCAATCATTCAGTCATTTTCCTTACTGCTTATCCTGCAGTCAGGGTCATGGAACAGGGTTTTGGTGGTGGTGAAGTTAAGGCAGAGTATGCCTTGAACTGGTCAGACATCAATAGCAATATTGCATGTGTGTAATGTACAGTGGATGGATATAAATTGTCCCAGTTTGAAAACACTCCTGGGATATAAAACAATAAAGAAAATGGAGCATAGAGTTGACTGCCTTCTTAGAATACAAAATGCGTCATGAATTGCCACATTTATTCCAGATAGAAGTGTAAAACACAATATCTATTATGTAATCACCAAGAAGTTTGATTCTATGATCAAAGATCTGTCTTTCCTTCCATATTCATCTGTCCTCTCATGGACATCACTTGACTTGATTGTATTTTGATATTCGCAAACCTCTCTCTTGCTCTGTCTGCTCTCTGTACTCCATTGACAGTTGTAACAAGGCCCCACTGCCGAGTCTTTGTTGCCAGCCTGATTTGACGCTGATCTGGCTCATTTTTATTGGATAAACAACGCTTGTTGTGCAGTAAGTAATTAGTATTGCATGCTCATATTCATTGACAAAGAGCGTTATCACTTTATTAATCCATATTAAAGCAGTGTTGCTGAGGTGGGGTGGGTGGTGGGGGTGAAGACTGTGGTATTGTAAGGGAAAACTCTCACTCTGGGAGTTCCTTCAAAATGGTGCTCTGTAGTGTCATTGTCCGTGCCTCTTGGAGTCTGCAGTGCATCACAACATTACGTCTTCATTCAGCCTTTTTAAGCAAATATGGGGGTACAAACACAATGTAGTAGAAAACAGGTGCTGTGGTGTGAAAACACCATAACAGTGTGACAGTGGGGCAATTAATTACATCCTTGAGGCAATAATTTGTGTGATTAGGGGGCTGCTTAAGAACGGATATGTCGCGAAGGCTTATATATAAAGCATAGAGGCATCGGGCCTGATCTGCATCAACTGAGGAACCATGAATCTGAGGTTGAGTATATAAATACAAGCAGTCTATGAGACCATAATTCAAGTTTGCTCACTTTCATTTCAGTGCGCTTTTTTTGAACAGATCTTCCTCTGATGAGGCAAATCCAAACTGTTTCATTAGAAAATGATGATGTGGCATTGGCTAATTAAAAAATGGGCTTTGTAGGTGGGGGAAGGCGGATGGATGTGGATAAGGAAGAGGATAGGGGTTTCCCTATTAATATTATATAGTTAATAAACCTCAAAGCGGGAGAGGAAGCTTTCCTTATGTAGCAGTTCTAAATGTAGATTACAATCAAAAGAAAGTCCCAATATTAAACACCCCCTCCCCTCATTATTTCCTTTCATTTCCTATTGGCCATGGTGATCAAAGTGAATAATAAATATTTTGCCTATTCAGGATGAAATTCAGGGTTTTAGATCTATTCTTTTCTATTGATCATATATATGTATAATATATATATATATATATATATATATATATATATATATATATATATATATATATATATATATATATGTGTGTGTGTGTGTGTGTGTGTATATATATATATATATATATATATATATATATATATATATATATATATATATATATATATATATATATATATATATATATATATATATATATATATATTTATTTTATTTTTTTTCTTAAACAGTTCCATTTTTATAATGGCTCTACAATGGCAATAATGGCTAGTGATGACCGCAGTAGCAAAAATGTTACCTGTGTTAAGCAGGTGGAAGAGCGAAAGTCAAGAAGCGTGTACTTGTTTCTATCTCGCATCACATTTAAGGAGACGGACGGAAGTGCCCACCTTTTATTGCTCCCGGTGCAGCGAGAGAGAAGAAAGTGTCCCTCCCCCCACTTTTACAAAGAAAAAAAAAAATTAGAACTCAAATAAATCACCCAATAAATGTGGTCATCTTATTTTAGGTTTGCCACACACTCCCCGACAACAAGAGTGACTCCCGGCCCTGTGCCTCAACTGTGCCTGTGCCTCTTTGCTGTGATTCCTCATCAGAGTCTGAGTTTTCAACATTTCTTGTCCTTGTTTGGGTATTTCTCGGTTTCTGTGAGGGGACTGCTGTTATTTTACGTGGCTGTGGCGGGAATTCTACCGGCAGATAATTGACCAACAGAAGCAGGTTTCTATGTAAGGTTCTCGTTCCCCCCCTTTCATTGCCCTCTGGGTAGATGACATATACTGGGTTATCCGACACTTGCTCCTTAATCACATATATCTTGTTCTCCCAGTAAGAACGGAGTTTACCTGGCCCACCACGCTTGCCCAAATTCCTAACCAAAACTCTATCTCCTGGCTTTAGGACTATTCCCCTCACTTTCTGGTCGTAATGGGACTTGCCTTTTGCACTCAATGCCAGACTGTTCCTGCTAGCGACACGACTCATTTTCAAATTCCCTCCCTTGGTCGTGATGGAGTTTGTGAGGGAACCCGAAACGAGGCACAAAGTCATTATAAATTTGCTCAGGTGCTGTTCGCCCCGCCTTGTATTTGGTTGGCTAGGCTTGAGCTAACCTTGTGAAGTGGTCAACAACCACTAAAATATACTCATACCCCCCTCTGCTCTTCTCAAGGTGCAAGAAATCAATACTGACCAGTTCGAGAGGTGAGTTAAACTTTAAGCTGTTCATTGGCGCACGCACGTGAGTTGCAGGTTTCTTCTGTTTTATACAGCTGCATTTCTTGGTCACATAGCCCTCAATGTAGTCCTTCATGTGAGGCCAGTAGAACCTCTCCCTGACAAGATGGAGAACTCTTTCTGTGCCCACATGTCTTATGTCATCATGAAGATGTTTCAAGACTACATCGTGATATTTTCAAGGCAGGACTAACTGCTATCTGGCAGTTGTCTGGCGATGTAGTACTCCATCCTCCGGGTGGAGTTTGTTCCACTCACGGACGAGTCTGTGGGCAGGTCCCTTCATTGACCTCTGGATGCTATCCGCGAGTTTGTTGTTCGTCTCCTTGGGTCTCATGACCTCCCCCACTATGGGATCACCTCGTTGGGCCTGAATCACGACATCCCGTTTTATCTGCGGGAAAGGTGTGTGAGGTTGCAGGATTGTGTCGTGGGAGGAAGCAAAGAGGGCTGCAACCCAAGCCACTTCGTTCTTCTGGGCCACTTGAGCTCCCTCCCAGGCTGCATTCACTCCTTCCTGAGACAGTTCCTCTGTGCATGAGGCCATGTAATGGTCCATGTCCTCTGGCAGGCGAGACAGGGTATCTGCATCAACGTTACCTTTTCCTGGTCTATATTTAATGTTAAAGTGGAAGTCAGACAGTTCCCCTACCCAGCGATGACCAACCGCGTTAAATCTAGCTGTGCTCATAATGTATGTGAGTGGGTTGTTGTCTGTATATACAGTAAAGTGTGGAGCATAGAAGAGGTAGTCCCTAAATTTCTCACACACTGCCCCACTTGAAAGCGAAGAACTCTAACTTCCCACTATGCAGGTGATAGCTTCGTTCTGCAGGTGTCAGGGTACGTGACCCATAGCCAATGACTCGCAACTTCTCACCCTGCTGTTGATATAAAACAGCCCCCAGGCCACGCTTGGATGTATCAGGGTGTAGGATGAACGGTAAGTTGAAGTCTGGGTATGCTAGGATTGGGGGATGGGTCAAGATGTCAATCAATTCCTCAAGAATAGTCTGATGTTTAACAGCCCACTCTATAGGTGTCCTCGATGGCAGCTGGGACCCTTTGCTTTTACCATGACGGCCCTGGAGTAGAAGGGTGGAGGCCTTCCCCTGAAGTAACTCATATAGTGGCTGAGCTATTTTGGAGAACCCTTGGATGTATGAGCGGTAATTGAGAAAACAGAGGACCCTTCTCAGGCCGCCTATGGTCGCTGAGGGTTTGGTTTTTAGAGCCAGCACAGCCTCGTGGTCCTTTGGGTCGATTCGGATGCCTTCAGCACTGACTAAACGACCCACATAACGAACTTCCACTTTACACGTCTCACATTTCTCAGGCCTAAGTTTCACGCCGTAACGTTGCAAAGCCTGGAGCACTTTTCGAACCACTTCTATGTGTGCTTCAAATGACTGGGAGTAACAGAGGATGTCCTCCATGCTCCTCTGGAAAGCTGCAGGGGCGTTTGTAGACCAAAGGGGATCCGCACCCACTCACAGGGGGTGGTGAAGGCAGTTAGAAGGTGTGATCCTTCAGCCATGAACCCCTGGTGGTAAGCTTTTCCCTGGTCAAGGATACTGAACCAATTATTTCCTGCCAGTGTGTCAAGCAGGTCTCTTATTCGAGGCAACGGGTGTCTGTCTGGCATGGCTTTTCTGATTTAATAGCCAATAATCAATACAGAGGCGCAATGTGCCATCTTTATTACGCACGCACACAATTGGGGCAGCACAGGGGGACTTTGATTTTACAATCCACCCCTTCACAAGGAGGTCTTGAATGTATTCTTTGACCTCCCTAAAGAGTGTCTTTGGAATGGAGGTGTATGCTCTCTGTATGGGGATCTCATTTTTCAGACTGATGACCATCTGCAGACCAGGATTACAAACAATGTCGTTACTGTCTCGGGCGAATGCTTTAGATTCCTCAAACAACATTCTCCTAACCACTTCTTGTTGTTCTTCCTTTAAATGCTCAAGGTCTACTGGTGGATGCCAGAGAGACTGGTCTGATTCACTAGACTGAGTGGTAACCTCACTGACTGCCAAAACGGGTGTGGAGTTACCTGGGGGGTCAGCATCCACGATCCGTTCAATATACTGCAAAATGCCTAAGGCTGTTTTCCTTGGTAGTGTAACATCGTGCTTAGTGTTGTTGCCAACAGCGATCTTAACATAAGGCTTGGCTTGGTTCTGAACCTCAATTAAGGCTGTCCCTACATCGAGCTGTTCTAGAGGCTGGCTGCACTCATCTACTTCAAACAACACTATGCGGTCAGAGGGGTTCATGGTTGGAGGAACCCGGCACTATCCAGGAAACCTGTCCAGCCAGGATAACTGTGTCCTTCCCACCTGTTCTAAGCCGTCCTAATGGTGTGTTTCGCTCTGCTGTCCGAACAAAGCTCATAAGAGATTTTACCTTATTAGGGGATACTGAGATGGCGTTCTGGAGTGGTGTGGTCAGGATTGGGAGTGACTGTTCTGGCTGCCCTTCGATAAGTTGCTTGAGAATATTAAAACCAATCAGTGGTCTGTCCATGGGCAAGCTGCTGACCAGGACCGGGGCATGGATAGAGACTGGGGTCTTCACTTCCAGGCAAGTTGATCCTTAAAGGGACCCAGCCATCAAATGGGATGGGCTCCCCGGTGACTGCATGCACTTTCAGCTCATCTATTTCCTCAATGATTTCTGAAAGTGGGCGTATGTTGAGATCAGGCAAGTATCTTTCTTTCCAGGCCCGGCTTATCATGCTAACCTGTGCGCCTGTGTCCATCCAGTTACTCCAGTTACTGCCAGACGACTCAAATTACATTGGATTGGGGCCTTTTTCCCTATTAGTTTAGCAACAGCTCCACGTCTGGTACCTGACTCGACACTGAACAGAGCGGTGGTCTCACCGTGGCTGGTAATGGTTATTTTGGGTGTGATGGATGGGACAGCGCCTGCTTGTTGCCTCATAGGCTTTGCGTGACCACCACCTAACTTACTAGCACACCGGCTTCGGGGCTTGGTCTCTTACCTGATCTCTGGAGGCCCCGCTGCAGTGACCAGTTTGCGTTTCCCTGATTTTTCTGTCTCTTTAGACAGTATGCGGCTCTATGGCCTTCTTCTCCACATGAGAAGCAATGGCAACAATCTGTGCGGTTTTGTCGAACAGTCAGTACATCCAAATGGTTTGTCTCTCGTTATTCCTGATCTATTTGGAGTGTACTGGGGAGCAGGGTCTACTGGTTGTCCCCGGCTTTGTTGTCTCATAGACTCCACTAACTTAGTGAGTTCCTCGACCTTATCTGTTAGCTGTTTGATTTGGTCAGTCTTCGTTTGAACAGCCGTGCTCTCTTGTTCATCAGTGCGTTGGCGAGCGATGCCGGGCTGGGGCTGTACACTATGTGCGCTAGTGGAGGCCTGATGACGCGAAGACCCTATCCGTCTCTGCCTCTCATTCGCCTCAGTGGTGATCCTCGCCACGTGATGCAGTATTGTCTCATCATTTACTTCCCCACCTGACATGAGAGGTTTCAGTTCTCGCCGTATGTCACTGTACTTATTTCCAAGTCCCTTGTAAATTGTGTGCTGAAAACCATCCTGATCCGTGGCTGGGCTATACTGTATGCCTGTATCTTGCAGTTTGGATGTGAACAGAACTCGCTGTTTCAGCCCTATCACACGGTAAATAAACTGTTGGGGTGTCTCGCCCTCATCCTGTTTGGCACACATTAGATCTTGAAATAACTCTGTACCATTCTTCTCTCAGATGGACTTGGAGAAATCCTTTAAGTTCTGCCACAGTAAGGTCATCCTTTTTGACCAGCATATCCTTAGAAAGCCCCTGGCTTGATTATTCTGAGCACACCTCGGACTATGGAAGCCTTCTCGGTGCCCTTCATCAATCTCCTTACAGATATTATTGTAGCTGATGTCTGATGAATGATCTCCAACTTGATCCCCTTGTATTTTGAGGAGGTAGGAGAGATCCCTTAAGGAGATGATCCCCTTGCAGGATGCTGAGGCCACTGGCTGACAGGCAGGCTGCTCTGCCGATGGCCATATGCTCTGTCTCAGCTTTTTACCAAGTTCTTCATAGCTGCTGAGCATCTGCTGCAACTCAGCATTCGGGATGTACAGCCCTGTCTGGACTCATGAAATTAACAGAAATATTGCTAGGCTGGCTAGGCTGTGGGACTAGATTAGCCTGCCTGACATCTCCCGCCTGTGATAGTACAGTCATATCATCTGTGCTGTGGGATGTGTGCATTGTTTGGGTGGGAAACATGGGTGGCTTGTGATTCTAGATCTGCTCTGTCAGCATACATATATGAGACATTTCTGTTCTTAATCATAGTATCAATATTGTCCTTCAGGATCAATTGGTCAATCATTCCACTGTCTTCTGATTCAAGTAAATGCTTACTGTACATGAAAGCACTGATGTACTTGAAGCATTCCTCCTGGTCTTCCTCCTGGAGCTTGGGTCGGTCTTGTCCCGGAGCTGGACCCACATCTCGAAGAGTTCCTTGGCTGATAAGGTAAGCAGGCTTTTCCTGATGTCCCACGCCAGGTCCTTCCTAGCTCTCTCGGCCATGGCAAGTTCTCCTTCTTTTCCCTCTCCCTGGAATCCCTCAGTCCCTGCTCCACTGTCGGTCCCAAATTTCTTTAATGGATCAGCTCGAAACGAGCCGGCGGCGCTTATCCCGGACGAGCCCTCAAGATTTGTTACGCGTCTCAAGTGTGATGACCGCAGTGGCAAAAATGTTACCCGTGTTAAGCAGGTGGAAAAGCGGAAGTCAAGAAGTGTGTACTTGTTTCTTTCTCGCATTGCATCAAGGGAGACCCACCTTTTATTGCTCCGGGTGCAGTGAGAGAGAAGAAAGTCCCCCCCCCCCACTTTTACAAAGAAAAAAAAAATTATAACTGAAACGAATCACCCAATAAGTGTGGTCATCCTATTTTAGGTGTGCCACACAATTGTGAGGGAAATGTAGCCCCCGGGTGGCAAGGATAGGTGCTTCACTGAGCCAAGCTCAGGGGCATAGGCCAATTTCTCACTGAGCTGGTCCCAAGCCCAGATAAATGCAAAGGGTTGCGTCAGGAAGGACATCCAGCATAAACCTTTTGCCATAACCAAACATGCTAATCAAACCTAATTACCAAATCATACCAAATTGGTTGAGGCCCGGGTGAACAATGACAGCTGTAAGAAAATGTTAAAGTGTGCTGCAGGTTTGAAAGAGAAGTTGAGGGTGGAGGTGGGACTCCATCAGGGATCAGCTCCGAGGCCCTTCTTGTTTGCAGTGGTGATGGACAGGCTGACAGATGAGGTTAGACAGAAATCTCCATGGACCATGATGTTTGCAGATGATTGTGATCTGTCGTGAGAGCAGAAAAGAGGTAGAGGGAAATCCAGAGAGGTGGAGGTATGCTCTGGAAAGGAGATGAATGAAAGTTAGTCGCAGCAAGACAGAATATATTTTTGTAAATGAGAGAAACCTGGGTGGAATGGTGAGGCTACGGGGAGTGGAGATCAAGAATTTGGAGGATTTCATGTACTTAGGGTAAACGGTACAGAGCAGTGGAGAGTATGGAAAAGAGGTGGAGAGACGGGTTCAAGCAGGTTGGAATGGATGGAGGAGAGTGTCAGAGGTACTAAGTGATAGAAGACTATCAGCCAGAATGACAGGAAAGGTGCACACGACTGTGGTGAGACCAGAGATGCTGTATGGCTTGGACACAGTTTCAATGACAAAAAGACAGGAGGCAGAGCTAGAGGTCGCAGAGATGAAATCTCTAAGGTTCTCTTTGGGAGTGACCAGGATGGATAGAATCAGGAATGAGTCTATCAGAGGAACAGCACATGTTGGATGTTTTGAGAGAAGGTCAGAGAAGACAGACTGAGATGGTTTGGTCATGTACAGAGGAGGGATAGTGAATATGTTGGTAGATGGATACTGGAAATGGAGCTGGCAGGCAGCAAGTCTGGAGGAAGACCAAAGATAAGATTTATGGACACAGTGAGAAAGGATATGAAGGTAGTTGGTGCAAGAGGAGGATCGAGAGAATAGGGTCAGATGGAGAATGTTGATTTGCTTAGGTGACCCCTGAAGAGAAAAGCCAAAAGGAGAATAAGAAGATGCAAATGTGAGGAAAAAAAACAGCCATTTTTATGATTTCTAGATCCTAACAGGACCATGTACAGAGGCATGCTAGTGACTCTCAAATTCCCACCATTGGACAATACATCAATGAAGTCTTCAACTGACAGTGTTCAGAGCATGGGAGGAAACCGGAGATGTATATAAAAAGTACGCAAAATGTATGTTCATTCAGTCATTCGTTCAATGTCTATAATACTTATTCTACACTGAACACAGCATAAACATGGGTTGGAGCCAACCCAACTCGGTTGGATTGTAAGGATAGTAAGGAGGAGCCAATCCAGCTGCCACTGAGCAAGAATGGGAATACACTCTGAACCAGTCATCAACTTATCACAGAGCCTCATATACTGTCTCTCATTTACAAAACTATGTGTGAAAATCTATATTTCCCCTTTCTGTGTAAGGTAACCTTTTGGGAAGATTTGGAAGACATTTAGTTTTAGCAGGTCAAAGTAACATAACAAATATTAATGTAGTACAAATTAGTAACTCCGGATGGATTCAGCAATAGAGTTGGATAAGTTAGTGTAATGTTTTGTAACGTAGATACATAGCAAAGCTTTATTACATAAAGATTTATGTAATAGAGCAAAAGAAGAGCTCTATCACTCTCATATGATTTTCCAGAAAACTGAAACTCTGTTTTTCACAGTAAATAGGGAGACATATGCTTTTCTATTTCATCCTAAAAATATTGTTTTCTTTGATGACTACACGTTGGTGTTATGTGTAGGACTGACTTATTGCAACAATAACAACACAAGTTGTGGTGTTTCTCTGGTACGGCTCTCTGAAAACTGACTGCTATTTCTGGCTTTCATTATACATTCTTCAGAAATATCCAGTCTCACTAAACTAATTTCATTGAGCTGTTTAACAGCAACATAAAATGACTCAGTTGCCTGTTGGTCAGCCTCAAACTGTGGACCAGATGGAAATTTTGGGTCATTCAGGAAAATACAGATGACAATGAAAAAGGGATGGACTGGGAGCTGGGAGGAATGAGGTGATCAACATGACATGGTGTTTTTGTGACTTTAACTGCAAAATGTTTTTTTTTTTGCATTGACATTGCATTGAAAAATGGTCATAACTTGTATTCTTTTGTCATGTATTCTATTTTGAGAATGATAACTCAGAAGTGAGATATTTTGTTCTTCTAACTAATAGAAGTTTATGTGATGCCAGCAGATAACGGTATGGCGTTATGCTTTTTTTCTACTTTTTTATTTTAAACTGTCTTAACCTGCCTCTATTTTTCAGCCACAATGCTATAAGTTAAAACACACAAAGCTAAATTTACTCTTTTCTGTGTTAATGAGGTTTTTAAACTTTCAGAACATATTAGAAAAACAAACAACATATGCATTATTATATATGATGGAATGAAATGCAGCCTCAGGGCTTTATTATTGTCCTTATATTATTTTTTATTGTCCTACTATTATTTATTACTTTTATGTTTTATTTGAAACTCTGGCACTACAATTTCCTTTGGGATAAATAAAGTTATTCTTATTCTTATTCTTATTCTTATTCTTATTCTTATTCTTATTCTTATTCTTATTCTTATTCTTATTCTTATTCTTATTCTTATTCTTATTCTTATTCTTATTCTTATTCTTATTCTTATTCTTATTCTTATTCTTATTCTTATTCTTATTCTTATTCTTATTCTTATTCTTATTCTTAACTTATAAGAGCGGAGGTAGGAGCGCGGAGGTAGTCTACATCTTTTATAGAGGAGGTAACCTGAAAGAGATCAGTGAATGCAAAGTTGCTGTAGGTGAGAATGTAGCCAGACAGCATAGGATGCAGGTTTGTAGGATGACTCTGGTGACAAGGAAGATCAATAGGGCAAAAACAGAATAGTGGACAAAGTGGTGGAAGCTGAAAATGGAGGAGGATTGTATGGTTTTCAGGGAGGAGTTGAGAAAGGCTATGGGTGGTCAGGGAGAGCTTCCAGATGATTGGACCAGAACAGCTAGTGTCATCAGGGAGAAAGGTAGGAGAGTGTCATCTGGGAGGAAAGTAAATAAGGAGACTTGGTTGTGGAATGAGGAGTGCAGGAGTATATACAGGACTGTCTCAGAAAATTAGAATATTGTAAAAAAGTTCTTCATCTTCTGTAGTGCAATTGCAAAAACAAAAATGTCATACATTCTGGATTCATTACAAATGAACTGAATTATTTTAAGCCTTTTATTATTCTAAAATTGCTGATAATGGCTTACATCTTAAGAAAATTTAAAAGTCCTATCTTGCAATATTAGAATATCATGAAAAAGTATTTTTTGTTTTTTTAATTGCATTACAGAAGATAAAGAATTTTATCACAATATTCTAATTTCTGAGACAGTCCTGTACAGAGAAAGCGGTTAGCAAAGAAGAAGTGGGATACTGAAAGGACTGATGAGAACAGACAGGAGTACAGGGAGATACAACGCAAGGCAAAGATATAAATAACAAAGGCAAAACAATGAAGAAGAGGTGGGCAGATTTGGTATACAGGATAGGAATGCAGAGGGACAGATGTTGGTAGATTTTCCAAAAACGATGGAAATGATTGTAGTGAACACCTTTTTCCAGAAAAAACAGGAACATAGGGTAACTTATAAGAGCGGAGGTAGGAGCACGCAGGTAGACTACATCTTATATAGACACGGTAACCTGAAAGAGATCAGTGACTGCAAAGTAGTTGCAGGTGAGAGTGTAGCCAGACAGCATATGATGGTGGTTTGTAGGATAACTCTGGTGACAAGGAAGTTGAAGAGGACAAAGGTAGAGCAGAGGACAAAGTGGTGGAAGCTGAAAAGGGAGGAGTGTTGCATGGTTTTCAGGGAGGAGTTGAGAAAGGGTCTGGGTGGTCAGGGGCAGCTTCCAGATGATTGGACAATCACAGCAAGTGTTATCAGGGAGACAGGTAGAAGAGTACTTGGTGTGTCATCTGGAAGGAAAGTAGAGAGGGAGACTTGGTGGTGGAATGAGTAAGTGCAGGAGTATATACAGAGAAAGCGGTTAGCAAAGAAGAAGTGGGATACTGAGAGGACTGAAGAGAATAGACAGGAGTTCAGGGAGATGTGGTGAAAGGTAAAGATAGAGGTAGCAAAGGCAAAACAAAGGGCGTACGATGACTTGTATGTTCAGTTGGATAGTAAGGAGGGTGAGAATGATCTATACAGGCTGGCGAAACAGAGATGAAGACGGAAAGGATAATACAATAGGTTCGGGTGATTAAGGATAAAGGGAAATGTATTGACAGATGCTAGAAGAGTGATGGGAAGATGGAAAGAGTACTTTGAAGAGCTGATGAATGTGGAAAATGAAAGAGAGGCAAGGGTAGAGGAGGTGACTATTGTAGACCACAAAGTAGCACAAATATGTAAAAGTGAAGTGAAGAAGGCATTGAAGAGGGTGAAGAGTGGAAAAGCAACTGGTCCTGATGATATACCTGTGGAGATGTGGAAGTGTCTCGGAGAGGCGGTGGTAGATTTTCTGACTAGATTATTCAACGGGATCTTAGAGTGAGAAGATGCCTGAAGAATGGAGACAAAGTGTGATGGTGCCTATTTTTAAGAATAAAGGGGTTGTGCAGAATTACGGCAACTATAAAGTTGATGAGCCATACAATGAAGTTACAGGAAAGAGTAGTGGAAACTAGACTGAGAGCAGAAGTCTGCATTTGTGAACAGCAGTATGGCTTCATGCCTATAAAGAGTACTACAGATGAAGTATTTGCGTTGAGAATGCTAATAGAGAAGTACAGAGAAAGCCAGGAGCTGCATTGATTTTTTGTAGACCTAGAAAAAGCATATGACAGGCTGCCATGAGAGGAGCTCTGGGATTGTATGAGGATGTCTGGAGTGGCAGAGAAGTATGTTAAACTGGTGAAGGACATGTATGCTAGCTGTGAGACACCTTACAGTGTGCTGTAGGGGTAACAGAGAAGTTCAAGGTGGAGGTGGAACTCCATCAGGGATCAGCTCTGAGCCCCTTCTTGTTTGCAGTGGTGATGGACAGGCTGACAGATGAGGTTAGACAGGAATCAGCATGGACCATGATGTTTGCAGATGACATTGTGATCTGTAGTGAGAGCAGAAAATGGGTAGAGGAAAATCTAGAGAGGTGGAGGTACGCTCAGGAAAAGAGAGGAATGAAAGTTTCTTCACAGCAAGAACAAATATATATGAATGAGAGGAACTCAGGTGGAACAGTGAGGCTAAAGGGAGATGAAGAAGTTGGAGGATTTCATGTACTTGGAGTCAATGGCCCAGAGCAATGTAGAGTGTGGAAAAGAGGTAAAGAGACAGTTTCAAGCAGGTTGGAATGGGTGGAGAAAATTGGCAAGGATACTATGTGATAGAAGACTATTGGCCAGAATGAAAGGAAAGGTGTACAAGACAGTGGTGAGATCGGCGATGCTGTATGGCCTAGAGACTGTTACAACGACCAAAACACAGCAGGCAGAAGTAGAGGTTGCAGAGATGAAGATATTTAGGTTCTCTTGGGAGTGACCAGGATGGATAGGATCAGGAATGAGTCTATCAGAGGAACAGCATATGTTAGATGATTTGGAGAGACGGTCAGAGAAGCCAGACACAGATGGTTCGGTCATGTACAAAGGAGGGATAGTAGATATATAGGTAGACGGATTCTGGAATTGGAGCTGCCAGGCAGGAGGTCTCGAGTAAGACCAAACAGAGGATTTCTGGACGTAGTGAGAGAAGATATGAAGGTAGTTGGTGTGAGAGAGGAGGATACAGATAATAGGGTTAAATGGAGAAAGTTGATTTGCTGTGGTGACCCCTAAAGGGAAAAGCCGAAAGAAGAAGAAGAAGAAGAAGTTTGGTGATAACTGCTAAACAGTGTCAGAATGTTCCAAGTAAACTTCTGTCTAATCACTTATTCTTGCCATTGTCACATTCTCTAACTTCCCAATGGCATTTCTAACCAGGTTGTATGTCTGCTTCTTCATGAACTGTAAAAAAAAATAAGTATAATAAACAGCAATGACAACAACTATACTACTACTAGTACCGCTACTACACTATTACTACTACTACTACAACTACTACTACTACTAGTACTACTAATAATAGTAATAATACTGAGAGGGGGAATTACTGGGTGCAGGAGGAAACATGGAAATCTTGAGCTGGAAAAACAAAGAGGTCCCAACAGTGAAAACAAAATAATATGACAGTACTCAGAAAAAGGATATACTGGCAGAATACAAAGGCATGTAGGAGCAAATTAGGTAAAAAGGCGGTCTGACCAACGAACATAATTCAGCTGTATATCAGGGTGAATACTTGTGTTGTTTGTGTGACATAATAAAAAATGTTGACAACATAAAGCATGGGAGAATGAAAAGATAATTATAAAGTGGAAAGGTTCCAGCAAGGTCCAGGTGGCATTATGAAAGATGTAAATCAATCACATTTGTTATAGCTGTTGAAATCAAAAGCTGGTCTGGTGGAATCCAATGGTGGTCCATCTTTGGACCAAACATCCTGAGAGAGTGACTTGATGTGGGTGTTAACATTATGAAGTTGGGTATGTCTTGATCTTTTATTATGTCTTTTTTTAAGTAAAATGGAATTTCATTCACTACAATTTTCTTTTTCAAGTGAGGAGCAAAATAACTGAATGACACTTGCACACAACATTTAGTTACTCTCCCTCATGATACAGGTCCTTTTTTGTTCTGAGTAACCTAGTTAGCTGGTTTGTGAATTGCACATAAACACAGTAGATTTTACTGTATCCAAATAACCTCACTGAGACAGAACTACTGCTTATACTTTTTCATGTAATCTATAAGGATCACCAGCAGCTTACGTGTTGTTGAATCTCATGCCCCTTTGTATTAGTTAAAAAAACAAAAACAAAATGTGTAAGCTTCCCTCCAAGGCTTACACATTCTAAACAACCCACTTTGTTTGTAATGTAGTCTTGTCCTCCTACCCCTCTCAACCACCTCCTTGACTCATTCCAGTCTGTTCCCTGCTCGTTGCCTGACCTTATAGACAAAAAGTCACAAGGGAGGATTCCTGCCTGAAGTTCAGCCAAATGTTAGCAGCAGTGGGAGAGAGGGAGGGATATTCCTACATAGGAGTCTTGTCTCCCCCCTTACTCTTTGTAGAACACTCTTCCTACCCCCTTCGACCGTCTTTATCATCCCCCCAGGAACCCTGCCTAAAAAGAAAGAAGAAAAAGCTGCCAGATATGATCGTCTGCCTCAGGGATTTGAGGCAGCCAGAGTGGTTGTCTGGCAAACCCAAACACCTGTTTTCTGTCAGTCATATTATTGTTATCCCTCACCCCTCTCTCTTCACACCTCCTCCCCAAACATCACTCACCTGGCTCTGATCTTCCTGTCTACCTGTCAGACTAGATCTGCCAAGATTTGTGTAGCCTGGAGAGTTGTGAGAAGGAACGTGAGTGCTTGTGTAGTGCTATTTTTTGAAACAGTGAAGAGGGAGGCGATTTATAAACTGAGAAAGGGGTAACTCTTTAAATGTTTGGCAGGGTTTAAAAGAAATAAAACCACCAGTCTGGAGAGAAAATGTCTCAAAGACATGTATCGCCTTTCTGCTCTTTTCTCTTGATCATGAGGGAGGGGAAGTAAAGAGAAATAGATAATGTGATTGAGAAGGAGGTGTACGGAGGACTGCAAGAGCAATAGTGGCTGCAAAGTATGGCATAATTGTGGATTTCAATTTGCGGCAATATAGATACTTTTTTAGTCTTTTTTTATGAATTGGATTTAAACCCAAATGTTTCGTAAAAAAAAGTTTTATCAAATTTTCAGAATTCTAGCAAAAGAAAATTTTAATTCCTGAGAATTTTCAGAGCTTTGACTGGTCAACACATGATCCAAAAATGCCAAACAGGCCTTGGACAAAAAAAGGAATAGTTGATGCATTTGGGCAAAAGGCTTTTTTGTTTGTTTGTATGTATAAATATATCATAGTTGATGGACAAGAATTGCCTAAATGTTTTGTGTAGCACTTTTATTCAAGGTCATCCTTGCACTGTCACTATTTTAAAGTAGATAATCTACTGGTGCAGAATATATTTGAGTTTGTTCAGAAATGAGCAGAGTGAGTTTTGGGAACATTTATCCCATCAGGCAGCTCACATACATGCTAGTTTCATGAGAATCAATTCAACTCAGGAGCATTACTGTGCACCTGTAGTTTAGATGATCAATAAGCATAAAATCTTTGATAGTGGCAATGGGAAGTAATTTCTGTTAACAGCAGGTGAACATAGAATTTTCTATTCAACATCTCTGTAAACCTGATCTGCCTACTGCTCCAGGGAAATGATGCTCACTGCTGCTGAGTTGAACCCCCCATTCCAAACCAGACCAGAATAAAGAATTACATAAGATGTGTTTCGATTTTAAGAAAAATAACTTGCTTTTTGATTACTTAATGGATGATAATCTCAGGACCAGCAATGATCATATTTTAATTTAACCAGGGCAGTTGGGCTGAGGGAGATATTTTTGGGTCCTCTTGAAAAAATTAGCTCCCAGTAACCTTTATTTGAATTCCTATATCTCATCTGTCTTGAAATGCTGCAATGCAGGGGAATTAATGGCACTAGTTGGTGACAATTCACTGTGATTCTTAAAGTGGGTAATCAATAGATTTTTCTACAATACTACTTCTTTTCCTTTTGGGTTTTCCCTACAGGGGTCACCACAGTGAATCAACCTTCTTTATCTAACCCTATTCTCTGTATCCTCCTCGCTCACACCAACTACCTTCATATCCTTTCTCATTACGTCTATAAATCTTCTCTTTGGTCTCCCTGTAGGTCTACTGCCTGGTAGATCCAATTGCGGCATCCGTCTACCAATATATTCACGATGCCCCATCAGTACATGACCGAACCATCTCAGTCTAGTTTCTCTGACCTTCTCTCCAAACCATCTAACATATGCTGTTGCTCTGATAGACTCATTCCTGATCCTATCCATCCTGGTAACTCCCAAAGAGAACCTCAACATCTTCATCTCTTTGACCTCTAACTCTGCTTACTTTCTTTTGGTCATTGTAAAACTTTCTAGTCCATACAGCATCACTTGTCTCACCACTGTCGTGTGCACCTTTCCTTTCATTCTGGCCAATAGTCTTCTATCACATAGTATCCCTGACACTTTTCTCCATACATTCCAACCTGCTTGAACCCGTCTCTTCACCTCTTTTCCACACTCTACATTGCTCTGGGCCATTGACTCCAAGTACATGAAATCCTCCAACTTCTTCATCTCCCTTTAGCCTCACTGTTCCACCTGAGTTCCTCTCATTCATATATATTTGTTCTTGCTGTGAAGAAACTTTCATTCCTCTCTTTTCCTGAGCGTACCTCCACCTCTCTAGATTTTCCTCTACCCGTTTTCTGCTCTCACTACAGATCACAATGTCATCTGCAAACATCATGGTCCATGCTGATTCCTGTCTAACCTCATCTGTCAGCCTGTCCATCACCACTGCAAACAAGAAGGGGCTCAGAGCTGATCCCTGATGGAGTTCCACCTCCACCTTGAACTTCTCTGTTACCCCTACAGCACACTGTAAGGTGTCTCACAGCTAGCATACATGTCCTTCACCAGTCTAACATACTTCTCTGGCATACCAGATTTCCTCATACAATTCCAGAGCTCTTCTCTTGGCACCCTGTCATCTGCTTTTTCTAGGTCCACAAAAACACAATGCAGCTCCCTCTGGCCTTCTCTGTACTTCTCTCTTCTCAAAGCAAATACTGCATCTGTAGTACTCTTTCTAGGCATGAAGCCATACTACTTTTCAAAAATGCTGACTTCTGCTCTCAGTCTAGTTTCCACTACTCTTTCCTATAACTTCATTGTATGGCTCATCAACTTTATAGTTGCCGTAATTCTGCACATCCCCTTAATTCTTAAAAATAGGCACCATCACACTTTGTCTCCATTCTTCAGGCATCTTCTCACTCTCTAAGCTCCTGTTGAATAATAGTCAGAAACTCTTCAGCTGCCCTGCCTTGACACTTCCACACCTCCACAGGTATATCATCAGGACCTCCTTTCTACTCCTCACCCTCTTCAATGCCTTCTTCACTTCACTTCTACTAATCTCTGCTACTTTGTGGTCTTCAATAGTCAGCTCTTTTACCCTTGCCTCTTAATCTGTCAACACATTTCCATGTCCATCCTTAATCACCCGGACCTGTTGAACATCCTCTCCCTCTTTATGTCTCTGTTTCACCAACCTGAGATCCTTCTCTCCCTTCTTACTGACCAACCGAGCATACAAGTCATCGTAAGCCCTTTGTTTTGCCTTTACTTCCTCTATCTTAACCTTACGTTGTATCTCTCTATACTCCTGTCTGTTCTCTTCAGTCCTCTCAGTATCCCACTTCTTCTTTGCTAACTGCTTTCTCTGTCTATACTCCTGCACTTCATCATTCCACCACCAAGTCTCCTTATCTACTTTCCTTCCAGATGACACACCAAGTACTCTTCTACCTGTCTCCCTGATAACACTTGCTGTGGTTGTCCAATCATCTGGAAGCTGCCCCTGACCACCCAGACCCTTTCTCAACTCCTCCCTGAAAGCCATACAACACTCCTCCCTTTGTGGCTTCCACCACTTTGTCCTCTATTCTGTTCTTGTCCTATTGATCTTCCTTGTCACCAGAGTCATCCTACAAACCAGCATCCTATGCTGTCTGGCTACACTCTCACCTACAACTTCTTTGGAGTCACTAATCTCTTTCAGGTTTCCTCATTTATACAAGATGTAGTCTACCTGAATGCTCCTCCCTCCGCTCTTATAAGTTACCATATGTTCCTGTTTTTTTTCTGGAAAAAGGTGTTCACCATAGCCATTTCCATCCTTTTTGGAAATCTAACCATCACTTCTTCATCTATTGCCCAAGATGCCCACTTCCCCTCCACTAAGTCACATCACACCCGTGGGGCATCGCCACTAACAACATTAGGCATCACACCTTCAATTACCAATTTCAAATTCACAAGTCTATCTGACATTCTTTTCATCTCCAAACCATTCCTCACTAATCCCTCCTTCAAGATAACTCCTACTCCGTTTCTCTTCCTATCAGTACCATTATAATACAATCCGGTCCTGAGGTTCTGGCCTTACCTTACTACCTTTCTACTTGGTCTCCTGGACACACAGTATATCCACCTTCCTTCCCTGCATCACGTCAACCAACTCTATCTTTTCCTGTCTTTACCCCAATAGTCTCAACTTCTGAACACGCTTTCCTGCTTTCCTTCTTTGACCCACAGTAGCCCTATTTCGATTGGTACCCTGTAGGTTATCTGCACCGATGGCGGTTATTGTTAACCTGAGCCTCGTCCGATCTGGTAAGAGTTTCTTACGTTCAATCGCACCTATTTGGTTTTGGCACTAGTTTTATGCCAGGTGCCATTCCAAGCGTATATTTATCTGGGCTTGGGACAAGCTTGGAGACAGAATGGTCTGTGACCCCCGAAACTGCATCAAATTCATTTTCTCCGCTGATTTTCTGAAAATAATTATAAAAAGCATTGTGAGGGACACAATTAATCTTTGCGGGGGAAGGAAAAAAAAAGCAAAGCTAGAAAAAAGGAAATCTGGCAGACGTATCCAGGTCAGAACATAATCATTTTAAGAGTATTTTATTTTCTTACTTTAATATATTTCCCCTTCCTGTCAAGACCTTCTATGTATTAAGGTCTGATTTTGTAAGCATGTTACACATGTTGATGGTGTTCAACTGCTTGTGTCTTCCAACATTTCATTATTTCCAAAATAGACAAATACTGAATTTTGCCACAAAAACTAATGCTTTTATTCAAGAGTATATACATTTAAATCCATTTTTTAAATTATGCTATATCTGCATTCACGGTGGTAACACTTTTTAAAACGATTACATGAAATGGTATAATACCTGTTTAATACTGCATGAGTCATCAAGAGCACCTGTTATCTGTTATCCAGATCTCTCACGAGACACAAAGTAGTGTCATTCTGGAATTCTGAAGATTCAATCTAACAGGCAAAAATGAGAGCTTTTGTTTGTTTTTGACAGTGAAAATAACAGTGTTCCTCTGGGATTTGGGCTAAGTGGCGGTGCAGAATGTTTGGAACATGTGTTGAGGGTGTTGGATGGTGTTTGACACCACTCAGTGCTGTTTGGGGAGTTCATGTGGGCGTATAGTCATAGATGTTAGGCAAGCCAGCATCACATCTCTGTAGGGATTTGGATCTGATGAGAGGAGCATGGTTGCTAGTATTTCTTTCACTCCACATGAATAGAGCTAGTGATCTAAAGCTTGTTTAATTTTGGCAGTAATGAGTCAAAAGGAACCACTTTCCCCTGGCTACACTTTTATTTTTTCCGTGAGTTTACTTAGAACAAAAAATGCAATTCTTGAATATCACATGAATCACAGACGAGTAAAGTAAAGTAACACAAGTGAAGTTTAGAAAATACTGGCATCAGTGGTCAAGGATGATTTCACTGCACATGTATATTCTTCCATTGGGGGGGGGTCTACAATAGGCCTTCAACAAGGGGACCATGACCCCTAGGGGGCGTAGGGACTTTGGTGATCATGAAAATTTTATGTTGATTAGACAATTTTTTTAATTTATCTTTCAGTCAAAATTGCACACATTCAGTTTTACACACATGCTCTCTCAAGCTGGGCACCAGCTTGTATGCATGATATTTATACAACTGACAGATATTTCAGATATTGGAATTGGTAATAGTTGACTAATGTTTATAAATAGCTGTTATGGGATCACCTTAATGCCCCTGGTACATGTTTAAAATGTGAACATGAATAAATGAACCTGGACATCATCTATATAGCTTAGTATCAAATGCATAATATGTTGAGTTTACAGATCATTTATTCATGTCACTAGGCCAAGGTTAATCCATCCATCCATCCATCCATCCATCCATCCATCCATCCATCCATCCATCCATCCATCCATCCATCCATCTAACCATCAATCCAACCATCCATCCAGGCTGGTTGGAAGAACACTGTCTATCCTGTTGAGGTGGGATTTGTGAGGCTATGTGGGGAATGACTGGACAGAAGCTGAGTAAAATGGTTAAAGAGCTGGCAGAGAAAGGCAGCTTTGGCTCTGGCTAAGGAGGAAGGGCAGGTGCTGGGGAAAGAACAACTAACCTCAACAACAGCCACAGTGGGTGACACCCATCAGCTGTAGAGTGACAGTGAATTGTCCCTGTTACTGCCCTGCCACCAGGAGATGTACCAGGATTAAAGGGGCAAGTAAGTCTCCAGCACATCATGTCAGCCTGTAAGATTGCTGTCTCTCGGGGGGTGCTGGAGATGGTACCACGACCAGGTCCTGAGAAAGCTGACTGAGGTGTTGAAGAGGTGTTGACAAGACAACAAAAAGTCTCCACTGGCTGAGAATAAGAGCCTCCCTGCCTGGACTGTGCCAACAATCTCTGGATGTTGCAGTCTGCCTGTTCAGTTTTGGCTTGGGCTTCCACTTCCAGATCATTGGGATGTTCGTGTTTGCATTGGCTTCTGACTGCTCAGTGGACGCCCTCAGCGAGAGAACCCTTTTGGTCTTCTCTTGGATATAGCACTCACTGATAGATTGCAGTGTCAGTTGCAGTGGGTTCTTCCCAAAGAGGCTTGTATTGGAAAGTCGCTTCAGCAGCTCCAACCACGTTTGAATGAATGAGTTGGCTTTTCTATCCATCTTTCTTGTGGTGGATGAGGAAATATCATTCATTGTCAGCAGCCTCATTATCCTCCTATAGAGAGTGAACTGGTGGCACCAGACCTTGTGCTTCCCAGGGAGTTGGCTTTGGTCAATCCTTGTCAGGCGGACTGCTTTATGACAGTTCTTTCCATCTGTCTGTCAGACAGATAGGTGTTATACTACCTCCCCAGTTTTTTGATGGATTGTTCTAACAGATGGGGGGATTTCTCTCCCTCCGACGCTAAAGGTAGTGGAGTTGTTTTCTGATTGCCCTCTGAGTGACAGGCTATGTGACTTGGCGGCCTCGATTTTCATTTCACATCCATTCTTTTTAGCAATTGGGCTGTACATGGCGGTATTCAGAGGAGGCTGGTGACATTGTCTATTTAGCTCCTAAGTGGGGGTAGCCTCTGGCGAGATGGTAGTTTGATTCCTCTGACCATTTGTCTTGCTCCAATGAGGATTACCTCCAAGGCTGTCATGAACAAGATTGGAAAAATGGCACATCACATTGTGATATCTTCCCATAGCTACTGCCCCCCTGTAGTGAATTCTTGGAGGGCAAAGCACATCTGCAGGTTGTTAAAGTAGGACATAATCAGGTTCTTTATGCAGAGAGGCATATAGAAGTACTCCATAGCACAGTTGATCAGCCGGTGTGGGACTAATGCATATGGATGCAAGGTCCACCCAGACGACTGATGAAATTAAGTGTTTCTTACAGGCAGCTTTAGCACCTTGGGGCAGTTCTTGAAGAACTTGTGGGGGATTCCATTGGGGCTAGGGTCGGAAAGAGACTTGACTTCTTCATGATTTGCCCGACTTTGCTGAGCTTGGGGCATGTTGTTGAATTCAGCTGTCACTGGTATGGGCCAAGGCTCATACCCTAGTTACCCTATGGGGATGTTACTTAACAGGTACTGCCTTTTGGCATGTTGTTGAATCTTGTCCCTGTTTGCTTCAAGCTTCCACTCTTCTACAACAGCTGTCTGAGATGCCTGATAGGGTCTTCAAAGAAGTTGGTTCGCTCTTTTTGCTTCCATTTGCTACACTTTCCGATGTGTTCGGTTCTGCAAAGCTTGGCTATTTTTGTCTGACCTCCTCCCACAGGCCTTCCTCCAGTTCTTGAACAGTTGTTGGCGCTGTTGCACAAGCTGGGTTAGCTGGGCTGGGGGGCACAGGGCAGGAGCAGGCAGTCCATGTAGGGCAGGAGCAGGGAGTCCACATAGGGGGGCTGCAGGACAGAAGCAGAAGAAAGACAATAAAAATACAACTGCATTTAACCATTCATGGACAAACCATGAGCAGAAGGCAGCTAAAGAACAGCACCAGGGGAGCAGTTATGGGCTCAGTGTCTTGCTGAACGACACTTTGCCTGGCAGAGATGAGAAAGGGTAACCAGGTAAGTTTGGTCCCAAGGACGACCACTCTGACCCCTGAGCCATGATTGGGGGGGGGGGATGGGCACAGCCCAGAAGGGGGCAGACCAGGTAGGGGGGACGCATGGAATAGGTAAGTAGGCGGAGCAGTCGGGGATGGGCTGAGAGGAAGAAGGTGCTGGCATTAACCGACAAGGGAAGCCAGGTCAGGAACAGTCACCGGGAGGCTCAGCAGGAAAAGGCAGAGGAGAAGTGAACACATCGCTGAACACATCGCAAGCCCAACCCTGACATAAAGTATATTATATACCCAAACAAGTTAAGCTGGGCTTCAAAGCGCTTCCTCCGTTGTCTGTGGCCAATTGTGCCATGCCTCTGCATCATTTGTTTTGGCCTTTTGATCTTGTTCATTTTTTCTGGCTCCTTCGTCTCTGCTTGTGGCTTTGTTCTACGTGAGGTGGTGGAGACTGGGTTTTGGTGATCACACAGGGGCTCCGCCTCAACCATGGGGCCTACTTCCTTTGTGCCCTTTGCACCTTCAATAACACTGGGTCAGCGTTATGGTTTTCAACCCAGCTTTTGGTTCCATTTGTGTTACCACACTAGGGCAGTACAAGATTGCAGTTGGACTCTCTGACCACGCCATGATGTCCCCTGGTGAATTCCTAACCCCTTAAATGTGGTTTCAGATTTTTTTTCTGTCTCCATGCACACTTTCAGGGATCTTCTCTTTGTTAAGAGGAGTTCTGGTGTTTTCGTTGTCTCTTTCCATTGCTGTTGTTACCGAGCGGTCCGTCCCATTAAGCCCATCTTTCATTTGCCTCTTCTCTTTCATGGCCTGCGGGTCTTTATCTCTTTACATTCTTCGTAGCTGCTTTGGGTGTCACTCATGGGATAATGAGTTGGGTAACTAGCCCTCCACTCCCGGTGCAGTCTTTACCTGCTGCCATCCAGTCTTTCCTGGCTGTCCTCTAGTCTTCAGTGAGCATATAGGTGGAACATCCTTTTGTGCATCTTTGTCGCAGCTCCTCCAGTGCCCATGGGTCAGCCGCAGGGTCATTAGCGAGATACCACCATTTGTCAACATTTTGCTCCTTCAATGGAACGTCTCCTGGTGGTGGGGCAATGACAAGGAAAAAACAAAACAAAAAAGCAGGTGCATATCTGAAGGAATCCTGAAAATAAATAAATCAATGAATACATGCCGAAAACTTACATTTTGCTATTTGACTGGTGAAATATTGACTAACAAAATTTGAAGGCAATATTCATTTGTTACCATTGATTATCTATTTTTCTTGACACTGGTCAGTACAGGGTTTTATAAATGCTATGCATTTTAAGAGATTGGAAGTAATGACATCAATTAATTTACCATTATTGGTGCCACTGGATATCCTTTTTGACAGAGCTGAAAGAGTTAATCCTAATTTCAGTTTAGAAGAGGCAAGAGTCACAGACAAATAAATAAATTCAACTGTGTGTGTTGTGTCCTCAAGGTTTTGCTTGTACCTTTAGTTCAAGGAGTAGAATTGCATTTCAGTTGCAGTAACTGTGTGAAAACCTGTCCCTCAAGCACAGAGGCACAGCAACACAGAGACTCAGACACACACACTCATTTAAGAGTACACAATTGCGCACACAGACAGACACACAGACACACAGACACACACACCAATTCACAAATACAAAGATACACACACACAGACACACATATACACGCTTACATTAAGAAAGAAAAAGCAAAATATTCAAATAAGAGTTTTGCAAAATAAAAGGATGTTGCCTCGAAAGCAGCAGGTCGATTAAAGTCACCGCTGGGACCATTGGAATCCTAGAGAGTAAATGAAGAAGACAAATGGCACACAGTGCTTTCACTGTCACAGTAGCCTTCCCGCAACCCCATTCCACTGTGCCATACAGTGTGTTTTACTACAATCAGTGTCCATGTCTGCGTGCACTGGGGGAAACTGTGCAAGAAATAATTATCTGGATGGTCTTGGGGGTCTGGATTGAAGTGTTTCTGTAAGAATTCTAGTGGTGTAAGCAATTTATTTCTTAACACATAGTTCATATTGTTTAAGACACCCCATATGTGTGTCAAGTGTGATGCGAGATATGGCTTTAATACAACGTCACCCATGCCATGGGACAGAGAAATATTACTAAACTTACTCCCATTACACCATACCAATCATCGAAAACTCAGCTGAGGTTCAGAGGACAAAAAAAAACAAAAAAAAACGAATGGCCTCACATGTTGTTTTATATCTTTGATAAATAGCAACAGGAACAAGAACATCATTGCTCATTGGAATCATAACCCTAAAAAGGTAAAATTGCTTTATAAAATATGCTAAAAAAGGATAGAAAAAGAAAACAAATTTGAAATTGAATCCAACTCATAAATGTTCCTTTTACATGGCCATGACAGTCACAACGTACTACTTTCAGGTTTTTTCTCTAAAATTAAGAATGCATTCATACATGTCCAGTTGGAACCCCTAAACAAATTTTCATAGCAACTCCCTCCTTGTTTCCTTATTGTGGTGGAGGGGTTTATGTGTCCTATTGATCTTGGGAGCTATTTTTTGAGGGCTTTACGCAAAAAAGGCTTTATACAAACACGGCAAACAGGTCCAATGTGAGGGACCAGTCAAAGTGTTGTTCAGTCAGTGGATTTCATTTTCCCTTGCCTAGTTGTAAGTCCCCTTCCCTTTGCCAGACCCAGGGGTGGAGCTCTAGAGCAAGACCCTGGTAGGCTGAGCACACATTACTAGGGCCAGATAGGATAGGTCCTCCATCCTTTTGGCTCACCACCTGTATTAGGGGCCAAGTGGGATAGTTGCGGTGCGAGGTGGGTACTGGCAGGGATAGGGACTTCAGCAGTCTGATCCTCAGTTACAAAAGAATACTCTAGGAATGTGGAAAGGAAGGAGCCTGAGCTTGTGCACAAGGATAAGATATACTTATTAGGATATACTTATAATAGGGCTAGCTTTGACATAGCCTGGGCCCTGGGACCTTTCTTCTTGAGAGTTGCCAAACTCTCTTCCATTCTGGAGTCTCCCTCAATGAAAACAGGTGGGGACAGGGGGTTACCTCCCCTCTGCCTTTGGGTGGGGGGACAAATTCTGACTACTGCTTGTCCTATGCACTGAATAGCAGTGTAGAGTACACTTTAGAGTCCATGGAATGAATGGTACAGAGTGCTCCTCCCTTGAGCTCCCTTGTTCGCTGGGGGACTTCAATACTTAAGTGGACAAAAACAGTAAGCTCGAGAAGGGCGCATAAGAGGGGGTGTAGAAGTCAACTGCTAACCTTTTGGTGGTGAATTGACTCCATTGGCAGGAGAGGATGCACGTCAGGCTGACAGGCCAAAACATTGTATGAGGGTTTGCTGGTAACATCTACTAGAGTCTTCCTGTCAGATGAAGCTTCTACTCCCACCTCCTTTTAGGAGATTCAGGTCCTCCTTCCAGCAATTCAGGAAGGGGAAACTGAGTTCAAGAATCTTGGGATTTTTTTCACAGTGAGAGGAGAATAGAGCAGAAGATTAACAGGTTCAGCATCGAAAGTGAGGTGGACTCTGCATTGGTTTGTTGTTGTGAAGAGGGAGCTGAGGCAAAACTGTTCTATATGAGTACTTACCCTGGCCTATGTTAAAGAACTGCAGCAACTGACAGCAAGAAGATGATCACTGATATAGGGGCCTGAGATGAGTTTCCTTTACTGGCTGTCTGGGCCATCCTTCATACATAAGTTGAAACCTACCGAAGGACCTTTGTCTCTTTGCTGGCTTGGAGTGCCTCAGGATTACCCTGGAAGGGGGAAGAGGACGCTTAACCGCAAACCAGGAATGAATAAATGACAAAAGATGGAGGAATGTCACAGTATCTCAAAGCGCCCATTCATTTTATTAATGTACACAAAGAAAATGTACTTCAAAATGAATCAATTAATTAGTGAATAGACAAGTATCAACATTAAATATAGAGATAGCAAAAGATATATCGATAGATATAAAAAAAAATAATAATTATACCAAGATTTAACAATTTAAGCAACAGATATAACAGACACTGTTTAATATTTTTAAAACAGCTCTAAAATATTGTGCAGCTTATATTCAATAACTCAGCTCTGTTTCCACATCAAGTTGTTGTTCATGAGGTGTGACTTTCATATTCTAGTCTTTAGTTTTGCATATGATGGAGCCTCAGGGCGGCACTGGCCGATGTCTCCCCAAGCCAGCCTCCGGGGGGGACGGAGGAGTGTCTCCCTGAGCCGGTCCAGAGCCCGGATAAATGCAGATGGTCACACGAAGAAGGGCATCTGGCACAAAACATTTGCCAAAACAAAACGTGATTCAACTATAATAACTAGATTATAGCGGGTTAGTTGAGGCCCGGGTAAACAACGATCGCCATCGGTACCGATGTCCTACAGGGAACCAAAGGAAACTGGGCTATTGTAGGTCAAAAAAAGAGAGAAGGAAGGTGTGTTCGGAAGCAGAGAGAGAAGAGGAAAAGCATGAGTCTGGGACTGAGAGTAGGGACTTTGACTATTGGTGATTATGACAGGAAAAGGTAGAGAGTTGGTCGACATGATGCAGAAAAGGAGAGTGGATATACTGTGTGTCCAGGAGACCTGGTGGATGGATAGTAAGGCTAGAAGCTTAGGAGCAGGCTTTAAATTGTACTATCATGGTACTGAAGCAAAAAGAAATGGATTAGGAGTTATCTTGAAGGAGGAGTTTGTTAGGAATGTTCTGGAGATGAAAAGAATGTCAGATAGACTTATGAGTCTGAAACTGGAAATTGAAGGTGTGATGCTCAATGTTGTTAGTGGCTATGCCCCACAGATGGAATGTGAATTTGAGGAGAAGGAGAAGTTCAGTAACGAGTTCGGTGAAGTGAGGCAGAATATCTCGAGAGATGAGAGAGTAGTAATTGGAGCAGACGTCTATGAACATGTAGGGGAAGGAAATAGAGGGAATGAAGAAGTGATGGGCAGATTTGGTATATAGGATAGGAATGCAGAGGGACAGATGGTGGTCGATTTTCCAAAAAGGATGGAAATGGCTGTAGTGAAGATCTTTTTACAGAAAAAAACAGGAACATATGGTAACCTATAAGAGCAGGGGTAGGAGCATGCAGCCAGACTATATCTTGTATAAGACAAGGTAATCTGAAAGAGATCAGTCACTGCAAAGTAGTTGTAGGTGAGAGTATAGCCAGATAGCATATGATGGTGGTTTGTAGGATAACTCTGGTGACAAGGAAGATCAATAGGTCAAAAACAGAATAGAGGACAAAGTGGTGGAAACAACAAAGGGACTTGGTGGTGGAATGATGAAGTGCAGGAGTATAGACAGAGAAAGCAGTTAGAAAAGAAGAAGTGGGATACTGAGAGGACTGAAGAGAACAGACAGGAGTATAGAGAGATACAACGTAAGGTTAAGATAGAGGAAGTAAAGGCAAAACAAAGGGCTTACGATGACTTGTATGCTCGGTTGGTCAGTAAGAAGGGAGAGAAGGATCTCAGGTTGGTGAAACAGAGACATAAAGAGGGAGAGGATGTTCAACAGGTCCGGGTGATTAAGGATGGACATGGAAATGTGTTGACAGATTAAGAGGCAAGGGTAAAAGAGCTGACTATTGAAGACCACAAAGTAGCAGAGATTAGTAGAAGTGAAGTGAGGAAGGCATTGAAGAGGGTGAAGAGTAGAAAGGAGGTCCTGATGATATACCTGTGGAGGTGTGGAAGTGTCAAGGCAGGGCAGCTGAAGAGTTTCTGACTATTATTCAACAGGAGCTTAGAGAGTGAGAAGATGCCTGAAGAATGGAGACAAAGTGTGATGGTGCCTATTTTTAAGAATAAAGGGAATGTGCAGAATTACGGCAACTATTAAGTTGATGAGCCATACAATGAAGTTATAGGAAAGAGTAGTGGAAACTAGACTGAGAGCAGAAGTCAGCATTTTTGAAAAGTAGTATGGCTTCATGCCTAGAAAGAGTACTACAGATGCAGTATTTGCTTTGAGAAAAGAGAAGTACAGAGAAGGCCAGAGGGAGCTGCGTTGTGTGTTTGTAGACCTAGAAAAAGCAGATGACAGGGTGCCAAGAGAAGAGCTCTTGTATTGTATGAGGAAATCTGGTGTGGCAGAGTGTATGTTAGACTGGTGTAGGACATATATGCTCGCTGTGAGACACCTTACAGTGTGCTGTAGGGGTAACAGAGAAGTTCAAGGTGGAGGTGGGACTCCACAAGGAATCAGCTCTGAGTCCCTTCTTGTTTACAGGGGTGATGGATAGGTTGACAGATGAGGTTAGACAGGAATCAGCATGGACCATGATGTTTGCAGATGACATTGTGATCTGTAGCGAGAGCAGAGAACAAGTTGAGGAAAATCTAGAGAGGTGGAGGTATGCTCTGCAAAGGAGAGGAATGAAAGTTAGTACAAGCAAGACAGACAAAGTGTTTGTGAATGTTCTATTAGGCATTTGTTTGAACAAAACACTGTTGTATTTAGCAAACGTATATACAGTGGGGCAAAAAAAGTATTTAGTCAGCCACCAATTCTGCAAGTTCTCCTACTAAAAAAATGAGTTTTATAATTTTCATCAAAGGTACACTTCAACTATGAGAGATAGAATGCGGAAAAAAATTAAAGAAAATTACATTGTCAAGAATTTATTTGCAAATTATGGTGGAAAATAAGTATTTGTTCAGGAGCAAAAGTTCATCAGTACTTTGTTATTATAGCCTTTGTTGGGAAGGACAGAGGTCAAATGTTCTCTGTAAGTCTTCACAAGGTTTTCACACACTGTTGCTTGTATTTTGGCCCATTCCTCCATGCAGCTCTCTTCTAGAGCAGTGATGTTTTGGGGCTATCGCTGGTCAACACAGATTTTCAAGTCCCTCCAAAGATTTATGTGGGGTTGAGATGTGGAGACTGGCTTGGCCACTCCAGAACCTTTGAAGCCACTCCTTCGTTGCCCGAGCAATGTGTTTGGGATCATTGTAATACTGAATGACCTATATACAATTCATCTTCAATGCCCTTGCTGATGGATGGAGGTTTTCACTCAAAATCTCACGATACATGGCTCCATTCATCCTTTCCTTTACATGGATCAGTCTTCCTGGTCCCTTTGCAGAAAAAAAAGCTGTTGATGATGTTTTCACCGCCAAGCTTCACAATAGGTATGGTGTTATTTGGATGCAACTCAGCATTCCTTCTCCTCCAAACACGACAAGTTGAGTTTTTACCAAAAAGTTCTGTTTTGATTTCATCTGAGCATAGGACATTCTCCCGATTCTCTTCTGGATCATCCAAATGCTCTGTAGACAACTTCAGGTGGGCCTGGACATGTACTGCCTTAAGCAGGGGGACCCGTCTTACACTGCAGGATTTGAGTCCCTTGCGGCATAGTATGTTATTGAGGATAGCCTCTGTTACTTTGGTCCCAGCTCTCTGCAGGTGATTCACTGGGTCTCCTGTGTTGTTCTAGGATTTTTGATCATTGTTTTTTTGATCATTTTGACCCCACGGGGTGAGATCTTGCGTGGAGCCCCAGATTGAGGGAGATTATTGGTGGTCTTCCATTCTCTAGTTATTGCTCCCACAGTTGATTTCTTCACAGCAAGCTGCTTCCCTATTATAGATTCAGTCTTCCCAGCCCGGTGCAGGTCTACAATTTTGTTTCTGGTGTCCCTTGTCAGCTCTTTGGTCTTGGCCATAGTGGGGTTTGGAGTGTGACTGTTTGAAGTTGTGGACAGGTGTCTTTTATTCTGATAAGCAGTTCAAATAGGAGCCATTAATACAGGTAACATTTGGAGGACTCTTACAAAAGAAGTTACAGATCTGTGAGAGCCAGAAATCTTGCTCATTTGTAAGTGACCAAATACTTGTTTCTACCATAATTTGCAAATAAATTCTTTAAAAATCAGATAATTTTTCACATTCTGTCTCTCATAGATGAAGGGTACCTATGATGAAAATTACAGGCCTCGCTCATCTTTCTAAGTGGGAGAACTGATAAAATTGGTGGCTTTTTGCCCCACTATACATGCACACGTGTATGTGCGTGTGTTTCACGTCCCTTTCCTGCAGCTGTGGTCAATGGTTCAGCTCCACCCTTCCAATCTGGGCCTACCTCAACAGTTCTGAGAATGTGGTGCTGAACTGCAGGCAGAATGCTGTTAGTTCTTCAGCAAATCTTTCTCTACCATTTCATGCTTAATTGGGTTGAGATCTGGTGATTGACTCAGCCACTGCAGAATAATCCACTTCTTTATTTAGAAAAAAAAAAAAACTCTTGGGTTGCTTTTGCAAACATGGGTTATGAATACAAACACCATGTTTTAGATTATTGTCCATCTGTACTGTTAAGTACTGTCCAATCAACTTTAGTGCATTTGGCTAAATCTGAACAGAAGGTATATCCCTATAGAGTTCAGAATTTCATCCAGCTGCTTCTGTCTTTCGTCACATTATCAATAGACACAAGTGACCTAGTGCCATTGGAAGCCATGCATGCCGATGCCATCATACTGCCTCCACCATGTTTTACAGAAGTGTGATTTGCTTTAAATCATGAGCTGTTCCAATACTTCTCCAGACTTTCTTCTTCCCATCATTCTGGTACATGTTGATCTTATTCTCATCTGTCCAAAAAATGCTGTTCTGGAAGTTGACTAGCTTCTTCTTTTTTCTTAGAATGTACCAAACTATTGACCTTACATTTCTGATATCTCTATCTGGTGAATTTCTTCTTCTGTTTCACCCCCATTGAGAGCACCTTTGACCATGTGCTGTGTGTTCACAGCAACCGCTTCCAAGACTTTTTAACTCCCTAATGGATGAGAGGTTACTGAGGGAAGAGCCCATGCAATCTGTTATTTTTTTTCCAGCCTTCTGGGTCAATTGTCCAATTACTTTTGGTCTCTTGAAAAGGGGCAGCTGTTAAAGACCTGTTGTTCCTAAACTCTTGCTCCATTTTGGATATGAATACTCTCACATTACAGCTGATATTAAGCCCATATTGATTACAAAATTGTATCCTGAATATGTTTTCACAAACAGCTAAAATAACAAAACTTGTGTTGCTGTCCAAATATTTTTGGACCTACCTGTAACGAACAATATACTGTATATAGCTGTCACAACTCATCAGGTCCCCGGGCAAGCGGCACAGCAATTATCCTCCGCACCTGGTGACCACGCCGCACCAGGGAACAATCCCGATAATCAGGGCGGAGTATAAAGGCGGACCCAAAGTTTCAGTCATTGTCTGATCTTGTTAGTATGAGAAGTTCGTAATGTCTTCAACGCTACTTGTGTAGAACATCCTGGACTGAAAGCCCATTAAACTACCTGCAATCCTACATACCTGTGTCTATCCCCTTGGGGGAAACCATAACAATAGCACACCAGAAGTACCTGTTGCTAGAATTCACCAAACAATAGTTGTCTGTTTTGAAAAGGGAAAAAGGAAAATTACTTCAAATAATTTGACAAATGGAATAATGTAATGTATCTTTTTAATTTGAACATGATCAGAATTTGCGTGGTTATATCTGCATCATTTTATCTTGAGCCCTTTTAAGAAAGCAAAAAGCTAGGTTTTTTTCCTTGATGCAAATTTTCCATAACCAACATACCCCGCTCTGAGGCATGTTTAAAATGAATGCAGGAAAAATTCCCAGAAAATCTGGAATGGTCATAAACAAATTTAATCTTCACTTGCCCACTGCTTGGTTCTGTCTGTCGTGCGTGTGTGCGCGTATGTTTGTGCATGTGTCTCAGTGACGTGCAGTGAGGTTCATGGCTGGTGAGGCACTGATGTCATCACCGCACGTCACTTCTTCATATTTGAATGGTAAATAAGATAAGATAAGATAAGAACAACTTTATTAATCCCGAAGGAAATTGTTGGGCCAGAGTTACAGAAAATATAACAGTTATAAATAATAAAAAGAAAAAGGCAGAATTAGAAATAAAAATAAACTATAAACTATAAAGTGTCTCAGTGAAACTATAAAGTGTCTTAGTAATGTGAATTTTTTTTAGCGATTTTGAAAAAAAAAAACCTAAAATGGTGAAGCTACGTGGAAAAAAACTTTCTTGTCAACATCACTGAATAAATATAACCATTTAATTTATTTTTTCATTTTGCTTTTTTTTCTTTCCCTGATCTTTCCCGTGAAAGCACGTCACTGATGTGTCTGTGTGTTAGGATGGGGTGGGGGGGTTGTATCTGGATCCTACACAGGTTTAGTTTCACTTCCTGCTCTGCCTTATTTGTGAGCTTTTGTGTAGCTCAGGCTTCTTAGATGGTGATTATAGGATTGACTGCTTCTTGCAAACGGGACATTGGCGGGTAAGTGAAATTAGCTTCTGTCAGTGGTGTCACATGCTTTAACACACTACAGGTTAGATCTTTGTTGACTGTAACTAAATGGATAGTATTAAAATACCTCTGGTCCAATTGTATGATGAGTGAAGTTGGAATATCCCGTGTTTCACCTTAAATGAATGCTTTTACTTTTATAATAATAATGGTAATAAAAATAATAATGATTATTATTATTATTTATCTGAAATCCTAAATTCGTAATGTACATTGGTCCTTGCTCTTTAGGGACAAAGGTCAGTTGCAGTGCCTGGTCTCTCTTACTCTCACGCTCACTCTCTCTCTCTGTCTCTTTTTCTTTCTCACACATATGCATGTATGCACGCACACGCACACGCACACGCACACGTACACACACACACACACACACACACACACACACACACACACACACACACACACACACACACACACACACACACATTTCCTCTTGAAATCCTCAAACAGGATTCCCAAGGTGATGTTCCAGTATAGCATCAGGCAATGCTGACTCCCCATAATAAGGCATATTTTCCAGCTCAGTAAGCCTACTACTCCTACACATACTCACACTAACACTGCGTCTTTGTTGTAGGGGAGAAGGCTGTACCTTTACTCTGCTGGAACAACAGCTATGAGCACAGCAAAGTGTGGCCTTGACTTCAAGAACAGAGGCCAGGAGCCGTAATTATCTTACTGCATGTTCTCTGGCCTCACTCATTTGTGTCAGCGATTCAGGCTGGAAATATCTTTTCGTCCGAGATCATGACAGACTGCAAAATGTGGAAGCAGAGGCTGGGAGTGAGGGGAGGAAAAGAGAGAATGGCAGACTGATTTGTGATGCTTGGTTCTGCTGCTTGTTTTTATAATGCATTCCTGCTACAAACATTTGTCCATCTGATATGAACATCAGAGAAAAGAGCAAACAAGCAGAGAGACGAAGGAAAGACAAGCGACCAAGAGTTTGTTTTATTTCATTTTATGTAAATGTGTAAGGCTTAAATATTCAAGACATTTCATCCTCTGTAGGCGAAAAAAAAAATCAGAAAAAGAACAAACAAAACAAAAACAAAAAACAAAACCAATGAAAAAGACCTTTTAAAATGTGACAAACTCATAGTCTCTATTAAGGTTATGAACATCAGCAGTATCTAAAAATGAATATTGGTGCTTGATACATTTAATGTATTTGTTTTATTTTATAGTTTTTACGATTTTCAGTGTTGTATGTTTCCACTGAGGAAACATTTTTGATGGTTACCAAAAGGGGTGACATAATGCAGCCTCAGGGCTACACTCAGGGCCGAGGTCTCCCTGAGCAAAAATTCGGGGGCCTGGGCCAGTGTCTCCCTGAGCCAGTCCCAAGCCGGGATGAATGCAGAGGGTTGCGTCAGGAAGGGCGTAAAACTTTTTGCCAAAACCGAACATGTGAATCAATCATAATAACCAGATCATACCAGATAGGTCGAAGATTGTGTTAACAAACGGCCGCCATTGGTACTGATGCCCTACAGGGAACGAATGGAAACTGGGCTACTGTAGGTCAAAGAAGGAGAGGAGGCAGGCGTGTTCAAAAGCAGAGAGAGAAGAGGAAAGGCAAGCGTCTGGGACTAAGAGGAGGGACTTTGAATATTGGGACTATGACAGGAAAAGGTAGAGTTGGTAGACATGATGCAGAGAGGGAAAGTGGATATACGGTTTGTCAGTGACGTGTGGTGAGGTTCAAGGCTGGAGAGGCACTAACGTCATCAGTCAGATTCACAAACATATGAACCCTTCAGAGTAGCTTACTACTATTTTATTGGCAGCAGTTGACGTCTTTTGTTTAAAATATCATATCAGCATTCTTTACGTATACAAACTGTTGCATAGAAAAAAAAAACACATTTAAAAAATACGTTATTATCTCTTACCTTTACTTTTAAATGAAGTCCATGCGCCACTCCTCTGAAGAAAGGCATCAATAACTTGCTTGTAGAAGTCCTCCTTATCTTTCTTCAGTTTTAAGAGTCTGTCTCAATGGAAATCATTGCCAGTGAAGACAGTCATCCTTGATTGGTCCTGTTCCGACTGTATGTTTTGAGTCTTTTCTGTGCTGAGAATGACCACTCCACCGATGCTGTCGTAGCTGGAGCAACTTTGTCGCCTCAAGAACAGTTTGAATGAGATCCTTACAGGCCAAAAAGTTGAGGAAATGCCCAGGAGATTTGCATTTGTCCCTCACCGTTTGTGAGCTATACAGCCCAATGAGATCGGCAAAAAATAACTGAATGGCTGCACTTGACTTGCTAAATGTTTACTGTAACTTGCCATTGCTAATTCTATTATTCTGTAGCCGAGTAGTAAGAAGGATCCCTGGGATCCCGGTGCTCCTTACCTTGAGGCACCGTCACTGCGTGTCTCACTGAATGTCTCTTCACAGTTGTTTTATGATTACAAGAAACATGTTACAGTTGTTGACGAAAAAACATTAGACACATCAGCTAAACTATGGAAATTTAGTTCATATATTAAAAGTGTTTCTTAATAGTGACATCCACAGAGCAAACAATACGGTCTCAGCATAGTATAGCATGCCAGCACAGTTAGCATAATCACTGCGCAATCCATTGTCAACTCAACCGTGTCAACCGTGTCGCTGCACATCTCTTCTTCAAATTTGAACTGTAAATGTGAATTGTTTTTTCGGTGATTTTGAAAAAAAACCCACCTAAAAATGGTGCAATTAAGTGGAAAATAACTTTATAGAATAAATCACTGAATAAATATAACCATTTAATTTATTTTTTCATTTTGCATTTTTTTCTTTCCATGTTGACAAGTGAGGCACAGCCTCCCCTGCCTCTACTGACTGCATGTCACTGTTGTGTGTCCAGGAGACCTGGTTGATAGATAGTAAGGCTAGAAGCTGAAGAGCAGGCTTTAAATTGTACTATCATGGTACTGCAACAAAAAGAAATGGATTAGGAGTTATCTTGAAGGAGGAGTTTGTTGGAACTGTTCTGGAGATGAAAAGAATGTCAGATAGACTTATGAGTCTGAAACTGGAAATTGAAGATGTGATGCTCAATGTTATTAGTGGCTATACCCCTGCAAGAGTTTGAGAAGAAGGAAAAGTGCTGGAATGAGCCAGATGAGCCAGAAGTGACGCAGAATACCCCCTGAGATGAGAGAGTGGTAACTGGAGCATACTTCAATGGACATGTTGGTGAAGACAATTGAGGGGATTAAGAAGTGATGAGCAAATTTGATATACAGGATAGGAATGCAGAGGGACAGATGGTGGTAGATTTTGCAAAAAGGATGGGAAAGGGGGTAGTGAACACTTTTTTCCAGAGAAGACAGGAAAAGGAAACTTTTAAGGGCAGAGGTAGGAGCAGCAGCTACACCACATCTTGTACAGATGATGTAACCTGGAAGAGATCAGTGACTGCAAAGAAGTTGTAGGTGAGAGTGTAGCCAGACAGCATAGGATGCTGGTTTGCAGGATGACTGGTGACAAGTAAGATCAAGAGGACAAAGGTAGAGCAGAGGACAAAGTGGTGGAAGCTGAACAGGGAGGGTGTTGGATGGTTTTGAGGGAGATGTTGAGAAGGCTCTGGATGATCAGGGAGAGCTTCCAGATGATTGGACAAGAACAGCTAGTGTTATCAGGGAGACCGGTAGGAGAGTACTTGGTGTGTCATCTGGAGGGAAAGTAGATAAGGAGACTTTGTGGTGGAATGAGGAAGTGCAGGAGTATATACAGAGAAAGCGGTTAGCAAAGAAGAAGTGGGATACTGAGAGGACTGAAGAGAACAGACAGGAGTAAAGGGAGATACAATGTAAGGTATAGATAGAGGTAACAAAGGCAAAATAAATGCGTACGATGACCTGTATGCTCGGTTTGACAGTAAGGAGGGAGAGAATGATCTATACAGGCTGGTGAAACAGAGAGATAAAGATGGAAAGGATGTACAACAGGTCCGGGTGATTAAGGATAGAAAGGGAACTGTATAGACAGATGCAAGAAGAGTGATGGGCAGATGGAAAAAGCACTTTGTAGTGCTGATGAATGTGGAAAATGAAAGAGAGGCATGGGTAGAGGAGGTGACTATTGTAGACCACAAAGTTGCAGAGATTAGTAAAGGTGAAGTGAGGAAGGCATTGAAGAGGATGAAGAGTGAAAAGGCAGTGGGTCCTGATGATATACGTGTGGAGTTGTGGAAGTTTCTAGGAGAGGCAGCAGTAGAGTTTCTGACCATTATTCAACTGGATCTTAGACAGTGAGAAGGTGTCTAAAGAATGGAGACAAAGTGTGATGGTGGCCATTTTTAAGAATAAGGGGAATGTGCAGAATTGTGGCAACTATAGAGGGATAAAGTTGATGAGCCATACAGTGAAGATATGGGAAAGAGAAATGGAAACAAGACTGGGAGCAGAAGTCAGCATTTGTGAACAGCAATATGGCATCATGCCAAGAAAGAGTACTACAGATGCAGTATTTGCATTGAAAATGCTAACAGGGAAGTAGTTTTTTTAGAAGTGTTTTTGTAGACTTAGAAAAAGCCGTGTGGCAAGAGAGCTCTGATATTATATGAGGAAATATGGAGCGGCAGAGAATTATATTAGACTGGTGCAGGACATGTTTGCTATATGTGAGACAGTGATGCGGTGTGCTGCATGTGTATGTGTGTGTGAACGTGTAAATATGTGTGTGAATGAGAGGAACTCAGGGAGTGAGGCTCCAGGGAGTGGAGATCAGGAAGTTGGAGGATATCAGGTATTTGGGGTCAACATTCCAGAGCAACAGAGAGTGGGAAACGGGTGAATAGATTGGTTCAAGCAGGCTGGAAGGGGTGGAGAAAAGTGTCAGGGGTACTATGTGATAGAAGACTATCAGCGAGAATGAAGGGAAAGGTGTACAAGACAGTGGTGAGACCAGCAATGCTGTATGGCCTAGGAACAGTTCCAATGAAAAAAAGGCAGGTTGCAGAGCTAGAGGTTGCAGAGACGAAGATGCTAAGGTTCTCTTTGGGAGTGACCAGGAATGAGTCAGCCAGAAGAACAGCACATGTTAGATTGTTTGGGGAGAAGGTCAGAGAAGCCAGACTGAGATTGTTCAGAGCAGGTATAGTGAATATATTGGTTGACGGATGCTGGAATTGGAGCTGCCAGGCAGCAGGTCTCGAGGAAGACGAAAGAGAAGTTTTATGGGTGTAGTGAGAGACGATATGAAGGTAATTGTGTGAGAGAGGAGGATACAGAGAATAGGGTAAGATTGAGTGGGTTGATTAATTGTGGTGACCCCACAAAAAAGGAAAAGCTGAAAGGAGAAGAAGAAGAACACCAAAAGTGGTGATATATAAACACCTATATTGGCTGGTATATACTTGAGGTTGTTCTATCAAAAGAGGTCTTTTATGTTCTGGCCAGGTGGTGAGACAACCCCCAGTATTCAGTCTGTTCGGTGTATTGCCTAGGCTAGGATTGAATGTTAGGATTGTTTAAGTCACATAGGAAAATGTACTTCACATTTCCAAAATTAAGTTTGTATTGATCAAACCTACCAGTCTTTTTAGAATGCATAAGACAACAAAAGAGAAGGGAACATAATCAAGTACATAATGATGTAACTTTGGAAGGGGGAATGTTGTCATCAAATATGACAATTTCAAGAACGAGGAAATCATTTCAGATAAGATAAGATATAGTTTTATGATCCTCGAAGGGGAAATTCTTTTGACAAAGCAGTTTAACAATTACAGTATCATTAAATTTGGGTATAAATATAAATAGAGAGACAATTAAAAGACAGCAAAAGACATCCAAAAACAAATACAAATAAACAGACAGCAGAGTGAACAACAACAACAACACCAATGATAAGAATAGACAACAGAATGGGAGAAAATAAAATAAAAAAGACAGCAAGGGTGAGAATAGACAACCAAAATAACAACAACAAAGATAAGCACATAAACAGAGTGACAATAGCTATGACAAAAATAAACCAGTTTTCCACCAGTTTGGCCAAGAAATTGATTGAAATATAACCTTTTATAACCTCTCTACTAAAGAATATAGTTCAAGAAGAATTATGAAATCATAAGGAATTTCAGATCATTGCTCAAATCTTTAACTTGAACACCTAAAATCTCAAACCTTGCGGGCAACCGGACCTATGCAAGTAAAATAAGACAACATCAATACAGAGCTGGTGGTGTTACAACATTAGTTGGGTGCTGCGCTGGACTAAGGAAGAGACAGACAAACAGATAAAACATAGTCCACAATGATAGATAGACAAAAAAAAAAAAAAATCCCAAGGGGTGCAGAGTTTAAATGAAAGAGAAAATATGTCAATCAGGATTTGCCTTACTCAACATAGGACATCAGCTGAGTTCATTGCTGTTTTTGGCACAGCTGATCCCAGACTTTTAAACAGGCTGGTGCCTTTGTTTTGGGTTTCTTACACAGCTTTAGAATGAATTTCATCCTTCCTGTCAAATGTGAGTTGTCCTTTTTCTGGTGTTGACAATGTCTTTTTGTCATTTAAACATACAATGATAGACCTTTTTTAAATGGCTGAAGCAGCTTCATCAAATCACTTACAGTGTTTAGATAATAGGTTTAAGAGTACTAGTATTTTACCACAAATAACAACAACAACAACAACAACAACAAGAATAATAATAATAATAATAATAATAATAATAATGTCTTTACATTTATCAGAAAATTTGTGTGTATGTTCAAAAGTAAAGGTTGATGAAGATGTTGAGGTTCTCTTTGGGAGTGACCAGGATAGATAGGATCAGGAATGAGTCTATCAGAGGAACAGCACATGTTAGATGTTTTGGAGAGAAGGTCAGAGAAGCCAGACTGAGATGGTTCGGTCGTGTACAGAGGAGGGATAGTGAATATATTGGTTGACGGATGCTGGAATTGGAGCTGCCAGGCAAGAGGTCTCGAGGAAGACCAAAAAGAAGATTTATGGACGTAGTGAGAGAGGATATGAAGGTAGTTGGTGTGAGAGGAGGATATAGAGAATAGGGTTAGATGGAGAAAGAAGAAGTTCAAAAGTAAAGGTTGATGATCTTTCAGAAGGGCAAGGCAGCTATATCAAAACATGATTATGAACAAGAAAAGTTTGTTTCCATCAAGCTTTGCCAAAATGATAAAACTTGATAAAAATGTTTCAGTGCAACCAAAATATAAATCTGCATGTCAATTCTAATGTTGAAAAATGGATGATCATACTTAATTGCAATTTTTCTGAAGCTTGAAATTTACCAAAAAAACAACAACTCTAAAATACACAGGCTTCCACAAAGAGAGCTAAAAATAATAGTATTGTAATACAAAAGAGTATCTTATATTTGTGCCAACCAACTGTCTGATTCATCATACATCATTCCTTCTCCTAAATGTATGACCTGTAAAAGGCAGCCTTGTAAAACAGAGATGGGAGTGGTATCTTGGCATTCCATGCCAGGTTGTCTCCCTATAATTGTTTGTAAAGTCATGTATGATTTTTGAAAAGGTTAGTGGACTCTCTCTCCCTCACAACTCGGTGAGTTTGTTTTGACGGCTGGGCTGCAGAATACAGCCTTAGTGCGTCTTGCTTTTGTCGGTGTAAGAACAGATGCTTGAGGCTAGCCCTTGGGCTGCCCTTGGGGGTTCATGCACTCTCAAGATACAGACTCCTGACATGCAGCCACACAACTTACACACGGACACGTGCACAAACAAGGGCAAGCAAACACAAATCTTGTGAAAGCCCGTATTTACATAGGACCTTCTGATCAATGTCATATGGAGTAATGCCAATTCTTTGAGACAGACACACACCTGCTTACATATTGGGCAATGCACTCACACATAAACACACAACAGAATATAATTTCACCTCACAGAAAGCTGCACTTTTGTTCCTCTGTGATGAACACCACTGAAGTGCTGAAAACTATCTGTTACCTCTATCTAAATACTTACTTACAATTGTTGGTTCACTCTAATCACCTTATGGAGTTTTCAAGATGGATTTCTCAATCATCTGTTAAGGCACTTAAAGAAAACCCCTCACTATCACAGCCAGACTGTCTTTAACTTGAGGCTTGGTTTCAATCTCACATCTTGAGGTATCATTATGACTCATTTGGGGACACACATGCATTTGCTTGAAAACAGGCACACACATTTTGAAAAACTCATTGGATATGTTTGTAGATATGCAAAGTAAAGCTAGTGCAGTCATTTAATTTCTCTCTCTGGCTGCCAAGTTAGTTTTCTCAACTTTGCTGGGCATTTCTCTGTACATATTTAGCAAGTACTATCTGAAGTAACTATTCAGATTAACGCAACATGTCTTTGTCTCTTACAGTTCAGTAATTTCATATTTATCAATGAAAAATGCAAACTATAGTCTTATTTTTCAGTGAATCTAAGAGTAAATGACTAATCACACTGTGTCCTAATCTACAAACACCTTCTTTAGTTGTGAGCCTCTCTGCAACTGTATTTACTTGAGTATGGATTTAAAGTGCCTTATTCAATTTTTTTTTTTTTTCAATGCATCTTTATCATTTTTCAATATTCATTTAAAAAAAAAAATATGATTGAAATCTTAACAATATTTTGGAGATGTTCAACTGCAAACACAGTTTAGTTGAATTTCTAAGGGGTCTTTTCTAAAATATAAATGGACAAGTAAATAGGAAGGGCTTGAACGAGTAAAAAGAATGAAAAGAAGGGAAAAATAGGCAGTAGAGAGGGGTTGCCATTTGAAGAAAAAGGGTGGCAGATGTCACATCCCATCAGGTGACAGAACAAGTCAAAATACAGTATTGCCTCTGCCTTGTTTGGGAACCACGTATGTCTTAGCACACATATAAATGCAGCACAGGCCCAGCCAGGCTTATCAGACTCTCCACAAATGCGCAGCCTCACTGCAGAACAGCTGGCTGAGGTTTGGATCATTTTGGACAGTATCATTAAATGCCATGTCATTACCCGTTATGGAGTATTGCACTCACTCTCTGCTGCTCCCCTGGGATGGTAAAGCCCATCTGATAGGTATGGAGGAGTGTGTGTTTGCATGCATGTCAGTCTACGTTGCCCGATGTGTTTATGTCTGGCAATTTGATGGAGGCAAGTAGAGGCAGAGACAAAGGCAGCCACTTCGAAAATGGGATGGACGGCGTTGACAGACGGAATTGGCTTTAAATTTTTTGTGGCGGATTGAGGATTGACTTTGACTGGAGCGTAAGGGGCTGTTAGCTTATCTTTAAGGTTGTGTTTGTCACAGCGCTGAGGGCAGCTCCTTTAGACAGAACTATTGAGGGGGGAGGGGGAGCAGAGGTGCGCTGAGCGAGGGCTGAACGATATGGATAGGTGAAGGCTCCCGGTGGGACTGGCTGCCTAAGCTGGTGAGCTGCATTGTTGAGGTAGAGAGGAAGAGAGCAGCTAAATGAAGGTTTATTTATCCTATTCACTGTCAAGGTCGGCTTGTCTGTGAGCTGTCCTGTGTGTGTTCATAAAATGCCAAAATCTCAACGAATTGTTTAAAAAAAAGAAGGGAGAGCATGTGGAGAAGGGTGGGGAATCATTGACCTTTACTTGCGTCAAGCATCATGCTGCCTGCAGGTCTTAAGGCTGTCCTTACTGGCCATTCGGTTGCTTTTAAAAAAAACAAGGAAGGGTTGGAAAATACTGTCTAGCAACTCATCCAACACCAACATAGACACACAAATACAGATTCACATATGCACATTCTTTATTACTAGTGTGAAGAATGCAATTTTCAAGCAGATTAAAACTTTAAGGACTGATCTTATTCTGTTTGATTCTTTTGGGTTTGTGAATTTCATTTCATTATTTTAGAAAATTGAATGTGCTTAAACATGTTGGAAACAAGATACAGTACATAGGGAGTACTTTACTTATGGCAAAGAGTCAAATCTTCAACTTGATTGTGACTTTACAAATTACATTTTAACTGACCTGATTCAAACACAATAGGATCTGCACCTGAAATATTACAAAGTATATATTGAAGGCATCTGGTCAGTATGAGAACTGAATGGTTGTGTACTCAAGTAACTATTTGATTCTAATGTTTCTGTCCACTATTTTTTTTTTTTTTCTTTTTTTTTTTTCTGCTTTTAGAGTCCATCATTTGACCTGACATATGGCTCTGAAGGCTGTCAGTTCTCAGTGTAATGCTGTTAGCTGACAAATGTTCTTGTGGCAAGTGGACTGATTTATTTTTGTGAGAGCATTTCGTCTATTATTCAAAAGGCCTCTTCCGTTCGAGGTAAAGTTTAGGCATTGAAGCCACCAAAAAAAGTATTGACTGTAAAGACATATATGCAAATTATACCAGTGATTACCATAGTTAGTTACATTTTTTTTCTGCTTCGATTTAGATTAATTGCTCCAGTACTATACACATTCACTGCCAGTAATCTGTTGTTTATGTTATATTGGAAATTTAAAATTAGACCCAAATGCATTAATCACCTGAAAACTCCAAAACACTGAGCATTGTGAAGACTAATGTTAATTCAGTATACAATGAGAATTCATGTATTATCAAGGGCAATGGTATTAGTGAGACTCAAAGCTCTGGCTCTGGCAATCTACACAAATGGAATCTAACTGGCCACTGAACTTGGAATGTAGTAGCTGCCTTTTTTTTCACAGAGCATTAAAACAAATTAAGAAATGTGCCAGTCACTTTTTACAGTTCTCCCTCCTGTAACCAGTTATAATATGACATACATTTGGGATACTGGATACATCTGAAATTTCCCACATCTCAACTACAAGGCGAATTCGCTAAATCTCCCTGAGGTGAAAAAGATGGGATAATAATAATTTATTACACTATAATGATTTGGTGGTTTTCATGCATGCTGTGCAAAAACGTGCATATGTGCATGTTTCTATCTGAATAAACTATAATTTAAAAAGCATGTAAATTAGGACAATGTTGACGTTGAAATCACTCCTCTCTCCATAAAAAGTATCACAAAGGACCAATACATTTAGATAAAATACATTTAAGGCATATATCTGTCTAACAAAATTGTAAAGGAGAAATACAACAAAACAAAAACAGATGAAAAGCATTAGAGCGTTAAAAATATCAAGTTGTAGTGTTATAGCAAGTAAAGGTGGTGGTGTTGTTCTGATGCTATAATTGGTTTGAGTGGCTGCGTGACTGCAAAGACCCACGTGCATGTTGCACTGGCAGCAAAATATTAATGTTCTGTTAATGTTATTGTAATGTTTTCTTCTGTAAGTATGAATGGCAGGGTTAATTTTTGAGTCTTGGAACAACTGAGTCAGTTTTGATCCACTGGTTAAATTGTCACCATGACTATTGTTTAAGTAAGCCTATGTTCCAATTTTACGATGTATTTCAACTAAAACCAGTCTCTGATGTTCTGTGTTCAATGGGACTGATTGGGATGGCTAAAGTCAAACTCGTATCTCAGTTTATTTTATTCTGTACAAGCTACCTCATCATGCTGATATTGAAACAAGATGATTCTTACCTTCCATTACTCTGGAGCACAAAATGATAGAATTAATGTGAATACAAATGAAAATGTAAATGCAAGGGCAGGGATCAAATATTGTAGTGAGCCTTGAAAACTCTTTAGAAAAAATAGTTGCATGGAAAAGTGGATACAAACAAATTACGATCAAAAATATCTATGTATATATGTATATACACAAACATATATATATATATATATATATGTGTGTGTGTGTGTGTGTGTGTGTGTGTGTGTGTGTGTGTGTGTGTGTGTGTGTGTGTGTGCATGTTTAAATCTAAATGAAGTAAATTACCATATGTCCAGGTGATTGATAGTAATGTAGCCCATATTATAAGATTTGAATTAATACAAAATTTTGAAAATTGGACATATTGGACATATATCATAAGAATAAGAATAAGAATAAGAACAACTTTATTAATCCCGAAGGAAATTGCTGTGCCAGAGTTACAGAAAATATAACAGTAATAAATAATAAAAGAAAGGCAGAATTAGAAATACAAATAAACTATAAACTATAAAGTGTCTCAGTGAAACTATAAAGTGTCTTAGTAAACAGTGATAAAACTATCATATAATCCATACTTGCTGCCAAAATCAACTTAATCAGTATAGTACAACACTTTTCATTAGTATAAAACAAACAAATGCAAATTAAGAACGTTATCAGACTGAAGATGTAAAAAACACATCAAAATCTTTCACTTTTAGATGTTTTAAACACTGTGTGTCCATTATTTACTTTTTCAGCTAAGTAAAATCAACACAGTCTTTCTAAGAGACATGCATAAATAAGAAATCTGTCTTTTGATGTTGGGCATCCACTTTGGCTGTAGTCTTAAGTTGCTTCTGCAGTGTAACAGTGCTATCAGTTAGAAGGACCCCCCCACTCATCAAAGTTTGGGAAGGTCTCTGTCAACATGAAAAGAACATGACCTTTAAGTTTGAATCAGCATGTTTGCTGGTGCATGCACTGCCAAGGAAAGGGATCAGTGGCCCTTCAAAAAATAAGAGAGTGAATAAAAAAAAATTAAAAAAGACAGGAAAAGGAAAATTGTAATTCACTAAGAGGGCCATTTGTTTGAAAGAGTAGCTGTTTGACACTCAACAGTGAGCGGATTAATGTCAAAGAGCAAAGAGGAAGAATTACTTTTGTGCACTGCAAAATGTGTCTTTCTTTTTCTGTCATGAAATATGGCTCAACTGATATAATAAGTGAGTTTAAGCAAGGTCTAAAATAACATTAGTCAGATAGAAATGTCTTTTGTAGTATATTTTATATGTTTTGAGGTTTTGTTATCTTAATCCCCAGGTCAGATGTGCTTGTAATTCATAAGGTGATAGCCTCCAGAGCTCAATGTTATACATTGCTTTCAGTTGTGTATGTGCATGTATGTTTGTGTGTGTGTGTGTGTGTGTGTGTGTATGCGTATCTGTGTTTGTGTGTGTGTTTATTAAGTCCTCTGAAGGTCTTATAGTGATGTTATGGTGATCATCAGTCACCTCCTACATTTAGACTACAAGCCGATGTTCCCTGTCTATGCTGTCAAACCCACAAACAATGGCTCCGCCCACTAAAGGCCAAGTCTTCAGAAAAAGCATTGTCCTCTTACACAGAAGCAATGACAAAACCATTTCAATTTGTTAAACTTGATGTATTTTTAGCCCTCTACTTTCTTAATTTCAAGGTGAAGTAGCCAGTGATTCATTATACTTGTTATGTTGTCCTCTTAGGGCAAAAGAAAAATACCTATACCTATAATTATGATACTTTTAATGATTCATTCCAACATTCCAAAACATACATAGCCATATTTGCTTTAAGTCATATCAAAATGGGGATTATGTAAGTCGATACATTGTCTATAGGTCTTGTACATTTATCTGAAAATTTCCCCTTGGGGATCAATATAGTATCATTCATTCATTCAAAAACACTAATTTCCTTCCTTGAAATACTCTCATTTCTAATTATGACTTTTGAATACGATATAAATCTTCCCAAATTAACAATGAATTTGCATAAAAATCCTGTTTTAACATATTATACCATAGTGGGAATAAAAGTATAAACAGTGCATTTCCTCTTGACATTGGAGATTAAGCTGCATTAACATGAAGCTCTTGTGGTCTCAGTGCTGCATAGTCTGATTACTTAAAGTGCAATGCTATTTTTCCTTCACGAAGAAAACTCTAACTCTGATGTCTGTCTGTTTGTTAATAATAGTAATGATAGTTATTATTATTATTATTATTATTATAACAATAATAATTTATCTTTTATTATTTCTCTGCAATAAACCCGTCATGGATGAACCATGAGAAGTAGGCTGCCGTACACCAGCGCCAGGGGAGCACTTAGGGGTTCAGTGTCTTGCTCAACAACACTTCTACACACTAGGAGGAGACGAAATTCAAACATTTGGTTCGAAATGTGTGTGTGTGTGTGTGTGTGTGTGTGTGTTTGTGTGTGTGTTTGTCTCTGCCTCTTTTCTGTGTCTGCAGCTGAATGAAATTCCCCCCAAGCATCGTGTGATTTCAGGTTTTATTTGTATCTGAGCATTCTCTCTTTCTCAGAATTAAGGAGCGATCGCAATATTTCCAGTAAAAAAATTGGGGGGATAAATATCCAAGAGCGGCAAAGACCCCTGGCTGCTGGTGAACTCCCCATGTCAGCAATTTGCAAAAACAGACACAGTGCGTTGAAAAGAGGACAAAATGAATGAATGAATAAGTAGGGGGGGAAACAGTGGCACAGAGATTATTGTTCTGTCTCACAGCAAGAAGGTCCCTAGGTTCATTTCAACAGGTGGCCTGTCTGTGTGGACTTTGCATGTTCTCTCTATCTATGTGGGTTTGCTTCTCTGGTTTCCTCCCACTTCCAAAAACATAAAGTTGATTGGAGATGCAAAATTGGTGAGAGACTGGTATGATGGAGTGTATGGTTGCATGTTTCTATATGTGATTGACTGAGATCGACTGGTGACTGGTCCAGGATGTATCCTGCATCTCACCCAGTGACCTCACCTGTCATTTAGAGATGGGGTACAAGTTGGAACTGTTGTCACATCTAGAGACAGACAACAATTTACACTCTCATTCACATGTCTGGGCAATTCAGAGCCTTCTGCCCGTAACCAGAGAACCTGGAACAAATCTACATGGACAAAGAGAGAACATGCAAACCCGGGGAGTTGGGGTGTGGGGGGACTGAGCCAGTCCTAAGCCCGGATAAATGCGCAGGGTTGAATCAGGAAGTGCATTTGGCATAAAACTTCGGCCAAATCGGCCGAAACCGAATATGCAAATCAACACCACAATCAAAAATCTCATACTGGATCAGTTGTGGCCCGGGTTAACAACGACTGCTATTTGTGCCAATAACCTACAGGGTACCTGTGGAAATTGGGCTACTGTGTCTCAAAGGAGAGGAGGAAGGCATGTTCAGAGGCAGAATAAGAAGAGGAAAGGAAAGGTTCTCAGACTGAGTATAGGGACTTTGATCATTGGGACAATCCAGAGAAGGAAGGTAGATGTACTGTGTGTCCAGGAGACCAGGTGGAAAGGTAGTAAGGCTAGAAGCTTAAGACCAGGTTTTAAGTTGTACTTTCATGGTACTGACAGGACGAGAAATGGAGTATGAGTTATCTTGAAGGAGGAGTTTGTGTTCTGGAGGTGAAAAGAATGTTGCATAGACTGAAATTGGAAATTGAAGTGAGTAAGAAGAGACAGAGAAGTTCTGGAATGAGTTGGATGAAGTGATGCAGAATGTACTCAGAGATGATATCTTTAGTGTGGTCAGGGTAGAGGTTGAGGAAAATCTTGAAAGGTCGAGGTATGCTCTGAAAAGGAGAGGAACACAGGTTAGTCGCAGCAAGATAGTATACAGGTATATTTGTGTATGAATGAGAGGAACCCAGGTGGAATGGTGAGGCTACAGGGAGTGGAGATCAAGAAGTTGGAGGATTTCAAGTACTTAGGATTAACAGTCCAGAGCAACAGAGAGTGTGGAAAAGAGGGAAAGAAAAAGGTTCAATTAGGCTGGAATGGGTGGATAAAACTGTTAGGGATACTATGTGATAGAAAAATTTCAGCCAAAATGAAAGGAAAGGTGTAAAACAATGTTAAGATCAGCGATGCTTTATGGTTTGGAGACAGTGGCATTGAAGAAAACACAGGAAGCAGAGCTGGAGGTCACAGGCGAAGATGCTGAAGCTGTCTTTGGGAGTGACGAAGATGGATAAGATCAGGAATGAGTCTATTCGAGGGACAGCACATTTGATGTTTTTGAGAGAAAGGTCAGATAAAGCAGACTGAGATGGTTTTGTCAGGTACAGAGGAGGAATAGTTGATATATTAGTAAATGAATGCTGGATTTGGCGTTGCCAGGCAGGAAGTCTAGAGGAAGACCAAAGAGAAAATGTATGGACGTAGTGAGAAAGGATATGAAGTGAAATGGTATGAGAGAGGATGATGGAAAATGGTTGATTCACGGTGGCTACACCTAAAGGGAAAAGCTGAAAGGAAAAGAAGAAAAAGACTGTTATCAAGATAAAACTCTCGGTATGAGTTTGGATCAGCTTAATTTCTCCTGTCTGGCTTTGGACAAAACCATTTGGTCAATTCATATCAATTAAACGGACAATCATTCCTGTGACCTTGATGCTACTGAATATTAGATAGGGATTAATAATAATAATAATAATACATGGGATTTTTATAGCGCTTTTCATGACACTCAAAGACGCTTCACAAGTAAAAAAAAACAGAGGGAAAAGAACATACACAGAATTATTGGGAAGAAGTCCAAATTGGAGAGTGTGGCGATGAGCGCCAGTCCAGGGACAAGCTGGAGGGGCTTCGCCGGTGTGCAGCTGAGTGTCGTGCTGCTGTGAGGAGGCAAGTGTTGGAGCTGGATGTCGGAGATGGATTTTTGGTGGAGGGAGAGATGGTGGAGCAGGAGGAGCAAGAAGATTTCGGCCGATGGAGATGCCGTCTTGCTAGGCGCCATCGGGATCCGGAGTTTCGAAAGGCTAGCCGGCTAGCTAGCCAGCCAGTCAGCCTGCTCAGGTCACCGACGGGATCTGGAGTTTTGAGAGGTTAGCTAGCGAACCAGCCTGCTCAGGTCGGCAAGCTAGTTTGGTAGCTTGCTGGAGATTGTCCAGGTGAGCCTTTGTCTTTGGTTTGGTTGATTGGAAGGAGAAGGAGGAGAGCGGGAAGCGGCAGCCAAATGCGCCAGCGTCCTTGATTGGCTGTAAAATATCTGTAAGATCACAAATCATGCTCAGATCAGGTTTTCAGTGAGGTCAAAGAAAAACCTTCAATTTGATAACTGTATGATTAGTACATCATACAACTGTATGATTGTCGTGCATCATGAAGCTCAACCAAGAAGAAAAACAACATTTGAGTGGAGGATACATTTAAATAATGACAATCATCAAAAACAAAGCCAAGAAGGATGGAAAAAAAGCTTAAAAAGGAAGAAATCTACTGACTGCATTTGGGCAACTGCACTTTACCCTAAAACCACACAAAAAACTTAAAGAGAAAAAAAAATATATAAAAACAAATGAGGAACACTCTCACGAGTTTCGAAAGCACACTCCAATAGCAAGCAATACTATTGTTAGATGAGACGATTCTGCCGCCTTAATATAAATTGGCCACCAAAGTCAGATCATTCTAATTATCATCAATTAATGGGATTTGGAAGGATGTTTTGCCAATTTTTGTTTTTCTACAAATACCTTCCAAAATGTTCTTTTGACAACAGCTGTGTAAGTTAAATCAAACAAATCCTGCGGGCTATTCGGTTAAAATATTGAAATTGAAAAAATAGAAGGCAATCGATTTTCCAAAAAATAACATGATACATGCTAAATCAAATGGTTTTGTCAACATGGTAACTTGTGAGTGATACAGTAATCAATTTATTTTAGCAATGGACAATGACACAGTGAGGCTTAAGCATGCAATTAAAAAAAAAAGGTAACTCCAAATGTGTCCTTAGCCTTACACATGTCTTCAGTTATATGAAGCTGAAACCATTCAACATCAGTCACGTGATGTATGCCCAGACTCTAACATTTGGTATGGAGCAGTACGTATGATAACAGCATCTGTTTGGCCAGCTGTGGACGCAGCCATTGTAGATGTTTGCCCCTCAGTATGGGAACCACTGACCTGCATCTCCTCTCAAATGAACCCCAACATGGTTCACTGCACCTTCTCCTTGGTCTCAGTGTGCAGGGTGCTTGTACGGTGTTTACTATATATGCATGTCTATGGACCTGTGCATGTGTTTGTGTGTATTACTGGTTCAATGAAACTAACAGAAAAATGGCAAAGGGGTAATGTTAATCCTCAACTTTCCACCCCCAAGGTAAGACTAAAAGGATGAGAGGAGAATTTTCCCTCGCCCTTGTGTGTGCTGACACTGAGTTGTGTGTGTGTGTGTGTGTGTGTGTGTGTGTGTGTGTGTGTGTGTGTGTGTGTGTGTGTGTGTGTGTGTGTGTGTGTGTGTGTACCCTGGACTCAGCCATAGAGAATGAATGGGTTTGGTGCGGTGGCTGGACAGAAAAATCAATGCTTCATATGAGCAAGCTGCGGGGTTTAGGCCTCCGTGTTCATGTCAACAAGGCAATTGGTTTTCTTAATACTCCAAAGTTGGCGTTTCCTCACTTCAGGAGCCTGCTAAGGTGACTTGTGTGGTCAAAGCTCAACAAAGGGATCCTGCCTTCTAGCCTTTGCTCCACTCGGCAACTGATGGAAGCAGGGCCAGGATTAATTACAAAGATGCTGGCTGGATATTAGTTTTTTTGTATTCTCTCACTGTCACATGGCAGAGCCTTTTTTCTTCTATTGGCTCCAACTGTTAGATGGAGTAACACAGTTAGGTGTTACTGTAGCAGGGTAATCTTGTGTTGATCAGGCTGCCACTACAGTTTTCATTTAAGAATCAATACTAGCATTTAAAATTTTAGCGATAGTGAAAATGAATCAACCGTTTTGAGAGAAGTTATGACAGGTGTCGAAGACATATCGTGCTTGAAGTTGTGCAATTACGGTTAGACTGGAAAAGAAGTGCAATTGCAGAAGTTGCTTTTGTGTCGAAATAATAACAGGCCTCTGTTACAATACAAATAAGCCCAGTTCAAATGATTTTGTCACACCCACATGTACACATACATCTGTATGTATTCTTATGTGGATGGGTGGATGGATGGATGGATGGATAGATGGATAGATAGATAGATAGATAGATAGATAGATAGATAGATAGATAGATAGATAGATAGATAGATAGATAGATAGATAGATAGATAGATAGATAGATAGATAGATAGATAGATAGATAGATAGATAGATAGATAAAACTGCAACCCGTTGCTGTTCTGTGCACAAGTTGTTTTTTCATCCTTGTGAGAAAAAAGAAAAAGTTCTTGTGTGTTTTGATGCAACATTTGGACTCTAAAACCATGACATTACCGGAGTAGTTATGGTGGACTTTAATATTGAAAGACAATTACAGCATCATCAAGCATCATCTCGCCAACATCTACTGCAGAACAAATGTATGTTAAGGGTCTTCTTCTGTACTATACGTCATCATACAACTGTACTGTAGCACATACAGTTAAGTGAGCGTGAAGCCCTGTTACAAAACTCAGTCGCAATAAGAGTCAAATCAGACTATTGTTCTTCAGAGAGCAGTTGGACATAAATATTGATTATCTTACATTCAGCAGTAAAATATGTTATTTCTAAACCTGACAATAAAAAAATCAGCTCATGTTCTTAATTTCCACCCATGCATCCATCCATGAATCGATCCATCGATCCATCCATCCATCCATCCATCCATCCATCCATCCATCCATCCAACTATCTTCCCCCAGTTATCCAGAATCGGGTCAAGGGGCAGCTGCCAGTGCAGTGAGGCCCAGAACCTCCCTCTCCCCCACCACATGATCCCGCTCCTCTGGGAGCATTCCCAGGCCAACCTGGACGCATAGTCTGTCCAGCGTGTCCTGGGTCTCCCCTGTCGTCTCCTTTCAGATGGACATGCCCGGACTACCTCCTCTGTCCCGGAGGCATCCTGACCAGATACCAGAGCCACCTCATCTGGCAGTGGCTCTACTCCGAGTTACTCCCAGATGCCCAAACCGCTCACCTCAATTCTTAATTTCCCTCAACCATAATGATGGTAATTCTTTTGTTTAAGTTTTTTTTACTGATTCTGAAATTATTTGATGACATTTCCAAGATGGTGAGGGACTTTAATTGTAAATGTCTTGTTCTGACTTTTTCACTTTTCCATTCCCTGCTCTATTAATAGGCAGAATGGGCAGAAAGCAGAGCTCCAGGTAGCAGAGATGAAGATGTTGAGATTCTCTTTGTGAGTGATGAGGACGGATAGGATTAAGAATGAGTCAATCAGAAGGACAGCACATGTTAGACGTTTTGGGGATAAAGTCAGAGAAGCCAGACTGAGATGGATTGGTCATTTACAGAGGAGGATAACGAATATATTAGTAGAAGGATGCTGGGGTTTCAACTGCCAGGCATGAGGCCTAGGGGAAGACCAAAGAGAAGATTTATGGACGGTCTGAAAGAGGACATGACATTAGTTGGTGTGAGAGAAGAAGGCACAGAGAGTAGGGTTAGATGGAGGAGGATGATTTGTTGTGGCGACCCCTGAAGTGAGTAGGCGAAAGGAAAAGAAGGAATTGTTACGTTAAGTACAATGTCCCGCTTGTATTTTGCCAAAAATCCTAAATATATTAAAGTGTGCATGGACCTCTCCCATCCCCATACACACACACATATACACACAACAACCAACATACACACTATTGGACACAGAGCCCCAGTCATTAGCGACACCGTACTATAGACGGCAAACCTTTGGGGAGGGGTGTTGGGTTGGTGCATACAGGGACCCGGCAGCTAAGCATTGCTCACCCAGAGCAATCGGATGAAAACGCAGTGCAGATGTAATTTGTTTTCAATGGCTGTTTCAAAAGAATAATTGTGGTGACACTGGCCAGTCGATATTATAGATTTTTTTTTTGAGTGCAGTGTGTGTGTGGCACTGAGAAAGGCCAGGAAATACAATGCTGCAGACCCAAATACAATAAAAAATGGATTGCGTGTGCGTAAATGTGTGGTTGTAGGGGTATTTGCAGGTCTGGTAACCATCACTTGGCTCTAGACATCATTGGAAGGATTACCAAAATGTGTCCTATGGGTGAGCTACAGGCTCCTGTGTGTTCTCTCTCTCTTTCTCTCTCGAACAAACTCTCTCTAGAAAAAGCACACGCAGAGCTTCAAGTTGGAACAAGGACATAAAACATCAACACACCATTCAAATATCAGCATCAATTCCAAAATACTAATCAATCATATATATTTTCAGATCAACCTTGAATAGAAGGCAGAGCTGTGAAAAGCTACTGTCTGAAGCATCAAAGTGAGAAAAAATAAACATTGTTTTTTAATCTGAAAAGTCATTGTGTGGAGCATACAGGATCTTGATGCCCTTCATTCAAGAAGGATCGGATCAATAAATCAAATTAGTCTGTTCATCAACTGGCATTTTAAAAAAGTTACAAATGTACAAATGAGGGAAGTGTTTATTTTAACAAAAGTATCATTATTATTCATATCATTAGCAGTCATTATGAATATTATGAGTCATTTTTTTAAAGAAGTACATTTTTGGGCTGTAATTAATATTAGTATGGTCCATGATATTCTATATTGGGCTTGATTTGGGTATTTCATTCAGTCTTTATTTACTTACTCATTTTTTTGTAATTTGCTTCATTGCATGGGAGTTCTTTGTCCTGAGAACAATTTTCACATAGACTTTGATATAAGCCATCACACTGACTAAAATGTGCTTCGCCTTTAAGTGAAGTAAAACAAATACTATTTGAAGCTTCTACATCTTGAGAGGGTAATGTAGCCACAAGGGGCAAAGGCAAAGGCAGCCTTGAGGGGGGGGGGGGGGGGGGGCGGGGGGGGGGGGGGGGCATGAGCTAGTGACCTAATGAGCCTGTCTGAAGCCCAGATAAATGCCGAGGGTTGTGTCAGGATTGGCATACGCCGTTAAATTTGTGCCACTGCCATCTGTGCTGACAACCTACAGCGTACCAGTGGAAACAGGGCTTAATATACTGGGAGAGAAGGAAGGTGGAACCATTGTGTGCCCAGGAGACCGGGTCCAAATATAGTAAGGCTAAAAGCTCAGGTGCAGGTTTTAGGTTGTACTGTCATGGTATTGACTGGAAGAGAACAGAGCTTGCAAGACATAGAACTGTCTAGGGGAGGCCACAATTGAGTCTGTGGTTTGTGGAGCAGAGGAAAAAGTGGTGGAAGCTGAAAAGGGAGGAGTGTTGTATGGTTTTCAGGGAGGAGTTGAGAAAGGGTCTGTCTGGTCAGGGAGAGCTTTCGGATGATTGCACAACAAAATCTAGTGTTATCAGGGAGACCGGTAGGAGAGTACTTGGTGTGTCATCTGGAAGGAAAGTAGATAAGGAGACTTGGTGGTGGAATGATGAAATGCAGGAGTATATACAGAGAAAGTGGTTAACAATGACCGCATTGGTACTGATGACCTACAGGGTACTAATGAAAATTGGGCTAGTGTGGGTGGAAGAACAAGAACAAGAAGAAGAGGAGGAGTGCGTGTTCGGAAGCAGAGAGAGAGGAGGAAAGGAAAGAGCCTGGGACTGAGAGTAGGGACTTTGAATATCGGGACTATGACAGGAAAAGGTAGAGAGTTGGTCGACATGATGCAGAGAAGGAAGGTGGATATACTGTGTGTCCAGGGGACCAGGTGGAAGGGTAGTAAGACTGGATGCTTAGGAGCAGGCTTTAAGTTGTACTAATATGGTTCTGACAAGAAGAGAAATGGAGCAGGAGTTATCTTGAAGGAGGAGTTTGGTAGCAATGTCCTAGAGTTGAAAAGAATGTCAGATAGTGTTATGAGTCTGGAAGTCATCTGGAAGGAAAGTAGATAAGGAGACTCGGTGGTGGAATGAGGAAGTGCAGGAGTATACACAGAGAAAGCGGTTAGCAAAAAAGAAGTGGATACTAAGAGGACTGAAGAGAACAGACAGGAGTTCAGGGAGATGCGGCGAAAGGTAAAGATAGAGGTAGCAAAGGCAAAACAAATGCGTACGATGACTTGTATGCTCGGTTGGATAGTAAGTAGGGTGAGAATGATCTGTACAGGCTGGCAAAACAGAGAGATAAAGATGGAAAGGATGTACAACAGATCCGGGTGATGAAGGACAGAGAGGGAAATGTATTGACAGATGCTAGAAGAGTGATGGGATGATGGAAAGAGTACTTTGAGGAGCTGATGAATGTGGAAAATGAAAGAGAGGCATGGGTAGAAGAGGGGACTATTGTAGACCACAAAGTAGCACAAATTAGTAAAAGTGAAGTGAGGAAGGCATTGAAGAGGATGAAGCGTGGAAAAGCAGTTGGTCCTGATGATATACCTGTGGAGGTGTGGAAGTGTCTAGGAGAGGCAGGGGTCGATTTTCTGACTAGATTCAACAGGATCTTAGAGAGTGAGAAGATGCCTGAAGAATGGAGACAAAGTCTGATGGTGCCTATTTTTAAGAATAAAGGGGATGTGCAGAATTGCGGCAACTATAGAGGGATAAAATTGATGAGCCATACATTGAAGGTATGGGAAAGAGTAGTGGAAACTAGACTGTGAGCAGAAGTCAGCATTTGTGAACAGCAATATGGCTTCATGCCTATGAAGAGTACGACAGATGCAGTATTTGCATTGAGAATGCTAATAGAGAAGTACAAAGAAGGCCAGAGGGAGCTCCATTGTGTTTTTGTAGACTGAGAAAAAGCATATGATAGGATGCCAAGAGAGGAGCTCTGGTATTGTATGAGGAAGTCGGGAGTGGCAGAGAAGTATGTAAGACTGGTGCAGGACATGTATGCTAGCTGTGAGACGCTGGTACGGTGTGCTGTAGGGGTAAGTTTAAGGTGGAGGTGGGACTCCATCAGGGATCAGCTCTGAGCCCCTTCTTGTTCGCAATGGTGATGGACAGGCTGACAGATGAGGTTAGACAGGAATCCCCATGGACCATGATCTTTGTGGATGACATTGTGATCTGTAGTGAGAGCAGAAAACTGGTAGAGGAAAATCTGGTTGAGGTATGTGCTGGAAAGGAGAGGAATGAAAGTTAGTCGCAGCAAGGCAGAGTATATGTGTGTGAATGAGAGGAACTCTGGCGGAACGGTGAGGCTAAAGGGAGTGGAGATCAAGAAGCTGGAAGATTTCAGGTACTTGTGGTCAACAGTCCAGAGCAATGGAGAGTGTGGAAAAGAGGTGAAGAGACGGGTCCAAGCAGGTTGGAATGGGTGGAGGAAAGTGTCTGGGGTACTATGTGATAGAAGACTATCGGCCAGAATGAAAGGAAAGGTGTACAAGACAGTGGTGAGACCAGCGATGCTGTATGGCCTAGAGACTGTTACAACGACCAAAACACAGCAGGCAGAAGTAGAGGTTGCAGAGATGAATATGTTGAGGTTCTCTTTGGGAGTGACCAGGATGGATAGGATCAGGAATGAGTCTATCAGAGGAACAGCACATGTTCGATGTTTTGGAGAGAAGGTCAGAGAAGCCAGACTGAGATGGTTTGGTTATGTATAGTTGAGAGATAGAGAATATATTGGTAGACGGATCCTGGAATTGGAGCTGCCAGGCAAGAGGTCTCGAGGAAGACCAAACAGGAGATTTATGGACATAGTGAGGGAGGATATGAAGGTTGTTGGTGTGAAAGAGGAGAATAGGGTTAGATGAAGAAAGATGATTCATTGTGGCGACCTCTGAAGGAAAAAGCCGAAAGAAGAAGAAGAAGAAGAAGAAGAAGAAGAAGAAGAAAAAGTCTGAGAGGAGAGGAGCGATGGTACTTTACAAGAAAGTCTGGGGAAGTATGTGACTGAGAGGGTGACAGAGATGTCACTCCAGACTGTTAAGTCTGAAGTGACAGGAAAGTATAATAGACTGGTGCAGGACATGTATGCCAGTTGTGAGATAGGGGTGAGATGTGCTGTAAGTATGACAGAGAAGTTCAAGGTGGATGTGGGACTACATCAGGGATCACCTCTTAGCATCTTCCTGTTTGCAGCGGTGATGTATGGTTTAGAGACAGTGACATTGAGGACAATAAAGGAAGCAGACCTGCAGGTAGCAGAGCTGAAGATGTTGACGTTGTCTTTGGGAGTGACGAGGATGGATAGGATCAGGGATGAGCCCATTAGAGGGGCAGTACATGATAGACCTTTTGGAAATAAGGCCAGAGAAGCCAGACTGAGATTGTTTGGTCACGTACAGATTTGGGAAAGTAAATATAATGGTTGAAGGACGCTAAAATTAAAACTGCTAACAGGAAAAGCAAAGAAAAGTTGTATCAATGTAGTGGAAGACGACATGAAGTAAGATGGTTTGAGAGAAGAGGAAACAGAGAATGGGATAGGGTAGAATAGGAAAAGAAGAAGTTTCTGGAAATAATATTTTTTGACATATTTCAGCATGTGATATAAACAAAAGAAAAAAATACAACATCTGAAGTGTTTTCTGAATCAGTGATAAGTAGCAAGTAGCACATCTGATCCTTAGTTTTTTTTTTTGGTTTTTTTTTTTGGATTTTATAAATACACATTGATTTAATAATGAATTCAAAATCCGTGTGCATACCCTTGAATTAAGGCATATTGCATCTGTGTGAAACATGAAATTCCAATCTGGTACAACATGATAGTCTCCCATAATAATAAGCTCTTTCCTCTAGTTAGTTAGTGCGCTCTCCAGCTCCTGAATGTGGTCATTTGTCTCTCATCTACTGGTTTTCTTTTGTTCTGCTCTATCCCCCTACCTGATCCCATCCTCAGGCTCGTCTTACAATGGCCTTTTTCTTGCCTGATAATGGCCACTTTGACCATTTGCCAAATCAGACACTATTTGCAGTGCAATGGAGCCATTTTAATTTGTCATAGGTATGCGCACATAGCCTCTCTCATTGAATTGGTGGGATTGTGTGACATAAAATGAGTGGAAGGACATTTAGATGGCTCAGAGGCGCCAGGCAGAGAGCGATGTACAGTATAAGGACATTATTACTACGTAGTCAAAGTCCTCGCTAACACACCCTTTTTTGGTCCATTCCCTTGCTGCAGGGTGGTCACCAGAGACCAGATTGAGGCTGATTTATTCTCCTGCTCTCCTGCCCTCTGTCTGACTGCATCTGCAATGGAGAAATTTCCTTTCCCCTCCACTTCACTTCCACACTTGCAGCATTAGGGCAGGGGAACCTGAGGGAATGAGAGGTGGGGGGAGCTAGCATTAGAACATGTACCTTTACCTCCCACTCTTCTGTCATCTGGTTTCCTCAATAGCTTTTTCTTTCTGGAAAATAAACATATATAGCTACAATGAACATTAAGCGCTAACAGTTCACAAAATTATCAATCCAGTCATACATCAGTTTTCAGGTCATACCAGGTCCACCAAAGTCAGCAGCTGCAAAAGGTATAACAGCCACTGGGGATTAGGTTATATATATTACATATGTACAGATATTAGTGTCCAGTAGTAATTAACCATTTAATGAATTGAAAACATCACATTCATAAAAGAGAACTATTATCACTTAATGTTTTTGTTCTATTTACCTATGTTTATTGTTTATTTTGATTCCCCCCCCAAAAAAAAGAAAATAACAACAAAGTAAATATCACAATTTATTTCAAGAAATCATCCAAACTCGGAGGCAATCATATGACAGACACATTATAATGACTTTTCAGGTTGTAGATAATCTATTTCCAGTATTTACATATTCATTAGAAAAATTTACGCATTTATTGATTATCTTGCAATTTTGATTTCTAATAGCACATTAAGTGGTTGGAGAAAACTATATTCCCTCTGTGACAAGTCTGTGTGTGTGTGTGTGTGTGTGTGTGTGTGTGTGTGTGTGTTTTGTCACAGTCAAAGAGGGAGTAAGCTATTTTTTAACACACAAAAAAAGATAACTAAACACAATTGCTTTTACTGGTGGTGGTGGTTTTTAGGGTTCTCCAAGGGGGTTGCAAAGGAACAGTTTTGATCACTCTTTTTGGATCATTTTCACTTTTTGGATGCATGTCCCCCTGGTTGGGTGCTTGCAAACAATATTGACTTTCATTTAGATAACTTACCGTAATGTTCACAGACAATTCAAAGCCCCTTCATCATGGATTTCTGCTCCTGGCTTATAAATATGAGCTTTCTCTTCAGCAATCTGCCTCTAAATCTCTTCCTCTGCCTGTCTTTTCGATTAATTTTTCCTAAATTTAGCCAATTACAAATAAGCATGATATAAATGGAGAAGGGTTATCTAATTTATCAATCACACATGAGCAATTTATTTTCAGTTTGTTTTTTCCCTTTTCTACCTCCAACATCCCATTACCTGTGGGTTGTTGGCCAGTCAAGGAAGAATACATATTGCACCCTGAACTTCATATGTTAAGGCCTAATTTGTTGAGCAAGAAATCTGACAAATCCCAGAGACCAGGCCAGGCAAGCTGTAGCTGAAAATCAGGCAATTTAATGTCTAGAAAAGGTTGTTTGTTTAGTGTAAAACAGCTACCTGGGCAGGATGGAGTGATGCAGACAACACGCAGTGAGATATATGGGCCTAACTTGGACATTAATTCACCAGTCTCACAAAAGTTGTTACATTGATCTGCACTTGCATCTTCCCCGTGGCATCATACTCCGGAAACTGTTGATGACGGCGCATATGCCTGAGGGAAACATGCCCTCCAGTATTGGCAACAAGCGCAGAGGAGCAGCACTGCACAATTGCACACAGTTCCGCAATTACCACCACACCTGGCTTCTCAGAGTGCTGTTGTGTAGTTTTGTCTTTAACCTTTAAACTGGTGGGTGACAAGACCTCAACACTCATTAACCTGGCCATTGACATCGATCAACACCTCTGTGAGCCTCCCAGGGCGAGGGCACCACAATACCACAAGAGAGGCAGCCGATCCACCCGCCTCAACCCCAGCCAGAACACCAGCCTACCAACAGGCTCTCTTGCACCACTGCCATGGTAAATGAGATGATGGAGATGGGATGGAGGCACCTGACTGCCAATACCCGGGATTATCGGAGACTTGTGGGCAAAAGGGCTACTTGAGAAGAGATGGTCCCAGTCTGCCAAAATATTAGGCTCCCCTGAGAATTGGAGATTCCAGGTCAGCCCGTGTTAGAGTTTTCTGTCTATATTTATAATTATTTAATTTTGACTACTCACATGAGGTTAGCCAGACATGCCTGAGCACAAATGACCTTTGTCCTTAAAATGACCCTTGTCCTTAAACAGGAATCGTGCCATGACGTTAGATTCCAATGGTCATAAATATCTTTAGATAAGGACTTAACCCCCTTGAAAGTAAATTTTAATGAGTATGAATATTTTCGGACAGAAACCTGCCCTTCCCAGTATATCATCCTTGACAACATAGCATATGCATGAGCTATATCATCCAATGACATTATTATGTAAATAAACACATTCACACAATAAAAAGCTGAGCAAGGAGCAACTCAGTGGGATTCTCTGGATCTTGCCTCCAAAGAGCATGCTGAGTCTCCCCCTCTGCAGAGCTCAAAAGAATAAAGGCTTCAACTTTGACAAGCATGAATTAGAATAACCCTCAACAAAAATTGGTGCCGTGACCTGCATCCCAACACATCCAGTGGAGGAGGACACGCCGAAGCCCGTCGACGGCCAGATCTGGTGATCTTAGAGAAAGACCCGGAGAGTGAATTCTCTACCTTGCCAGTGGTACTTTCACCTTACACCTGCCATCGCTGGATTGACAGGATCCGACCGAACCGAGGAGGAAACACCAAATTAACAGACCGAGTATGATTTATACTTTTGTCCACTAAAAGGAAGTATATGTAGTTTATACTTTTGTCTGCGAAAAGAAAGTAGGTGTGGTTTATACTTTTTCCGTCGAAAGAAAATAGACAGAGGATTATACTTTTACCCCTGAGAAAAGAAAGTACAGCAGAGTGCACTGGGATATGTGTTGTTACTTCAAAGAGATTTTCTGGAAGTAAGTGTAATTTTTGGTTGTGGTTGAAACTGAGAAAGTTAGTTTGCAGTGATAGCTGTGTCCGCATAATACTAGGTTCTGTAGAAGCTTGGCACAGTAAATGATCTCTGTGAATGTTGTGACTGATCGTTAACCACAACAACCTGTAATGTAAGAATGGGAAACTCTTTTAATAGTAAAAATGAAAAAGACCTGGAAGGGGATGCGAAGTTCATGTACATATTGGATCCAGATAATATAAAATATGTAAGAAAATGGAAAAAAAAAATTACAACTGGGATGGAAAATTAAGATCAGCATCATTAAAAATAATACGAAAAAAAACTTATGGATGAACATGAAAAATGCAAAAACAAGAAAAAGTGACAAAAAGTTTGACAAAGTAAGAAAAGTTGAAAAATGGATAGAACAAGCCACTATACGAACACAAAGTATACAAAAGAAGAAAAAAGAACAAATTAAAGACCCGAGTAAAGAAACTATGTTTGTGCAGAGGGAAGATAATAAAACACTCGTCAAAGGTGTGATGCAGCAATTCCCAACACATGAGATGCCACAAGGCACAGTGGGACGGGTTCCAGAGCCATTGTACCCAGATCTTAAAAACTGCCAGCATATGAGGACATACACGAAGATGAACAAGAACAAGAAAAGTAAAACCAATAAATCCATACAACACACGGAGAAAGAACCTTAACAAAAGTTATAATGTAGATGAGGCAGAAATTTATCCTAGGACACAAGTTCCGAATCCACACGATAAGGAAAACCCGCACATGTATGTGTACAGACCATGGTCACATACTGAGGCAAAAGAAGCTGCAGCTGCTCTGCCTAAACCAGAGGATGGCTGGGGATCATTCCAAGATACAGTTTTCCAGCTAGCTGAGTCATATAGATTGAATGGATTGGAGTTAGAACAATTATTCAAACTTGTCAATTTCAATTTTCAACTTTCAATTACAATGGGCAAGATTTAGAGGTGATTACAAAGGAAGAAATCTCCAACGAGAGATTTTTCAACATCCAACAGATGGTCCTATGGTTGGAAATAATCTGGCTGCTGTACAAACAGTATTAAAAAGAGCAAGACCACTGCATGCAGCCACCTCAGCCCATGCACAGTAAGCAGCATGCAAACAAGAAATAGGAGAAACTGTTACATAGTTTCAATTCCCTTATGAAGGGAAATTTAGAAACCATAGTGGATTAGAATTCAATGAGCAGGATGATTCTCCTTACCAACTACATCTGAAACTTGGTCTGCTGAGAGGATTTGATCCGAAAATAAGTGCATGGGTAAAGAAACATCTGATTGATTGGGAAACAGCAACAGTAGCAAGTGTTATGGCATATGCAAGGGATGCGGAGAAATTACAAACAGCCAAAGAAACATCAGTTTATGTAATGGAGGATGATGACGAAGGATTGGTAATGTTTCAAGGAGGTTGTAGAGGACGAAGACCCCAGAGAGGGAGTAGAGGAAGATTTAGATATCAGAGTGGAAATGAGAAAAGACAAAATAGACAGAAAGATGACACATGTTGGCACTATGGCAAAACAGGCCATTGGTCACGACAGTGTAGGCAAAAGAGACAAGGAGGAAATGACAGGGGAGATAGGTGAAGTGAGGAGCGTGCACCCTTACCAAGAGCATGCACCCCACCTCATTCAGATGAGGATGATGAAGAAGAAGAAGGACTAGAAAGTGTAAATATAGCAAGTGCATGGGAACCACTGAACAATTTGACAGTAAAACCCTACATGAATTTGGAAGTTAATGGAGTCTTAACAGAATTCCTGTGTGATGTAGGAGCATGCAAAAACAGTTTGGATAAGAGCACCTCCAAAAAAGAAATATTCAAATTCAAAGATAAAAGTCCAAAGTGCCCATGGCCACACGAAAACCTAAAAACTTACTGAAAAGATTAATATAATACATCCAAATACAAGCCGATCATGCCAAGTATGGATAATCATTGATCCAAGGTGTCCTGTCCCACTTCTGGGAGGAGATGCAATGGCAAAGTTAGGACTCTCAGTGGGTCAAGTAAAAGGAGGCATGAAAGCATGTGTTTCCTGGCTCCTGGGACAATTTGAACAAATGGTGATCAACGAAAAAAAAACTTCCCAGCTATCATTTGTTAGATATGGGGGGCTATGAGGAACAGGAAACAATAGATGCACTAAAAAATGTGGTGCAGCAAGTGAAAAAATTCCCATGGGATCCAGAGACACCCAATCGATTGTATGTAGCCATGGCAATCGACAATGATGATGATGACTATGAGAGACAGTTTTTTCAGAAAAGTACACTGAAAGTTACATTGACGCATCTTGTCTCTGACAGACAAGGAAATATGTTTTTTCCTGTAAGATTACCAAAAGAAAAGCTGAAACTGTACACTGTCAAATGGGACACCACATTTGTCCTTGACTAAAGTCATGGAAACACAAAGGAAAGATTGTGCAACAAAAGCGAGACAAGGATAAGAAGTAACAGACTGGCAGATTCACATACATTGTTAAATAACCTGACACCATCTGCAGCTTACTTCACTGTAATTGATTTAAGCAATGCATTCTTTACCATACCAGTACATCCAGACAGCCAATTCTGCTTTGCTTTCATATTTGATAGAAAAAGATATACATACACCCAAATTCCAACAGGAGCATGTAGAAAGTCCATCACTTTTTGCATCAGAAATCCAAAAGGTCATTGGTGATTTAAGGCCCAAACATGGCAGCCAAGTGTTAAGCTTGGTAGATGATCCATTACTAGCAGCAGACACAGAGGATGCATGTAGGAGTGATTCACTTCAATTACTCCAGCACCTAAGGAAACATGGTCTAAAAGTAGAAAGGGAAAAATTAAAAATGGTGCAGGAATAAGTAACTTACTTGGGTCACAGCGTTTCCAAAAAAGGAAAACAAATAACTGAAGCAAGAAAAAATGCTGTGAAGAAAGCTCCTAAACCAATAACGAAGACAGAAACGCTGTCTTTCCTTTGTCTGTGTAACTATTGTAGAGAATTTATCGCAGAATTTGCAATCATAACTGCATCACTTTTGAAAGTGGTATATGAAAACCCATTGGTTATGAATGATGTTCTCACCTTGACACCAGAAGCAGATGAAGCACTTGTGAAAATCAAACAACAACTTTGTAGTGCATCCATACTGGCACATCCAAACTACAATAAGCCATTCATCCAGACTGTGGACCGTAAACAGTCACACATGATGTCAGTACTCTTACAGAAATGTGGGGATAAATTTAGACCAGTAGCTTACTATTCAAAACAGCTGGACAGTTTACTTAGGGCTTTCCCACCATTTGTACAAGCAGTAGCAGCAGCCGCTCTAGCTGTAGAAGATTCGGCTGATGGAATTCTATTTAATCCACTTGAACTATTATGTGCAGTAGATGTTCTCCTAATGCAAGCTAAATTGTGTTTTCTGTCTCCTAGACAGTAGCTGCTAGACAACTACATTTTACAGAGGTGCTGCTAAGTCAACCACATCTTACCATCAAACGATGTACACAACTCAATCCAGCAAAATTTTTACCTTTACCAACAGATGGCACACCTCATGATTGCGTAACAGAAACATCACAAGTAGGTCTACCGAGACCAGATTTACAAGACACACCACTACCTAATGGTCGTGTGTGGCTTGTGGATGGATCATCTTTTAAAGATGACAGAGGAGTCACACGCATAGGCTGTGCTGTGGTAGAACTCCCAAACCAGGTCATAACCTCAAGGGAGTTACCAAAGTCACTATCAGCTCAAGCAGCAGAAATTATAGCATTGATAGAAGCCTGCAAAGCAGCAGGAGGGATTGATATAACAATTTAGACTGGTTGCCAATATGCCTACTCCACACTCTTTGTATTTGCAAAAATGTGGCAACAGCGAGGCATGGTGACGACCAGGGGAAAAACAATGACGCATGCAACACTCTTAACAGAACTACAGGAAGTTGTTCTGCTCCCATGTAAATTAGCAGTAGTAAAATGCAGAGCACATCAATCAGGAACAGATTATATTATAAAAGTTTTTGCTGACATAATAGCAAAGGAAGCAGCAAAACAAAAATACAGCTTGCATGCTGACAAACTATCTACCACACTGGTGGTTCAACGATGAAATCATGGCGGAGGCGCAGAGGAGTTCGATCCTATAATTTGAAACACCAACAAAATACAACTAGAACTTGAACATCCGCAATCGTCTACATATACCTGGCTTAACCACGCTCGGGAACCACGCGCCCCGACCATTAGTCCCGTGGGTCGAGAGACCACGCCCCTTCATGTCCACCACACAGCCCCCCCCAAACACCCAGAAGGGACTCAGGTAACACAACTAGCCCCGCACGGGAGTCCCGATGAGTTTGCCAAAACGGCTCTGACGTCCCTCGGGCACGACAATGGGAGGCGCCGGACTCTGGGTTTGCGGGAGCATTGCTGCAGGCTTGGCCGGTGAGCTGCCCCAGTGGGGTACCAAGAAAGGGGACACATCTTCACCTGCCACCCTGTGTGCCGGTTTCAACCGATCTACCATGATGCCATCCCTACGCAGGCCCATGTCTAAAACAAAACTCTTGGTGCTTGCCTCAAGCACCCGGAATGGCCCATCATATGGGGGTTGTAGTGGTGAGTGGTGAGCGTCATGCCAAGCGAACAGGAAACGAGCCGACTTGAGCTCCAGAAAGACCGCGGGAAACAGTGGTGGGCCAGGCCCAGAAAATGTGAACCTAGGGGTGCAAACGGCCAGGAAAGTGGAGCAGACCTCTCAGGCAAAAACTCCTCTGGCACACGTAACGGCTGACCGAGCACCAGCTCAGCGGGGGAGGCATCGAGGTCATCCTTGGGAGCGGAGTGTAACCCTAGCAAGACCCATGGCAAAAGGTCCACCCAATTGTCACCTGAGAGTGCAGCCCACAACGCCACCTTCAGGGACCGGTGAAACCGCTCGCTCTGTCGTCCCCAAAGACCCAGCCTACGCCGGTCAGAGCGATGACACAAACTGCGGACCCCTGTCTGAAGTAATATCTGATGGGGTACCAAATCGGGCAACCCAAGAAGACAGAAATGCTCGAGACACGTCCGCAGCAGCCGTGGAGGACAACAGGACACATCCGGCCACCTAGTAGTCTTATCCACGATGGTGAGTAGGTGGATAAAACCCTGCGAAGGGGGTAGAGGGCCCACTAGGTCGACATGGACATGGTCAAAACGCCTGGCCGGACTCGGGAACAGCGCAAGGGGTGCTTTTACATGCCAATGCACCTTGGCGTGCTGGCATGCCACACACACGGCAGCCCACTCCTTCTCATCCCTACGAATGCCGGGCCAGACAAACTTGCTGCACACAAGTTTCACTGACGCACGGACTCCCAGGTGTGAGAGCAAGTGCACAGCGACGCTGCCAAACCTCAGGGACTGCCGGTCGGGGCCGGCCAGTAGAGACATCGCAGAGAAGGGCAGGGCTACCTTCCTGAACAGCCACATCATCCAGCACAAGACCCGTACTCGACGACCGCAGTGCGAGGACATCCCTGTCACTGGGCTGGTCGGTGGCCATAGCCGCAAACTCGATCCCGACATGCACAGGGCAGACGAGAACTCGTGACAAGCAATCTGCTACAGGGTTGAACTTCCCAGCCACATGCTTAATGTCTGTAGTGAACTTGGAAATAGCTGCAAGGTATTGGTGCTGGCGGGCAGACCATGGCTCGGCAACTCTCGACATGGCGAAAGTCAACGGCTTGTGATCCACATACGCCTTGACGAAGCAACCCTCCAGAAGAAAAAAGAAGTATTGCGTAGCCAGATGCAGGGCAAACAACTCCCTGTCAAAAACACTGTATTTGTGTTTGCTGTCCCTCAGTTTGCGGGTAAAGAAGGCAAGCGGCTGCCAGGTATCTGCCACCCACTGTTCGACCACAGCCCCCACTGCCACATCAGATGCATCAGTCGTCAATGCTATCGGCGCCATGGGCGCAGGATGGGCGAGGAGGGCTGCATTCGCCAGGGCGCACTTAGCCCTGTCAAAAGCCTGAACCTGTTCCGGAGTCCAGTCAACCCCGTCTTTTGCACCTCGGGAATGCAAAGCTTCATACAGCGGCCAGAGGAGGTGAGCACTACGTGGGAGAAAACAGTTGTAGATATTGACCATGCCTAAGAACTCCTGCAGCACTTTGACTGACGCCGGACGAGGAAAAACAGTCACCGCCTACACCTTCGATGGCAACGGAACTGCACCCTGCGGTGAAATGCATTGCCCTAAGAAAGACAAAAGACAATGCATCAATAAGGCGGTGGTTTGCGACGTCCACTAATAGGCCACTGGGGCCCAAAAAGTCCATGCTGATAATGGGGGTCGTAATGGCGTTGATCACAAACTCCCACTCAAACTGGCGTCCATCAAAGCAAACTGACAACAGCTGTGAACCGAAGGTGTCTATAGCGGACCTGTTTGCAGCACTCAACAGCGGTCTGCTGCCTCTGGCCCGCATGTGCTTCTTTGTCGGTGGAATCAGGCTCTTCTGCGATCCAGAGTCAACCAAAAACCGAGCCCGAATCTTGACGAACAACAGCAGTTTCCAACTGCCGGCGCCCACAGCTGCATTTTGAATTATTTACGAAGTGGTCATGGACAAAATATAATTTTGTGATTCAGATATTTATTTAGGCCATCAGAGAAGGCCTCACGGCCAACCCCTGCCAAAAACACATGTATGGATTCGTGGCAGATGAGCATTTCTGTATCTGCCCGAACACTGGTGCACTGGAACACTGGTGAGGCACATGCTATTTGGCCTGATTAGGAAGAGCCATGACTTTTATGCCAGAGCATAACATGACTCACGACATACAACCCATTAGGCCTACGGGACATGAACATAGTCGAAGAGTCTTGATAAGTGACTCTAGAGGAATAATTATGACAATGTTCCCTAACTATGGTGTAGGTCTGGGCAACCTCAGAGAATGAATGGACTGATACGAACAAATCCAGAATTCATGGCTATGAAAGAAATGCTTCTACAAAATCTCTTGGTCTTAGACATTGTCCTAGCCAAGGAAGGTGGTGTATGTGCGATAATAGGACAACAATGTTGCACATACATCCCAGACATGCGAGACAATGTCACAGCTATTCATGACAAATTGACCGCATTAAAGAACCAGCTAGAGAAATATCCTACAAATATCCAACAATGTTCTTGTCGGATCACAAAAACCCTACCTACATGAGATCGGCCCAATTGTTGAACTTCGGGCAGAGACAATGGGACTTGCTCCTCAGCTGATTCAACTCTGTACTTACATACTGGTCAGGCTCAAAGAGCACAAAGGCTGATGCCCTATCTTGGCCTCCCCTAACTTAGGCATGAATCCACCAGTCTCACGAAAGTTATTGCAACTGTTTATGCCTGCATCTTCTTTACGGCATCCTGCTCCAGAGACTGTTGATGTGATGACATGGGAACATCTGCCCAAGCGAGACGTGCCCTCCAGTGTTACCACTGCAAGCAACACTGCACACCTGGCTTAAACCCCACAATCAACAGCACACCTCCAATAAGCTTGCCCATCTGTCTACTCATTCATCACATCTTGATATCATATCCTACATCTTTAGTGTTGTACCCAGTACTATTGCAGGCTGCCTTTATCGAACTCCTGGATTAAATGCCCCTCCAGGTCATATCGTACCTTTCATCCCCTGTGTGGCTGCATTTGGGTTCAAAGTCAACCCACACCTAACAAAAGTGTCTTGATGAAGTTACACACCTGGTTTGTTTAATGAAACTTCAAATTACCAATAAGAATTATTTCAGTGAGTAAATAAATGCAGATAGGGCACAAAAGGAGATCAAATGCATGTCAGTCCACCAAAATGAGGGTTGCATTGGCCCTATGAAAGTCCCGTAAAGACAAAAGTTTTCATACCAAATTGTGCTGAAGAGATTTTTTGAGAATGGTATAACATATACCATATTTTGTAGCGTACTCTGGCAATTTATCATTGCTTTTAAGGTAGCTTGAAACTTTATTTGAAATAATTTAGGGCACATTCCTGGGCAGGCTAATTTTGGGGGTATTTTCTTACCAATTTCATGAAAATATAGTCAAAATTTTGTTTGAAGTTAAGATCTGTTCCAGACCAATACCAGGTATCACTGTGGAGAAGAAGGGGACCAGCACGGTAGCGATACCCACACTAGCGTTTCACTAAGAGTGGAAAACAGCGCCAGGCAAGTCATGGAAAGTGACTCTGACAGTGAAGAAAGTGAACCTGGCATGTTTGATAGGGATTTAGCGCAGCTGTTCAAATCAGCAACAGAGGATGAGGACTTTGACGGGTTTGATTGATGTCAATTACCAGTAAAAAAATATGAATACCAAACTCAGTTTTGTTCCCGCTCTAATTTTCAAATACGCAAACTTGTATGCTTGTGTGTGTGTTGTTGTTGTAAGGCGCACGTGGTAGAGGACATCATGAGAACATTAAAGGGGGAAGCGTGGGCGTGAATTGTATATAAAACCCACGCCCTATAATCAGGTGCGCCTATTGTGTGTGTTAAATATAGTAATGCCACACATAACTGAGACTGCGCCTTTTAGAGCGGTGCGCCTTATGGTTGTGAAAATACGATATGTAATGAACACATGTTGAACAGTTTGAGCTTTGGGATGTTAGAGCGTGTAGCGGAACCTTGACCTGATTTTTAAAAATAAATTGGGAAAAAAAATCAGTGTCAGTAAATGATAAAAAATTAATATAAATATAAATATAAATAAATATAAATATGGAAAATATTTTCATAAATATTTATTTTACTTGGTAAATGGGACCTCTGCTCCTGAACTTCTGCGCACAGCATCTGCAAATCGGGGATATACCGGCTGGCGGGTATGCTGGCTTCGTGAGTGTGAGGTTTATTTTGAGCGTCAGAAATGATAAATATAATTTTATTTTAATATTTCAAGATCACAATAATCTTCTAATTTAGAACTAAAATTTAAAAAAGGAACTAACACAAATAAAATACACTTCAATTAAATACTTATCATTTAATTTCCCAAGCCTATCGGAGCTGCAGTGTCAGGATCAAAGAGCCGCATGCGGCTCCAGAGCTGCGGGTTGCCGACTCCTGGTCTAGAAACAGTAACAATGACGAAGAGACAGGAGGCAGAGCTAGACGTTGTAGAGATGAAGATGCTATGGTTCTCTTTGGGAGTGATGAGGATAGATGGGTTAGACGTTAGATCTTTTGGAATTAAGGTCAGAGAAGCCAGACTTGGTAGACGTATGCTGAAATTTGAGCTGCAAGGCAGGAGGTCTAGTGGAAGACCAAAGAGAATATTCATGGATGTAGTGAGAGACGATATGAAGGTAGTTGGTATGAGAGAGGAGGATACAGAGAATAGGTTGGATGAAAAAGGTTTATTTGCGGTGGCAACCCTTGAGGGGAAAAGCCCAAAGATGAGGAAGGAGGGATTCATATGTCTAATAGCTACACAATTTGACTTCAAATTTTGACATAGATGAATATTGTTTCGTCACATTCTTAGATTTCTTGTCATTCACCAAAAATTAAAAATATTACTGATAAAAAGGACAATTCTAATACTCAGTAATTTGTGTTATATCATGTAATACAAAAAAAAAAAAAAGTTTGTTAAGTTTGCTTTAAATGGCACCTCACTAACACACAAAACAGGAAACTCAGGATCTAGTTGCTATAGTAACACAACCAAACGTGGGGTATTAAAAAGGAGATTCTCTGTATTTATTTGAAGGTGAAAAAATTATACACAAAACATGTACCCTAAAATTTTTTGATCATCCGTTTACTCCCTTTCTGGCCATGTCCTCCTACCGCAAATGGTCATTAAATTATATTTCAAATTATTTCATCATCTATCTATGTTCCAAAATAGTGTAATGTCAGACATAAAATCAATCACAAGCCTCCACAAAGCTGTGGTCTGATAAGAATTTAAATTTGACTTAGTTACATTCACCTTCATATCTCTTGATACTGAGCTCAATATCTCTGCAAAACTTTGAAGGTTTTTCGGTATTAGAATATTATGACAATGCCAAAGACACGTCCTCTGTTTTGGCTTATAGATGTCCTTGGACATTTTTTGGTCACTTGTGCGGTCTCATTCTGGCTGTGTCATCCTACTCATAGTGAATGTTCTTCAGACCACCCAGACCACCCTGACAACAGATGCAGGTGGCAAAACACTCCCCTCTTTTAATGTTCCTGGAACCTGAATTTGCTTTTAGCATCAAGGGAGTGCAATGTGTTAATGCTTGTCACTTGTTCGTTAACATTCTGCACTCCTTTAGGCTTTCACACCCTAGTTCTGTCATTGGTATTGTCATGTTAGCGCTGAGGATATGTAATAAGGTGAGTGTCTGTGTGTGAGGCAAGTATGTTTTCTGTTGTGGGACTTGCGAGTCAGTATGAAAAAGTCCCTTAGAAAGGTACAGTTGTCTCAGCAAATCATACTTTACAAGTGCCTTTTGTTTGAAAAGGGACTCTTGCATTTGAAATTAAACCTGTTTATACGTAATGCATGGTGCACTCAAAATTTCTCCTCATACTTAATGTAGCATAGTTTGAAGGTCAAAACAAGTGCACCCCCACACACACATACACATATGTATACTGTCTGACTTAGACAAATGCTTAACTATATGATGCGTTTGTGCACTTTAACAACATACTGTACATCGAATGAACACTGGAGTAAAGCTAATGATGCCTTAATTTTTTTTTATGATGAGATGTAACATCATTTTGTTTTAGTTTCACACTGTTCTGTCAATTATATCATCTAAGTAGCACTGCATCTCAGCAAAGCATTGTAGGACCTGATCAATAGTAAACTTCCAAACAGCAAGAGCAGACCAAACACAAGCCAACAGTACTGCAAAAGGCCTTTGTGGGTAGTGATTTTGAGATATAGTACTTCCTTGATACTTTATCCATTTCCATCTGCAGGTAAGCTTGCGCTAAGTCAAACATTAAAAAATGTTGCCAAGCGGCTAACGATACAAACGTGTTGTCTATGCACAGCAAAGGCAACTGATCTGCATATAAAACTGAATTGACAGTTACTTTGTTATCATCAAATAGCCTTATTGGACTAGTTTTCTTGACTACTGGTACAAGTTGTGTTGGCCAGTCTGACCATTCAACTCTGGACATAATGCCTGGGTTTTCAAGTCTTTAGATCTATCTTGACTTAAGGGCGCAATCTATTGGGGACAGGACAAGCTTTAATGTACTTAAGTTATGCATTTTGATCAACTGCAAGGTGCGCTGTAATCTGTGTAAGGGTTCTGAAACCCTCTTTGTACACTGGCCCTGCACGCTGCAGTAGTTGGGTCACACTTTCCTGTGTAGCTGTACTGCTTTCAGTCTGACTGACCATCATCTTCGAAATGGACTGCCAGATGAGCTGACTCATGTGCTGCCCACACAACTCTAAAATTTTCATTTTGCTTTCATATTATACCTTCACTTCACAATTTTCTTACTGGCACCACCCTTTCTCCTGTGTACATTTTCAGTAGCATTGGGGTAACTTTCAGTTTCAGATTTGTAAACTTTTTTTGTACTCTTTCACTAATGTGAGTGAAAGTGCACATTCCGTTTCCAGTTTGACTTTCCAGTTTGAATTTCTTTCCTTCATTCTCTGCAGTCCACCTGTATTTGTGTCATTCATTTCATGAACTCTTTTATTCTGTTTCCTAGCTTTTTGTCTCTGTGTCTGTCATTATTTCTTTTCATTTTAAACCAATTCTGTCGGTGCGTTTTTGCTTGCACAGACCATAGTCTTTATCATGGAACCACAAAATTGTTTTCACTGGGCATTTAGCAGTAAATTTGTTCACACTACACTGTGGACAAACTTGAATCAAACTAGCATTGTTCTGCTCCCTCTACTTAGCAGTTCAATATTTACTCGTTCTTTTGCGTAAAGGGATCATCCATCCACCCATCCATCTTCCCCAACTTATCTGACGCGGATCAAAGGGGCAGTAGCTGGAGCAGTGAGGCCCAGAACTCCCTTTCCCCCGCCACATGGTCCAGCTCCTCTGGGGGGAGAGTCCGGCCACCCTGCAGAGAAAACCCATTTCGGATGCTTGTACCCGCAATTTCGTTCTTTCAGTCACTACCCACAGCTCGAGGCAATAGGTGAGAGTGGGAATGTAAATCACCTGATAAATTCAGAGCTTCGCCTTCTGGTTCAGCTCCCTCTTCACCGCGAGAGACGAATACAGAGTTTGCATCACTGCAGACGCCGCACTGATAGCAATTTAATTAACTCCTTATGCAATTTCTGTTATGGCTTTATTGTGCTCCTAAGCTCCTTAGGAAGTTGTAAGTCTGGCACAGATTACACTTTCCTACACCTCTCTGTTGTTTTCAATCTAGTTAACGAGGCAACATCGTTGCGGTCCCTCAATATGTGTCCAATGCCTCTGCACTAATGTCAAAACAATCTCCCTCTCCATAGCAGAAGGCATGACTTTATTTTAATTTCCCTTTCCTTCCTCTATTCATGATTACGTTACTCATGACATCGATGTTCCACTCACTCAACTTCTTTCACCATTGCAGATGCGGAGCAAGTTTGCTAGCAAAACAGTCAAAGCTTAAAGCTTCTACACATGGGATGTCTTCCTTTGTTGCTACTCTGTTGGGTATGTGCACTTAAATATCAGACATCAAATGGACACTGGAGAAAGGTTAATGATGCATTTACTTGATATTTATGTGGAGATGTAACATTGACCTGGTTTACTCCGGCAAAGCACTACTGCTCAAGTTCACTTGATCACTATGCCACTTAGTTTTACCTCAAAGGTATCATGCACATAGTATAACAGTAGTCCCTTTAACTTTGATTAAAAGTAGCTCCCATTACTAGTAATTAAGTGAGCATAACAATCCATCCATCTATCCATTGTATGACACTGATCCTTCTTAGGGTTTCAGGGGATGCTGGAGTCTATTCCAGCTAGGCACATCCATGTTTTGGACTGTTGGAGGAAACCCAAGAGACACCACAGGAAAAACATGCAAACTCCACACAATGATCCACCTGTGAAAATAACATTCCATTTTTTCAATAAACACTGTAACAGAAATTTGCAATTCAAATATATGTTAATGTGTTCAAAGTTTTTTTTTTCCCTTTTACCACTGACTTTGACATGTAAATTGCAGAAATGGTATGGTGTGAAGTGTTACGATGTCTTATGTCTTATGTGTGTTTGCCCAAGCCTGAATAATAAATGTCTCCATGTGCAAGATTCCAAATGTGCACAGGCAAAGAGCCAAGGAGGAAGGACAGCCAGCTAGTTGAGTGTTAGCATGGCAAGCACGCCGCAATTAAGACTGAGAGCTAACAGACACTGCCAGATTAACCACATTACATCTTTTTTTTTTTTTTTTTTTTTTTTACACAAACCAGACACATCTCTGACAGTACGACATTATCCCCCGTTACAATTAATTATCCACAGGTCTTCCCTACGCATCCATTTGCATACCTTAACTACAGGCAAGCGGATCTGCCATGAGGGAAAATAAAGGGTTAGTTAGGCATGCCAGGGAACATGCTCTGAGACTGTGTATCGATTTGCATGTGTGTGTGTGTGTGTATGTATGTGTGTGTGTGTGTGTGCGATTGCATATGTGTATATGTGCATTCCTGCATGCTTATGTGTATATGTACATTCCTGCTAGCTAGAAGTGAAAAACGTGCTAAACCATAAAATTATTTATTAAGTATTCCATGAATATGATTAAATCAAGGATGCTTCAAACAAAAATGCCCAGCAGCTCCCAAAATCACGTCACATGTCATGAAGTCGCTGGAGAGGCTCGTCCTGAGGCACCTTCGTACAGTCGTCGGACCTTCGCTGGACTCCCTGCAGTTTGCATACCAGCCCCGGATAGGAGTGGAAGACGCCATCATCTTCCTGCTGCACAGTGCTTACACCCACCTGGAGGAGGCAGGAAGCATTGTGAGTCATGTTCTTTGACTTCTCCAGTGCTTTTAACACTATTCGACCTGCCCCGCTGAACAGGAAGCTTATGGACATGCAGGTGGATGCTCCACTCGCGGCCTGGATCAACAACTACCTCACAGGTTGGCCGCAGTATGTGAGACTGGGGAACATCACATCGGAAACCATTGTGAGCAGCACAGGGCGCCACAGGGGACGGTCCTGTCTCCCTTCCTGTTTACGCTCTATACCTTGGACTTCAGGTTCTCCTTGCAGTCCTGCCACCTGCAGAAATTCTCAGATGACTCTGAGAATGACTCGTGGTGGACAGGTTTGTGGAGTGGTGTGGACTGAACCACCTGCAGCTAAATGTGTCTAAGATAAAGGAGCTAGTGGTGGATTTCAGGAAACAAAGGACCCACCTTAACCTGGTCACCATCAGGGGTGCAGAAGTGGACATTGTGGACACCTACAAGGACCTGGGTGTCCACTTGGACAATAGACTGGACTGGACTGGACTTTGAACACCAATGCCATCTTTAAGAAGGGTCAGAGCCGCCGGTTCTTCCTCAGGAGGCTCAGATCTTTCAACGTCTGCAGGACCATGCTGCAGATGATTTACCACTCGGTGGTGTCCAGCGTCATCTTCTACGCTGTTGTGTGCTGGGCCAGCAGGTTCAAGACAGCTGACACCAACAGACTCAACAAGCTCATCGGGAGAGCTGGGTCTGTCCTGGGAGTGGAGCTGGAGTCTGTTGTGCAGGTGCCAGAGAGGAAGATGCTGAGGAAGCTCCTCAGCATCATGGCCAATGTCCATCACCCCCTGCATGCCACACTGACATCCTGTAGGAGCTCTTTCAGTCCTAGATTGATACCACCAAGGAGCTCCACTGAATACCACAGGAGGTCTTTCCGACCTGAGGCTCTCAGACTTTTTAATTCCTCTCCCTTCAGCCGCAGGGAATCTCCAATCTTTGCACTTAAGACCTCAAAACACTTAATAGCCTTGACTTTGACACTTTATAGTGTAGTTGTATTTCCTATTCCCACCCCCCCCTTTTTTTTTTTTTCAATGTTTATACAATTTCCTACTGTTATTTATTATTGTTATGTTTTACTTGAAACTCTGGCACAACAATTCCCTTCGGTATAAATAAAGTTGTTCTTATTCTTATACTAATTCTAAATCCAACAGTATATGGAACTCAAAATGTGTTTTGAAGTGAATGTGACTGAAAATGTTCACTAATATGAGTCACGAATAGTAAAAAATGCAGTTTTTTTTTGCTGTGCACAGAGAACACTGGAGCGGCACGTGATTGCACAAGTAAAAAACACACAAACACAAAAGTCGACATGAACGTAAGAGCCCCATGCGGTTCAGGAGCCACAGGTTGGCCAGGCCTGAACTAATGGTTCTAGCTTGTCCTTTTCCCCAAGAGTTAGGGTGGAATTGTCGATGGGGAATTGTGAAATGAGTGCATCAAGTTCCTCCAGTAATACCCCGAAGGGCCCAGGTGGACGTTAAACAACTCCAGTAGTGAGTCTCACTGGGTGAGTGACAAGGACCGCATGCAACTCAAAGGAGGATGGAAGAAAGTGCCAGACGGACACAGGAGAGGATTTCCATTCTGGGCAGATTAACAAGCCAGTCTCACCCCCATGTTCATTAGCTCTGGAGGTATGAGTGAAAGTATACACATCTGACAGGGCAGCTGATGTGGCTGTGTTTTCGGGTGTCATCCATGTTTCTGTGAGAGCTAGAAAGTTTAGTGTGTGAGTGGATATATGGGCCGCAATGAAATCTGTTGCCTTTTTCTTCACAGAGTTCCAGAGAGCCCCAGATACCTCCTGCTTAGTATAGATAGATACGGTTGGATATATGAGGTTGGAAGGGTTGCAGCATCTAGGTGCTACCCAACGTCTGCGGGTGGGTGCTACACCAGGGATGGGAAGGCAGCGCATTTTCTTGACTGAGAAACAGTTGGTGGGTGGTTGTACCTGGGTTTTGTCGGTTTTACTTGACTCCGTTTTCGCTTGAAGAAGTTGATTGCCTTGTTTTGCGTTTGCCTTAATTTGCGGTAGAAAGCCCAGCTTTCAAGTGCAGCTGGAATTTAAGGAGCACTAATTGTCGGTCGATCGCCGACAGGTGGGAGACTGGGATACGCCCGGACATGGCCAAAGTTGATGGGACAATCAGAAACCGAAACCAATCACAACAAGGACTATAACCACAACAACAACAAAAACAACATGCTCGTTTCACCCTGTATACTAAAGTAAATTAACTTTAATTAAATTCTTAGGGAATGGAGAGGTGTTATTTTGTCCATTTTTAAGAATCAGGGAGGTGTGTAAATGTGTAAAATTGTGGTAACTATAGAAGGTTAAAGTTGATGAAGCATACAATGAAGCTATGGGAAAGAGTATTGGAAACTACACTAAGAGCAGAAGTCAGCATTTGTGAGCAGCAGTATGGTTTCATGCCTAGAAAGAGTACAACAGATGCAGTTGTCACTATAGCTGGGGCGGACTCGAGCAGGGAACCACACTTCGGGGCAGAGATGGGTGGAAAGCGCTTTTATTTGGTTGAAGTGGCAGAACGGGATGGGTTGCAGACTGGACGGGTTGCAGACTGGACAGTACGAAATGCAGACTGGACGGGTTGCAGACTGGACAGTACGAGATGCAGATGGGACGGGTTGCAGACTGGACAGTACGAGATGCAGACGGGACGGGTTGCAGACTGGACAGTACGAGATGCAGACGGGACGGGTTGCAGACAGAACTGCAGAGGCTGGGCCTCACCAGTACGGGTTGCGGGAGGGAACAGAGGTCACGCCGGCCGACTGGGCCCGGCCGTGACTCGGGAAGGGAACAGAGGTCACGCCGGCCGACTGGGCCCGGCCGTGACTCGGGAAGGGAACAGAGGTCACACCTGGGGTCCGGTGCTGGCAAGGATGAGGTCCGGGTCGTGCCAGGGGTGAGGTCCGGGTCGTGGCAAGGCCCCACAGTAGTCCATGAGAACCACAATCCCCCGGCACCAGGCAGAGAGTGCCGCTGCCCTTTATAGGGATCTTGATTAGCGGCATCTGCTGCGGCTGGCGCAGATTACAATGGGGATCAGCTGTGAACCCTGACAGCAGTATTTGCTTTGACAATGTTGATAGACAAGTACAGAGAAGGTCAGGGGGAGTTGAATTGCTCCTTTGTAGACCTAGAAAAAAAAACATTCGGCAGGGAGCTGAGAGATGAACTATGGTATTATATGAGGAAAATACGAGGAGCATAGATGGATGTAGCAGAAATGAATATGTTGAGGTTCTCTTAGAGAATGATAAGAATGGTGACAATCAGGTATGAGTCCATCAAAGGAACAGTGCATGTTAGATGGTTTGTGGATAAGGCTAGAGAAGCCATACTGAGATAGTTTGGCCATGTACAGAGGAGGGACAGTAAATATATTGGTAGAAGGATGCTAAGATTCAAACTATTAGGCAGGAGGCCTACATGGAAAGCAAAGAGAAGATTGATGGTAGTGAAAGAGGACAAAGAACTAAGTTGGTGTGAGAGAAGAGGATACAGAGTATATGGTTAGATGGATGAGGTTGATTCACTGTGGCAACTCCTAATGGGAAAAACCGAAAGGCAAAGGAGTCTTCTTATCTACTGTCCTTCAAGACAACACCAAATATTCTCCTACCTGTCTCCCTGATCTTATTAGCACATGGTTGTCCAGTCATCTGGAAGCTGTTCCTGACAACCCAGAGCTTTTCTCAACTCCTCCCTGAAAACCATACAACATTCCTCCCTTTTCAGCTTCTGCCACTTTTTTCCTCTGCCCTGCCTTTATCCTCTTGATCTTCCTAATCACCAGAGTCATCCTACAAACCACCATCCTATGCTGTCTGGCTACACTGTCTATGCTGTCTAATAAGTTACCCCATGTTCTTGTCTTTTGTGTAAAAAAGTATGCACAACAGCCATTTCCATCCATTTTGCACAATCTACTACCATCTATCCCTTACATTCCTATCCTGGATACCAGACCTGCACATCACTTATTCATCACCTCTCTTGCCTGCACCAACATGTCCATTGGAGTCTGCACCAATTACTACTCTTTCATCTCTGGCTGTATTCTGTATCACTTCACCTAATTCCAGTGGCAGGCCATGCATTTTTCGGTGGTGCTCCGAATCAATGCACCCCCCAATAATTAGTTTATGGCTATAAAGAAAACATTTTATCATGCAGAAATGCAGTATGAAGAGCGGTGCATCGCAGATAGATAACCCATGTCATATTAAAATTCGCCCACGGGAGTGCATCATGTGACAACAAAAGTTGGATGCCCAACGCGTAATCGATCGCGCACCCTGCGGCTTTGTCCGGGATGCGGCCCGGCACCCAAAGTGCCCAAATTCCAAGAGTGTGTAAAACAAGTCCTTATTAGGAAATAAACCAGACCGTTGAGTCGGTGGTATAAAATGACTGCGTCTCCTCAGCTCGGGGTCAGATCCTCCTCACCTGCATATCTGCTGGAGGTGTCTCAGCGGGTGTGCAGAGAGGGTGAATGATCCTCTCGACGTTCATTGTTGAACCCCTTTGACCCTGCCTGGCAACAGATTATGACTGAAAAGTGATTGGTTACTATGAAAATGTATGTCTGGAAGCGGCACAACAAGGAGAAAAGCTATGAAAGGAAGTAGACAGACCATTTGGAATTATTTAATAAGTATTCATGGACAAAATGTAATTAACGTTTGTGATTCAGATATTTATTTAGGCCAGCAGAGAAGGCCTTGCAGGCCCTGACGGCCCACCACTGCCTAATTCATTCCAGAACTTCTCCTACTCTAACTCACATCCCACTTATGGGTCATAGCCACTAACAACATCAAACATCATACCTTCGGCTTTCAATTTCAGTCCCATTAGTCTGTCTCACGTTTTTTTCACCTCCATAGCATTCCTCATAACCTCTTCCTTCAAGATATCTCCTACTCCATTTCCTCCTCCTGTCAGTACCATGTTAGTACAACTTAAAACCTGCTCCCAAGCTTCTAGCCTTACTACTACTATTTATTATTGTTATGTTTTACTTGAAACTCTGGCACAACAATTTCCTTGGGATAAATAAAGTTGTTCTTATTCTTATTATTCTTATTCTTTTCCACTTGGTCATCCGGACACAAAGGATATCCACCTTCCTTCTCTTCATCATGTCAGCCAACTCTTTACTTTTTCTTGTCATTGTCCCAATATTCTCTGTCCCACGCACTTTGTTTTCCTCTTCTCTCTCTGCACACCTTACTCTACTGCTTCTTCGGCCCCCAGTAGCCCAATTACCACTGGTACCTTGTAGGTTATTGGCACTAATGGCCTTGACTGATCCAGTTTAAGATTCTTAGGTTTGATTCACATATTTGGTTTTGTTTTTCTTATGCCCGAAGTCCTTCCGGACACAACCCTCTGCATTCATCCAGGTTTGGGACCTGCTCCAGGAGACACTGGGTTGTACCCCCTGAGGCCGGCTGAGGAAGACACCGGCCTGTGCCCCCCTCCAGCCACATTCACCTGCAGTCTGAAATATTGACAAATATTTGGTTTACTGAAGAGAAAATATAGTCTGTGGGTAGGAGGGTGCCCCTAAATGGCCTCTAACTGCTTTCAAAGTGGCAGTGAAGAGCGGTTTGATATTGCTGACCTTTTGCTTGTTAATGTTCAGGCATTTTGGTGCTTTCAAAACCAATGGATATCTCGTAGGCTCGACCTGGGTATTGATTTCAGAGAAAATTAGGCAGTGTTTCATCCAGCACTCAGCATCTCATACGGCCTTTGTAATCTGGATGTTCTGGCTGTCCATCTCTCTGATGGCAGTGTAATCAATCGGATACCAATACTTGGAGAAACGGTGAATCTACAATGTCTTATTGTGGGTGGAGAGGTGGAAGGCTGTGTTGGTAATAAGAACGACATGGTCTGCATGCGTCTGAAAGAGTATCAGTTGCAGTCACCAACCTTGAGCTTCCCAATAAGGTCTACTTAGGAGTGGAAGTTATAACCAGCTCTCGCATTAAAATCATGCCAATGTGAAGAATAATGAGATTATCAGGATTGGGAACAGCAGTAATGACAGCACTCAAGTTTTCATAGAACTTGTCCTTGGTCTGTGTGGGTTAGTCTTAGTGGGAGCAGTGGTGTGCGATGAGGGTCATGGCTCGTGATGCAGCCACTCCTTGAGAATCAGATTTACAATGGCTAAAAATCAAAAAAAGTATCTACTCCTTATTCAATTGGCAACATGCAATTTACCACAGGGAATGTTTCATATCATTCTATCCTTTCAGCATTACACACACACACACACACACACACACACACACACACACACACACACACACACACACACACACACACACACAGCTTGGGCTGTTCGTGCAGCCCCTGTCACCAGTGAGCCTGATTCAGCAGGTGAATGATTCCAGCTGGTATACCTGCAGTTGATCAGGCCTCGTCAAGCGAAGGATAAAAGGAACCTGCCACCAGCCCTTTTGGTGCCAAGTTGCTGGTGGTTCCTGGCTAGGTCATGGCCCTCTGCAAGCTTTGGTGTGTGCACGCTCATCAGCTCGCAGTTCCTGATAGTTGACGCCTCTCCTTGCAAGCTCCTCATTCACCTTCCTCATCATTGAACCTCTTAAGAAGCCCTACCTCCTGAGTGTCCTTGCATTTTAGTCAAGCACACCTTCCTTAAACATGACAGAATAATCTGGCCATTCTGACCAGAGCATTCTCTTGTCCACTCTTACAATGCTGTTCATAGGTCCCTCAGCCTACAACAAGAGAACACAAACCAGCGCTTGGATGGTTGTTGATTTCCAGAAACCATCATGAACAATTATCAATTTGGTCTTTCTCCCATCTCACTCCCCTATAATCTTGGCTTCAGCACCACAACCCACACCTTTACTGAGCTGAGCTCAATCATGGTGATTTAACTGCCTTTGCTGTTGCCTGCAGAGGGCCATGCCGCCAAGTGTGCCTCCCACCAATCCTCAAGATGCTGATCCAGTTGACTTGTCCCAGAAGACTGAGTTCAGCCAAGTCTTTAGCAATGCGAAGGCTCTCTCTAGTCTTCCTCATCACCCCTACAATTGCACAATAAATCTCTTACCTGAAGCACCGCTACCTCCCAGTCTGATCTTTCCATCTGAAGAGGGATGCCCTGGAGAGGTACATCCATGACTCACTCACTGCAGGTATCGTCCGCCACTCATCTCTCCTGGGTGCTGGGTTTTTCCTGTTAAGGGTGGCTTGCTTCAGCCTTGTATCGACTACAGAGGACTGAATCAGATCACTATCAAGAATAAGTATCCCTTACCCCGCATGGCGTCAGCCTACAAACGCACTCAAGGCGTGACCATTTTTTCCAAGCTCGACCTTCAACGCTTGCCATCTTGTTTGGAACTGCTACGGAGATGAATAGAAGACTGTTTTTAAGACACCCCCCCCCCCCCCCCCCCATTAGGCACTAAGAATACGTAGTCATGCGCTTCGGCCTTTGCAATGCCTCTGCTGTGTTTCAAGCCCTGATTTAACAATGTACTTCGTGTCTTTCTGAACATTTCTGAACATTGAGTTAGTCTATCTGGATGACATTCTTTCTTCAAAGTGTCTATCAGACCATTGTCAGCATGAATGACTGGTCCTGCAGCAACTGTTGGAGAACCACCTCTACATCAAGGCTGAGAGATGTGCATTTCATGTCCCCTAAATTGCCTTTCTTGGTTACATCCTTGAGGACAGACAGCTTTTTTCAGCCCCAGCAAAAAAAGAAAGCAGTCCTAGACTGGCCAATCCCACAAACGAGCAAGCAACTCCAGAGCTTCCCAGGGTTTACTAATTTTACTGCCAGTTCATATGGAATTACATCCAAACAGCTTCTTCACTGACCACCCTCACCTCCACCAAGGCCACCTTTTCGTGGACTTTGGAAGCCAACTCTGCCCTCCTAGACCTGAGGCGACAATTCTCCCAGGCACCTGTCCTTGTCCAGTCCATTCCATTCCCCACCAACAATTTGTGCTTGAGGTTGACACCTCGGGAATGGGGGTCGGTGTAGTCCTTTCCAAATGGTTGAACTCTGATGGAAAGCTTCACCCTTGTGCCTTTAACTTCTGCTGGTTATCTGCAGAGGAACTGCAATGAGGGGAATGGGGAACTTCTTGACATCAAGGTTGTGTTGGAGGAGTGGCAACATTAGTTGAAGGGGGCTGAGTATCCAGTTCTAATCTGGGCTGACCACAAAACCCAGCTTATCTACAGTCAGCCAAGTGTCTTAATCAGTTAGTCCCATCAGTCTCTTCTTTTCTTGGGTCAACCTCTCCAACTTGTATCATTTAGGTGCTCAAAACACAAAGCATGTTGCTCTTTCCCGTCAGTTCTCAGATGACACCAACAAGACCCCAGCTTCTATCCTTCTGCACTGTTGGGGCTCTCTTGAGCGATTGGAGATATCGTCAACCAGGGGCTCCAGACAGAACCAGATCCTGGCACTGGTCCAACCGGCAAGACCTATGGCCCAACCTCGGTCTGCTGCAGTCTAATCCACTGGGCCTGCTCCTCAGGTTTTCTGCCCATCCAGGAATCATCAGAACCATTGTCCAAATAAACTGCCACTTTCTGGTGCCTGTCCATCCAGAAGGATGGCAAGGATGATGTTCTCACGTGTCCGGTCTGCTAGCAGTTCTCCAAGGCATGTCACCTCATTCCCTTCAGAAAGCTCAACTGCTAATCAAGCACGTTTCCCGCCTCCACGGCCTCCCCCAAAAATTTTAGGAGCAAGGGCTCTGGGTGCAGCCCCTGTCACCAGTGAGTCTGATTGAGCAGGTGAATGATTCCAGCTGGAGGTGCCAGCACACCTGCAGCCGATCAGACCTCATCAAGGGGATAATAAGAGGAGCCCGCCACCAGCCCTTTGGTGCCAGATTGTTGGTTGTTCCTTGCCAGTTCACAAACCTCTGCATTCTTTGGCTTATGCTTTATCACCAGTTCCTAATGGTCAATGCCGCTCTTTGCTCACTCCTGGTTCCTCAGACTAGTGATTGGATGATGTTACCTCAAGGAGTCAATTGACACACTAGACAAACTGTGTCGGCAATGTATTGATACTGGGTTGGTCACCCTAATAGTAGTTATAAAATCATTCCAGGTAAAGAAATTCCCTGTTTGTGTAAATGCTAAACTGAGTTGGTATGTAAAATATAGCAAATTTGAGTTACAAATCAGAGTTACAATTTTTTACTTATGTATATATTTTTTGTTGACCTAACTGTTAAATCATATAAAATAAAAGACAAAAAAGTGATTAGCTTATTTTTCTTGAGGAACAAAAGTTTTTTGAGGGTCTTTGCTCCACGGCGATTTCTCCTCTTAGACACCAGCTCCCCTGCCTTAGAAAATAGTCTTTCAGGGCTGACACTTCACCTACAATAAAGTTAATTTATCTGTAAACATTTCAAACCTCTTACCAGAACAGAGTAAAAACTAAGGTTTTGAAAATTATCTACATAAAAGTGCTGAATCTATATTCATTTATATATCTACTACTATATAAGAGTATACTTAGCACAATATATATTTGTGCTCTTTCCATAACTAAATGACCCCTACAGCAAAATATAACTGAGTACATTTTAGGTAGTTACCTAACTCTGATGTGAGGCATAGGCCGGGCTGTAGGGACAATAGCTGCTGGTAGCCAGTCTTGAGTCTTTGAAAGCAGCCTTGAGAAAAATGTATTGCTGTCCAGACAACTGTGATTTTAATTCTTTCACCTTTCTACTTCTTGTATCGTTTTTTCTGAGGGAAATTCCTGTGTCAAAACTTTTAAGAACAGTCTGAGTAGAGTTACAGTTCAGCAAATGTACTTTAAATGTAATGTTGCAGAAAAATAGTATATGTTAATTTAAAATAGTGTTAATTTTTTGTCTTTTACTTGCATCACCTCCCGCTCTCATGTTTTACCCTTTCTTCAAAAGAAATCATTTGAAAGGTTGACTTGCTGGTCAGGTTGGGGGAACTTGCAGTTGCTGCATTAATGTTGAGAGTTGGCATTTGTGTTTGGATGAGAGAACGAGGGAGCAGGGTGAGTGCGAGTACAAAATGTGTGGAGGCAAATCTAAACTGCTGTTTGTTGTTTTTTTGACATAACTATTCAAATAAAAGAAAGGTTTGTTAACAAACAGCTCATTGTCCTTGAACACGTCCTGTGAGAATCTACAATAAATTTTGAGCACAAAAAGCTGTGGTATGGCGAAAAATCTATCCAAATCTAGACCACCATTCACTCATTCAGATATTTTTCTCCAATTAATCTGTTGAATGTTTTTGGACTGTGAGAGGAAACCAGAGAACCAGAAGGAAACCCATGCAGACAACATACAAACTCCACACGGAAAGGTCCCCTTGTCAAAATTGAACCAGGGTTCTTCGTGCTGTGAGGCCCAAGCACTAACCACTGCACCACCCTAGTGAAAAATCTGTGATATGAAATTGTTCCGCAGTGCATTTGACCAGGAAAGCTGAACTGTGATATAGTAGGGGATTACTGTATTTCAATAAACTGGCAAGTGCCGTAAAGAGGATGGATGACAGACTTTGATTAGTATGCGATCTACCTTTATTACCGTCAGGCAAAGGGTGCTGGCATGCAGAGACAAGGAAAAGAAAGGGAATGGTAAGGGATGACACCAGAGACAGAAAAGGGAAAACGAGCAAATGACCCAGCAACTAAACAGACCAAAGTTGTCACTGATTGCCAGTAACTAGGGTCAGTAGTGTGCTCTTAACACCTCAGCTCTCCTGCCCCCCACTGGGACTCTCTCCACCCCCTCCTGTCACCTTCACCGCTGAGGAGGTGAGAAGAGAGTTCAGTTGCCTTCATCCCAGGAAAGCCCCTGGCCCTGACAGACTTAGCCTCAGAGTGCTGAAAGGATGTGCCTCTCAGCTGTGTGGGATCTTCACAAACCTCTTTAACCTGAGCCTGATCCAGATGGTTGTCCCTGACTGGTGGAAAACCTCATGCCTGGTCCCAGTGCCCAAGAAAATGCATCCCAGCTCACACAGCGACTACAGACCAGTGGCCCTGACATCACACGTCATGAAGTCGCTGGAGAGGCTCGACCTGAGGCACCTTTGTAATGTTGTCGGACCTTCGCTGGACCCCCTGCAATTTGCATACCAGCCCTGGATAGGAGTGGAAGACGCCACCATCTTCCTGCTGCACAGAGTCTACACCCACCTTGAGGAGGCAGGAAGCATTGTGAGAGTGATGTTCTTTGACTTCTCCAGTGCTTTTAACACCATTCGACCTGCCCTGCTGAACAGGAAGCTTCTGGACATGCAGGTAGATGCTCCACTCGCGGCCTGGATCAACAACTACCTCACAGGTCGGCTGCAGTACGTGAGGCTGGGGAACACCATCGTGAGCAGCACAGGGGCGCCACAGGGGACGGTCCTGTCTCCCTTCCTGTTTACGCTCTACACCTCAGACTTCAGGTTCTACTCGCAGTCCTGCCACCTGCAGAAATTCTCAGATGACTCTGCCATCATGGGCTGCATCAACGGAGGCCAGGAGGAGGAGCACAGGAGCGTGGTGGACAGGTTTGTGGAGTGGTGTGGACTGAACCACCTGCAGCTCAATGTGTCTAAGACAAAGGACCTAGTGGTGGATTTCAGGAAACAAAGGACCCACCTCATCAGGAGAGCTGGATCTGTCCTGGGAGTGGAGCTGGAGTCTGTTGTGCAGGTGTCAGAGAGGAGGATGCTGAGGAAGCTCCTAAGCATCATGGCCAACGTCCATCACCCCCTGCATGCCACACTGACATCTTGTCAGAGCTCTTTCAGTCGTAGATTGATACCACCAAGGAGCTACACTGAACGCCACAGGAGGTCTTTCCTACCTATCAGACTTTTTAATTCCTCTTCCCTCAGCCGCAGGGATTCTTCAAATCTTTGTACTTGAGACCTTAAAACACTTGATAGCCTTAACCTTGACAATTTATATTTTATTGTATTTCTTATTCTCCCTCCTTCCTACTATTATCTATTATTGTTAAGTTTTTGCTTGAAACTCTGGCACAGCAATTTCCTTTGGGATAAATAAAGTTGTTCTTATCTTACCTTATCTTATCTTATCTTATCTTATCTTATCTTATCTTATCTTATCTTATCTTATCTTATCTTATCTTATCTTATCTTATCTTAATACACAGTAAACTTTGGCAGGTGTGCGCTCACCAAGCGGAATCCAACCCTGACTGACATTGCTTACCTCCATAGTCTGGATATACCAGGATGCCCAAAACACTAATTGTTGGTAATGGTAATCTGTGTGTGCACTTGCCAAGAGCAACCACAAACTCAACCTTGACAGTGCCTACCGACCAGTGCCTAGTTTTACCAGAGTCACAGAATGGTCCTATCATCTCTGTGAGCTGGTAGTCTCAAGTCTTAGTATAGTTGTAGCTCAGTCTTTTCCCAGTCTAAGGATTATGAAAATATCAAACATGTTTCAAATTATAAGTCTTAGTGTTGTGCCAATGTAGAGACTGATAACAAATCCTGCCAAAAGTGGCACATACATGGTTCTTTGGGGTTGTCATATCACCTGGCCAATTTAAGCCACTTTAAAACAATGAGACAGATGTGATTACAGTGATGACAGTCAAAATAATGCATTAACTTTGAAGAGTTTTCTTAAGGAAATATGAATAAGCTGCCTTCCAGGGATGTTGATAAGAAAATATTTCTAAGATGTTTTTATTGTTGTCGTTGTATTTTCATTCCAGCTAGATGTCCACTAAGATAGCAAAACTCAGTTTTCTTACCTTTAGTTTTTCTCCCCTCAGCAGGATAGGAGTTTGCAGCTCTTACAGATGGACATAAATCATCATGACCTGCTTCAATGGTATGCATTGCAGTAAGTAAGAGCAGGTTAAGATTAACTTTTTGAGTCTGCTGACCCCACACAATTTGTTGCAAAGATAAACTTCTCTTGTCTCATTAGTACAGCCTTAGAGATTTGCCTTTCTCGACTTGTAAATTTAGTAACACAAAATCATTTTTCCCTGTTTTTGTGGTGCCTTACAGAAAATCTTAATTAGATAGAATATTTGTGTTTTATATTGTTTATTAATGCATTAATGTTACTCCCCATTTTTTGAGTTTTTTTTTTTTTTAAGTTCGGCTTTGACAGGCATTGAAAGGGCATTATATTTCTATTATGTGAAATATAAATGCCATTAACTAAAGGGCATTATATTAACTAAATGTTCTCTAATTATTTTATGATTAATAACTTTACGCTATTATCCAATGATGCCCCACTTCTCCTCAGTTTTTCCCTACAGGGGTAATCAAACAGACAGGGTTTGAAAAGAAGTTACCTGTAAGGGAGAACAAGTATGCAAACAAAAGGGGCAGGAACATGCAAGAGGACACTGGGCAGGAAAACAGGCAGAAGAATGCTGGGCAGGACTTATAAAGGATTGTGCGGGGCAGGAAAAGGCAGGAGGTAGCTTGGCCTCAGTGATTGCCGGTAACCGGGGCCAGCCATGCACTCCCAACACAAAGCAATCTGCGGCAGGTTGGCACTCACCAAGAGCATGCCTGCTGTGAGCCCAGCCCTGAGTGCCCCCTACTGGAGGGACAGCCCCTGATGCCCCCCCAAAAATCCAAACCAGGGCGGACAGAGTAGGAGACAACTGGCAGGTGGGTCAAAATGAAAAAATCAGTGAACCCTAGAATTTGGGATTCGGGCTCAGGGGGTTGGGTGTGGAGTCCATTCCCCTGAAGATGGAAGTCTGCTTTGAGGAGCGTTGCTTGGTCCGTGTTGTGGCCAGGTCTTTCTGTCATGGATCAGAGATTGGACACACACACACACACACACACACACACACACACACACACACACACACACACACACACACACAAACAAGACACAGGACTCCAAATGGTCAAGCAAGAAGCACTGCTGTAAGCTGATAAGTGAAGCCTTCTTGAGACGGGTGGCTGGGTGAAAATGTGATGACGTACACTGACAAGGGACGATGGGGAGAAGTCTGGTCGTGTGACAAGGCAAGAGGCGCTGCCGTAAGCTCACAAGTGAAGCCCATTCGGGGCCAGGTGGCAAGGCTGAAGGTGCCAGCCTGTCTGGTGTTTCAAACCTCAGCATCCTTCTACACAGATATTCATTATCTCTCTTGTACAAATCCAAACCATCTCAGTCTGGTCTCTGATTTTATCTACAAAACATATACCATGTGCTATCTCTCTGATGCCTCAGTCCTGATCCTCTCCAAAGAGAACCTCAACATTTTTTATATCTGGTACCTCCAGCTCTACCTCCTGTCTTCAGAGCCACTATTTCTAAACCAGCATCGCTGGTCTCATCACTTTCTCTTACAATTTCCCTTACATTGTTGCTGACACACCTTTATCATACATTCCCCCTGAAACTTTTCCCCATACATTCCCATGTGCTTGCAAATAAGATAAGATAAGATAAGATAAGATAAGATAAGATAAGATAAGATAAGATAAGATAAGAACAACTTTATTAATCCCGAAGGAAATTGTTGTGCCAAAGTTACAGAAAATATAACAGTAATAAATATTAAAAAGAAATGGCAGAATTAGAAATGAAATAAACTATAAACTATAAAGTGTCTCAGTGAAACTATAAAGTGTCTTAGTAAACAAGTGATAAAACTATAAGTGTCTTAGTAACAAGTGAGGTAAGGAGTGCACAATCGTATGATAAAAGGAAAAATTGTAGTGTACTGTTATGAAATGAAATATTGCACAGTTCTGAATATTGCACAGTGAAATGAAATATTGCACAGTTTTTTTGTTTTTTTTTTTAGGTTAAAGATATGTTTTTATGGTTGCCGGCGGCTGAATGGAGAGGAATTAAAAAGTCTGATCGCCTCAGGGAGGAAAGACCTCCTGTGGCGTTCAGTGGAGCTCCTCGGTGGTATCAGTCTACGGCTGAAAGAGCTCTGACAGGACGTCAGTGTGGCATGCAGGGGGTGATGGACATTGTCCATGATGCTGAGGAGCTTCCTCAGCATCCTCCTCTCTGACACTTGCACAACAGACTCCAGCTCCACACCCAGGACAGATCCAGCTCACCTGATGAGCTTGTTGAGACTGTTAGCGTCAGCTGTCTTGAGCCTGCTGCCCCAGCACACAACAGCGTAGAAGATGACGCTAGACACCACCGAGTGGTAGAACATCTGCAGCATGGTCCTGCAGACGTTGAAAGATCTGAGCCTCCTGAGGAAGAACAGGCGGCTCTGACCCTTCTTGAAGATGGCGTTGGTGTTAACAGTCAAGTCCGGTTTATTGTCCAAGTGGACACGCAGGTACTTATAACTGTCCACAATGTCCACCTCTGTACCCCTGATGGTGACTGGGGTTGGATGGGTCCTCTGTTTCCTGAAATTCACCACCAGCTCCTTTGTCTTTGTGACATTGTGAGCTGGAGGTGGTTCAGTCCACACCACTCCACAAACCTGTCCACCACGCTCCTGTACTCCTCCTCCTGGCCTCTGTTGATGCAGCCCACGATGGCAGAGTCATCTGAGAATTTCTGCAGGTGGCAGGACTGCGAGGAGAACCTGAAGTCTGAGGTGTAGAGCGTGAACAGGAAGGGAGACAGGACCGTCCCCTGCGGCGGTGTCCGATGCGATGTTCCCCAGCCTCACGTACTGCGGCCGGCCTGTGAGGTAGTTATTGATCCAGGCCGCGAGTGGAGCATCTACCTGCATGTCCAGAAGCTTCCTGTTCAGCAGGGCAGGTCGAATGGTGTTAAAAGCACTGGAGAAGTCAGAGAGCATGACTCTCACAGTGCTTCCTGCCTCCTCCAGGTGTGTGTAGATTCTGTGCAGCAGGAAGATGATGGTGTCTTCCACTCCTATCCGTGGCTGGTATGCGAACTGCAGGGGGTCCAGCGAAGGTCCGACGACTGTGCGAAGGTGCCTCAGGACGAGCCTCTCCAGCGACTTCATGACGTGTGATGTCAGGGCCACTGGTCTGTAGTCGCTGTGTGTGCTGGGATGCTTCACCTTGGGCACTGGAACCAGGAATGAGGATTTCCACCGGTCGGGGACAACCATCTGGATCAGGCTCAGGTTGAAGAGATGTGAGAAGATCCCACACAGCTGAGAGGCACATCCTTTCAGCACTTTGGGTCAAGGCCGTCGGGGCCAGCAGCTTTTCTGTGTCTTCACTTCTTTTTCGCATTCTTACTTTGGATTCTTGACCGTTTTCTTTTTTTCCCTTTCATCTGCTCCCTTCATGGATGTTCATGGAAAATCATCTTTCATAATCCAACCCTGTTCTCTGCATCCTCTTCTCTCACACCAACTTCATATGTTTTTTCACTACATCCATGCATATCTTCTTTGTCTCTTCTCTTCTCTTCTCTTCTCTTCTCTTCTCTTCTCTTCTCTTCTCTTCTCTTCTCTTCTCTTCTCTTCTCTTCTCTTCTCTTCTCTTCTCTTCTCTTTGCTTCTCTGTTTACATGATATTGTACTGCTGCTCAACATACTCAAAATAATCAAAATACTCATCTTTGCATTCACTCCAGCTTCCACTACTCTTTCCCATAAAACTCTCTGGCACATCAACAATTTTTCTATTATACAATACAGCACTGTTGCTGATAATGTATCCAAACTGTTCTATTTTCGGCCCCACTGTAATGACCTGCAGCATCAAAACATTGTCACATACTTGTGAATGATTAAAGTAGACAATGTAGCACTGTATGCATATCAAGTACGTTTCTGTTTCTCATACTTTTATGAAGATTTTGCTGAAAAAAAGATGTTGCATTTTTTTTTTTCAGTAGCCTTTTCAATTTAGTGCTGTTACTAGCGTATTACATATTACCAGTGACGTGCCGTGAGATTCATGGCTGGTGAGACACTGATGTCATCACAGTCAGATTTACAAACATATGAACCCTACAGAGTAACTTATTCACCATTTTATTGGCAGCAGTTCATGTGTTTTGTTTAAATGTCATATCAGCATTCTTTACATATACACACTGTAACACAGAAAAAAGAAAATGTAAAAAAACATTATTATATCTTACCTTTACTTATAAATTAAGTCCATGCGCCACTTCTTCTGAAGCATCGATAACTTGCTTGTAGAAGTCTTCCGTTTCTTTCTTTAGTTTTAAAAGTCTCTCTGTCTGAATGGAAATCACTGCCACTGAAGACAGTCGTCCTTGATCGGTCCTATTCCGGCTGTGTGATTTGAGTCTTTTTGGTGCCGATAATGACCTCTCCACCAATACTGCCGTGACCACTGGCCGGAGCAACTTTGTCGACTCAGGAACAGTTTGAATGAGATCCTACTGGGCCAAAAAGTTGAGAAGCTGCCCAGGAGATTTACATTCATCCCTCACCGTTTCTGAGCTATACATCCCGATAAAATCGGCAAAAAAAAGTTGGATTGCTGCACTTGACTTGCTAACTGTTTACTGTAGCTTGCTATTGCTAATTCTATTATTCTGTAGCCGAGTAGTAAGAAGGATCCCTGGTATCAGCAGTGCCCCCTACCATGAGGCCCCGTCACTGCGTGCCTCACTTAATTTCTCTTCTCAGTCGTTTTATGATTAAGAGAAACACGAGAAACATGTTGCAGCTGTTGACAAAAAACATTGGACACATCAGCTAAATTATGGACATTTTAGTTAATATATTAAGTGTCTTTTTAATAGTGACATCCACGGAGACAGCAATACGGTCTCAGTGCATAGCATGGCAGCACAGTTAGCAGTATCATTGCGCAATCCATAGTGGGCTCAGCTGGTTGCTGCATAACCGCACGTCCCTTATTCATATTTGAAAGGTAAATGTGATTTTTTTTTGCGATTTTGAAAAAAAAAAAAAAAAAAATGGTGAAGCTGCATGGAAAATAACTTTATTATACAAATCACTGAATAAATATAACCATTTAATTTATTTTTTCATTTAATTTTTTTTTCTTTCCATGATGGTGAGGCCCGGCCTCCCCTGCCTCTATTGACTGCACATCACTGCATATTACTGTTACTCCTACATTTACCACCATATTGTGCATCAGAACTCTGTCCCTCTTTGTTTATTTGTCTGGTCGCTTGCAGAGATAGTAGTGGTGGACTTGACTGCGTCAAGTTTGATCAAATTTTCACAGCAAGAAAAAAACAAAGGATAAATGCATGGGTTTTACCATCAGTTTGTTGGAAAGAGAAATTGCTTTAGATAAAACAATTTCTAACCATGTCCTGTTGCCTTGATTCAGTCAGAGCTCAGCAATGGCCTGCTGGGTGACAGTAACTTTGGAGACTTGATGAAGGTACCTTAACTAATTTTGTGTTTTGCCAATCACTTCTCGTTTAAGAATGAAATACAGGTTTATTTACAGGTGCATTTCAGTGATGCACTATATGCAGAGACTCAGGTTTTGCTTTTTGTTTGTTAGTTGTTTGGGCCATTTTGTGTCATCTGTGTGCCTGACATCCAGTCCTGCTTGATGTGTTGGGTGCAAACTGAAACATCAGTCAGCTACATTCTTGGCAACCAAAACTTGATGACATCTTACTTTCAAGGAGAGTGTGAGAGCTCCATACTTTTAAGAACCATAATGTCTCCAATAACAACACCCAACCCTAAACTCCTGGCTCAGTAAAGCATTTTCCATGTTTTCCATTTTCAATTTCAGTTTTTCCTTGGTCCTTCTCATCAGATCCGTAGCAGCACATATTGATTTCAGGAGTATATTTGTGCCACAGTAGGGAAAGTCTCTTTATGCGACCCTGAGTGCAGGATAAGTGGCAGAAGATGGATGGATGGAAAAAAAAAACTATATATATATATATATATATATATATATATATATATATATATAGAAAGAGACTTCTTCTTTTTTTTCTTCTCCTTTTGGTTCTGTGCTTCAGAGGTCGCCACAGCAAATCAACCTTTTCCATCTAACCCTATTCTCTGTATCCTCCTCTCTCACACCAACTACCTTCATATCCTCTCTCACTACATCCATAAATCTTCTCTTTGGTCCTCATCGAGACCTCCTGCCTGGCAGCTCCAGTTCCAGTATCTATCCACCAATATACTGTATTCACTACACCTCCTCTGTACATGACCGAACCATCACAGTCTGGCTTCTCTGATCTTCTATCCAAAACATCTAACATGTGTTGTTCCTCTGGCAGACTCATTTCTGATCCTATCCTATTCTGATCACCACTGTCTTGTACACCTTTCCTTTTAATTCTGGCTGATAGCCTTCTATCACATAGTACCCCTGACACTTTTCTCCACCCATTCCGGCATGCTTGAACTTATCTTTTCAACTCTTTTCCACACTCTCCGTTGCTCTGGACTGTTGACCCAAAGTACCTGAAATCCTCTAACTTCATGATTTCCACTCACTTTAGCCTCACTGTTCCACCTGAGTTCTTCTCACTCACACACATATGCTCTGTCTTGCTGCGACTAACTTTCCAGAGCATACCTCCACCTCTCTGGGTTTTCCTAAACCTGTCCTCTGCGCTCACTACGGATCACAATATGATTCGTAGTGAGCGCAGTGAGTGCAGTGAGTGAATGTTTTGAACCTAGTGCCCCAGTCCTGTGGTGGTCAAATATGAAGTCAAACACTAGCTGTGTGGTTTTTCTTCATCATCAGAAATGCCCATGTCTAACTTACCCCATTCTATAAATGGCGCGGGTAATTTTCTGGCCTTGTTTGCCCTTGTGTGCATTTGAGACTGGTCACTCTCATTAAAGCTTGCTAATGCAATTGTAAACCAGTCAGCAGAGGTGGTAGATCATGGCATGTGGAAGTGACAAGGTGCGTATGAGGGGAGGACAGAGGAGAGGACGTAAGAAAAGGAGAAGTGTGTGTGGAGACAGCGGAAGAAGGATAACAGTGAGAAAGAATCGTAGAGAGGTGGTATTGGGTGGAGGTGGATGCTGGTCGGTAGAGATGTCGGTGGCCCATTAATCTTGGCCTCTTCCTGCCTAGTTATTGTGTATTTCTTTTCACTAGAGATTGATTGCAGTAGGAGCAGATGAATTTGCCCGTGGATCCTCTTTTCTCTCGCCCTCCCTTTTGTTTTTTTATATTCTATTTTTTTATTCTCTCTCTCTCTCTCTCTCTCCCTCTCTCTCTCCCTCTTTCTCTCTCTCTCTCCTCTCCCTCCCTCTCTCTCGCTTTCTCTCTCCCATTCAACACTCATCCCATGCCTGAAACCCTCAGTAATTTGAGATTACAATCATCATCTATTACAGGTATGTATATGTATAGGAGAACGAAATAGAAATCCCAAGTCATGATGTTATAGTTATCCTTGGGGTCGGAGAGCAAGGTGGTCGACAAAGAGACAAACACACAAACGCCAACACACCACAAAAAGAGAGTGTGAAAGTCCTCATGAGGACATTAACCACAACTTTTACAGCCATAATTCTGATTCTGGTTGGATATTGCACTGTTAGATTCAGTTATTCATGGTCATGAAATACATCATACTTGTGTTTGTCTTTCTCTTTTTTTCCTATGGCTTTTAAATTTTAACTTAACTCAACTTTTTTTTTCCATCATCAAATGGACTTGCAATTGTAGTGAACATCTTGTGACTAAGTCATTCTTCGACTTGGTAACGCTGATGATTTCTTTTCTGTTTGACTTCCTGTCCTTAGCATTCTCTGTATTTACCAAAGGTCCTGCGTTCTTGGCAATCAGTTATGCTAATTTTTCATCATTTTGAAAAAAAATATGAAACTACATCCTATTTTAAATGTTGATTATACAACTGAACCTGTGAGTTGATAAATTTCAGATACATAATAGTCACATATTCAAGAAGCTGTTCTCAATGGGGTGTATCTCAACACTCAGATAACTTATTCAAATAAGTACATTTGGTATACCGTGTAATTAGCAGTAATCTTTTGTGCCAACTGCCATCTGACTGCAAAACAGCAATTTGGAGAGAAAACTGCTCTGACCTGATTGAGTCACATCTCCATTTATTGGTCACTTACCTGCAACTTGTCACTTTGTTTTTGTTCTTGTGTAGCAGTTTTTATGTATTTTTAGCTGTGATCTGTTGTTGTCTCTGCCCTACTTAATGTTTTTTTGAAGCGTCTTTGTGTACCGTGAAAAGCGCTATACAAATCGTATGTATTATTATTATTATTATTATTATCTATTTTGTTTTTTTAATTATTGTCTCTATCCTCTTTATATTTTTCTTTTCTATTGTTTATTTGTCCATTGTCTCTGTCCTATTTGATGTCTTTTTTCTAACCTGTCATCTTGCCTTGTGCTGCTGTGGCATTTGAATGTCCCCAGTGGGGATCAATAATGTATTATTAACCCATCTTATCTTAATTTATAACTTTGGGTTATAAATAATATATGTACTGGGTTATGAATCTACCAATCATTAAAATGGGATTTCTGGTTGGCTGTATATAATTTCTTATAATTTCTTTAGGTTGGCTGCAAATATATTTATCATTGCATTTAATGGAGTTTTCCAATTCAACGGTGATTAATACCTGTTTTTTTGCGTAATTTGGTACATGATCAAAAAAACCCTTGGTCTTTGGATATTTTACTCAGTGAGCCTATCATATTAGTAATTAATAGATGTATCTATTTATTTTTATTCATCTTATTCATTTATTCATTTTACTTAATAACACATTGCATCTAAATGACTACTTCATATAAGTGATTTTTTTTTTTTTAATTTTGACATCTTATTGTGATTGATTTTTTTTTTAATTTTAGATTTATTTTTCATTTTTGATCTCGGCAATTTGTAAACGATAAGGTGGTGTTATCTGCTTCTGGGGGGAGTGGAGCCCTGGTCCCCAGTCTGTACAGCTGGGCTCCATCCTGCAAAGATGAGACATGTTTGGACACAGGGACCCAGGTCTGCGTTGTCCCTGCTGCACAGACCCTGGGGTGTTTCCCTGAACACCTGACCACTTTGGGCATTGCACACTGGTATGGCCAGGCTGGCCACACAACCAACACACAGGAGGGCCCCAGTAAGGGCGGGTGCTGTTTTGGGTTGGTCGCATTGATACGCTATGGGTCAATCCACCAACTCATCCACCCATGCTGGCTTCTCCTTCTCCAAGCTCTCACAACAGGCCCAGCCCCGACATACTGTAGGTCTCCCTCTCCAAGGCATGCTCGATGGGATGGGGGATGCACTAGTTGCATCTGTTGCCGCAGATCCCTGGTAGTTAAGGCCTGGAGGAACCAGTCTCGTGCAGACTCAGCCTGTACCTCAGGAGTCATGTGGGTTTATGCTCTTCTCACCAGGGTTTCCATGTCATATGCCGACACACAGAGCGGTTTCCTGGCCTATCTCTGCCAATTCGATAGTTCAGTGTTGAACACCAGGTTGGTGTCCCTGTCCAAAACGGCCCTTTAGTGCACCAACTATGGCCCAATAGTTGTCCCTTTCTGATGGACTCAGTGTGAACAAGCATGTTGACACTTCCTCAATGAGACACAGGGCAAGCTGGAGTGCTTTACTGTTTACCTGCTTCCCATGCCAGCCGTTCGAGCTGGGTGTGAAAGTTAATCCTGCCAGAGTACTTCGGCATCTTGACATGGCGTTGGCTACAGCAGGCGCCACCATCTTTGCATTTGTGTTGCCTGTGGAGGCCATTCCCGTGGCATACTGCACTCGGTGAGCCGAATCAAGCATCAGCAGCTAGCTTCTTTACCGTTTGTCTCAGGCAAGCATAACGCTCTGCAGCATGGACAGATTCCGTCGTCGTCGATCGTCTCCTCCTTGACTGTCGGACGAGCGTCGGCCTTTTCACGACATGCCACCATACCTCTGACTGAAGAAGGGAGTGAGTTAGTGTGGGCTCACCACGCCAGCTAAGTTCGGTCAGTTAAACGCCTGTGTTTTACTTCTGACACCAATGTAATGTCCACATTGACATGCTCAATGATGATTTGATGGTTAACAAGCCTTATCTTTATTAACACAATTAAGACAACTGTTGCTTGACTTATCTTCCGTCCCCTCGCTTTCCTCCCACCACACCCCTTTGCTCCCTCTCAACTCCAAAACACTCTCACATCAGTTCCACAGGGTCATTGCAGAACAATAACTATCTGAAATCCATTAATAAATGTATTCTTTTTTAGGTCAAGATGTTGGGGGGTATGAAAACATTTTTAGATTGCTTTACTTTTTGCTTTACTTTACATTTATCTATTTTTATTTCAAACTTTATCTGTTTTAGACACATTTTTTTTATGAAAATGGTTAATTTACTAAGGCAGACTCACATTCACACACACATTTTAAGAGGGCAGGACTTATCATAAGCAACAACTTGGGTTTTGACTTTACGATCAAAATATGCCCTTCTATTGTCAACCAAATGCCATTTTTGGTAATGTCATGGATCCAGTAACATATATCCAAATCACCAAAACGTTCACATCAACCAGGAGAAGAGGCACAATTTAAATACTGCTCCTATTTTTACAATCATTTTGTGAATGAATATGTTTGTCTGTGTGTTTTTGTAGAGGTGCATATGTGTGTGCCCAAACCTGTGCATGTGCTGTTTTGACCTTTCTGCAACATTGCCCCGTATTCACTAGTTGTCAGCATAGTCTCTGTCCTGGGCCATCTATCTATGCCACCAGTCAGTCCTCCACCGTCCCATTAACGCACACACAGACACAAACAAACAAATACACTCACGCGTGCATGCACACACACACACACACACACACACACACACACACACACACACACACACACACACACACACACACACACACATACACACACACACACACACACACACACACACACACACACACTAGCAATCCTCCATTGTCCCATTAGCCTGGGATGAGGTGCAGTGCTCTGATTTGAGGCTCAGCTCAGCCTGGCTATGGCCTGGGGGATCATTAAGAACCTGCTACAAACACATACGCATACAAACACACGCACGCACATAAACTCACACACACACACACACACACACACACACACACACACACACACACACACACACACACACACACACACACACACACAAAGCTACGGGAGTCCAGGTGGTCTGTTGTTATTTATAACAAAGGAAAGAATACAGCAGAACCAGCTGACATCAGGCCCGTATGGATTAGGGACAATGGTGTGTGTGTCTGTTGGAGGTTTTCTACTCATGCCTGTTTGGAGGTGGGTGCATAAGCATGGTTGTGCGTGTGTGTGTATGTGTGTGTGTGTGTATGTGTGTGTGTGTGTGTGTGTGTGTGTGTGTGTGTGTGTGTGTGTGTGTGTGTGTGTGTGTGAGTGTATGTGTGTGTGTGTGTGTGTGTGTGTGTGTGAGAGAGAGAGAGAGAGAGGGAGAGAGAGAGATCATAGAAGTGTAGCTCATAGTGTCAGTCTACCCCCTCACCACATAGTGGTCTTCCAGGACCATTGAACCAGATGTTGGCTCTGGAGCAACAACAAGATGGATTGGTTTAATTGTCGACATTTTGCTCTCTGGCGTCTGGCTACTAATGTCAACTTTTAAAGGATGTTTGCTCTCTTTTTTCTTAGCGTGGCTGATAAATGTCTTCTGATGTTTTTTTTTGTGTCTGTGTAGGGCGCATGTTTATGTGTACGTATGTTTGTGTGTACAGTTCACCTTAACATCTGGTCAACATCTCCCCGTTTGGTCGACTTCTGATCCCACTCTTTGTCTTATCTCTCCATCAAACCACTCAAGGTGAAAAATGGCCTCTTTAGACCGGAAGAATATTAAGTGTACGAATCACAGATGAAAGTATAAATCAGATATTTTATTTTCAATGTCTTTATCACCGAAATGTCTTAACATGGAAGTCACATAGCAAGCAATCCATATAAGATTACCTGAGCAATACAGATGTGATGGATGATTAACATTTCTTTGTTTTTCTTTTTTTTCTTTTTGTTCTTCAGCAGCCGGTAAAGCAAAGCAAAGCAAAGCAAAAAAAAAAAATTGAAAAGCAAAACATAATATAACTTAATTTGAACACTTGTCATTTATTTTTGCCGAATGGAATTCTTGAACAATGTATAACTTTTCAAGCCAAAAAGACATCTTTGCCACTCCCACTTATATCCACCCACATAGAGACCCCCCCCCCCAGACACACACACACATACTTCTATCTACATACTATGTACTTCTCTACATCTGTCACATTGAAAGGAAGGGGATGGGGGTAACAGAAGATTAATGGTGTGGCAAGTTGAAAAGGCAGAAACACTGAAAGTGAGGGAGAGACATGGTGGTGAAGAGAAAGGGTGAGAATGAATAATAAAGTGTTCTGAAAAATCTACTCCACACTGCAAGGTCTCAGCACAGACTAGCTGGTGACTAATGCCACATTTTACATACAGTGGTCACACAAAAGAGCTACTGCACATGGAGGCAAGAACCGTTGCTGTTGTGGGACAGGCATGAGACAAGGGAGGGGGCAGCATCTCAGTACTTAAATTTCAAACGAGTCATGGTGACCAACATTGGTTTCATGCCAGAATTTGCAAGAAATGGCATCAAGATCTAGAAATAAATTACACCAATTACATTAAATAATTGCATTATTATTCTGATTATCATCATCATCATCATCATCATCTTGTTGAAATTTGCTCGTTGTGGCAACTGGACTTGAATTTCTTCATTTGAAAATGTGTCGCCCCTCATCCAAGAGGCTTCTTCAGTTTTTTATGGCTTGTGGGGAGTCTCCAAATATACTATGGTTATATTCTGAAACTCCTCTGACCCAAAATAAAACCTTGCAGTTGAATTTATTTACTTATTTATGAATTTATCTTATTTTCTTTATTGGAAGGAATGCCCGATGTATAACCAAGTTAATAAAAGCATTTGTCAATGCAATGACATGGACATTAGAATTAGAAATTGTACAAAAAAAAAAAAGTCAAAAAAATATCTAATATTAAAAAAAGTATGTTATTATTATTATTATTATTATTATTAAGAAGTAGAAGAAGAAGAAGAAGAGTTTGAGTTTAAAAATTCCCTAATTCAAACGCTGGGATCTAACAGGTATACATTCAACAAGGTTGTTTACATAACACAAAAATGCCTCCTATCACCCAAATACCAGTTAAAGAAAATATATCAAATTACAGTTTTAGGTCAGTCTTAATCAGTGCTTTTAAGACCGTCATTGTTCTCTTGATCAAGGGTCTTCTTTTTCCAGGTCAGCTAAATGCCTACCATATTTTCCGCACTATCAGGCACACCTAAAAGCCTTTAATCTTCTCAAAAACCGACAGTGCGCCCTATAACCCGGTGTGCCTTATATATAGATCAATACTGAGCCGCAAGAGGTCTCACAACTACGGGAAGCAGCCACCGACTCTATTTTCTCCCGTAGAAGAAGTAGCGCGCGGTGCATGCTGGGATATATGACTGCCCAAAGTGCGCACTTTTAATGCCATTTGAGTGTGTCTGTGCACGTGCACGTGTGTGTGTGCACATCACTGAAGTACCAACGGTAAAAATGGTAAAGGGGAATTCCAGTCCCTCACCAAAAGACACGCTTATGACGCAGAGTTTAAACACAAGGTGATCGGTCATGCAATAGAACAAGGGAATACTGTAGTAGCGAGAGAATTCAACATTAACGAATCAATGTTGCAGAAGTGGAGGAAGCAATAAGATGACCTGCGCCAAGTAAAGAAGACCAGAGTGTCCGAGGGAACGAAGCGAGATGGCTTCAGTTGAAGGACAAACTTGAGCAGTGGGTTGTTGAACAGAGAGCAGCAAGTAGAAGCGTCTCTACAGTCACTATTCGAATGAAGGCAACAGTGCTAGGTAGCAACATGAACGAAGTTTTCTCAACGTTGGTTTGTATTCTATTGATAAAGTTTGACTGACTTATTTGACTGTTTTGTTGACATTACTTTAGCACAGCTCCATTTAGCGGATGCATGACGCAACCCCAGCACTACTGTAGCTTCTATTGTATGCGGCTTATAATGCTGTGGGCCTACTGTGCGCATTATATATGATTTCTTTTTAAAAATAGGCCATCCATTGAAGGTGCGCCTTATAATCCGGTGGGCCTTATGGTGCGGAAAATAAGGTAATTTGGCAGAGCCCACCAAAAAGTTTAGCACAACTGATACCCCCCTGTTGTTCTTCAAATATTTTGGACCAAAAAATAAATAAATGGAAGATAAAGTTAACCCTCTAACCAGGAAATAAACCCTTCAAAAAAAAAAAAAAAGCAACCTGGGGCGTTCAGCAAACAAATGAGGCAAGGCTTCAGGGAGTGAACAAAACAAACAGTCTCCGGTCACCCCAGGCTCAAAATATGCTCTGCCCATGTTCGTGGCTATGATGCTGTGCACAAACCTCCACTGGAGGTCACCTCCCTGCTTTCCCAGTGGTGGCCTGTACAGAGCTCCCCAGGTCCTCTTTGGAGAGGTGTCCTGTCCAAAGAAATTGTCTGTAGTCTGAAAGGCTTTCAAGCTTAAGGTTGCAAAGGTCAGTAGCAGACCGTGTTTCTCCTCCCACTCCCCAAACCACGACAGGATGGTCAGTGAGGGTAACCTGTAATTGATGTTCTTGTTCCCTCGCCCGCAGCGGAAACGATCAAACACAAAGCACGTCAGGTAGGGAAGAAGAGCATCACAGATTTCCTTAGTGACCTTGGTGATCAGCCTAACAGAAGTGTTGCATTCAGCATCCCTTGATGTGATCCATGAAGAGGGAGTTTGCTGCAAAAGGTGACTCAGCTTTTATGAGCCGCCATACTGAGGCTGAGACCCAGGCCTATGGAATGCAAAGACAGGAACCTCAGGAAACCGTTGAAGAGCAGAGGCTCCTCCATCAGCCAGCAGTTCGTGGGGTTCATCCTCCACCCTCTACATGAATGGGGGAAGAGAGACACCAGTGTGAGAGACTGGACATGATATACAACAATATGATTGAAAGACAAAGCATCACATGGTCTTTTACTTCCTTTTCCTTGCAGTTTTGCTAATCGCCTTCCTCAGAATTGTGACCTGTTTCTGCAGACAGTACCATTTCCTGTCATTCAAAGGGTGAAGATCTTGCAGTCTATTAATGGCGCTGATCAATTTGATAAACTTATTGGTGTCACTAATTTGTCAGACGTCAACTTTCTCACTGAAACAGTGTCTTACTCTGACTCCCATTCCATGCCTTCGGCATCACCTATCTGGCTTCCCGCCCACAGTATCCGCAGTAGTTTCATCAGGTACGTGAGCCATAAGGCTTGGGACCTCACATGTTCCCACAGTCGTCATTTCCAGCTGTGAAACTGCTCCACATGCGACACGCCATCATACCAACATCAATAACCAAATCGCTTTCCAATTCTAGCTTCCTGTGTGGACAAGCAACCCATTTGTGGCCACATCTCCACATTTCATTTGCTCTGAACTGGTATGAACCATATAGGAGGCACCTCCATGCTTCACCCTGAATGAGACCACCAGGGTTTGTGACGGCGCATCCAAAAACATGAAAATCTGCCTCCTTAGAGACTGAACATGCTTTAACCTCGGACCCTTGCAACCTAGGTGTACTGTTTTAAAGTCACTCGTAAACTTTACAAACCTTTTGAGTCAATTTTCCAACTGACCGTTTAGAATGACCAGCGACACGATGAAGACTACTGGGGGATTCCAGACTGTGATTGACTGTTGCCACAAGATGTACTCATTTTCACCTGGTTGGTTTGCTGAGTCACTCTTTCTATTGATTGGACCTTGATAAGAACTCGCTGCTGCCACTTTTGACTTCTTTAGTTTCCCTTTCATAAGCCCCCAAGTTTGCTTGTTCTCTGCTCTGTCTTGGTCTACCCTGCATCTGGATGACTAAGTCCCTCTGGGTTTTCTTTTGTCCCATAGAAATTTTGCTCTTTGTTACTACTACTTGCCGATTGGATTCTTTATGAGGTGGCTTGGAGCGTTTTCTTTTGGATCCAGTGTGTGTAAAGACGTTGAACTGAGCCTGAACTCCTGTCTACCCTGAGGTAAGTAAAGCTTCTGCCTGGTTAGAAAGTACCCAGGTCTAGTCCCCGGGTGAAACCTGACAGCTACAGGGTCTAGTTTGAGCCCAGAATGCCATTTGTCTTTCGAGGTTAAATAAATAGCCATTTTAGCTTCCCCATTTAAAGTTTAAAAGTTGGCATTTTTTGTCATATGTAGCGTTGCAAATAAACAGAAACAGACAAGTGAGGCTGAAAAGATCAGTGTCTCTTAAATTAGAATATGGAATTTTCAGACAGAAATGACACTTTATCAAAATGGAGGGATTTATCACAGAATGCTGTAATAGCACTGTGTAGGATTCTCTACTGCAGGACACTTTTTTTTGGGGGGGGGCATGTACAGGGTCCTCCAGTGGGGGGAATGTCCCCAGTCTTTTTGTCCACACACACAGCTCTGTCATGTAGGTTGCCTTTGTTGATGGCCTTCATGCAGTTAATGTAGAGGGTCTTTCTTTCCATGTTGTAAACAGTCAGTTTGGCTCCTCTGTTGCTGGTCGGGGGGGCCCACCCAGGTCCCTGAAACCAGGGTTTAGGTTGAAATTGGCCTACCCACCGATAAACAATGGAGAGTAAAACAAGTATTTGATGCTCTACTGATTTTTCAACTTTTCCCACTTGCAAAGCATGTAGAGGTCTATAATTTGTCATAGATAATCATCTATGAGTGAATCTAAAACAAATCCAGAAAAAAAAAACACCATATGATTTTAAGTAATTTGCTTTTTATTGCATGAAATCTGTTGATACATCAGAAAAACCTAACTTAATTGGTACATCAGAAAAACCTAACTTAAATTGGTACAGAAACCTTGGTTTCCGAGATCAGATGTTTCCTGTAGACCAGGTTTACACACACACTGCAGCAGGGATTTTGGCCCACTTCTCCATACAGATTTAGGTCTGGAGACTGGCTATGCCACTCCAGGACCTTGAGCTGCGTCTTACGGAGCCACTCCTTAGTTGGCATGGCTGTGTGTTTCAGGTCACTGTCATGCTGGAAGACCCAACCATAGCCCATCTTCAGCGCTCCTACTGAGGGAAGTAGATTGTTGGCCAAGATCTTGCGATTACATGGGCCCCTCCACCCCCCTCTAAGAATTTTTTCACCTCTATGCTTGATAGTTGGGGTGGTGTCCTTAGGGTTGTACTCTTCCTTCTTCCTTCCAAACACGGCTAGTGGAGTTTAGACCAAAAAGCTCTGTCTCATACCACATGACCAAGATTTTTTCTTTTTTAAATCCCTGATGGCGTAGTGTTTTACTAATAGTTTTCTATTTTTCTAATCTGTGGTCCCAGCTCTCTTCAGGTCATTGACCAGGTCCAGCTGTCTTAGTTCTGGGTTGATCCCTTACCTTCCTTATGTTCATTGATGCCCCATGAGTTGAGATCTTGCATGGAGCCCCAGATCAAGGGAGAATGACTGTCATCTTGAACTCCTTACATTTTCCAATAATTGTGCCAACAGTTGTTGCCTTCTCACAAAGCTGCTTGCCAATTGTCCTGTAGCCCATCCCATCCTTGTGCAGGTCTACAGTTTTATCTCTGATATCCTTACACAGCTCTCTGGTCCATTGTGGAGAGGTTGAAGTTTGTGTGTGTGTGTGTGTGTGTGTGTGTGTGTGTGTGTGTGTGTGTGTGTGTGTGTTTGTCTGTGTCTGTGTGGACAGGTGTCTTTATAAAGGTAAGGAGTTCAAAGTAGTGCAGTTAATACAGGTAATGAGTGGAGAACAGGAGGACTTCTTAAATAACTGTTTGGTCTGAGAGGGACGCAATTCTCACTGGTTGGTAGGTGATCAAATACTTATATGATGGGAGTAAATGTAAATTACTTAGTTGAAAATCATACAATATGTTTTTCTTGATTTTTGTTTTAGAGTCCCCGCTCACAGTTGAATAGTACCTGTGATAAAAATAATAGACCCCTACATGCTTTGCAAGTGGAGAAAGGCTGAAAAATCATCAGTGTATCAAATACTTTTTTTTTTTTCCTCCCCGAGTAGGGACTTGATGCAGAGAAGGAAATTGGATATACTGTGAGTCCAGGACACTAGGTGGAAGAGTCGTAAGGCTAGAAGCTTAGGAGGAGGCTCTGAGTTATTCTAACAAGAGAAATGGAGAGGGAGTTTGTTAGGACCATTCTGGAAGTGAAAAGAATGTCAGTCTGAAACTGGAAGTTGAAGGTGTGATTCTCAACGCTTTTAGTAACTATGCCCCATAGGTGGAATATGAGTTGGAGGAGAGGGAGATGTTCTGGAATGAGCTAGATGAAGTGATGCAGAATACCCCCAGAGATGAGAGAGCGGTAATAGGTGCAGACCTCAATGAATATGTCGGTGCAGGCAATAGAAGGGATGAGGTGATGGGCAGATTTGGTATACAGGATGGGAACACAGAGGGATAGATGGTGGTAGATTTTGCAAAAAGGATGGAAATTGCTGTCGTGAACACTTTTCTTGGGTGGGGAGAGACAGGAACATAGGGTAACTTATAGGAGCGGAGGTAGGAGCACCCAGGTAGACTACATCTTGTATAGACAAGGTAACCTGAAAGAGATCGGTGACTGCAAAGTGGTTGTAGGTACGAGTGGAGCCAGACAACATAGGATAATGGTTTGTAAGATGACTCTGACAAGGAATATCAAGAGGAGGTGCAGGTGCTGCTGAATGAAGGGTAGTTTCAGTTACAAAGCACAGATCAGTATGTTCAACTCCTCCACCTAGCGATCCCAACATGGTCACTCTGGTCAGACCCTGCCACAGTCTCTTTCTCCAAGGCCAGCTCCAGTGATTCCTACAGAGTCCGGGGGGGTGCTAGCCACGTCTGCCACCATTCCCATCTGACCCAGTGTTGCCCCTTGCGTCCATTTTCCTCAACACTCTATGAGCCAAAGCCAGCATTAGCAGCTAGCTCCTTGATTGTCTGTCTCTGGCAAGCATAATGCTCCGTAGCATGGTCAAACTCAGCCTTTGCCCTTACATAAAAACAGAAGCATTGTCAATCACCTCCACTTTGACTCTCAGACGAGTGTTGGTTCCTTCTGAGCCCTACCTCAGGCTGAAGAAGCAGAGTAAGCTGGATCTGGCCTTGCTGCGCCAGCGGAGATTTGAAGATCAAACCCAGGTGTTTTACTTGTGACACCAGGTTATTAGCCAACCTGACCTGTTCAGGGATAGGTGGTTGGAACAAACCTTTAAACCTTTATTTTATTCAAGATTCAAAGTGTTTATTGTCATATGTACTGTGTGGAAATGTGTTTTCAGTGTACAATGAAACTTTTACTTTGCTGTCCACGTTGCAATTGGAGTTTTATTGACAATTTATAGGTAGTGTAAACATTATTATAGATATGAATGGTGTTGGCAGTGCAAGTAAAACATTTGCAGGTGCAAGTGCAGGTAATAGACGAATCATTATCATTGATGTCATTCCAGCTCCATCCACTTGGGAGTAGGAGTTTGGTCTAAAGACATTTGTGGAGTTCATAACTTTTTGACTTTGCCATGGAAGTACAGTTAGTGCTGAACTCACATTGAGTTTGTAGAGTGTTTGTTTTCTTTGGCTGAGAAAACAGGGAAGAGGAATTGACGTTTCATCTCCACACACATACAGATCACCAAACTCTTGCTGCAACTAAACTGACTCATTCCAGCTAAAACATTCCCCTCATTTAGACTGTCACACAGTTTCATATGAACCTGTTTGTCAGTTTAGTTACTTTTGTGTTGGAATGCTTATCTGATACTAGTGTGAGAGATGTATATGCTGCTTGGTTCAAATATGGACCTGGTGAGTAATAGACTATGTGATGACCTTAGAAAATCTCATTATTGGGCCTAAAAGAGGATCCTCCTTCATGTGTAGCTTATTCTTCATTGACATTTTTGCTATTAGCCTGTACTAATTCATTTGTTTTATTTGAATGGGTTTTTCTACAATCAGTGGACTTTGGCTGTTTCATAATATGTAAGCATGATGAGCGTGGGCAGAATAGACCAGGTAAGCCTTTATCGAAAGGAAAGTTTTGAAAGGGTCCATCTTGAGTGCTGGAATTTTTTTAAATGCAGATAGCTGTATTTAACCCAACAAAAGGAAAGTTAGCTGTTAATTTACTGTGGATCAGGTAAATTTCTATACTCCTTTGTCATGCATTTTTAACATTTATTTAACTTTTTCAAAAGTCAAATTCTTGCAAGACAGATATACAAATATGCACTATATTGAGTGGAAATGGAAGGGGAGACTTTAATCACTGGGCTGTCAATCAAAAGGAGCACACAGATTGTAGATAAAGTACAGATAAAACTGATTTAATCTTTGTAGCCTTCAATGAGCAAAATGGAAAAAAAAAAAAAAAAAAAAAACATGAATTAGCACAAAGCTGCAAAAGAACATCAAAGTAGATCCACAGAGAACTGCCTCAAAGATGGTATAGAAACTATTGTCTGTGGCAGATTAAATTTCCAGTCACACAAGCAGACAAAACAGCCTACCACAGTCTAGGCTAATCTTGCAAGATGCCATAGATCGATTGGGGTCTTTTATACTGTTATCTGGGGAAGATAATGCGCGATTTAATATGGCAGCATAGGTAACTACTATTTATCACAATGCAAAATAACATTCCCAGTAATAGTGTATTGAAAAAAAAGTAAAAAAAGGCAAAGTATTTGTTTGGCAATGGTCAGGATACCCCATTGTCACAAAATGGGATATGCCCCCCGCCCCCGCAAAAAAAAGAAGACAAACAGAAGAAGTCAGACATGTTCAGATGAGCTGTTAAACCTTCCTCCTGTGTTCTCTGGGCCTTTTTATTGTTATTAGTATACTTCTCGATTTCAGTAAAAAACAGAAAAATTAACCTCAAGAGAATAATATAAACAAATTAAAGGATGTTGTGTTACCAGAATATTGGTAAGGGGTATAGAACACATCTCTGAAATGAATTTGTTGATTTATTTTTTTCATTTTAAAATTTTTCACTATAGTAACATCTATGGTGTTATGGGTCATTTTCGACCCATATATATTTTCTTCAAGAAAATGGAAAGAAACAAAAAAATGTCAGCAATAGGACTTTAAAATGAACACACTGAAACACAGGACAGGTCATAACACAAAATATCATTGGCCATCTTCTGGTCATACGCTGGCAAGTGAAGGTGGCTGTCAGCTTGTCCAGGTTGTCCACTCCTCCTTTGTTTTTATTATAGTCAAGGATAATTGTGGGCTTTTTGTCACTTGCTGATGACACAGCTGCAGCTTTGTGAGGAGTAGACAGAAGTATCACATTCTGTCTTCTTTTTGGACAATATGAGACAACAGTGGTGGTGTCTGTAAAAGCAAACTTGGAGTAAAGTGGAGCCCTGTCTTTCACCTGCGCAATTTCAGCAGGCAACTCAGGTTTATTTTTCTTCACTGTGCCCACCATGGTAAGTTCTTTCTTGAGGAGTTCTTGTCCAAAGTCATAGGCTGTAAAAAAATTGTCACAAGTGATATTGTGACCCTGCAGTCCAGTGGTCATGTCAAGGACGTGACTGGACATGCTCATCTTTGTTTGTTTTATTTTTTTGGAGCAATCCTGGACAAATGAGCATCCCCAGAAGCTCACATGATTGGGGGAGGAGGTGGCTGTCATCGTGTTGGCTGACAATGCATTTATGATTTAAATTTTGGCTATAATTATTGCTTTGAAATCTTATTTTTATACCCGGTTGAAACCGACCCTAACACTACAAAGGACGTAATTTTAACTAGAGCATTTTATAATGCAGTGAAAAAAAATGTTTTTTGTTGAATTTTGTTGAAATCAAGGTTCCTAACAAAGTCAAGAAGCCTTGATGCAATAAAGAATTTTAAGCGATTATTTTATGCATTTAAAAACTAAAACGGGTCGCTGGCGACCCTAACACAAGAGGTGGGTTAATAGTCCTTTATTATTTGATATATTAAGGAAAGCATTCAAAGTTTGCAAACATTTGATAGAAAAAGGTATCCAAAAATTGTATGTATCCAAATTGTGATGCCAGTCACAGTGCACAAAGAGATCTCTTTTCAGCTGACACTTATTGTTTTCATTCAGGAGACAAATGGGTATGAGAAACTGGGAAAGACACAGGGGTAGGAACAATATCATGTTCGTCCCCTCAAGCAAAAATCCTGCATCACAGAACTTTTGACATGCTCCTCCAAGCATGGAAGTCTGCATAAATGCAGATTGTTGCGTCAGAAAGGGCATCCGTTGTAAGACTTTTGCCAAAACCCAACATCCAAATTGAACCTAATACCGGATTGGTTGAGACCCGGGTTAACAATAACTTCCATTGATGCCTATAACCTACAGGGTAGCAGAGGAAAATTGGGGTACTGTGGGTCGAAGACGGAGAGGAAGGCATGTTCAGAAGCAGAGGGAGAAGAGGAAAGGCAAGAGTCAGGAACTGACAGTATAGGCTTTGAATATTGAGACGATGTCAGGAAAAGGTAAACAGTCGTTGACATGATGCAGAGAAGGAAGGTGGATATACTGTGTGTCCAGGTTTCAAGTTTTAGGTAGAACAAAAGTCAAAGTGGTGGAAGGGAGGATTGCTGTATGGTTTTCAGGAAGGAACTGGAGAAAAAGAAAAAAAAAAGAAAAACGTTAATGTCACATTCATTCACACATACTCATCAGGTTTGTGGAGTGGTGTGGACTGAACCACCTGCAGTTCAATGTGTCTAAGACAAAGGACCTAGTGGTGGATTTCAGGAAACAAAGGACCCACCTCATCAGGAGGGCTGGATCTGTCTTGGGAGTGGAGCTGGAGTCTGTTGTTCAGGCGTCAGAGAGGAGGATGCTGAGGAAGCTCCTCAGTATCATGGCCAATGTCCATCACCCTCTGCATGCCACACTGACATCCTGTCACAGCTCTTTCAGTCCTAGATTGATACCACCAAGGAGCTCCACTGAACGCCACAGGAGGTCTTTCCTACCTGAGGCTATCAGACTTTTTAATTCCTCTTCCCTCAGCCACAGGGATTCTTCAAATCTTTGTACTTGAGGCCTTAAAACACTTGATAGCCTTGACTTTGACACTTAATAGTTTTATTTGTATTTCTTATTCTCCCTCCCTCCTGCTATTATTTATTATTGTTATGTTTTACTTGAAACTCTGTCACAACAATTTCCTTAATATAAAGTTAAATAAAGTTGTTCTTATTCTTATTCTTATTCTTATACATTGAGAACAATGATTGGACAGTAAGGAAAAAGATAATGACTTATACAGGATGGCAAAAAAGAAGGATGTAGCTGGAAATTATGTGCAGCAGCTACAGATAATTAAGGATTGATAAGGATATGTATCGACAGATGCTAGAAGAGTGATGGGAAGATGGAAAGACTACTTTGAAGAGCTGATAAATGAGGAAAATGAAATAGAGGCAAGGGTAGAATAGGTGAGTATTGTAGACCACAAAGTAGCAGTGATTAGTAGAAGTGAAGAGTGGAAGTCACTGAAGAGTGTAAAGAGTGGAAAGGCAGTTGGTCCTGATGATATACCTGTGGAGGTATGGAAGTGGCTAGGAGGGGCAGCAGTAGAGCTTCTGGATACATTATTCAACAGGACCTTAGAGAATGAGAAGATGCCTGAAGAATGGAGACAAAGTGTGATGGCCATTTTTAAGAATAAGGGAGGTGTGCAGAATTGCCGCAAGTATATAGGGATGAAGCTGATGAGCCGTACAATGAAGTTATATGAAAGAGTAGTGGAAATTAGACTGAGAGAAGAGTCTGCATTTGTGAGCAGAAGTATGGCTTCATACCTTGAAAGAGTACTACAGATGCAGTATTTGCTTTGGGAATGTTAATAGAGAAGCACAGAGAATATCAGAGGGAGCTGCATTGTGTTTTTGTAGACCTAGAAAGAGTATATGACAGGGTGCCGAGGAATTCTGGTATTGTATGAGGAAGTCAGGATTGTCAGAGAAGTATGTTAGACTGGTCTAGGATATGTATGCTAGCTATGAGACAGAGGTGAGGTGTGCCTTAGGTGTAACAGAGAACTTTAAGGTGGAGGTTGGACTCCATCAGGGATTAGATCTGAGCCCCTTCTTGTTTGCAGTGGTAATGGACCGTCTGAAATACATTAGACAGGAATCACCTTGGACTGTGGTGTTTGCAGCCGACGTTATGAATTTGTCATGAGAGCAGAAATCAGGTAGAGGAAAATCTTGATAGGTGGAGGTATGCGCTGGACAGGACAGGGAGTGAAGGTTAGTCACAGCAAGACAGAATATTTTGGGGAAATGAGAGGAACCTGGCTGGAACGGTGAGGCTACAGGGAGTGGAGATCAAGAAGTTGGAGGATTTCAGGTACTTAGGGTGAACAGTCCAGAGCAACCGGGAGTGTGGAAAGAAGGTAATGAAACGGCAGCTTGGAATGGGTGGAGAAGAGTCTCAGGGCTACAAGATAGAAGACCATCAGCCAGAATGAAAGGAAAGATGTACCCGACAGTGGTGAGAGCAGCGACATTTTATGGTCTGGAAACCATGACAACGGCCAAAAGACAGGAGGCAGAGCTGGAGGTCTTAGAGATGAGGATTTTTGAGGTGCTATTTGGAAGTGATGAGGAGTGATAGCACCAGGAATGAGTCCATCAGAGGGACAGCACATGTTATATCTTTTGGAGAGAAGGTCAGAGGAGCCAGACTGGGATGGTTTGGTCATATACAGACGAGGGATACCGAATATATTGGTCGATGGATGCTGGAATTGGAGCTGCCAGGCAGGGGGTCTAGAGGAAGACCAAAGAGAAGATTAATGGACATGGTAAGAGAGGATACAGAGCTTTAGATTGAGAAGGTTGCGTTGCTTTGGCAACCCCTGAAGGGAAAAGGAAAAGAAAGAATATTGCGCAGAATGGGATATTTTCAATGCCAGATTTAAATGGGGATCATGAAAAAATACCACTTGAGGTCGATCAAACATTTATTTTGTCATGAATTAGTTTTATATGGGCTGCACATGAAAATGCACTCCACACCGTTAGCCTCAAACATGGTGTGCTTAAATTGCACCTGTAGCTTTAGAGTGATATTTAATCCCGCACATTTGCCACGAGGTGCAAACTCGGGCAGGGAACCACACCTCAGAGCAGAAATCTAGAGCAAAAGCGCTTTATTGTGTTGAAACGGCAGGTAGGGTATCGCTGGTAAGCCCCTGGCCTCGAGACAGAGTTGCACAGGGCTGGGTCTCACCAGGACGGGCTGTAGACGGGGTTTCAGACGGGAGGAGTTGCAGGCAGGACGGGCCCCAGGCAGGGTGGCAGACAGGATGGGTTGCCGACAGGAGGAGTTGCAGGCAGGACGGGCCCCAGGCAGGGTGGCAGACAGGATGGGTTGCCGACAGGAGGAGTTGCAGGCAGGACTGGGTGCAGGCAGGATCAGAGGCTACACCGGCCGACTGGGTCCGGTCGTAATGAGGTAGGGGTCAGAGGTTACACCGGCCAACTGGGTCCAGTTGTAACGAGGTAGGGGTCCGGTCATGGCAGGGATGATGTCCAGTTGCGGCAGGGATCCGCAGTGGTCTGAGAAGCACGATCCCCCCCGCCAAGGCGGGGCGTGCCGCTGCCCTTTATAGGGATCTTGATTAGCGGCATCTGCTGTAGCTGGCGCCGATTACAAATCGGGATCAGGTGTGAAACCCTGATAACATTGGTCAGATGTTGCAATAAAAAAGTCAACAAATAATAAATACTTGCCTCAGGAAATGTTTTTTGACCATACATGTCTATTGTATGCAAAGGTATACTATAAGTTGGGTAAGTCCCATTAAAATATGTTGTATAAATATGAAACATTAACGGCTCAGTGGTTAGTGCTTGGGCCCCATAGCACAAAGGACCCTGGTCCGATTCTTACAACAGGACCTTTCTGTTTGCTTTCATGTTCTCTCTGGTTTCATCCCACATTCTAAAAACATGCAGTCGGTTAATTAAAAAAACATTGTGGAAATTGCTGTGAGTGAGTAAGTGAATTTTGTCTGTCTGTATATGTGCCCATGTGATTGACTGGTGACCAGTCAAGGGTATAACCCATCTCTCAGCCAATGACAGATGGGATAGGCTCCAGCATCCCCTGCGACCCGTATAAAATTAAAGCTGTCCTTAAACAGCATTTTCAAATTTCAGTAACATTCGTGTATTCATTTTAAAAACTTTTGTGTAGCTTGATATTATTTTTACAATGTTGCTACCCCTTTGCTCCTATTATTGTGACTTTTTATTTACCAAGTTTCATTAAACCTTTTTTAGATTGCTTTTTTATGCCTATTGAGCATTTTTAGATGCTCAATAGGCTCCCTCCTTGAGCTGCCACTTTATTGTGGTGAAGTGGTTTGCACACCCCAGTGTTCCTGTGAGCTATGTTGTCATGGGCTTTATGCTCCTGGAAGGGTCACCCGAGGCAAACAGGTCCCAAGTGAGGGACCAGATGAAGTGTGGCTCAGAAGACCACCCATGAAGAATACAAACTTTGGATCTTGCTTTTTTATCTTACCTGGACGTGGGTCACTGGGACCCCCCCTGGACCTAGGCCCTGGGCAGGGGCTTGGTGGTGAGCACCTGGTGCCCAGGCCTTCACCCATGGGAGTCGGCTGGGCACGGCCCGAAGGATTGACATGGGTCACTCTCCCCTTGGGCTCACCAATCACAGGAAGGGCCAAGGGGGGCGGGTACAGTGTGAACTTCACAGGAAGGGCCAAGGGGGGCGGGTACAGTGTGAACTCGGCGGTGGCCTGTATGTTGGGATTCAACCCGGTGGATGAGAGGGTAGCCTCCCTTGGGTACTGATTGTTGTTTGTGGCTATGCACCCAATAGAAGTTCAGTATACCCATCCTTTTCGGGGTCCTGAGACGGGCTGCTAGAGAGCGCGCCTACTGGGAGAGCTCAACGCTCACATGGCATATAACAATGCAACTTGGAAGGGTGTGGTTTAGAGGAACCCCCCAATCTGAACCAGAACGGAGTTTTGTTATTTGACTTCTGTGGTCGTTATGGATAGTCCATCACAAAGACCATGTTCAGGAATAAAGGTGTCCATATGTGCACTTGGCATCAACACACATTAGGCCACAGTTCTTTGATCGACCTTGAAGTTGTGTCGTTGGCTGCATGTCCTGAACAGTCGGTTGAATAGAGGTGCGAAGCTGTCAACTGATCATCACCTAGTGGTGAGCTGGCTCGGATGGTGGAGTAGGATGCTGATCAGGCCTGGCCGACCAAAATGTAATGTGAAATTTTGTTGGGTTCCTCAAGGCTCTGCATGCTATAGGGTCACCCTGGCTGATGTGCCTCTGCCACATTGCGTGGATGCCGAGGACAGTGCCACTGGAGTGGCATACTGGGGTGGTGATCCCCCTTTTTTCCCGTCTCCATTCCTTTTCATCTCCAACTTCCGGTACAACACCGGTTCCTGCCACCTCCAGAAGTTATCCGATGACTCTTCCATCATTGCATGCATCAACAATGTTGAGAAGGAGGAGCAAAGAGGACTGATTGTGAGTTTTGTTGAGTGGAGCAACCAGAACCTCCTACTCAACATCTCCAAGACCAAGGAGGTGGTTGTGGACTTCCAGAAGAATTGGAGGGGACAGGTAACAATCACCATCCTGAGTGAAGAGGTGGAGATAGTGGACCTTGGGGTGCACATCAACAATAAATTGGACTGGTCATGCAACACTGATTCACTCATGAGGAAGTGTCAAAGCAGGATGTTCTTCCTTTTGGTGACTGTAGCGGGCTTCTCAAGACCTTCTAGCAGTTTATGGTAGCCAGGAAACTCTCCTTTGTTGTAGTGTGGGGGTGTGGTGGCAGGGCGGTGACTGGACCGATGAGGTCTACGGGCTCAAAATGATAATGAGGAAAGCCTGCTCGAGGTGAGACTGAATATCTTCAAGCTGTGGCAGTGGGGAGAGCAAAGGACAAAATGGGAGCTACCCTGGGCAATCCTTTCCATCCCTGCATGACGAGATGTGGCTCATGGGTAGATGGAATGGTTCATCCCAAACCAGTGCAGACGCGCCTTTGTCCCCATGGCCATCAGACTGTGTAACAACAGTCTGGATGGCAACTAGCTCTGATCAGCCTGAGGTGTGTCTGTGCTGCTACAACCTTACCACCTCACCCCATTCACTATCTCACCCATTTAGTTCATGCCCTAACTCTGCTTTGTTTCTTAACTTTGTTGGTCCCAGCCTGCACACATTCTGTCTATTTTTGTTTATTTATTTTATTCTTGTCATTGCTATTGTCACTCTCTTTATATTGTTGTCAAGTTCTGGTTGTCTATTTTTCAACCTTACCGCTCCATTACGTTGTCCATTCTTATCCTTAATGTTGTTGCTGTTTTATTTTCCCTGCTTTCCATTTATTTGTGGGTGTCTTGCTGTCTTCTATCTTCTGTCTCTCTGTTTTTTATTCATATTTATTTTTGGCATTATAGCTGTTACGCTGCTGTGACAAAGAAATTTCCCCTTTGGAGATCAATAAAGTTTATCTTATCTTAAAAAGGGGTGTGCTCCAATTACAGGGGGATCACGCTCCTCAGCCTCCTTGGTAAGCTCTATTCAGCAGTGCTGGAGAAGAGGGTCTGCCAGGTTGTTGAACCTTGGATACAGGAGGAGCAGTGTGGCTTTTGCCCTGGTCATGGAAGAGTGGACCAGCTCTATGCCCTCGGCAGGGTCCTCGAGAGGACATGGGGTTTGCCCAACCAGTCAACATGTGTTATGTGGATCTGGAGAGGGCATTCGACCGTATCCCACGTGGGGGTTGCTCCAGGAGTATGGGGTACTGAACCCCGTTATAAGGGCTGTGTCAGAGCTTGGTCCACATTGCCGGTTGTAAGTTGAACTCTGCCAGGGGTGCCCTTTGTCACTGATTCTGTTACTAACTTACATGGACAGAATTTCTAGGCACAGCCAGGGAATTGAGGGAATCTGGTTTCATGGCCATAGGATTGAGTTTCTGCTTTTTGCAGATGACGTGGTTCTGTTGAGCATAATCCGGCCATGATCTATATATATATATATACTTAAGTCTATCAGAGGAACAGCACATGTTAGATGTTTTGGAGAGAAGATCAGAGAAGCCAGACTGAGATGGTTCTGTCATGTTCCAAGGAGGGATGGTGAATATATTGGTAGACGAATGCTGGAATTGGAGCTGCTAGGCAAGAGGTCTCAAGGAAGACCAAAGAGAAGATTTATGGACGTAGTGAGAGAGGATATGAAGGTAGTTGGTGTGAGAGAGGAGGAAAAGGAGAATAGGGTTAGATGGAGAAAGTTGACTCGCTCTTGCAACCCCTGACGTGAAAACCCGAAAGAAGAAGAGGAAGAAGAAGATACAAAGTGAATGGGAAGAAATGTGGAAAGAGAGAAATCCATCAACAGGTGAAGCCTTCAATGATGGCGATCTTTTCCCAGGGGGGTTAAAACTTATCCTGCACTTTGGGAGTCTCCAGGTACAAAATGCAAATTAGCATGGGGTATTTATAAGTGTGGCATATTTACATTTCTTACTCTATCATGCAAATTTGTTGGTCTTATTTGTGGGTCTAATGTATTGTCAGCAGCCTGGCGTTGTACAACATATTCTGAAAAAAGATATGAATTTACTTATCTAAATTATTATTCCTTTGGAATATTATTTTTGTAAAATCACCATTTGAGGAACTTTTTTTTCACCTGAGGATCTAGATTATTAACTGGTATGTTTAACTGGAATCATACCTTTCATTATTTATTAAACTAAAATATGCAATTAAATTGTAATGTAATAATTCAGTAATTCAAGAGATGTAGCTAGAGTTTAATTGTGCTGTTGTGAATGTCTGTGTGACCTCTGTCTCCTTTAAAGCCACATGTCAAATTTGGTTAACTGTCACAGTGTAGTCACTACTCTCTATTCTCTATTCCCTACTGTCACTATTCTCACTATGTCTATCAAGGAGTAATAATAAAATTTCAGCACCTAGCAAGTAAAATTGGTCAGGTGAGCTGAATTAATATGGGAGAAGCCAGACAACATGAATCAGGCTCTCATGCCCTTCTATATACAGCAGTATCTATGTATCATAGAATACTTTAGTGAACTGTACACCCTTAATATCTAAACTTCAGGAAGATTTGCAGATTCCTCACGGAGGATATAGAGCCGATACTCATCCTGGCTCTCATCATCTCTCGTTTGGACTACTGCAACTCCCTCCTTGCGGGTGCCCCAGTGGTGACCATCAGGCCTCTGGAGCTTATTCAGAAAGCAGCAGCCCACCTGGTGTTCAACCGTCCCAAATTCTCCCACACAACTCCCCTTCTTATGTCCCAACACTGGCTTCCGGTAGCTGCTCGCATCAAGTTCAAGACCCTGGTAGTCCCCAATCGGGGAGTGAATGGGACAGCTCCGCCTTATCTCCAAGATATGGTCAAGCCACATCTCTCTAACCGGGCCCCTCCAATCTGCCAACTCTCGGCGACTATCCACCCCATCACTCAGAACCCCTGGCTGCCGATCGAAACCGTCTCGGCTCTTCTCGATCTTGGCTCTTCAGTGGTGAAAAAGGTCAGAACAGCTGGGTTGCTGCCCATCTTTCGCCGTGAGCTGAGAACATACCTCTTCACGAAGCACTACCCCACTAATCTTAATCACACTTCGCCCCCAATCCCCCCCCCCCCCCAGAAAAAAAAAAAAAAGGATGAAATGAATGTATTTATGCATATGGTTCTGAGATGGCTGTTTGGTAGAGTGGTCACTTTAAACTTCCGACTACTGGTATTTCGGATCTTTGACTGAATTGCACTTTTTGTAAGTCGCTTTGGATAAAAGCGTCTGCACAATGACTGCAATGTAATGTAATGTAATGCAAATAATGTCTTTACATTCTGGCATGTCACGAGGATGCAAAATACATAATATTAATAAATCCTTAATTATTTTTAATAATTTTTGTATGTTTGCACTCTTGTCTTATGATGAAACTGTATTCCTGAGTCATTCCTTGGCATTCATGAATATTTTGCATCTGAATATGAATTATCCTGTTTGTGTTAGTCAAACATCTGACTCTGCACACAACTTGAACCTCCTTGTGTTCTCCTCAGACACAGTTTTGCTGAAAAATCTTTATCTGCAAAAACATGTGATGGCTGCCTGAGTCGATTTGTCAGGAAGATCCGGATTGAAGTGCTAACAAAGTGCATGCTAACTCCTTCTCTCTAACAAGGTGTACAGGCCCATACCTAGAGAGTTAGCGCTTCATGTCTTCGACAAATGGACTTACACCTCTCCCTCGCAGCGCTCGTCTGCTTCCCTCCATCTCTCTCTATATTAAGTCGACCAATCAGAGGGTGTCAGTCATGCATCCTGGCTCGCAGCTGACAAGTTGCCAGTTGCGATGCGAGAGCGGCTCATTCATTCCAATGACACTCTGCCAATATCTGTGTGGTGGAAACGGCACGCCTCTGCCTTTTCGCTCTTCAGCTGGAGTAGATTCACAGCCAGCGAGGAAGGGAGAGAGCTGGGCATCGAACCGAGCCGAATTACAGCTCGGTTCAATGTACGTACGTGTTCAGATCCAGGGTGTCTGAGTTTGAAGTATGACTGATCAGGCTGGAGTAGAGTTTACAGAGCAAAACAACTTTTCTTTATGCAGGTTTCCTGGACAGAACTGCTCCTGGGCTTGTTGGTGAAAACTTGGGGGCATATTGATGTTGCTGGGAGGGGTTGAACCTAAGCAGAGGCCTGCTCACTGGGCTTGAACTGTTACCTGAGGGGGCCCTTTGGGGCCTCTGAGCCAAAAAAAGACAAGTGCGCAAAAAATATTAATAATCAGAGAAACATCACCAGTTTTAACATGTTCTGTTTGTTCTAATGATGATCTTGAGTTTATTTATTACTGGTAATTAGCTGATAATTATCCAGTGCTTAGTATTGTTTATATTAATTACCAGTTAATCACTCTTCATAGGAAACAGCATAACTAATTGTGGTACATTTGATCACTTTGTGAAACATTATGTGGAAAGCCATATGAAATGTTTTATATTACAGTACATTTCCAGAAAAATATTATATTTTGTAGATTACTTCAACGGTGTTTGTTTTTCAATCAGGCAAAGGAAAATAAGGGCTATTATAGAAAGAAAAAAAGCATAGTGACAGTTATGGAGTGAGATTTTTTTTTTCTTTTTACATTTGTTGTTATTTTTACATTTCTTACATTATATTTCTTTTCTATACTATCCTGCTTTTCCAAATGTTTTTAAAGATGTTGTATGAACAAATGAATTTGATCATAATATTTGTGCTTAGTTGTATTAGTTAGTTACTGAATTATAAGATTCTGTTCCATGCATCTGAAACAGTTGGAAAGTCCAAAAGTCAGAAATTATAATCATCAGTAAAGTAAGTAAAAAGAGGATTCCTGTGAAATAAGTAAATAGATACAGCACCTACATCAAAACGTCCTAATTGTGTTTTCCACCACTGTATGTTTTAAGAAAACATACAGTGGTGAGATCATGCTCAGCTCTTAATGAGAGACCTGTCCCAAGCATTCAGGGTCAAGCATTATGGGGTAAAAAAGCTAATTAAGTGGCAATTAACCAACATTACCTGTCATACACTAAATACAGTTATGACGATTCACTTGTAACATGGCGAAGTGGCTGCTTATTAGCCCCAAAACCTCTTGGAAAGTAAAAAGTGACCCAAGAATTCTCTTTTTTCCAGATTGTATCCAGAAAGTGCTATGGAAAGTAGTGCACAGGGGCACAGGTTTTTTTTTTTTTTTTTTTACTGGGGAACTGTATGGGGAATTTTCATGTTCACCCCATGTCTGTGTGTTTTCTTGGCTTCTGGCCTGAAAAACATGCAGAAGGTGAATTTGAGACCCAAAATTGTGAATGAGAGAGTGAACAGTCAGCTGTCTATATGTGGCGCTGGGATTGTCTAGTGGTGTACCTCACATGTTGCCCAATTACAGCAGGAATAGGCTCCATCCTGCCCATGAGCCTGATTGCAGGATAAGTGAATAAATAAATAAAGTAATGAATAAGCAAACTATGTATCTTACTTTTAGAGTCATATTTAGCAAGTGAGCACTATTCCCAGGCTTTGATTTGTTATTTGCAGCCCTACACGACACACTCACACACACACGCTTAGTGGAGGTCTGTAATTTTCATCATAGGTTCACTCAACTATGAGAGACAGGATGCGTAAAAAAATGCAGAAAATCACATTTTTAAAGAATTTTTTTGCAAATTATGATGGAAAATAAGTATTTGATCAAGAACAAATATACCCTTAATATGCCAAATATACCCCTTTGTTGGCAATGACAAAGGTCAAACGGTTGTTGTAAGTCTTCACAAGGTTTTCAAACACTATTGCTGGTATTTTGGCCCATTCCTCCGTGCAGATCTCCTCTAGAGCGATGATGTTTTGGGGATGTTGCTGGTTGGGTTGAACTCTGGAGAGTGGCTAGGCTACGCCACTCCAGGACCTTGAAATGCTTCTTATGAAGCCACTCCTTCAATGCCCTGGCGGTGTGTTTGGGATCATTGTCATGCTGAAAGACCCATCCATGATTCATCTTCAATGCTCTTGCTGATGGAAGGAGCTTTTCACTCAAAATCTCACAATACATGGCCCAATTCATTCTCTCCTTCATACGATCAGTCATCCTGGTCCCTTTGCAGAAAAACAGCCCCAAAGCATGATGTTTCCTCCGCCATGCTTCACAGTAGGTATGGGGTTATTCGGATGGAACTCAGCATTCTCTCTCCTCCAAATACAAGTTGAATTTTTACCAGAAAATTCTATTTTGGTTTCATCTGACCATAGGACATTCTCCAAATCCTCTTCTGGATCATCCAAATGCTCTCTAGCAAACTTCAGACAGGCCTGGACAGGTACTGGCCTAAGCAGGGGGAAACGTCTGGCACATCAGGATTTGCCTGGCAGTGTACAGTAGTGTGTTACTGATTGCAGCCTTTTATACTTTGGTCTCAGCTCTCTTCAGGTCATTCATTAGGTCCCCCCGCCTGATTCTGGGATTCTTGCTCACCATTCTTGCTCACCATTTTGACCCCACGGGGTCACTTGCGTGGAGCCCCAGAACAAGGGAGATTACCAGTGGTCTTGTATGTCTTCCATTTTCTAATAATTGCTCCCACAGTTGTTTTTTTCACACCAAGTTGCTTACCTTTTGCAGATTCAGTCTTCCCAGCCTAGTGCAGATCTACAGTTATGTTTCTGGAGTCCTTTGACAGCTCGTTGGTCTTGGCCATAGTGAAGTTTGGAGTGTGACTGTTTGAGGTTGTGGACGGGTGTCTTTTATTCTGATAACAGGTTCAAACAGGTGCCATTAATACAGGTAACATATAGAGGACTAAGGTACGTCTTACAAAAGACGTTACAGGTTTGTGAGAGCCAGAAATCTTTCTTGTTTGTTGGTGACCAAATACTTATTTTCCACCATAATTTGCAAATTAATTCATTAAATAACATAATGCTAGTTGCTGGATTTTTTTTTTTCACAATCCGTCTCATAGTTGAAAGGTACCTATGGAGAAAATTACAGGCCTCAACCATCTTTTTAAGTAGAACTTGCACGATTGGTGGCTGACTAAATACTTTTTTACCCCACTGTACATATATATTTACATTAAATATATGTGTGAGGGTGGGTGTAATTTTTCTTTATTTTGGCATTTCCTTTCTCCTTTTTAGTGTATTGATTTCTCAGGAGCAAATGCCTATGACACAGAAAGGGCAGGAATGGCAGAGAGCAATGCATTAGATGCATGTTTGGTCCTAAGTAGGATTCATCTGAGGCTTAATGTCAGGTGACAGAGTGTGTGATGTTTTCCTATCATTTATCCTCAGGCAGCTGACTGGCTGCAGGGCATTACTTGTTGATGACCTGCGACCTGATGGACAGACACATGGCTCCTTGATGAATCTGTGGCAGATGCTTTGTCAATCTGGAAGGCAATCTAGTACCCGGGGAGAACAGAAAGATCATTTGGGGTTCAAGGATACCTGATTTGTTGTTTTCTGACACAATTTGTGAGTTGAGAGGAAGTTACACATTTTTTACATTTATCAGCAAAACAGGTGAGTATGATTTAAGTTTTAGGCTTGTTTCATCTGTAAAAAAAAAAGTAAAACAGACAAAAAAAACAGAGCCTTTAGTGTTGAGGATAAAATACACTATTTATGCTGTTTATGAATATCTTATTTGATTTTTTTTATTTTGTGTATCATAGTTCAAATAATTTGATGATTTTTTAAGTTATAATATCAGTTGTGCTACTTTCTAGGCAAGTTATTCCTTTTTTCTACAATATTTTTTGAGCATTGACTGATACATTTATTAGTTTCTCCCAGCTAATCAATTGCCAAATTGTAAATGTAACAAAAAAAAACAATTGCCCTGAAATTACAGAAAGAGGACTAACCAATTTTCCTGTAGCTTTAACAAAAGTATAGTGCGGAATAGGAGAAAGAAAAAAAAAACTGAAATAAATACAAATGTCCTTGTAGATATAGACCAAAGGCGCTGATGTTGTTTAGCAGGTGGATCAAACATTCCCTGTCTCCTTCTCTCAAGCAATCAAATTATAGTTACACTTCACCTTGATGGTACTGCATTACTCTACAAAGCTCTGATCAACTATAATGGCAGGCGGTGTCACCCCGTATCAGCTGGCCCTAATTTAGAAAAATGTCCATAGAGGAGGTCAATCTCCTCTCTCATATGTGATGACTGATAGGTCCAATACCTCTGGAATCAGATAAAACTTTGACAAATGGCCTTGTGCTGGGCTGAGCGGTGGTGGGGAGGACGGTGGGGAGCTGGGAAGTAGCGGTGTCCGTGGACAGCCATGTCCCTCTATCCCATCACAGCAGCTGGCTTTGATCAATGGGATCACTGTTCACACACACACACGCACGCTCACAGGTCTGAAGCCCGTCATCACATGATTAAAAGGCCTGGAGATATTGCTTTCTCTCCATTCACTCTACCAAAAGGGAGAAGTAAAGAAAAGCACAGAAAATAAAGGAATAGAAAAGGGCAAGTTATTTTTAATTTTCACCTGTGTCTCTTTCTTTTTGAAAGCCAATGTGGATTAATCAATGAACATATGCGGCATTCATTGTACACTCTCGAACTACAATATTCAATTTAGAAATTCATATTGTGCAAAAGGCTCAGAGTCGTTAACTTTCAGGAGCAGTTTGAGTCGTTATTGTCACACAGACAATGAAAGATACTGGACAGAAAAAAAAAAAAATCTAATTCTTAAACTGATTAAGGGATTAACTATGAAAATCTCATTTCACAGTAAACTGCTGTCTTAGCAGTGTCTTTGTATTTGTGAAGAATATGAGAAAAAGTGAGTGGGGAAAAACTAACATTTACTGTCATGAAACATCTGGCAAACACCTAAAAACCCTCAAAGAATAGACTTTGTGAAAGTGTCATTCTCAAAACTTTTGGCCATGACTGTACATCGCATTAAAGCATGAATGGGAAAAAGATGGCCCAAATGTGACCTGTTAACTTGGGCTCCTTAGCACCATATGTGTAGCCCACGATAAACAACCTATGTTTAATGTTTGATGGTGATTTTAAAGCTGGTGCTAAAATGAGCTCTGCAGTGAGGTCCGTTTCTTTCATTGACAGTGGCATGCAACAGCTAAACCCTTCCTTTCCAGACAGTACCTTGAAACAGTAATCCATCCCTTTATTTTGTCCCTGCTGGATTATTGTAATGCATTTAGTTTTTGAGTCAACCAGATTTCTTTTTCCCTTTCACAGCTTGTTCAAAATACAGCAGCAGCAACATGTTTTGTTCACATAACAGCAAAGTTGCAGGGCAGAGGTTCCACATCAAGGAGTCACCCATTCCCCTGCCAGTCAAGAGCCTAGAGCGCTGGAACAATGCGAGCCTCAAGGAATTGACCAGAGTGAGGAAAGAAACCATCAAAGACCTTGTCAGCGAAGACAAGACCGTGCTTCCAGGGAAGTTGAAACTGTAGTGCATGCAGTTCGGATTGCTCCCCGGCTGATGTGGCCCCTCGTGATCTAGGAGATCTCTTATCTAAGTCGAGAAGCTTGAGAGGACAATCAGTTCATACATTAAGAAGTGGCTTGGCCTCCTGCGTTGCCACAGAAACATTGGTTTGTATGGACATGGTGCCCTGGATCTGCCTGAGTTAGGTCTCATAGAGGAATTCAAATGCATGTGAGGCTGAACATGTCCCTGATTGAGTCCCAAGATGGCAAGATTTAATTGGCTGCTCCCAGACTGGCAACTGGGAGAAAATGGATCCCATATGACAGGGGTGTCAAACTCAATTGCACAGGGGGCCAAAATTCAAAACACACTTTAGGTCTCAGTATGAACATTTATTGAAAACACAAAATCTAAATGTTTTTGGAATATAAAAATGAATAAAAACAGACAGATATATTATTCAAGAATAAACTTCAACTTAAATAACTTGTATTTAATATTTTACTCTCCATAAAAATATATCTTGTTGAATTATACAAGTTGGAAATATGAACAACTAAACATCAAAATAACATTCAAATTTCATGTCAATGTATATAAAAAAATAAACTTTTAAATATCCCAAAAGATTTTACTTTCGATAAAAATATCTCCTCAAAATTATACAAGTTAGAAATATGAACATGCTACAAAACCTGGAAATATTCGTAAAATGTGTGCTTTTCAGCAATAACATATCAAATCATTCAGTTTTTTCCGCTTCCACTTTTCGTCCCTCAAAATGTCTTTTTGAGTCTTTTCCTTTACTGTCCATGAACTGACAGATTTCGTTTCTGAGCTCAAAAATTCAGTTGGGATCTTTTCCCCGACTTAGCCAATGCACCTCTGTATGATAAGAACTGCTGGTTAACTCTGAATCTATCTCCTGCATAAAAGACCAAAACTGTGTGATTTAACCCTCTGGCTGGGATAAAGTTTACGGTTTGTGTTAGTGTGCTCATTACATGAAACATCATCAGGACTTTGCCACATAGTGCTTCCTGGTGTATGATGCAGTGTTATGCTGTTAACTCACTTGTACAGTTCACCTGCATCTCCACTCGCGTACTTCCCACTCGTCTATTTTTTCCACTGCACATAGCCGGTGCTCCATCAGTTGTAAGTCCAACAAGTTTGTTCCAGGGTAGTTCCATATTTGTTACACTTTGACATACGTTTTCAAAAATGTCTTTTCCAGTCCGTTGTCCCGTGCATCGATTCTGTTTTCTGTTTTCAGAATCAACTTTTCTCTTCAGCATCGTGAGAGGCTATCTTCGCAATAACTTACCGCAACAGAAGCTAGACTTGATTGACGCGGGACAAGCATGGCAAGGCAGCTGGAGCGTTCCATTAAGGGATCTTTGCTATCAGCGCTTCATATCGACGGGCCATTAATAACAATAATGTAAAATGATCTCTCGGGCCAATTGTAATTACACTGCGGGCCAAATTGTGCCTGCGGGCCTGAGTTTGATACATGTGCCATATGAGGCTGTAAAGCAAGCAAAATCTGCTCTCAGGCATGGAGACATTCTTGGCCAGTGCAGCATTGAAGAGGTGGGTTTGGGCTTGGGACATTAACCCAGAGGAGAAAGCTGGTAGTGGATCAGGTGCGGCAACAAGAGGAGGCAGACAGATGCCCAAAATCAGTCTCACAGTCCGAGCGGGGACAGCTGGGAAAACCTTGAAGTTAGAGAGCTCAACTGAAAGGCTCTCTGGGAGATGGAAGGAAGCAAAATCAGCTGTGATGTTCTTCCACCTGTGATCACAAAGCCTACCACCAATGCCCTCCCTCCTGCAGTGCCTGGACACACAACCATACACCATTTTTAAGAGCAGGTCAACTCCTAACAAAACCAGCTACAAAAGTGGAACTAACACTCTTAGACAGTGCCTGGGATTGGATAATGTTGGTTGACTTAGACCAGAGACTCACCTTTCCGCCCAAGATCATTACAACTAATCTCAGACAGGACCTGTTTTTTTGGTCAACCTCTCAGAAGTCTGTGTTCATTGTGGAGCTAACTGTACCATGGGAAACTGCAGTTGGTGAAGCATATGAGCGTAAACGACTGAAGTCATTGTTGGGGCGATGAGTATGTAGTGGGATGGGTCCATGGGTTTACTTGTGGTTTTCATTGAGTTTGAGTAATATGGTGACTGTTTCAGATTAATGGAGTAAGCTTTTGATAGGATCAATGTATGCAAAATGTACTAATGGGGCTGTTTTATCACATGCATTGAATGGGAGTAAGTGTACGACAGGGTCAGTATTCGACATTGTGAGTGGGTGATGGGATAAGAATGTAATGAGTTTGTTGTGAACTGAGGGTGTTTTTGATGAAGTGTGTGTATAATGGGTGACTGTGTATGAAAGGTTGTATGTGTTTGTTACATACCCACATGCAGACCAAAACATTGTTTTGGGAAAGGCAACTTTACCAATTCCGGTTGCATAATCCAGTTACTTAGTGGGTTTTTGGGTGGGGAGAACTCCAGTGGCAGGTGAATGGCTGGGTCCTGGGCTGTGGTGTTGATGTCACGAAAACTCCAGCGACAGGTGAACAGCTCCGCGCTGGATCTGCGTCAGCAGAACTTCTGCTACAGGCAAACAGCTGGACTCTTGGTGGTGGTGTTGACTTTGCTGGAACTCTGGCAAAAAAAAAAAAAATAACAGACAGTTACCAGAAGGCCAAAAGAGCTGTGGCCTTTGCAGTCGAAGCAGTGAGAAACAATATATGGGATGAGTTTGGAGAGACCTTGGAGAAGGAGTTTTGATATGCCTGAAGGAGTTTCTAAAGGTTGATCAAATTACTCAAGAAAGGGAAAAATGGTTCAGCCCAAGTTGTTTTCTTGACCTTGACTTAGGACCTTGTTTGGTGGTGGAAAGAGCACTTTTATGGAACTCCTGAACCCAACTGACATGCCCATCATTAAAGGAGGTCAAAAGTTATGTTCCAACAACACAAAGGGATTGTGCTGCTTAGTCTCCTGGGCAAATTTTACACAAGGGTGCTGTAAGAACTTGACAGATGGATTGGTGCGGTTTCCACCATAATTCAAGTACTGTAAGCGAATAGAGAGGAGAAAGCTTGGCCAGAAATCAAGTCTTCATTACAGACTTCCATCAGTGTCACTTATCTTACCTGTCACTCTGAGCTCTTGATCACAACTGAGAGAACAAGGTCCCTGATACAAGCTTCTGAAATAACTGTCACCATATATTGTCTCAGTTTGGAAAAATTTTGGATTCTACAGGAAACCCTAGTGAGTCGCTCGGGAAAGGGATGACTGGGTAGACTTTGTCAATCTGCTGCCACCAAGACCAGGTCTCAGATAAGCAGGTGTACAATTACTGAATGAATAAATTAACAAAATAGTTTGTTTCCCTTCATGAAATTCTGGTTAATTTAATTTGACCTATTTTAATTATTTTTTTGAGACCAGTACATGTTCTTCTGATTATTGACAATTTTTGGTTGGATATGCTGTGAATCATGAGTATTTGTCAATCATATATAATATCAGTCACTGGTTCATGTGAAAGTATATGCATATCCTAAATTAACTTTCTCGTGTGTCTTCTGATGTTGCAGAGGACACTTTAAACAAATATGTGAAATTCATTAGAATTAGCTGGTGTCAGGCGAAGGTGAACACATCATAGTGAACAGAGAAGTTCAAGGTGGAGGTAGGACTTCTTCAGGGATCAGCTTTGAGCCCCTTCTTGTTTGCAGTGGTGATGGACGGCTGACAAATGAGCTTAGAAAGGAATCTCCATGGACCATGATGTTTGCAGATGACATTGTGATCTGTAGTGAGAGCAGAGAACAGGTTGAGGAAAATCTAGAGAGGTGGAGGTATGAGCTGGAAAGTCAACAGTCCAGGGCAACAGAGAGTGTGGAAAAGAGGTGAAGAGACGGGTTCAACCAGGAATGGGTAGAGAGAAGCGTTTAAGTGTCAGGGGTACCATGCGATAGAAGACTATCAGCCAGAAAGAGAGGGGAGGTGTACAAAACAGTTGTGAGACCAGAGATGCTGTATGGCCTAGAAACAGTAACAATGATGAAAAGACAGGAGGCAAAGCTAAAGCTCGCAGAGATGAAGATGCTAAGGTTCTCTTTGGGAGTAACCAGGATGGATAGGATCAGGAATGACTATCAGAGGAACAGCACATGTCAGATGTTTTGGAGAGAAGGCCAGAGAAGCCAGACAGAGATGGTTTGGCCATGTACAGAGGAGGGATAGTGAATATCTTGGTAGACGGATGCTGGAATTGAAGCTGCCGGGCAGGAGGTCTCAAGGAAGACCATAGGGAAATTTATGGCTGTGATGAGAGAGGATATGACGGTAGTTGGTGTGAGAAAGAAGGATACAGAGTAAAGGGATAGCTGGAGAATGTTGATTCGCTTTGGCAACCTCTGGAGGGAAAAGCTGAAAGGAGAAGATAATAACAAGCTGCTTCAAACTGTAAATTCAGATGCCCTGTACACATGTCCCACAAATTCCGTATGATACCATTTTACCTATAACCACTGACAGACCTTGCAAGCTGAGATGAACAGATATCCAGTGCTATGTTCATTAGCCAAGGGGGTCTCGCGGGCACCTGCAACAATTTGGTAGCAGTGATATTGCTGATGTTAGTACACTGTTAAAAGACAGGTCTATGGACAGAAATGCAAATGTCAAAATACAAGGTCCCCCATCTGACTGACCTCCCACCCCCCAACTCTCACTCACTCACTCACTCACTCACTCACTCACTCACTCACTCACTCACTCACTCACTCACTCACTCACTCACTCACAAACACAATGGAAATCATAGTAAGTGGCAGTTATGCCATATTAGCTGCTTGGAGAGGATTTCTTTCTCTTAAAGAGAATTTATATCATTTTTATAAAGTTTATTTTTCTTTATAATTAAGTATTGCCCCCACTGGTCTTCAAGCAGGCAAAAATTCAAAACAAGAGTCAAACATTTCATGTCATCTGCTGTTTGCTGAAACAATCCAACAAATCCCCCACTCAGTCAAAACAAATCATCCATTCCCTGCACTACCTGTCCTTTGAAGGAATGGTTTTCATTATAGTGGATGAAAGACAAAAAGTAGTAAAAAACTAATTTACTGGGAATATGTTAGTGATGAAAAAACTTGCAAAATGTCTATTTCATTTTGAAATCTTAGTTAAGTTAGTATGTGCTTTGACAACAAAAATGCAAAACAGATCTTCTGACTTCGCAACTAGTAAGAGCTCTTTCTGGTAGTTATGGAGGAATATATCCCGGACAAACATAGGCAGAACATAGATTTTATTAGAACAGAATTTACTGATATATTTATAATGGGTATCGAGATGGAATCTTTGTCCGAATGTCAGTAAATTCAATTATCTTTTTAAAATAAATTGCCCAGTTGCCATCTGGTTTGGCTTTATATTTTTTTGCTCGTTTTATGGCTGTTTCATGATCATGGATGTATTAAATTTTACCCTGCAATTATTATTATTATTAACCAATACAAAAACATACAAAAGTGACAGTGACTGAGTCATGAAAACTTGATATTTCCAACATAATCTGAATTTTTCATTTGTCATCATTGGAGGCCAGTTTTTAACCTGTCTTTTTGAAGGCCAATGTGTCAGACCAAGCTCTCAATGAACGAAGAATAAAATAGTCCTGAAGCTATTTACTTTTGCGTATGAAATAGAATTTAATAGATTTCAAACTGTGCATGTAATAATTAATAGAAAATACACAAAATATACGCACAAACACAGTCAAGAGATCACTATCTAAATGTGCAAAATAGAAGACCGTGACAACCCCATGGCAAAGTCTGACCTGATCGAGCCAATTAAATGTGAATGGCTGCATTCATGAAGGGACCCATCACCAACAATGAGAACTGGAAAGGGAAAGTACCATTGTGTGTGTGTGTGTGTGTGTGTGTGTGTGTGTGTGTGTGTGTGTGTGTGTGTGTGTGTGTGTGTGTGTGGGTGGGTGGGTGGGTGTGTGTGTGTGTGTGCGCACAAATTTGCATACAACCACACACACAAGTGCACTTATAGGGTAAGGGTATTGTATGTTTCCTTATTTTAGACTAAAATGCCCCAAAAACGAGTTATTATTCAAAATAAATTAGGCACACCTCTTTCATGTGAAGGTGTCAGAACTGGCAATAACTATTGTGTTTTACACATATATATATAATTATGTGCTATATCAATTTGTTTCACATATCTATCTATTTATCATTTATTAATGTTTGTGGTAACAGGTTATGAAACAGACAGAGTTAAATATATTCAGAGCTAATCACAGAAATAGAATGTGCTATTTTCCTTCTGCATTCAAATGATGTATACTGTATACACACAGATACACACACAGACACACACACAGAAACACTTTCACACACACATATATATATTTACATATGCACTTTTGTAGATAATTACAATTATAGCTACATGTTGATTTTTTAGGGGGTTTGGATTATCTTATTTTTTCACAACACCTTAGTAATGCCTTCCAAGTCTTGGAATCAATCTTCTTGCAGCACTGAATTAAGAATGACATTTTGTATTTCCATTGATATACCTCATCCAGAATTCACTTTGAACAGTTTGAAATCTTAACTTCCTCTTTGTCCTGGCATCTACTCTCACATACACTCAAAAAATGTCAGTGATTAGCAATCATCTTACCCGAACAGTCTTGATCTGTCAATCAAATCCCCATGATCTAACACAGCGCAAACTGCACTGAGTGAAGAAAATCAAAATGAAGTAAATAGGTTATAATGTACATCAGTTATTCATCACAAACTAGTTCAACCAGAGTCAGATTTTCTCCTCATTTCTTCGTTGCAGCAAAGTGCAAACACTGACACATGTACTTCAAGGCTCCCCAATGCACTTTCAAAAGAAAAGATTCGGCTTTATTAAAAATTCATAGACATATTAATTAGAGACAGATCTTTTTCTTGCAAGAGAACGATAAAGAAATTAAGGGAAAAAAAAAAGACCAGGAAGATAATTTTGATTCCACTTGCCCAAAAATCCAAACAAAATTTGAATGGGATAAGGTCAACAGACACAAGGCTAAAGCACATGCTTTGTTCTCAGGCCTGGACTCTTTGTTCATCAACACCCTTGGCACAAACACACACATGCATTTTCAAAAAGCCATATTTCCCCTTTAATGTATATTCTTTTTTTAGTCCAGTGCCACTGATTTGAAATGCTAATTTAACATATTTTTACTGCATTCATGAGACTCATCAAGCTGGCTTCATATATCAAAGTGTTCAAACTTGTATTGATGTTAGAAATCAAAGAGGTGACTACTTGTTAACACTCCAGTTTTTTGCTTGTTAATTGTCCTTATCGTGGTCCAAAAAAAAAAAAAAAAAAATCAGACTTGATTTATTTTTAGCTCAGCATCATCAGCTACTGGTAAACGGAGAACTAGCTTCAATTCCCCTTTCATGTTAAAGTAAGGTTTTACTCTTCAAAAATAATAAAGGGACGGAGGGAGGACAAGCTCTATGTTTCATCCCCTTTGACACTCCAAGCAGGTAAAGCTACACGTGCTAGTCACACCAAAACACAAGATGTACTACTGTAAACAAAGATGTACTACTTTAAATTAAATGAAAGAAAACAATACATTAAAAAACCCACTTTACATTTTTCACGCTATTTAGAATCAGATGGAATTGCTTTCGATTGAGAGCAATATTGTTGGGGGTTCAAAACATAAATAAATAAAAAGAAACTACACTCCAGTCTTAATATCAAAAGCGGTCTTGATGAGGGGAAAAGAACAATAAGCTATTCAAGAATCCTTTTTTATTTTCATCAATTCTTTTTTTTTTTTTTTTTCTTTGGATGTATCATTTCCCTCTGATGGCAACAATGATTCTTTGCTCTCTTCAACACCTCCTTCTCTCTGGGTCTGTGCTAACTAATGCCGTCAACTCTCCTGGCTGCCCTCCCGATCACTAATTCTTTAGATCAGAGTTCATTGTGACCTGTTTGCATTGCTATCTTCATAAGGAGGTTATTTCTGGGCTATTACCTTCATCCATGATATTGCACCTGATGGAAGGATGGATACTGATATAATCCAAAAAAGAAATAACAAAAAATCCCCCAAAACTGCTATGAGCTGAACCTAAATGTTTGCTAATTTTCTCTGAGAACCATTCCTCTTCATCATTATATTCAGTATGAAGACACTGGCTGACTGGAACAATTGACTCGCAACAATGACAATATAGTAATATGAATCGAGGCCCCATATTCCAAATATATAAGATAAATAAATAAAGAAATAACAATTGCTCTTTGGGTTCTATGCTTTTGTCAAGTAGTGCATGGTGTTCCCAAAATCTGACAAGAACAGAAACTGGGAAGATGAAAACTAGAGCTAGGTTTTATTTGCATTTAGCAATTAGTTGGGTTGCATACAACTTGGTTGGGCCACAGATGTTTGAACTGCCGCCTCACGGAGAGAAAGTTGCTTGTTCAATTTTGATGGCCTTTGTGTGTGGAATTTGCATATCCTCTTTTAACTCTGCAGGACTTCAAATCCCACAGTTAGCTGATTATTTGAAGACTTTGGATCCAAACTTGTGTCTCTATCAGTGGCTGTGATAAACTTGTGATCGGCTAGATGTGTACCTTTCCTCTCAGCCATTACAGCCAGGGTTAGCCCCATCTATCACTCTGATCCGTTGTGTAGGATAAGTGGTATTGATAATGAATGACTGAATGCTTATAGACGTTTCAGAAATAAGGAAGAAAACATAGAAACAAAATTAAGTTGTCTTTAGGCAATATCGAATATCACTTTGCCTTTTTTTTTTTTTTTTTATCAAGTGATCATTTAAGGGCTATTTGAAAATACAAACATCCAGATTTTTTTACTGCTTCTGCTGATGTTGAAGTTGGAATGTTAGGGAGGTTAGAAATAAAAAGTTGATCAGATAAGCGCAGTCAATGAACATAGGTCTGTTATCAGTCAACGTGCATGCTGGAGCGAGAGGATGTCGAAAAAAGCAAATGTGGTATTTCCTCCTGTATTCTTTTATCTTCCTTTTGCTCATGCGGTCCCCTCTACCATCATTTTGTAGGGAAAGGCAACTCCTACGACTGTTTGATTTCCAGGAGGCAGGTGAGGTGTGAATGTGAGCTCATAAGAACAGAAGAGCTGCTGCCAAAGACGAAGAGGATGGCGTTTGACTCTGCTGAATAAGCCAAAAGTGTGCTGTCTGCCAGGCTAGAGGAGGTTATAGATGGAAGGCCTGAAAGGAAGGAGACGTCTGAAGTGCGGGGGGTGTTAATGAGGGAAGCGGGGTGTTCAGTGAAAAGGAATGTATGTAGGAGGACGTAGACGGACAGAGGGGGAGGCAGCCATGCTCATTATGTGGTGTCTCATCACAAGGTGAAATGAGGCCTGCAGATAGTTCCGTGTTGAAGGTATCATCCTTGTTTAAGTGAATCCTGACAAGAAAGGGAAAGCACTTTCATCAAGTCCATTAACAACATTCAAGCGAACACCAGTGTTATTTTGACTGGCATCCAAATATCAGTGGAAAGGATAATGTCACATTTAGAGAAAATGTTGTGTAACCCTCCAGCTGGCAGCGAAATATGGCCTGCCAAGGAGGAGAATCTTCTGTAGCAACACTTAAAAATTAACAAGAGGATGGTTTATCAAAGCTATGAGTGAGAAGCTCATAAAAGAAGGGGAAAGAAAGGTCACATCATCATTAAGGATTTGCTACAGCAGGTGATGTAATAGTTTAAATAATTTTGTATTAAAATTACATAGATGAATTTGAATGGAAAAACAAATGTTTTGCACAGGAATGCCTCTGGACATGATGAGTTTCATCATAACCTCTTCCCCACTAGTGTTTTCACACCCTCTGATTGGATATTCAGAGAGTGGACCAGTACATTAGCGAGGAGAAGCGTTCTAGTGAGCCGCAAACAGAAATATAGTTGTGTTTGTTTAATATCGGTTTTGTCAACCCATAATGGCTGCAGGCAGAGAAGTGATAGATTTAGTTGCTACTATATTACTGACGCCATTTTCTAGATGGAGTTTTGAAGAAAAGCTGGACAAAGTAAAGAAAGGTCGGGGAACACCTAAGCTAGCAAACCTGTCACAACCAGGACAAGGATTTGTCCAACATTTTCAAGTCACGAACTACGACCGGTACCCCTGGCTCACAGGCTCTGTGGTACACTGCAAATTGTATTGCTGGAAGTGCTTTGTGCTGAAGCGCACGGATAATCTGTATGACAGAATAATTGAACTCTTTTTGAGAAAAGAAAAGGGGATGGATTTTGGAAAATGCTGCTAGTTTCCGAAATAATACTGAAAGTTTATAAGGTTATTATTGGTGTTTTTTATGTGTCGCAGCTGTTTGGTATAAAGGCATTTATTGTAGGTAATCTCCGTTTTTGTGGCTCCCGCACCGGGACCGGACATATAGTTGTCCCGGTGTGTTCAGATTTCATTCAGGTAAAAACGTCACAATGGTCAGGAACTGATGAAGCAAGAATGGTTTATTCAAAGTCAGAAATGCACTTACGAGATATCCCGGGCCAGAATGAATGTCACCCTGAGAGGATAGTTCACCCTCTCTGTACATCCGCTGAGACGCGTCCAGCGGAAGTGGAGGTGAGGAGGTTCTGGCCCCGAGCCAAGGGGGCTCAGTAATCTTATACCATTTTATACCTAATAAGGACTTGTTTTACACACTCTTGGAATTTGGGTACGTAGGGTGCCGGTCCGTGCCCCGGAAAAAGCCACGGGGCGCGTGCGGGGAATATCAGTGGAAGAGTACAGAGTTGGGGTCCCTTGGTGTCATGTGATGCGTTCCCGTGGGCAAATTTTAACACCACACGAGTTATCTATCCACAATGCACCTCTCTTAATACTACATTTCTGCGTAATATGATGTTTTTTATAGCCATAAACTAATTATGCGGGGGTGGATTCATTCGGAGCACTACTGAAGCCCCAGGTGAAAAATGCACAGCCCGCCGCTGCAAATAACAAGCTACCAACCCCACAAACAATATACCATCACCAACTAGCAACCCAAGCCAACAGCAGTCTGCAACATGTCATGGAGTTTTCAAGTGGATACTTTACCTTATCGATCTTTCATTAAGATTGGGCTATGTTACCTCAAGAATGTCTGGGGAACAACCCCCTTCATGCCACTTAGTAGATCTACAAGCAGGCAATCCTTACCTTAGTAATCCCCCCAGCTATCATGCTTCCTGCTCAACCACAACCTCTCACTTGCTCATTCTGGTGCCAGAGACATATTGCTGACAAAAGTTTCAAGCTCCGTCACCGAATGCCCAACTCAGTTAGTTGGCCAATGACAGACTTTGCCATAAAAAAAACAAAAAAACAAAAAAAAAAACAATGGTAGCCCACCTCTATAGGTCAAGCCCGAACCCTCTAACCTCACAGCTCTTGATCTGCTACCATCTCAGTGTACCTAGCTCTCTTACACTCACAAGCCTCCTCAACTCAATTCTCCAAGGGGAACTCAAGTTTGAAGTTTGATAGAATAGCCTCTGTACCCTAGACTACAGTATCATACTTGGCCAAAGCCAGGTACAAACTATATATGCTGGGACAAGCAGCTGCTCAATCAGGTCCACAATTAACTCCTAAACCCCCCACCCAAAAAAAAGAACCCTCCTAAATCCCGCCTACACTTAGCTGCCCTAAGTTGTACCTGAACATAAACAGTCTAACCTTTTCTCTGTCATGTAATTTTACCTTCCTAGCCTCCTTACAAGCAAGTACAGTATTTACCTCAAGATGTTTTTCTGTTTTTTTTTTTTTGTTTTTTTTTTGTTTTTTTTTCTTCCCAACTGCTGCTACCAAACATTTTAACATCTGGTTATGATGCCAAGTGTACCGCCCCTGAGAAAGACTAACCATACTCCTTGACAATATAAGTCTTAGTGTGCATACACCAGAACACAATGGGAAGGCAGCATCCTTGTCCGACCACCGATTGAGATTCTGGGGAGATGGTAGCACTTCATAAGTAGCCCCTATGATAAACCTAATTCTATGGTTAGGAAACATGGTTCTCCAATTGATGAGTTAATCATCCTTTCTTGCTTTTCTACTTTTGACAGGGGAACCTCATAGACTGTCGATGGCCACATTAACAGCACAAATGGCAAACACCACAACTGTAACTTTCCTGGGAGCCCTGACCTACCTATGCCTGAAATGCCATGGACCATTTCTTGCTTCAACACCTCAAACTGTCCCTTATCACTAAGACTCACATCAAACCATCTACCCAACTCTTCACTGGTTTCTCTAACACTGTGGTGAGGCAGAACACACTAAGATTTGGAAGATGTATGCCTAGATTTTAATTGTGTTTGTTTTCCTGCAAATTCAAAAATTATCCTGTCTACATGTGTCATTTTTCTGTTAAGATAAAAAAAGTTACATTTAAGCAGTATCAGTAAAAGTTACAGTAACCGTACATTTAAATACAATAAAAAGAGGAAAAAAATCTTTGTTGCGTGAGGTTAGACTTGGTAGCTGTAGTAACTCTGCATTTGTACAAATGCTCATGCTATAACAGAGGTTTTTTACAAACCAGAGATTACCCACACTGCTTTTACAAGTTCTCTCAAGAGATGTGGGGGTCACAAAGACCTCTGAAAACTACTTCAAGGTTCTTCATACACAAATCCAACAAACATACTGGTTAGTGACAACCATGACAGTTTTATGTCACTCAGATATGTAAATAAAATTAGCAATGCACTTGCATTGAAACTTTGATTAATTACCGTGCTCTGACTAAAGGTTTAAAATTCTCAGAGTTTAACATATGCTACACCAGCTTTTTTGCAGCTTTTACCCTGTTTGTGCTTAAATCTGCATTGCCAGCATTCTCAAGACACAAGTTGTGAAGTCCTCAAGAGTTTGATGTCTGTTAGAAAAATCTGTTGCTGCAGCTGTGAAGGATTATGGGAGCAGACAGGAGTCGAGAGAGAGCCTGACACTGAAATGGTTTTGAGGTGAAAGATGGACCAATATCCTTGTGCACTGGTACAGTGTGTGTGTTGTGTGTGTGTGTGTGTGGTGTGTGTGTGCACTTGTGTAAATATATATGAAGGCCACCACCTGTGTATGTTTATACAGTGTAGTACATTGTGCATTTGCTGTCCCTATGTGAGCCCAACTCTTGCGTGCGTGTGTTCGCCACTTAGCATGAGTGAGAGCGAAGTGGCGCTGAGATGGCAGCTGGCGAGGCTAATCCCTGTACGTGAGGGACGTGGCCCAGCCCCCAGTGTCACCCAGACCTGCCAGGCCTGACAGAGGTGCATTCAGCCAGGCCGCTTAGTGTCAGTCGTCCTCTATCACTCAGTCCCGTAATCGCCCACATGACTGACAGACAGGCCTTTCCCTTTGATGGTGCCGGGGATTTTAGTGGAGCCAAGAAGCTGTTGCAATGATCCGCCACTGTGCATATCCGAGGAAGGATGTTTGTGCGTGTGTGAATGTGTATGTGTGAGGAGGAGGGTGCCACCAGGAGGGCTGTCATTTCATCGGGGTGGGATTCTGATCCAGCTTAATGATGAAGATGAAGATGGTGAAAAGGATGATGGTAGTGATTACCTTGGTAGCAAAGTGTGCCAAAGATGTTTGAAATAACGATGGAGCTAAGGGGGCAAAGCCAAAGGGGAGCAGGGCACAGACAGTGACGCAAAGCCATGGATTTACAGTGTGTTGTTTGCACTTGCATGTGTGTGCGCGTGTGTATGCGTGTGTTCGTGTGTGTGTTACAATCTCCTTGGTCCTGAAACACAATCCACATTTTGACGAAGAAAAATCTGAAATACACATGTAATCGCATGATTATGATAATACACATCATGTGTCATCTTAGTGGATACTCCATCCATGACAATGTTATGTTTTAGTGCAGAACCATGAACTCTGTTGCAAAAGACTCCTGTCAGGCTGCTAACAGTTTACATACTTAATGTCTTTAAATATGAAATGACAACTAGCGTTGAAGTTGAAGCCATGAGGGTGATGGGAATTAAAAGAGTGAGCACTTGCAAATGTCATGAAATGTTGCTTTTGAACTGACCCACTTTAGTAATGACAGTGGTATATATCATTGAGGGATTAAAGGGTTAGCAGGTAAGACTTGGTTCACAGTAGGATTTCCTGTATCATGCAAGTTGGCTGAGAATTTTCACATCAACTCTAATAATGGAAATTCATGCCACAACCCGATTTTATTTTATTCATTTTTTAATTAGCATTGAAATCAATTCCTTCTGAGAACTGCTTTTTTCAGCGATCTTTCTCTCCTTACATTGACAAGAGGGTCTGTGTTTTTTTAAGTTTGAATTTTGTATTTTTCATATATAGTCCGTAAGTCGTTTTTCTTTTATATGAGGTGGGCTCTGAAAACTGAACATTGCTTTGGCTTTCTATGTAAACTTTCTTTGCTTTGCGGTTGTGTTTGATTCTCCTCTGTGTCCAGCCGCACACCGCTTTGGTGGTTGCTGAGGCAAAAACTCATTGGAGGAGCTTGGTGAGACTATGGAGAGTGACTCTTTCGGAAGTAGATTCTGGTCTGGCGTCAGGCTCAGGAGGGGGAACCAGTACACTGTGTACAGTGGGGATGGTGTGCTTCTGACCTCGACCAAGGATGTTGTGGACCAGTGGAAGGAATAATTCCAAGGGCTCCACAATCCTGAGGACACACCTTCCATTGAGGAAGCAGAATTGGGGTACTCTCAGGTGGACTGTCCTATTTCTGGGGCTGAAGTTGCCGAAATAGTCAGAATGCTCCCTGGTGGCGGGGCCCTTTGGGTGGATGAGATCCTCCGTGTGTTCCTTAAGACTCTGGATGTTATGGGGCTGTCCTAGCTTACAGGCTTCTACAGGATTACATGGAAGCCAGGGGCAGTGCAGCTGAATTGGCAGTCTTTGGTGGTGATCAGCTCTTTGAAAAGTGGGATCTAAGGGTGTGCTCCAACTACAGAGGGATGACACTCATTAGCCTCCCTGAAAAAGTGTACTCAGGGGTGGTGGAGAGAGGGGTCTGATGGGTTATTGAAACACGGATCCAGGAGGAGCAATGTGGTTTTGGATGTGGAATGGTTGACCAGCTTCAGGTCTGGTTTGGAGAACTCAGGATTGGGTCTCTGCTTTTTATGGTTGATGTGGATCTGTTCAGGCTGTGATCTACAGCCCTCGGTTGAATGGTTCACAGCTGAATGTGAAGCGGTCGGGATGAGAATCAAATCCGAAACCATGGTTCTCAGCTCAAAACAGGCGAAGCTCAAGCTCGGCCATCCAGGAGATGCTCAGAGTAGAGCTCCTCCACATAGAAAGGACTCAGATGAGGTTGCTTGGGCATCTGGTTAGGATGCCTCCTGGTCACCTCCCTGGTGAGGTGTTCTTGGCATGTCCAACCAGATGGAGGCTGTGGGACTATGTCTGTAGGCTGGCCCGGCCATGCCTTAGGATTCCCTGGGAAAAACTGAATCAAGTGGCCAGAGAGAGGGAAGTCTGGGCCTCTCTGCCTCGGCTGCTGCCCCCAGGTATGCAGCAGACCACATTTGTCAAAGTCAAGGCCAGTGAGCCAGATTTGACCTGGGAACAAATTGTCTCTGGCCCCTGGGATAAAATTGATTATCATTAGAACCGGCCCGCAGGCCACAGCCACCCGCTGGTGTTTTGAATGCACCAATACTGCATTCCCCACAAGGCAACGGAAGCCCGCGAACTCACAGCAACGCAGCAAGAGAGCTTTGGCTTCATTCTGCATCAGCAGTCAGAGCAGATGTCAAATTTCAGCTACCTACTCCTAAAAAATGGCTGAATGAAAGGAGGATGCTGAGAACAGGGGGGTTCAAGCCAGGTGGGAGGCAGAGTACATGTTCATGGAGGTAAAAAGCAAACCTGTGTGTCTTTTATTGGAGAAAGTTTGGCTGTAGTGAAAGACTATAATTTAAGAAGGCTCCATGAAACGTCTGAGAAACACACAGACACAGAACAAAGGCAACAGAAGGTAAAAGAATTAAAACAAGGACTTAAGTCCCGACAGGCTCTGTTCACAAAAGCCAAATCACAAAGCAAGGCTGCTATCAAGACTAGTTTTACTGTGGCAGAAGAGATTGCAAAGTCAGCCTGGCTTTTTATAGAGGGAGAGTTTATCAGAAACTGTATGCTTAAAGTTTGTGACGCAGACAAAAGGCAACTATTTTCAAACGTGAGCCTGAGCTGGAACACCGTTGCTGAACGGGTAAACCAGCTGTCCACCAATGTAGAAGAACAGCTTGTGGAAAAGGGAAAAAATTTCATCACATATTCCCTTGCTGTGGATGAGAGCACCGACATATGTGACATTCCCCAGCTGTCAATTTTCATCCGTGGAGTGAACTCCAGCCTGAGCATAACAGAAGAGCATAACAGAAGAGTTTTTGACATTCAGTCCTATATATGATTTATTAATATGATCATAGAGCAGCACGATATTGCATTTTCATTTTATAATGCATGTGATTTATGCATTTACGTCTTGGTTCAATAGGCTCTGTTCAGTCAATTATTATGCATTTGTTGCAAACTGAAGATAAAAGTATTGTCTCTTAAATAACTTATGTGTATGACATCTCCACACATACAGACAAGTTATATGTAAGCATCTAGTGGCTAATATAGATTCTTCTACTTTCTTCTTACTTTTCCTTTCAGGGGTTGCCACAGCAAATCAACCCTTTCACTATCCCCATCACTATCCTTTCTCTGTACGTGACCAAACCATCTCAGTCTAGCTACTCTGATATTCTCTCCAAAACATCAGACATGTGCCGTCCCTCCGATGGATTCATTCCTGATCCTATCCATCCTCATCACTGCAAAGAAAAAGAGCCTCAACATCTGCAACTCTTTGACCTCCAGCTTTACCTCCTTCCTTTTCATCACATATCGCATGGCACCCCTGACACTTTTCCCCACCCATTACAACCTGCTTGAACCTGTTTCTTTACCTCTTTTCCATACTATCCGTTGCACTGGACTGTTGACCCTAAGTACTTGAAATCCTCTAACTTCTTGATCTCCACTCCTTGTAGCCTCACAGTTCCACATGAGTTCCTCTCATTCAAATGCATATATTCCGTCTTGTTGCCTTCATTCCTTTTCTTTCCAGAGCTGCCTCCACCTCTCTAGATTTTCTACAACCCGTTCTCTGCTCTCACAAATTACAACGTCATCTGCAAACATCATGGTTCATGGAAATTCCCGTATAACCTCATTTGTCAGTCCGTCCATCACCACTGCAAACAAGAGGGGGTTAAGAGCTGATCCTTTATGAAGTCCCAACGCCACCTTGATCTTCTCTGTTATCCCTACAACACACCTCGCCACTGTATCATGGCTTGCATATCTTTAAGAGGGTGATGACATATGTCCTGCACAAGTCTCTCTAGACTGCCCAACTCTCTCCAGACTTCCTCATACAATACCAGAGTTCTTTTCTTGGCACCCTATCGTATGCCTTTTCTAGATCTACAAAAGTGCAATGCAGCTCCCTCTGACCTTTTCTGTACTTATGTGTTAGCATACTGCATCTGCAGTATACTTTCTAGGAATGAAGCCATGCTGCTGGTCACAAATGCTGACTTCTGTTCTCTGTGTAATTTCTACTACTCTTTCCCTTAACTTCACTCTATGTCTCATCAACTTTACATCTTCTATAGTTACCACAATTCTGCATATCCCATATTTCTTTCATTCATTCTCATTCATCAGCTCTCCAAAATACTCTTTCCATCTTCCCATCACTCTTCTAGCATCTGTCAATACATTTCCCTCTTTATCCTTAATCATCTGGACCTTCTGTTCATCCTTTCTATCTCTAGCTCTCTGTTTTTCCTACCTGTATATATAATTATCTCCCTCCTTACTGTCCAACCGAGCATACAAGTCATCATACACCCTTTGTTTTGCCTTTGCTACCTCAGTCTCAACCTTACGCGGTATCTGCCTGTACTGTCTGTTCTCTTCAGTTCCCTCAGTGCCCCACCTTGTTTTTGCAAGCTTTCTCTGTTTATACTTCAGTCCACCACCAGGTCTACTTATTTACTTTCCTTTCAGATGACACACCAAGTACTCTCCCACCTGTCTCCCTGATAGCACTAGCTGTTGTTGTCCAATCATCTGGAAACTCCCTGACCATCCAGAGCCTTTCTCAACTCTTCCCTGAAAACCATACAACATCACTCTTTTCAGCTTCCTTTCTTCTTTTTACTTTTTCTTTTTGATTTAAATTTTAATTTCAATAGCTAGTAGTAGGTATCTGTATGGTCAGTTCATTTTGATTTGACACTGATTTTACACACACTGACACACATACACACACACACACACACACACACAAACCCACACACTTGCACATAAGATATACTTCATTCTGAATGAATTAAATATTCTATTAAAAATTTTGTTCTTTACATAGTTAAATGTGCTGACTACAAAATCCCACTACAATCATCAATGGAAATCTAATTTATTTGCCCATTTGAGGTCTGGATGTGGCGTTACACTCAAAATTAAAGCATAAAAAAATACTACAGACTGACCCAACTTTGCTATAATGCCCTTGAAACAAGTCAAAATGAATCAGTGCTGCTTCCTACGTGGACAGTTTGATTTCACAGATGTGTGATTGACTTGGAGTTACATTGTGCTGCTTAAGTGTTCCGTTTATCTTTCTGAGTAGTATATGAACACAATTACAAAAATGAGTCCACACCCTTTTTGTTCTCTCATCTTAACTTCCTCTGTTTCCAACGTGAACTCCTGAGTTTTTTACTGATAATGATCCTGTTAAATTAAAGCCTGGGCTTTATCCAGTGCCCTCTCACCGTCACTCCTTTAATTTAGTCATTATAATTAACCATTAACTGGTGTCAGTTTCTGGGCCACTAACAGGCCCACTCAGTTCTGCTTGTCTGCATTATCACAGTTTGGGGGAGAAAGTAAATTATAATGAAGGGCTATATAGTCCAATTACTGATAAAAGCAGCCAAGTGCGCTCCTTGTAATTAGGTGCCAGTATCCACCCTCTGTCTCTCTCGCTCTCGCTCTTGCTCTCTGTCTCTGTCTCTGTCTCTGTCTCTCTCTCATGCTTTCCTTTTGTTGGAGTGACACGTCCATAGGGACTATATACTTAATAGCTATTTTCCTTACTGTTAAGCTCTTGCTTATGTTCTTAACCTGTTGACTTTAAATCAAAGAGATAAGGGGATGCCATAGAGACATCTAATCATCACAAACAAATATTTTATGCTGGCTGTTAAACAAAGTACACTGATATAACTGAAAATGAGAGGATAGTCGAATTGAGAAAAAAAAGGAGAGTTTCCCTGCGATGGGAAACAGGCAGAGCTGAATCCTTCTGTTCTCACTCTAATAGAATGGAGTGGAGCTGTATCTTGTACCTGTGTCGTTGAGTTCCCCATCAGAGCACTTACAAGTCAGGGCAACTAATCAAACATTAAGATTAGCGTGTTTTTAGTGTGTGTGTGTGTGTTTTACCCTTCTGTTGTCCCTCTTTTCATTTAATCCTTCTCGGTACTTCTGTGTTAGCATTCTCAAAGCAAATATTGCATCTGCAGTATACTTTCTAGGCATGAAGCCATGCTGCTGGTCATAAATGCTAACTTCTGCTCTCAGTGTAGTTTCTACGACTCTTTCCCAAAACGTCACTGTATGTCTCATCAACTTTATCCTTCTATAGTTACCACAATTCTGCATATCCCATATCTCCACAGGTATATCAACTGCCTTTCAAATCTTCATCCTCTTCAATACCGTCCTCATTTCTCTTTTACTAATATTTGTTAATTTTGGTCTACAATAGTCACCTCTTCTATCCTTCCCTCTCTTTCATTTATTCTCATTCATCAGCTCTCCAAAGTACTCTTCCCATCTTCCCATCACTCTTCTAGCATCTGTCATTACATTTCCCTCCCTATCCTTAACCATCTGGACCTGCTGTACATCCTTTCTATCTCCAGCTCTGTTTTGCCAACCTGTATAAATAATTTTCTCCCCCCTTACTCTCCAACCGAGCATACAAGTCATCATACACCCTTCGTTTTGCCTTTGCTACCTCAGTCTTTACTTTACGCGGTACCTGCCTGTACTCCTGTCTGTTCTCTTCAGTTCCCTCAGTTCCCCACCTCGTTTTTGCAAGCTTTCTCTGTATATACTCCTGCACTTCCTCATTCCACCACCAAGGTAAAACAGAAACAAACTAATTGTGGAAATACATGTAAAATTATCAAGCGAGCATTAGTGAATGAGAGAACAATTCAGGAAAATCATACTTCTGTCCTGAAGTGGTGGCTCTCCAGTATAGGGCCAAAAGTAAGGTATGTTTCACTACATAATGGCTTAACTTGCCAAAGTTTGTCTTTCGGCAGTCACGTGCTTTCCCAGCAGTCCTTGACAGCACACCTGCCCCTGATTGCCATGTGTTGGGAGTGCATGGCTGGTGCTCATTACCAGCAATCCGGGAGAACTTAAAAGCTGTAGCTCTGAGCTCCCTGGTTCCCGGGTCTTTCACGTTCACCACGCGCACCTTCTGCACACCCCATTTTCTCGCTTACCATGTTCGTTCTCATCTGTCGTGCTGCGGCCATGATCTTTGTCTTGTCCTCGCTCCATCACGGTTTCATTTGCCATTGCTTAGTCATGTTTCTGTTTCCAATACACCCACGGTGCCCTTGTTCCTCATGGACTCCCATGCTCTCGATTGTGAATCTCCCTGTTAGCGGGGTAAACCAGCACATTTTGCCTGGCCGCCATTTCCCCTTTCAGCGGTGTAAACCAGTGCATCCTGCCTGGCTGCCTACCTGATAGAGAGATGACATTCCATGTTCCAAGAGCCAGCTTCTTGGGCTGAGGATTGGACCGACAAGGTCCCCCGCTATGGCTGCCCCCCCGGCTCACACTGCACCCGACCCCTTGGCCATTCCTGTGGGTGGTGAGCCCAGGGGAAGAGGAAACCATGTCATTCCTTCAAGTTGTGCTCGGCCGAACCCCATGGCTAAAGACCCAGTCACCAGGCTCTGGCTGAGCCCCATCTCAGGTCCTAGCACCTGAGGGGCGGGGCCCGGTGACCCATGTCTGAGCAAGGGAACAATGGGTCAAATGATTTTCCTTCATCATGCGGGTCTTCTGAGACACACCTTGGCTTGTCTGTCACCTGGGACCTGTTTGCCTTGGGGGACCCATCCAGGGACATAAAGCCTCCAACAACATTGCTACCAGGATTACTGAGACATACATACCCCTCCACCACAGTAAGGTGCAGCTCATGGAGGGGTTTATATTTCTAGTCCTTCTTCTTCCCCATCTTCGTCTTTGTCCTTGTCTTTGTCTTCTTCATCGCAATTCTTCGGATATTTTCTCACTCTCTAAGATTCTGTTGAATGATCTAGTCAGAAACTTTACCACTGCCTCTCCTAGACACTTCCACACCTCCACAGGTATATTATCAGGACCAACAGCCTTTCCATTCTTCATCCTCTTCCCATCACTCTTCTAGCATCTTTCAAAACATTTCCCTCTCTATCCTTAATGCCTCTTGTATATCCTTTCCATCATCATCTCTCTGTTACACCAACTTGTATAGATCATTCTCTTACTCCTAAGTTGTATCACCCTGTACTCCGGTTTGTTCTCCTCAGTCCTCTCAGTGTCCCACATTTTCTTTGCTACGCTTTTTTCTGCATATACTCCTGTATGGCCTCATTCCACCACCAAGTCCCCTTATCTACTTTCCTCTCAGATGACACACCAAATGCTCTCCTACCTGTCTCCCTGATAGCACTAGCTGTTGTTGTCCAATCATCTGGAAGCTCTCCCTGACCACCAGAGCCTTTCTCAACTCCTCCCTGAAAACCATACAATGCTCCTCCCTCTTCAGCTTCCACCACTTTGTCCTCTTGATCTTCTTTGTCACCAGAGTCATCCAACGAACCCGCATCCTATGCTGTTTGGCTCGACTCGCATCCACAACTAATTTGCAGTCACTGATCTCTTTCAGGTTACCTGATCTATACAAGATGTAGTCTACCTGCGTGCTCCTACCTCTGCTCTTAAAAGTTGCCCTATGTACCTGAGTTTCTGGAAAAAAGTATTCCCTACAGCCATTTCCATCATTTTTGCAAAGTCTACCACCATCTGTCCCTCTGTGTTCTGATCCTGTATACCAAATCGACCCATCACTTCTTTATCCCCTCTGTTGCCTTCACCAACATTTCCATTGAAGTCTGCACCAACTATCACTCTCTCATCTCTGGAAATACTCTGCATCACTTCAACTTACTCATTCCAGAACTTCCTCTCCTCAAATTCACATCATACTTGCAGGGCATAGCCACGAACAACATTGAGCATGACACCTTCAATTTCCAGTTTCAGATTCATCAGTCTATCTGACATCCTTTTCACTTCTAAGACATTCCTAACAAATTCCTACTTCAAGATAACTCCTACTCCATTTCTCTTCTTGTCAGTACCATGAAACTAAAATTTAAAGCCTGCTCCTAAGCTTCTAGCCATACTACCTTTCCACCTGGTCTCCTGAACACACGCTATATCCACTTTCCTTCTTTGCATCATGTCAAACAACTCTCTAACTTTTCCCATCATAGTCCCATTACTCAAAGTCCCAACTCTCTGTCCCTGACTCTTGCCTTTCCTCTTCTCTCTCTGCTTCCGAACACCACTTTGACCTAGAGTGGCCCAACTTTCCAGTGGTTCCCTGCAGGTAATTGGTGCCAATGGTGGACGTTGTTAACCCGGGCCTTGACCGATCCAGTATGATCTGGTTATTATGGTTGATTCACATGCTTGGTATTGGCAAAAGTTTTATCTGGGCTTGGGAACGGCTCAGGGAGACACTGGCTCATGCCCCCCGAGGCTGGCTCGTGGAAACACTGGCCCTTGCGGCCCTGAGACTGCATTTATGTATTTCTTGTCCAATCAAATAATAAAAATGTTTCTGATTCTATTTCAACATAAAGAATTTTACCTGCTCATGTGTCCAACTGTCTACTATACAATGCTTTGTTTCATACTTCATCAGGATTCAACTGAGTTGCGCTGTTTTTAGTTCTCTTAACACCATTAATATACATACAAACTGGTCAATTACATCATCCTTATTGTGTCCTTAGCATTGTGCTCATCTGTTATTTTGAGACTTCTAAGATAGATTTGATAAATATAATTACCTTTAAAGCTTTATTTTCTCATTACCGTATTTTCCATACTATTAGGTGCTCTGGATTATAAGCCGCACCTTCAATGAATGGCCTATTTTAAAAACATTTCATATATAAGGTGCACCGCATTATAAGGCGCGTATAATAAAAGCTATGGTAGTGGCTGGGATTGCGTTATGCATCTACTAAATGAAGCTGCGCTCAAGGGAATGTGAACAAAACAGTCAGATAGGTCAGTCAAACTTTATTAACCCTCTCAGGCTCAAATTAAGTTGTAGTTGCAGGAAAAATCTGATATTTGGCTGTCGCAAATCTGCAACATCTGCCTGGAGAAGGTTAATAGTATACAAACCAATGCTCAGACAACTTTGTTCACTCCCAAAACAAGTAAGTGCATTCACAATACGGTACCGTATGCACCTGTAGCTCTTACTGGTATTTGTGCCACCTTTGTTAAAACAGTGAATTTCCAACTCAATTTTTCCCAGTTCAAAGTGTTTTATAAAACCAAAGCACCAAGAAGGACCGCCTCTGAATTCATTGATGTTATCTTCGCGTGCTAGCACTGTTGCCTTCATTCAAATAGTGACTGTAGAGACGCTTCTACTTAGTGCTCTCCATTCAACAACCCACTGTTCATGTTTGTCCTTTAACTGTAGCCATCTCGCTTTGTTCCCTGGGAAACTCTGTATGGTCTTCTTTACTTGGTGCAGGTCATCTCATTACGTCCTCCACTTCTGCACCATTGATTCGTAAATGTTAAATTCTCTCGCTGCCGCTCTATTCCCATGTTCACTGATAGCCTCGTGTTTAAACTCTGTGTCGTAAGCATGTCTCTTGAAAGGTGCCATTTTGGGGTCTTTATACACTGGAATTCCCCATTACCTTTTTTACAGCTGCTACTTCGGCGACATGCACACACACACACACAAATGGAAAGGAAAATGCATGCTTCGCGCATATATCATATATCCCAGCATGCACCGCGCACTACTTCTTCTACGGGAGAAAATGGATTTGGCGGCTGCTTCCCGTAGTTGCGAGACCTCTTGCTGCTCAATATTGATCCATATACAAGGCTCACCGGATTATAAGGCGCACTGTCAGTTTTTGAGAAGATTAAGGCTTTTAGGTGCGTCTTATAGTGCAGAAAATACAGCAATTAAAACAGCTGATGTAGCTAAGCTATCTCCTAATCAGAGCAAGATCCATGTTGGTATGCTTACTCTGCTGAGGAAAAAAAAAAGAATGAAAGAATGAATCCACAATGTTTTAGAACTTTTGGACATTTTTTTTCTGACAGCAGATTCATTGTTTAATTAACTTACTTTATCTGGTCAGTATTTTTAACTCATAGTTTGTTCAATAATGATTGAGAGAGCCTTTATCATTGCTGTTTGGTGCTTGCAGAGCTGGTCCTATATAGTACCAGTCTTGCCTTGCAGCAGGAATATATTTTGTAAAGGCATTGTTTTCTGGGACTTTTGTCGTGACATTCAATGGATTAAACGATGAATAAGTGATTTATTAGCTGCCGTTGTCACATTGGGTAGATGGATTACTACAAGCCACCTCTGACCCCACTTACCAGCCTTGAGTCTTACCCTCTCCCCACAGAGGTGTTTATGTGTGAGTGTTTCTATGCGTGTGTGTGTTTGTGTGTATGTGTGTATGTGTGGGGGGGGGGTTGCAATGGCCAGCTGAAATCTTGTGACAGGATGAGACTGGTTGATCAATGGCCTAATGAACACCACATTTCATTGGGCCAATGAAGGCGTGCTGGCTGAACACCAAAGTGCATGTTTGCTCTGCAATAGGTAGGAATAAGCAATTTTTTCCTCAAAAAATAACTACTTTTTTGAATAGCAGCAATTAAACAACTGAAATAGCTTATATCCACAGAAAAAATGTGGATTTGTCTCCAGTATTTTTATTTATTTTTTTTAATTTTTGTTTGTAGTGCTGTTAAAAAAGACAAAGACAAGGCCAGGATGACAAACACAGAATTCCCACCCAAACTACAAAATATATATAATACATTTCAATCAACTGTTCCTCACATTCATTTAGATACTTAGAGGTTCTATTACCTCAGTATAATGGAATTCCTGATTTTCATAATCTTTTGGTCGTTTTTTCATTGTAGGGTTTGATTTTTGCCTAAAATGCAAATCCAAAAGATTAACAGAATATTACTCATTGCCTTGCTTTGACATCAAATAATGACCAGTTATTGTTAGATTCAGATCATTTTGAATTTTTTGAAAACATTTTGAAGGATAATTTTCATTCAATTAATGCTAGGCATTTGATGGAATACAACTTTTTGTGTCAAAGAGCAACTTATTATGTATCATGTAATGCCAAGTGTGCTTGTCTGGATTATTTTCTGCATATTTCTGAGGAATTCAGTCATTTTCCTCATTCTCACATCAGCTGAGGAATTTAATTAAAGCTCATACATCGATGTGCATACCCGCAATCCGACATATCTGCACACACACAAACACACACACAAACACACACACACACACACACACACACACACACACACACACACACACACACACACACACACACACACACACAAACACACACACACACATTGTCTGCTGGTTAGATGAGGTTTTACAATACACAACGAAAGGACAGTTTTTTTTATTTTATTTTATTTTTATTTTGATAGCTGCTGACATTAGAATATAATGTAAGTTAAACATTGAATAAGACTTTCATGTTGCCAGCATGAAAAACACGCTTTTATAAAATGTAATTGAATGCCCACTACCAACACTCATCCTTCTCAGTGTGGGAATTAAAATAGGTCATTTTATGTTTTGTTTTGTTTTGTTTTGTTTTGTTTTGTTTTATTTTGTTTTGTTTTGTTTTGTTTTGTTTTGGTTTGGTTTGGTTTGGTTTGGTTTGGTTTGGTTTGGTTTGGTTTGGTTTGGTTTGGTTTGGTTTGGTTTGGTCTTGTTTGGTCTGGTTTGGTCTGGTTTGGTTTGGTTTTATTTTGTTTTGGATTAAATCTGCCTTTAAGTGGTCAGTACAGGAATTATGTGTTTGAGAGGTGTCTGGATAAGGAAAGCTGGGACTGTAAGCAAGCCGAGAATGGAGGAGGGGCATGTATGACAGAGACAAATGCCTCTGCACTGACAGCTGTCCTCTTTTTTCTCACAGACAGACATACAAATGAGAACCGCAAATCAAACGAATCAATCTAAGATTAATCCCAGGCTCTGTTAGGAAGTAGCCAGAAAGTGGCAACGCTGTGGACTGATCACAATGGATGGATCTTTCAACTGCAATAAACTATGTAAATATTACTAATTAAAAAATGATTATTTATTAAAGGAATCAATATTTGACTGTTGAGGGGTTGCAATATAACAAACATTTTTATAACGTTTTTTTTTTTTTTGTTTGTTTTGTTTTGTTTTTTCAGATATAGAGCCAATCGCAATTTACAATTAAAATAAAAGTTAATTAATAAATTAATTATCTATACCACTTACCCTGCATTCAGTGTTACTGGAGCCTATACTAACTGCCATTGGGTGTCTGTTTTGGTACAACATAGACTAGTTGCCATGACATACAGGGACATATGACCATTCACTCTCATTCACATGTCCCACTTGCTGTGAGGCTAAAGGGCTAACCACTGTGCCACTCTGCCACTCCAGTAAATAAATAAGCATATTGATAAATTGATTCCTATATACTCTGTTTGGTGATCAAAATTCTCTTTTCATAGTTTCATTTCCAACAACTGCAAAGCTGTTTGCAAAATAATTAGAGGCTCAAAATGTGCAGATGCTGCAAAGTGGCAAAACACAGTAATGTTTCATGAATTGCAGTAATCCTTGAAAGAAACAAAAAACAAACAATAAAACACCTGAAGAAAAAATCCTTAAAACACACCATTGCTCATATTTTACAAACTACATGTCTGACAGAATATTACATTAAAATCTAATACAGACACAAAGTTAAACATGTAAAATAATGATAATAAAAAAAAAAAGGAAAAAGAAAACATTGCATGACAAATGGATATTTCCAAACATGACATGCAGTTCAAGCAATGTGAAGTTATTTCTATACCAGATCACTTGAAGAAAGATTCACAAAGGAAAGCCTATGTTCATCATAGAACATTTTACAATGTTTTTGTTCCAGCCTGCCTGTTGATCCAACATCCTGTGGTTGAAGGTCACACTTTGTCTTTGCCATTACCAAAATGATTTTGGTAATGGCAAATACAAGCAAATAAAAGCAAATAAAAGTCCATATGTTGGAACTTTGCAATATACCTTTATATATTCTTTATTTCCTTTTTTGCTTTTTTATTTGCATTTTGGTACAGACTATCCAATCATACAGTACCACATTGTGTATTAGGGTATGAAAGAATTCAAAACCATCGCTGCAAAATGACAAAAACACTCCAAATGGGGCTTCCTCTTGCCTCCTCTTGAAAAAAGAAAAAAGTCTCATTACAAGGCACTTATAGATTATCCACAGCATCACACAGGGGATACATGGTGGGCGTGAGGGTTTGTTGGCAACTGCGAGGAGAAACAATGAAACCAGATACCCTCCCCAACTTTCTCTGTTCAACCCTCCTCTTGCTATTCTCTCTCTCCCGCTCTCTAAAATGGATAATTCTGGTGATGCTCCTGACAGGCTATGGTTTAGATTTTGATTTATGTTCTTCTAAAGCTAAAATCAAAGAATCCATCTAGTGCTATTTTATGGCAGTTGGGATGATGAATGGGCTCGTCTCCAAGCTGAAGTAAGCTGCTGTGTCTTTGCCCTGGATTTTAATTGCTAAAGTAGCCAGTCATTGCTCAGGATTTGAGACACAGCAACGCTGTCTCTCTCTTCTCCCAACTCTTTCTATGTCACTCTTTTCCGCTTTTATTCTTTTAACATTTTTTTTTTTTCCTCAAACACATGCAAACCCACACCCCCACATCCCTCTCCAAAATGCTGAGAAGTTGGCGGCTTTGAAAAAGAAAACATAATCTCGTTTACGTTAACTTTGCTAAATCATTCATAACCCAGCCATAGGGATCTGCTGTTACAAGTGTAACTAATGGCTCACGTAATGGGCTCAACTTTGAAGTGTAAATGTATATTTTATGTATGGAAATCTTTGAGCAACATGGCAGATAAAGGTCGGATTCTTCAAATATCTCCTTTTCTGTGGCATTTTTAGACATATATTTCACGCATCACTTTTTCAGGAAATATCCGGTTTTCCAAAAGCCAATAAATAACTGATAAATAAGCAACCGAAATGGTGAAAATGGCATTGTAGTACATTCCCATGACTTGTTACACTGATAAACATATAAATAAAATAAGACAGTTGCACATTTATTGATGGAGGAAAACATCATCCGTCCTGAAAGTAGAAAAAGAGAGAAACAGAGAAAGAGAGAGAGAGGGGGAGAGGGAGAGTTGAAGAGAGTATCATTGCTTTTCAAACACCAACACAATCAATGATGTAGATTAGAAAAACAAGCAGGGCAATAAATTCTTTCACATCTGTGGAGCCTGACAAGGATTTTTAATATTTTTTAATAAAGCATAATTGTAGTTTGTAGCACTGAATAATTTAAACAGATGAAAATGTGAAGCAAAGGAGTGTTGGTGGGAAGCCTGCATCTCAAATAAAATAAAATAAAAAACAATAATAATAATAAATGAATGAATAACATCCTTCCAAACTTCTTATTGCACATGTGTAAGGTGTCTGTATGCCACCTTCAGAAAAGGGATTACTGCTCGCAATAATATTTGCTTTTTTTCTTTAAAAATCCCAAAATAAGTTCATTTATTTATTAATTTTCTATGTTTCTCAATTGCATGAAAAGCAGAATTGCAGAGTCTTGTATCTGATGTTTTCTTTTAAACACTCCTCATGAGGCATAATTCTATTTATTTAATAATTCATCTTTTTTTCAACAAGAAAGCTATACATCATATATAGTGATAATTTTGCAGGGTTTGTGAGTATTGTGCTTTATCTTTTGTATGTCTTTTGCCATGTTAAAGAAATCAAAAGGAAGTGAAAATATTTTTTGTTTTTTTTTTCATATTAAGTACTGATAATAAGAGTGTGTGAAAATCAGTAACAAAGAAAAAGATCTTGTCAAATCACGCCCCTGACCACATCTGAACTGTTGTAGATGTGGTGTTTTGTGCTTTAGGTTTTGAACTTTAAACCCTGTTTCCTGATTTTTTTCAAAACTGCTTCATTGGGAAACGTTGTTCCTAAAGTTTCCCGATGTCTACCTATATGTGCTTTCCCTTGTAAATTTCAAGTTTTTCCCTTACGCTTTCACAACAACAATTTGTCATATTTTTAGACAATCAGTTTTATCTTTTGCAGCTGTCTTGTTTTATTCTGGAAAGCAAATGCAAATTGCAACTCTGCTCAGGGTTTTTCCACAAGGTCTTGTCGAAGCTTATTCTATGATTTCTGCCCCAGAAGTTGGACATAGGTGACATTGACCATATATTTTTATTTTTCACTTACTGTTATTCAGGTGTGGGTTTTGATCCTGCTGGACCTCTTTAAGGAAACTTATGCGAATGGGGAAAATAATGTCACCACTTAGGTTCTACTTTTAGAGGTTGTGGTTTCTGCTGTTGTTGGTGAACTCAGACCTGTAGTGCTTATACTTGTGTGGTGTTCATATCTTTGTCACACAACCAGGATTTGTTTATCTGGTGGACCTACTTTCTTTTGTTTTTTCATTCAACATATTCAAATTATTCTAGATTAAAATAATCATAAGATGTTGACTGCATCCCAATTGTAAGCAAAATAAACAGCAAATTTGGACAATATTTGCCCTTTTAATATAATGCAGTAAAAACAAACAAAAAAAAGCAAGATATGAGTGAAACAAATTTAAAAATTAACCTTTTTTTTTTATTCATTTATTCATTTTAGCTATTTCAGAAATATAATCTATTAAACAATTCAAATATACCTACCTTTTCATTTCGTCTAATGCAGAGCCAATGGTAATAATGGCAATGAATGTACTTTACTGGGTAAAAATGACAGTGAAGGCCCAAATAATCCGGTATTTTTTAATAGTCAAGAAGAGTATATGATCCTCATTTAAAGACAGGACTCATTTGCCAGAAGAAGTAATGATTCATCCAAAATCAACAGTATGATTAGCTTATAAACCACATCACCAAACAGGCATATGTAGCAATAAACAAAAAATGTGTTAAATTCTGAGACCGTATCACTGTGCCATTGCTAAGAGTGACAAAATCAAAGTGAATGTTACAACATCCGTCCGTCTGAAACTGGAAGCTCATAAGAGTTGTGTGTGTATGTGTCTGCATGTCTGTGTGTACACACATTAGACAGGAAAGGAGAGGGAGGAACAAGAGCCTCAGGTGAACACATAGCCTGCCTGTAATTTATAATCGTGACATGGGAGCCAAGTTTCTCTAAATGAGGCATTCAGGTGCCGAAACTAGTCATTTATCCTCATGATTAATACAAATGATATTCATAATAATAAATATTGCTGCCTGTGAACAGCAGCAACACGAGGAATGGCAGCCTCAGGATTTATTGTGGTGTGACCATGAAGGAAGGGTTTTCATGTTGTGTTTTGGAGACAGTCAAAAGTAAAGTAAGGCTGTACATAAGGGAGAAATGTGTTTCCACACAAATATTTCAATGAAAATCTTAGAGCTAGCCTTCGCGTTGTCTTGTTGACACGTCGTTGTTAGGAGAAAGATGGAGAAAAGATAACGATCCGAATAAATTATAATAAGTCAGATAATTTGTTCAGAAGTTGCTGTAGCTACTTGATATGCCTAAAGATCCTTCTCAAGAGGAAACTGAACTCATAATATGCAAGAATTACTTGAAACCCCCCCCACAAACACAGCACATGCAGGGACCATATCTATTTTCCTTTAAAACAGTCATTCCCAGCTTCAAACTGGCTTCAACATAAAGATTCAGTCCATGTGGGTGAAGATACTCGCGCGGCTGATAAAGTTTATGCCTTCCTGTCACTCTGCTTAAAGTAAACAAGTGCCGTGACTGAACATGACATTGCTAAATAGGCTAAGTATAGTCCCGCTTGGCCATCTATCATCACAAAACCTAGCATATTCTTGCACCCGCGAGGGGATGTAAAAGTTTTCCACTGTAGCTGCGATGACATTTAATTTTTCATATCTCCTCAATAGTCCTGGAATGAATTTTGGCAGACCTGATGCAATTTAACAGCTTGGCAGCTTAAAATTGGGCAATGCATCACTGGAATTCAATGGGAGCCTGGCTGCTGCATAATATTTTTTCAGTGTCAAGGGTGGAGGGGAGTGGTAGTCGTTGGACAGTGGACCCCTGCCATCCCCCATCTTTCCAGTTTATAGCCTGCTCTCAAAGATCTCATCTCTTTCTTTTTATTCTGCAATCCCCCATTTTTTCACATCTACATTTTAATCTGAATCCCAATTTAAGATATTTCATTTTACACTTTTTCAGCTGTCTTTTACTTGATTGTAACTTATTATTTATATGTTTTTCAAATCACTTCTTGAACCAAACTGGGAATTACATTTACAAACATGCAAATAGCTATATATCTGTATCTATATCTATATCTACATAGAGATGTAACGTTTGAAATGCATTATGATTATAGGGTGTTCTTTTTGTACTCTGTCTCATTTCATTCTTTCCATGATGCACTTGAAAATTTGTGAATTTGAAATAAGTTACATCATCGTGATTATATCAGTGCACAAGTAGATCATAGTCCGACAAATGTTCAGAACATTTCATGTTCTGAAGAGTGTGCACTACTGATCTGGAGATCAATCAATAACATAATTATCTTACATAGGGTGCGAATGAGGTATTCTTCGAGTTTTTTCCACAGCAGTGTCCTTAAGATATTTAGGTAAAAAGACACTGAGGACCTTCTGAACTGATATATTTGCTGATATATCGTTAACACAACAGGACATCAAAACGGTCATCTTTATTCACTGGCAGGAAAAAATGTGTTTTTAAACACTAATTCTTTACAACTTATACTTCCACACCTTTTCTCTGGTTCTTGAACTTTTCAGTTTTAAAAATATCTAGGACACAAATCATTATGTTAGAATGAGTCATTCCTTTTCGTATTACTCAGTTTTTTTGTTTTTTTTTTGATAATTTATTTTGATAGAGTGGTGTGAATCTGAGTACATTTGTGGTCACAGTTACATGAAATTTAAAATTTAAAGTGTAGTTACAAAACAAAATTATACAATAAAACAACAGTAAAGTTTTTAATTTCATGGTCACTGTCATAAAAGTTTTTTTTTTAATTCTTATATTTCTCAATATGTGATGTATGTATCATATTTTTGTTGGCGTAAAAGAACAAAATTAAAACATAGTTTTGACCATTAAACCAATGACCTTTATTAAGAACCTAAATCATGTGAATAGCCTCATCTATTAGATCAGTTATACAAATATTTATCTGGGGAAGAAATTTGCTCTCGTGCCGCAGCGCAACCTCTGACCGTTAACGGCTAACCATTATACACCATTTCATGCTCACAAGTGCATTGTTTCAGCATATGAAGGCTTTGCGGAGGTCCAGAGGGCTGTATACACTATCTGATTTTTGACAAAGAGCACTTGTGGCAGAAATCAATAAAGCTCAACTGAAGGCTTGACGGATCCTGCCAGTCTTGTTCAGGAAGAAGTGGGCTGCTGAGCTCAGTTGCTCCCTTAATCCTCCTGTGTGGTTTCCTCCTCCCAACACACTCTAGATAGACCCAAACAAGCACAGAATGGACTGACAACACTTTTGATACTAACCATTTATTAGCCCAATGGTGCAGTGCAACATTTAGTGTAAGAGAGAGAGGGTGGCATGGGATGGGATGGGGGGGGTTGATTGCCACAGTGATGGCAGGATCGCCAGCCTGTTTCGTCTCCATCCACCAGCTGACAGCATCCATTTGTTAGGGTTACCGTCAGGAAAATTAGTATTTATTCTTGTAGAAAAAAAAAGGTTGTGATGAATTGGTTTATTTATATGCTAAAGAATTTTCACCTACCCTTTTCCCCACTTGCTCACTTTCACAGCCAATTCTTCATGTTTTTGTCATCTTCACCAAGGAAGAAGAGATCATTTGGAGTTGTAGGAGTTGCAACTTGAATATGTAAATAGCAATGTGTGTTCTGTATGCTGTTCCTGCTGCAGCAGTACAAGAGAAGCATGTGTTCCCCATTAACCCCTGCTGAGGGGTCTGAAGGGCTACTGTAGCCTCGAATTTGATAACAGCCCCTGTTCAGAATATTGCCTTGAAAATTTGCACCAGGCATGCAAGAAAAAGGCAGTTATTATCTTGGTTCCTTTTGCTTCACCTTGGAAGTTAGATAAAGGTCCAGTCACCTAAACTGTAAGTAATATAAATATTTTGAAGGTACATGATAATTCCTAATACTATCCAAACCTATCAAACGAAACCGTTGATGGTTTGATCTGTCACGGGTGATTCAGCCAGAATAGGAGGTGAACCCAGGAGTGGGGGGAAGGGGGGGGTGGCAGAGAGCACCTGGTGGACAGATTTTTACCAATGGGACTCGGCTGGGCACAGCCCAAAGGAACAACATGAGTACCTCTTCCCCTGAGCTCACTTCCCAAAGGAAGGGCCAAGGGGGTTGGATGCATTGTGGTATGGGAGCGGGGGACCTTGGCTGTCCGATCCACGGAAGAAGCTGGCTCTTGAAACATGCAATGTCATGGCATGATGATTGTCACCTGTCTCTGCGCCTGCACGGTGGGGTTCAACGTGATGGACAAGAGGGTAGCCTCCCTTCGCCTTCAGCTGGGGCAACAGGCTCTGACTGTTGTTTGTGGCTATACACACAACAACAGTTCAGTTTATCCACCCTTTTGGGGGTCTCTAGAGGGGCTGCTAGAAAGTGCTCCTACCAGGGACTCCCTCGTTATGCTGGGAGAGTTCAACACTCACCTGGGCAACGACTGTGCAACTTGGAAGTGCGTGATCAGGAGGAATGGCCTCCCTGACCCGAACCCGTGTGGTGTTCAGGGCATAAAGGTGACCATATGTGCACTTGGCACAAACACACCTTCGGCCATAGTTCTTTGATTGACCTTGTGCTCATATTGTCAACCAATCACCACCTGGTGGTGAGCTGGCCCCGTTTGTGGGGGAGGATGCCAGTCAGACCTGGGTCTGCTGTGAATGTCTTGTAGAGTCCCCTGTCAGAGGGAGTTTCAATTCCCACGATGTTGGTAGAACTACAACCACGTCCTAAGGGAGGCGGGACACATTGAATCCGAATGAGCCTTGTTTCATGCTTCCATTATTGAGGCGGCAGACCAGAGCTGCAGTTGTAAGGTGATCAACGCCTGTCGGGGTGGCAGCCCTCAAATGCCCTGGTGCACTCCAGTGGTGAGGGATGCCATCAAACCGAAGAAGGAGTCCTATCAGGCCTTTCTGGCCTGTTGTGCTCTGGAGCCAACTGACAGGTACCGGCAGGCTAAGCAGCATTCAGCTTTGGTGGTTGCCAAGGTAAAAACCTGAGCTCAGTAGGAGTTTGGGAACACCCTGGAGAACAACTTCCGGTGAGCATCAAAAAGCTTCTGATACACCATCCTGCGTCTCAGGAAGAGCAAGCAGCGCTCTGTCAACACAGTGGGAGCGGGGCGATGCTGATCTCGTGACGTAGATTGGTGGCAGCAATATTTCCAAGACCTCCTTGACCTATTTCCGGAGCTGAAGTTGCTGAAGCAGTCAAAAAGCTCTTCAGTAGTTGGGACCTGGGGGTTGGTTAGGTCTGCCCTGGCTGACACGCCTCTGCCGAATTGCATGGATGCCAGGGACAGTGCTGCTGGACTGACAGACCGGGTCTGGTGATCCCCCTTTTTAAAAAGGGGGTTCAGAGGGTGTGCTCTAACTACAGAGGGATCACACTCTTCAGCCTCATCGTTAAGGTGTAATCAACAGTGCAGGAGAAGATGGTCCACTGGGTCGTTGAGCCTTGGATCCAGGAGGAGCTGTGTGGTTTTCGTACTGGTCATGGATCTGTGGATCAGCTCTATACCCTCGGCATACCCAGAAGGTAATCAATCGTATCCCGCGGGAGATCCTGTAGGAGATGCTCCGGGAGTATGGGGTACCAAACCCCGTTGTACGGTCTGGTCGGTCCCTGTAGAATTGGTGTCAGAGCGTGGTCTGAATTGTCGGTTGTAAGTCGGACCCGTTTGCAGTGAAAGTTGGACTCCGCCAGGCCTGCCCTCTGTCACCAAATCTGTTCATAACTTTATGGACAGAATTTCTAGGCACAGCCAGGGCATTGAGGGGATCTGGTTAGGTGGCCGCAGAATCAAGCCTCTGCTTTTTGCAGATGTGGTTCTGTTAGCTTCATCAGGCCATGATCTCCAGCTTTCACTGGAACGGTTTGCAGCCGAGTGTGAAGCAGCCCGGATGAGGTTTAGCACCTCCTAAGCCGAGGCCATGAACCAGAAACGGGTGGAATATCCACTCCGGATAAGGGAAGAGGTCCTGCCTCAAGTGGTGGAGTTTAATTATCTTTGGGTCTTGTTCACGAGATGAGGGAAGGATGGTGTGGGAGATCCACAGGGAGTGGGGATCAGTAAGTTGGAGGAGAGTGTAGGAAAGAGGTGAGGAGATGGGTTGCAGTAGGCTGGAATGGGTGGAAAACAGTGACGGGGGTAGGATGTGATAGAAGATTATCGGGCAGAATTAAAGGAAAGGTGTGCAAGAGAATTGTGAGACCAGCAATGCTGTATGGCCTACAAACAGTTACAATGACCAAAAGACAGGAGATCGAGGTCGCAGAGACGAAGATGTTGAGGTTCTCTTTGGGAGTGAACAGCATGGATAGGATCTGGAATGAGTCTATCAGTGGAACTAGCACATGTTAGATGTTTTAGAGAGACGGACACAGGAGCCAGACTGAGATGGTCCGGTCATGTACAAAAGAGGGATAGTGAATATTGTGATAGACGGATGGTGGAATTGAAGCTGCCAGGTAAGAGGTCTCGAGGAAGACCAAAGAGAAGATTTATGGAAATAGTGAGAGAGGATATGACAGCAGTTGGTGTGAGAGAGGAGGATACAGAGAATAGAGTTAGATGGAAATAATTGATTTTGCTGTGGTGATACTCGCATGGTTAAGCTGGATATATTTAGATGATCCCGGATGTTCAAGTTCCAGTTGTATTTTGTTGGTGTTTCAAATTAAAGAACCAAACTCCTCTATGCCTCCGCCCTTATTTCATCGTGAAACACCAAAATATACTGTATGTTGTAGCAAGTCACGAATGTTGGAGTTTATGTTGACGCTTGATTTCTGTGTGATTTTGCATTTGCGGGGAATTCTGTGGGTGCGGTTTGGGGTGCGTTGAATTATTTCTTTTTTTTTTACCTGGAATTGAGTGGGAACAGTTGGTTGTATTGCAGGCTTTTGTGACGTGGCACAGGCCAACAACAGCTATAGCTCATTAAATGTTTTAACATCACCCTGGTGTTTCTCTAACTATAATGTTACTATATATATATGTATATGTGTGCAATATATGTGTGCGTATGTATATATATGTGTGCGTGTAAATTCTTGTGTGTCGGCATGTGTGCCCCCCTCCCCCAATACATATGTTCGAGGTCAATGAAATGAAGTTTCCTCTTCATTTACCTCAAAAGTCATCATGCAGGATGTTAATGTATTATAACCAGCATGTTTTATAAGCTGGAATACATAAACACTTTGCCTGACAGGTCTGCCTTTCCCAAGCCATCTATAAGTCATTATCAAACATAATAATGGCTTTCATAAGTTGCCAGTTGCCTCTTTGGTTTTGTGAATTATTCAGTAAAATACGGGGGGTGGCGGAGTCAGGTGGGCACCACACCTGAAAGGCAGGCGACATATGAGGCATTTTATATTAATTATTTATTTGATTCTCCTCAACTTTTAAACATGACTATTTCCCCCTCTCCTCAATTCTCTTTTGTTTTGCACCCTTTATCATCCCCTAGTTCACAGACACGTATGCACACACACACCATACATACACACACCTATTCCAAACCATCACATTTATTTCGAACGGCGTTAATTACAGTTGCACAAGATGTTAAGCCGTCGTCTGACGATTAACAAAGTCAATCTTCAGTCCAGGCACTTATTCTACTCCTGATTGGCAAATGGAGGGGTGGAGCTTGAG